>NC_073303.1:247744372-248378872 GCF_027595985.1 Sorex araneus
GACATATAGAAATAAGTAAGCAGGAAAAAAAGAAATAAGTAAGCAGGGTTGAAATGATAGTACAGCAGGTAAAGTGTTTGTCTTGCACACGGTTGACACAGGTTCAATCCCCAGCATCCCATATGGTACCCCAGCCCAGGTAGCAATTCCTGAGTGCAGAGTCAGGTGTAATTCCTAAGCATCACTAATCATGACCAAAAAAAAAAAAAGAATACATATATATGGCCTAGAGATTCCATTAATATTCAGAATGATTTTTAATCCTTATTTATTGTCATTTATAGTCCATGTTTTCCTAAGTCAATTCAGACTTGATTGTTCCACAATAAATCCCAAATTGAGAGAAGCCTTAGAGGAAAATGATTACTCTCTGAAAAACTGTGACAGCAATTTGATTACTGAGAACTTTTGATTTCTCTGCGAGTAGCCAATTATCTCCAAGTTTGTTTTCTGCTCTGCTCCTGCAGAACTCTGAGGACTCAGGCTGATGTAATGGGAAAGTTTCTGAAGTAAACACCTGAGGGGGACTTGCATTAAAAACTTTTCTAAATTGATCCATTTGAGGCTCAGACAGTAATTTGTGAGTCCATGGGCACATCAGAAAGTTTCCTGAGCTCCAAGTGACAGGGTCTCTGGGGACCAAGTCGCTGGTGTTTTTATAGCCCTGGATTAACACACAGGCATTCACCTGCAGCCTGGCAGAGAGTCCCGTCAACTTCACCAGCCTCAGACTCAGTAAGTACCTTCTGTCTCTGCTTCTGCTTGAAGGGAGAGACAGGGATTCATCTTTAGAAAATTTTCTTTCCCTGCAGGTGGAGAGATAGTGCATTTGTAGGGCATTTGTCATACACACAGCTGACCCTGGTTCCAACATCCCTGACATTCCATAGGGTCCCCCAGCACTGCCAAGAGTATTTCCTGAATGTAGAACCAGGAGTAACTTGAGCATCGCCAAGTGTGACCCAAAAAAGTTTAAAAAAGATTTGGATAATTTGTTTTCCCTAATGCTGTTTTTGTGGGACACGCTTTCTAATGCTAAGCTCATCTGAGTTTCTATATACTTTGTATATATACTTTAAATGTACACTTTATGCATTTCTTTATACTCATGAAATTCTGGGGTCCGTTTCTTCTTTTTTTTTTACTTTTGAGTCACACCAAGTGATGCTGATGGGTTACTCCTGCCTCTGCACGCAGGAATTGCTCCTGATGGTGCTTGGGGGACCCTACGGCATGGTGACTGATCTGCTGAGTGTATGGCCAGCAGGAATTACTCTGGTCGTACTCAGGGGATACTGGGCATGAAATCCTGATTGGCTTTCATGAAAGGCAAATGACCTACCCACTAACCCCATAAATTTATGATTTTATTCTCTGCAGTTTCAACCATATATTTTGTTACACTTTGTATTCTTCTGTACCTTCACTTTTGTTGAACTTGAGTTGTTTTGGGACCACACCAGCAGTGCTCAGGACTTACTCCTGGCTCTGTGCTCAGGGATCACTGCTGGCAGGTTCTGAGGACCCTATGCGATGCACAAGATGAATCCCAAACCCACCACGAGCAAAACAAGTGCCCTATGCACTGAACTATCACTCTGTCCCCCTTTAATTCTCTTAATCTGCACTTTCCTTTAAAAGTATCTTCTAAAACTTTTTGGTGGCATAACTAGTTCTCATAGCAACACATATAACAAGTTTCTTAGAATATTTACATCCTCATTCACTTATACAGCAACTCTGTTAACCAATTCAGTCTGATTAAACTTTTTTCTGAGTTCAGTTTTCTTTTATTTCTCTTCCCCCCACCTCTTTATCCATTTCTCATTGATTTTTAACTTTTCTCCCAAATGCCCTTTTTCATGTATCATTCTTAGAGCTAAGATCTAATAACCAAAATGTAAGAACTGTTGGGGCGGCAGACGCAGTGCAGCAGGAAGGCTCATGCCGTGCTTGCAGCTGACGCAGGTTTGATCCCTGATGTCCCTTAGGGCCATTGAGCCCTGCAGGAGTGATTCCCTGAGTGCAGAACCAGGAGAAACCCTGAATACTGCCGAATGTGAGCGAAAAAATGAACAAAAGAAAATAGAACTACCTTTTCTGGTTCACCTTAGTTAAATGATTTTATGGTTGTTTGAGGTTTATTTTATTAAATTTTAGAGTTCTTAATATTGGGGGAATTTTCTATCACAATACCAGAAGTTCTGATTCATAAATATTTTATGCATTCTAATATCTTTCTCTGCCTTCCAAAAGTATATTTCTATGACTTTAAAAAGTTTTGAGCAAGAATTTCTTGCATCAATTGAAATGATTTTTTTAAGTTGGAATAGTTTTATTGAAGTAATAATGTTGGAAATCCTTTAACTTTGCAACTGTTTTGTGAATTGTGTTATCATAATAATTTCTTGTGGAGGTTTCAATTGTTAACCAATGTAGATCATTCATTAATAGTGAGTAGAGAAATCTAATTTAATTTTCAATATTTTTCTTCTTTATCATATGATGAATATATAGTGGAATAGAGTGAGCTTATGACCATTGATATGTTCATGCTTATGAATAAAATAATGAGTTTTGTACTTTACATATTTTGTTTTCACATGGCAGAGCCTGGCAAGTGCCCCATGGCATATTCTATATGCCAATACAGTAACAATAACAGGTCTCATTCCCCTGACCCTGAAAAGAGCCTCAAATTGTTGGGAAAGACTAGTAAGGGGAGGCTCCAAGATCTCAGGGCTGGGATGAATGGAGATGTTACTGGCGCCTGCTCGAGTAAATCGATGAACAACGGGATGACAGTGATACAGTGATATATTCTGGTCTAATTACCTTGAACCAATTAGTTCTCCCTGATATTTATAATATTGTATGATCCAAAACTTTTTTATTTCTGTTTGGAGCCACACCCGGTGGTATTCAGGGCTCACTACTGGCTTTGAACTCAGGATTCACTCCAAATAGGGTTCGGGGGTCATAAGGGATGCCGAGGATAACCCCCTATGAGGCGTGTGCCAGGCAAACTACGTCCCTGCAGTGCTACCGTCCCAGACCTGGGTGAGATTCTTGGTCGGTTGGTTGGTTGGTTGGTTTAGCTCTCTGGGTCACTCCTGGCAATGTTCAGTGGTCACTCTTGGCTCTGCACTCAGAAGTCACTCCTGGGGTGCTGGGGGGACCATACGAAAGGCCCGGGATCAAACGGGTCAGATGCGAGCAAGGTGAACGCCCGCCCCGCTGTACTCTCACTCCAGCCCCATGTATGAGAATTTCCAAGGAGAGAGCTGCCTGTCTCATTGGTCATTTGGTAACCTGACACATTTTCCTAAATGTTAAGTCAATTCTGTTAATATGTTTCTGAAAGTGATGATATTTTAGCATGTTTGTGAATTCCCTAATGGCTTGTGCTATTTCCCTTATGTTCCTTTTTGGCTTTTAGGCCTCACTGGGCTGCGCTCAAGGCTTGCTCCTGGCTCTGTGCTCAGGAATCACTCCTGCTGGGGCTCAGGGGATATGTGATACCAGGGATCAAACCCAGGACAGTGAGTGCAAGGCAAGTTCTCCCCATTGTGCTACTGCTCCAGGCCTATTCCTATGCCTTTTGAAAACATTATTAATTATTTACATGCATATTTTCATATTTCATTAAATAATTGACAAAAAAATCTTCTTAAAATAATCCCCTTCTCATTTCACTCATAACTGCCCCTACAATGAAACTGTTGTACAACCTTTGCTTCTATCTAGCTGAAAAATTACATCAACCCACAGGAAAACAAATGAGTTTATTCTTATTCCTTGCAGTATCATGTCTCTATTTGGTATCTCCCATTCTGATTATGATATGTCTTGGAGTCTTTTTGTTAGGGTCTCTTTTAACTTATCAAAAGAGCCTTTGGGCTCTTTGATTTGGATGCCTGCATTCTTCAGCTCTGGGAACTTCTCAGCAACGATATCTTTAACTGTTGCTACTTCATTGGGCTTGTCTCCCTGTCCTTGTGGTACTCCGATGATTCTTCTGTTGTTCCTCTTGAATTTATCTCCTAGGTCTCTTATTATCCCGAGTGCTCTTTGGAGGTCTTTTTCCATTATATCTTGTGTCCTGTGTGTTTTCTGCAGCTCGTCTTCAAGATCACTAATTTTATCTTCAGTTGTCATCACTCTACTGTTGAGGGTGCCCACTGAGGTTTTTATTTCGTCTACAGAATCTTTAATTAGTGACACTTCTGTTTCTAGCTTTCGTTTTTCTGTTCTCATTTCCTCCTGTACTTTTTTGGCTGTCCATTCCACTGTTTCTTTTATGTTGTCCTTTAATTTTTTTTTTTTTTTTTTTTTTTTTTGCTTTTTGGGTCACACCCGGCAATGCACAGAGGTTACTCCTGGCTCTTCACTCAGGAATCACTCCTGGCGGTGCTCAGGGGACCATATGGGATGCTGGGATTCGAACCTGGGTCGGCCGCGTGCAAGGCAAACGCCCTAGCCACTGTGCTATCGCTCCAGCCCCCAATGTTGTACTTTAATTTACTGGATGCCTGTTTCACCGTTTCTTTGACCTCATTGGACATCCTCAACATTTCATCTCTGAATTCTTTGTCGGAGAGATTATGTTTGTGGGAATTCCCTGTTGAGGCTTCAGGGCTCTTTTCTTCATCAACTCTTCATGGGGGATTGTGCACTGTGTCTGCATGTTACTGTGGTAGAATGACGTGGGTCCTTCCAGTTCACTATCAGTGACCACTCTCACTGCAAGGGAGGATTCTAGATGGGCTTGGTCGACGGTGGTCTCCTTTTCCCCCTGTAAGAATCCTACCTCTTTGGTGCTCCTCTGTGCCTTATACGGGGCCGATAGTGTAGCTTTAGGGAATGTGTTCCTTTTCATTAGGCTTGTTGAATTCTTTGTGTTCGCTGCTATTTTGGTGGTTTGGGGAGTATTTTGATTGAAATAGGCTAGTGGACTATTGGCCTACTGTGTTTGGGATAGCCAGGATGTCCTCTTCAGAATTAGTTCATGGAGGCTGAGCTGTGAGTCCAAAGTGCTGGGAAAGAGAAAAATAACTTCGGCTGCACCGGCGGCCATGCCACCGCCAGTGTACCTGTGCTCGGAGGGGTTGCTTCAGTGCCTGTGTGGGGTCTGGAGCATGCTTTGGCACTCCTGGTTCCCCCCTGGTCAGGCGCTCCACGGGGGCCTAGTTTATTTTTATTCCTAATGACAATGATTTTTCTTTCTTTGCCACACCTGATGATGCTCAGGGGTTACTCTGGCTCTGCACTCAGGAGTTACTCCTCTCAGTGCCCGGGGACCATATAGGATGCTGGGGATTGAACCTGAGCTGGTCACGTGCAAAGCAAATGCATAGCCACCGTACTATGGCTTCAGCCCCAAAGATGAATTTCTATAAAGTGAGCAGAGTAAGAGTGTGTGAGGAAGGCCAGGACCAGAGTGAGAAGTGAGGATAAGTGAATGTGAGAGGTGAGCGGATGGGTACTGCAAATGGCTTTCCTCAGCGTCGCACCACCAAAATGGAGCAAAGATTGGGTTAGGCAGTGCCACAGCAATCAGCATCTATGGAGGGAAGACAGTGATTTGGACTCAATTAACTTTTCTGCGGGGAACGCGACAGAGGTTGTAGGTAGATGACAAGTGTTTCAAAACGAGTGACTGAGAATCGACTGGAAGTAGGCTTGGGGTCAAAGGCTTAGGAACAAACAGAATATTTCAATCTTCGGGTGCAGGATTTAAGGGGTAGGAAGGAGAGAGACCCATACACACAACAGGTTTCTTTTTCTGTGTGTGTGTTTTTAATTAAATCACTCTGAGATATAGTTATAAGCTTTCTGGATGGAATTACAAACATACAATGTTCCAAGACCCATTCCTCAACCAGTGTACATTTTGCATCACCAATATCCCCAGTTTTCTCTCTCTGTCTCTGTCTCAGTCTCCCTCTCTGTCTCTCTGCCTCTGCCTCTGTCTTTCTCTGTCTCTGTCTCTGTATCTCTCTATCCTTTTGAGCATTATGATTTGCAATAAAGATACTGAGAGTCCATCATGTTTGGGCCTTTGCCCACTTTCAGCACACATCTCCCATAAAGAGCAATCCATTCCAACCACCATATCATAATTGTTCCATCTCTATCCCAATGTCCCTCACCTCCAGCCCGGAGACAGGCTTGAACCATGAACCAATCCCACTGCCCTTGTTTCTACTCTCCACAGTTGTGGTTTTTTAATCCCGCAAATGAGTGCAGTTGTTCTATGTCTGTCTCTTTCCCTCTGATTTTTTCTCTCTGCATGATACTCTTCATGTTCATCGATTTATAAAGAATTTTCATACATAATTTTTTCTAACAGCTGTATGATATGTAAACCACTTCAGGCTCTTCACCCTACCCAGCCTGAATTGCAGTCCTCACACAGGGGAAAATAGGACCATCAGCGTTGGCCCAGAATTGCATCCCTTGGGTTTTTTTAAAATTTTATTTTATTATTTTCAAAATTTTTTATTAGTGAATCACTGTGGGGTACAGTTACAAACTTATGAACTTTCATGTTTGTATTTAGTTTACATCCCTCTACCAGTGCCCATTCTCCTCCACCAATGATCCCAGTATCACTCCCACCAACCCCATTCCAACCCCCACCACCCCATCCTGCCTTCGAGGCAGGGCATTCCCTTTTGTTCTCTCTCCTGTTGGGTGTTGCAGTTTGCAATAGAGGTGTTGAGTGGCCACCATGTTGGGTCTCTAGTCCACTTTTGGTACGCAACTTTCAACCCAAGTGGGTCCTCCCAACATTCTCTACTAGGTGTTCCCTTCTCTGTCTCTGCTGCCTTTTCCCCCAGCATGTGAGGCCAGTTTCCAATCTGTGGGGCAGAACTTCTGGTTCTTATCTCTACTACACTTTGGTGTTAGCGTCCCAGGGGTTGTTTTTTTTAAGGAGCCACATCTGGCAAAGCTTAGGGCTTAATCCTTGTTCTGCACTCAGAAATCTCTCCCTGCAGTGCTTTGGGTATCATTTGGGATGTGGGGGATCGAACTCAGGTTGCCCACATATAAGGCAAATGCTCTATCCCAAGAAAGGGTTCTTGAGAAGCTGTGACTCATGGTAGAGAAGCAGATGAAAATAATGTACAGGAAAGATATTAAGACCTTCACTGAACCAAAGTATCTATGAATTCATGGATACTGCAAGAGACTTAGGTAAAAAATGTGGGCAATTCACCCCCTAACAGGGGCCCCAAGATCAGTATAGTCCCCTAAGGAAAACGAGTTTAGACCCGAAGGAAGCAGGCAGGCATGTCTAGGCCAGAATAGAATAGCAAATTGTCACCTAATCTATTCATTAAGGGTGCTGTGGATTGGCTGTGTGAAATAGCCGGGTACCTATTTTCATGTACCCTTTAATTATACCATGACTATTCACTGTGCTGAGTATGTCTTTCAACTTCAACAGTGGCTCACATGATGGGAACCAGGATGCTAGAGGGATATGGATGGATAAAAAGCCGTTCAGTATTATCCCTGTTTGGGTGACCCCAAAGCTTGGATATTCCTGTTTTATCTGTCACATAGTCTGTGACCAAATTTTCAGAAGAGAAATCTACAGAATCAGATAGTCCTGTGATACTCTAAGACAGGATCAGGAGGCAGACTAGAACGATGTGATGTAAAATGGTGATCCTATAATATGATTGAAAAGATTTGAACGTGGGCCCTGAGTGATAGTACCTAGGGTAGGGCATTTGCTTTGCTCAGGGCACACCTGGATTTGATCCCCAGCCTCCCATATAGTCCCCAGAGAAACTTCTGGAATAATTCCTGAGTTCAGATCCAGAAGTCACCCCTGAACATAATCATGACCAAAAAGTCAAAGGGAAAAAATAAAAAACTTAAATGATTTTCATTTTCTGGAACATATTATGGAAATGCATTAGAGTTGTCAAGTTAAAAATAATCAATTTATGATTATATTATTTAGACATAATCTCTGATATAAAACATGTAATTGATAAAAATGTTCAACAAGATACTAAATTTATTACTCTGAAAACAGTCAACAGAATAATTCAACAAAAATGGAAAATTAGGTGCCAAGAGACAGAAGAGCAGAGAGGGCACTTGTTTTACCTGTAGCTGATCCCGAAATCCCAAAGGGTCCCTCAACACCAAGAGTAATTCCTAGTGCAGAGCCAGGAGTAACCCCTGAGCATCACCAGGTATGACCCGAAAATAAAAAAACAAAAATATGGTAGTAATAAATCCTGCTAGGTGATGTTGATAACCCTCTAAAATTAGTTTTGCACTAATTCTTCACTTTCTGAAAAATGACAGCACTTTTGTAGATTATATTGACGTAACATGTAAGTCACATTCACACCAGCATGTCATGACATTTCTCTCATGTTCATCAACAAATCTGTTATTTATACTTTGTGCAGGTCTTTCTCCAATGAACAAGGAATCAATGGACACAATAGTTCTACAAGATATGGTTTTGGGAGTATTATTTTTCTTCCAATTCATATTTGGTTTTGTTGGAAATTTACTGTTGATCATGATAAATATAAACACCTTTCTGCAGAGAGCAAAGCCAATAGATTGCATATTTACCCACTTAACGTTTGCCAACATGATGACAGTTTTATTTGCGGGGATTCCAGAATTAATATTTTTCTTTGGAATAAGAAACTTTCTGAATGACACAAGTTGTCAGGCAGTTTTGTTCTTGTACAGAGTGGGCCGGGGTCTTTCCCTCTGCACCACATCTTTCCTCAGTGTGTTCCAAGCCATCATGATCACCAACAAGCATGTTCAGTGGGTGTGGCTCAAATCAAACATCTACACATGCATTTTTTCTGTCCTCCTCTGTTTCTGGGTACTCAACATGCTGCTCTATAGTCGGGTCATCATTGGAGTGAAGGCCCCATTTAACACTACTGGGCTTGAAGGAGTTTATAGCCTCAAATACTGTGTGTCACATGACAGAGGAACATCTGCATTTCAGGGAGGAATGATTTTAAGAGATTTCCTGTGTGTTTTCCTCATGATCTGGACCAGCGTGCACATGGTAAAGTTCCTCTTCAACCACCACAAAAATGTCCAGCACCTCCTTAGACACAGTCTCTGCCCACAATCCTCTCTTGAGATCAAGGTCACCCACACCATCCTGGTCCAAGTCAGCTGCTTTGCTTTTTTTTACTGGACCAACTGCTGCCTTACCTTTTATGCAACCCACCGTCATGAGGTACAAGGGTTAGAAAACATCGCTCGTTTTGTCTCCTCCTGCTACCCAGTGATCTGTCCTTTCTTGCTGATAAAAAACCACAAAGGCCCATTTCTGAACTGCACCTTTATAAACTTTAGGAAATCTCCACAAACCGCTACCACCAGAGACTTGAATTACTCTCAAACCATCTCTAACACAAAGTGCTCAAAACAGAAAAATCCCACTGCAAATGTTAAATGGTGGGGGGTGGAGAGATAGCCCAGTTGGTAAGACACTTGCCTTCACAGATCTACACAGGGTCAGGAGTTATTTCTGAGTTCTAAGCAGGAGTGAGTCTTGAGCATCATCAGGTGTGACCAGGGAAAAATGGATAGCGTGCAAGGATTTGGGGGTGTAAAAAAAATAAAAATAATATCTCATATGGACCCATATCCTAGTCCACAGCTTACTCTACAGACTGAGATCAATGAATTGAGTAAAACACACTGTAGAAAGCTGCCCCTGTAATCGAAATGTTATTTCCATCCTTTCTTGGGAAAGGGGATGCACATCTGGCTGTGCTTGGGTCTCCAACCGGGTTTGGCTGCTTGCAAGGCAAGCACATTTCCCTCTATACTCTTGCTCTCTGTCCCCTTTATCTCATTTATGAAATGATTTCAAATATTCATCTCTGAGAATATTGAAGTGGCTGTGAAAACAATGAACCTAATGTGATACATTCCGCAGTTAATGGAGTGCTGGAGATCAAACTCGGGTCACCCATGTGCAAGACAAGTGTTCTATCCCACTGTGTATGTCTCCAACCACAGCAAAGCCCTAGGATAATAGAAAGGGTAGGTTTGGGGTTTGAGCCATAGTACAGCGGATATAGTGTTTGCTTTTCACATGGCTGATGTGGATTTTGTCCCCGGCATTTCACATGGTCTTCTGAGCAATTCCTGAGTGCAGAACCAGTAGGAACTCCTGAGCATATCCAGGTGTGACCCCAAAAGGCAATTAATAAATAAAATGTTTATTTAAAAAATAGTGGGATGTGGGGAACAAAACAATAGAGACATTATTCACTGAGTTCCAAATAGTTTTGCTGATTTTAAAAGTTCTATAAATGAATTCAAATGAATGTAAGAAGCAATCTGTAAGCACTATAATAAATGTCTGACTCAAGACATTGAGTAGCTAATGCATAAAAGGAAAAGGAGAGAGAGACAGCAAGAAGGAAAGTGCCTCCTCTAGAGGGATGCCGGGGTTTGGGCTGGGTAGAGAAACAGGAGACTTTGGTAGTAGGAAATGTACACTGGTGGAGAGATGGGTGCTGGATTGTTGTATGACTGAAACCCAATTATAAACAGTATTGGAATGGTCGGTCTCAACAATATCCCATTTAAAACTGTTTTTAATGAATCACCAAGAAATACAGTTACAGATTTACAAGCCTCCGTGATTACGTTTCAGTCACACAATGATCCCTC
Source organism: Sorex araneus (assembly GCF_027595985.1). Classification (NCBI taxonomy): domain Eukaryota; kingdom Metazoa; phylum Chordata; class Mammalia; order Eulipotyphla; family Soricidae; genus Sorex; species Sorex araneus. Next base: position 247,755,068 of record NC_073303.1, read on the forward strand.
CACCAGTGCCCATTGCCCACCACCAATGTTTCCAGTATCCCTCCCGTAGCACACCCCCAGCCCCACTAAACACCCACGCCTTTGTGGCAGGCACATTCCCTTTTACTCTCTCTCTCTCTCTCTCTCTTTGGGTGTTATGGTTTTGGGTACTAAGTGGCCATCATGTTCGGTCCATAGTCTACTTACAGCACGCAGCTCCCATCCTGAGCGAGCCCTCCAAGCATCATTTACTCGGTGGTCCCTTCCTATCTCAGCTGCCTTTTCCCACAAGATGTGAGTCTGGCTACAAATATCCAGTTTTTAAAAAATTTAAAAACTAATGTAGAGTTCATGCTCAATTCAACCAATTTAATCAAAGGCTGAATAAATATCAGTACTCCTACACACACACACACACACACACACACACACACACAAGACATTGAGTAACTCGACTTCCCTCATTACTAGGAAAATCTCAATTATTTCTGAAAAACAGAAGGTTTGGGAAGTAATGTGAGTAAACATCAAGTGTAGAACTGTCTACTCTAGATAACTACAAACATATGGGCAGGGGACAGGGGTGGCATGGGATGTGGACAGAGAGCAGGATGTGTGATTGTGGGTGATATTTGATTCAACATTAGTCCATCATTGGGGTCAGAGCGTTAGTCCAACAGGGAGGGCGCTTGTCTTGTGTGCAGCTGACTCAGGTTTGATCTCTGGCATCCCATAGGGTTCCCCATGCAACACCAGTAGTAATTTCTGAGCGCAGATCCAAGAGTAACCCCTGAGCGTCACTGAGTGTGGCCCAAAAATAATCAAATACAAGTGGAATGTTTTAACATCCTAAAGTAATCCTTCAGTGCTCCCTTCAAACCCCAAAGAATGGTGTTCTGTTCAGCTCTATGGGGGTCTTAATAAGACCCAGATAACTAGGAAAACTCTTGCTCAGTGGGTTCTTGGGGAACCCATAAAAAACTAACACTTCTGTAAAGTGAAAGTAAAGTGATATTTACCAGTTACACATGCGGGGTGGGGGGCTGGGGAGGTTGGTGGGGGAGGGTGGAGGTATACTGTGATTCTTGGTGGTGGAATATGTGCACTGGTGAAGGGATGGGTGTTCGAGCATTGTATAACTGTGACTTAAACCTGAAAGCTTTGTAACTTTCCACATGGTGATTCTATAAAAGAATAATATATATATATATATATAAAAAACTAACACACTGGGGTCAAATGACAGGACAGCGGGGAGCAACTTGCCTTGCAAGCCGCCAAACAGAAGTCAATCTGCAACAACCCATAGGATGAGCACTGCCATGAGTAATTTTTAAATGCAGAGCCATAAATAAACCTTCAGCATCGCCAAGCATGGCTCCTTAACAAAAGCAGGTTAAGAAAGAACATTTTTCTTGGTGGTGACTGTGTGGAACTGTATTAGGGAGTGTACTAGCAAGCGGTTCCACATCAAAAAATGCCTAAACAGCAGACAGACAAACTGCCTAACAAAAATGGACTCCAAGGTGGGCCGGAGAAATAGTATAAAGGGGCAGGGGGCCAGCCTTGTACACGGCTGATCCAGGTTCAACTCCCCAACATCCCGTATGGTCTTGAGCACCACCAGGGATGATTCCTGAATGCAGAGTTAGGAGTAAGACCTGAACATCGCCAAGTATTGCTCTAAGAAAAACAAAAACAAAAACATTTTTCAATGAACTCCCAGGCAATCATATCCCGACATAGTTTAAAGTTGTGATAATTCTCCTATGTAATCTTTGAAACAGCCATAAGGATGGACCACTCATCATGGAAAGGATGAACAAAGGCAAACATTGTGAAAAAGAACAACACTTTTTTTTTTTGCCTTTGGGGTCACACTCAGTTCACTATCGCTCCAGCTGAGATCACTCATCTTTTGGCAGGTAGCAGGGAATAGTAATGAATAGTGATGTCATTCCATGTTCTAACCCCTAGGTGCACCGTTTCTCTAATTAAACGAGACATGGAATTATGTAAGAAAGTTTATTGGATGTTCTAAGTAACACTGAAGGACAACGTATTATAATTTAGTGTTATTTACTACACTTGAATTACTCGATAAAAAGAACACTACAAAAAATTAAGTCTTCGGGCTGGAGCAATCCCCAACTCCCCCCAACCTGTGATGTCCAAGTGCCCGGGTGCGTTCAGGACTGACAGGCATTCTCAGGTGATGGACAGAAGAACAGACTGCAGACTGTTCACCAGAAAACAAACTTTCTTGAAAAATAAACAGAGCTAGTGTAGGGAAAGAGGAACTGCTAAAGAGTGGGGGACAGGGATAGAATGGGAACGATGTGGGGGAAGCACAGAGGAGGAGTTGAACACAGCGAAGTTTAACACTCATGGAGAATTGTGCGTGATGGGGAGTGATGAGCCACGGGTGCACAGCAATGGGTGGCAAGAAACTCAAATAACATCATCTCCAGCAGGGAAGAAAAATAGACCCATGGTCAAGCAGAACTGCTGGTAATTAAAGGGGCAATGATTACACACAGCAAATACAAATTATGGGGGGACAGCGCCCCTTCTGGGACTGTCCTGTGCCATCTCTGGAGTGGTGTCTCCCAAGCCCTGTCACCTCCGGGAGAATCCCAGGATCTTTAATCAACAGGATGGCACCGTCCAGGTGACTCAGAAACAGTGCCCGCAGGAACCCAACAAACAATGATACCCTTGCCTTGCACCAGGTGACAAGAGTTTAATCCCCAGCACCAGATATAGGTCCCCAAATACCACCAGGAGTAATTCCTGAGTGTAGAGCCAGAGAAAGCCCTGACCATCATGGGGTGTGACCCAAATAGCAAAAAAAAAAAAAAAAAAAAAACCATAAACCTGATCAAAATGAAGATTAGAGTCACACAAATGGGGGCTGGAGCTATAGTATAGCGGGTAGGGCATTTGCCTTGCATGCGGCTGACCGGGTTCAATCCCCAGCATCTCATATAGTCCCCCAAGCACTGCCAGGAATAATTCCTGAGTGCCAGGGACAGAACCACGTCAGCCATTGAAAGGCATATACCCTCACGGACTATAGGTCCAGACTCTAAATGTACTGATTTATTTTTGGTAGGAGGCTATGACCAGCAATGCTCAATAGTTACTCAAAGCTCTGTGCTCATTGATCCTTCCATGCACTGCTAGAGGGCCCTGTGGGCTGACGGTGATTGAAACTGGGTTGGGAATCCACCAGGTAAGCACCCCATGCTCTGTGATATCACTGTAGTAATTCCTGAGTGCAGAGGCAGGAGTAAGGCCAGAGCACTGCGGGGTGTGAGCCAAAAAGAAAAAAAAAATCATTCAAATATTCCTATATTCTAGAAGCTGAGAGTTACACTTTTCATGCTCATCAAATATTTGTAAATGATGATAGTAATTTAACTCCTAAGAATTGCTAATTGTAACCCCCCAAAAGATATAAACATATATACACATATATCTACACATATATAGTCTAGAGGTTCCTTAAGTATTCAGAATGATTTTTTTAATTCTTATGTATTTTTATTTATAGTCCTTGTTTTCCTAAGTCAATTCAGACTTGATTGTTCCACAGTAAATCCCAAACTGAGAGATGCCTTAGAGAAAAGGCAAGGGATGGGGGTTTGCATTGGACATGGCTGACGTGGGTTCCAACATCCCTGACACTCCATAGGAATGTGACATTCCTCCACAACCCTCCAGCACCACCAGGAATATTTCCTGAATGCAGAGCCAAGAGTAACCCGAGCATCATTAGGTGTGACACAAAATGACAAAAAAAAAAAAAAAGAATTTATTTTCCTCCTGTTTTTGTGGGACACGCTTTCTAATGCTAAGATCACCTGACTTCCCATACTCACATTCCTTTATACTCATAATATCTGGGGTTCTTTTCTCTTTTGTTTTGTATTTTCCTTTTGAGTCACACCAGGAAAGTCACCCGCTGAGGGGTTACTGCTGCCTCTGCAAGCAGGAGTTACTCCTGGTGGTGCTGTGGGACCCTATGGGATGGTAACTGCTCAGCTGTGTGCAAGGCAAGCAGGAATCACTGTGGTCGTGCTCAGGGGATACTGGGGGTGGAATCCTGGTTGGCTGCATGAAAGGCAAGCACCCTGCCCACTGCACTATCACTCCAGCCCCATCAATTGATGATTTTCTTCTCTGCAGTTTCAACCACTTATTTTCTTACCGTTTTTATTCTACTGTACTTTCCCTTGTATTGAACTTTGGTTGTTTGGGGGTCACACCAGCTCTGCTCAGGACTTACTCCTGGTTCTGTGCTCAGGGATCACTCCTGGTGGGTTCCGGGGACCCTGTGAGATGCCAGGGATTAATCCCAAACCCACCACGAGCCAGGCAAGTGCCCTCTTCACTCGGCTATTGCTCTGGCCCCTTTTATTGCTCTTAATCTGCATTTTCATTTAAAGGTATTGTTTTAAAAAAATTTGGTGGCATAACTAGTTCTTATAGTAACACATACAAGTTACTTAGAATGTTTACATCCTCACTCATTCACTGGCACAGCGACTCTGTTCACCTTCCCACTCTGATTAAACTTTGTGTTCTGAGTTCACTTTTCTATTATTTCTCTTCCCCCATCTCTTTATGCATTTCTCATTGATTTTTAACTTTTCTCCCAAATGCCCTTTTTCATGAATTTTTTCTTTGAGCCTATGATCTCATAACTAAAGTATTTTCTTTTTTCTTTTCCTTTTTGGGCTACACCCAGTGATGCTCAGGGCTGACTGCTGGCTCTGCGTCCTGGAAATACTCCTGGCTGTGCTCAGGGGGGCGCTATGGCATGTGGGAATCGACCCTGGGTCGGCTGTGTGCAAAGCTGTCTGCCCTCCCCCTTGGGCCCAAACAAGACAGTTTTTATAGAAACTGACTTAGGAAGGTTCAAAGGGAAGCACGCGCTGCGGAGAGAGGACAGGCGCCTCCAGCGGGGACATCAGTTTTTCATGTTTTGGGGGCCACAAACCAGGCAACGCTCAGAGGTTCTTCTGGCTCTGCACTCAGGAATCACTCGCACGTGAAGGTGGGGCGGTATGAAGAGCCAAAGAAATAACCAGGGGCCTGTGACAGCAAAACAAGAGCACTAATCGCTCTGCTCCCGCTGCAGTGGCCAGAACTTCTTGCTTGAAGCTTAATGACCCTGTACCTAACATTGAAGCCAAGAAAAGGACTGGAAATCTTAAGCGTGGGAAAAGTCGGGCACTGTAGTTGCAGCGAATCGCCACGAGATAGCGCAGTAAACTTTTTCATCCCTTTTCAGGCCTGTTTCTCTAAGAATTTTCCACCCTTGCATTTGCTTCAGTGTTAAGTATGGGGTCACTAAGGATCAAGCAAGTCGCTTCCACAGGTGCAGCGGTAGGAGAGCCTCTAGGTGCTTGTCTTTCACGCGGGTGACCAGGGTTGGATTCCAGCCTTCAGAGCTTTGTGGGGTACATAGCTGAATCTCCTCAGGGGTCAAGTGGGTTACCCCAGTTTGTCTCTGGACTTCGAGGGGTGCAGAGGATTGAACCTGGCCTGGAACGAGCAAGGCAAGGTTATTTTCTTACATTTTTTGTTCTCTTCACTCTGTACAAGGAAAGTTCTGACTCACCTTGCGATGCCTGTGACCGAGCCCTTTGAACGTTTCCTGTTATGGGCAACCCACACCCCATCACCCCACATTATGAGGGAACCCAAACCCTCTTCTTTAACGATGTGGGGAATGGAAGAATATACAGTTCTGGGGCTGGAGAGATAGCACAGCGGGTAGGGCGTTTGCCTTGCACGCGGCCGACCCGGGTTCAAATCCCAGCATCCCATATGGTCCCCTGAGCACCGCCAGGGGTAATTCCTGAGTGCAGAGCCAGGAGTAACCCCTGTGCATCGCCAGGTGTGACCCAAAAAGCAAAAAAAAAAAAAAAAAAAAAAAAAAAAAAAAAAAAGAATATACAGTTCTGATACCCTTAAGTCGGGGTGAGGGAATTCGCCATAAACGAACTGACACTCTCTGTTTTACTTTTCTTTCTTGTTTGTTCCTTTATGGCCACACCCAGACATACTTAGGGCCTTCTCCTGGCTCTGCACTCAGGAATCACTATGGACATGACTGAAGAACCGTAGAAGAGCCTAGGAATATACCCGGGTCCTATCGATGCAAAGCAAGAGCTCTGTCCGCTCTGCTCCCGGTGGCAGTGGCCCAGGCTGCGTGCTGGATCCTTAATGACCCCATACTTAACATTGAAACAGAGAGAAGGGCTGACAATCTTAAACGTGGGAAAATTCTAACCTTGGTAGTTCTGCGGATATGGCGTGAGATGGCGTTGTGGGCATTTCCATCCCTCCCCAGGCCTGTTTCTCTAAGAATTTTCCATCCTTGGGTTCACTTCAGTGTTAAGTATGAGGTCATTAATGATCAAGCACGGAGCTTAGTAGGTGCAGTGGTAGGAGAGCCTTGAGGGTGCTAGTCTTTCACACGGGTAACCAGAGTTGGATTCCTTCCTTCAGGTCTTGTGGGGTACATAGCTGAATCTCCTTGGGGGTCGAGTGGGTTGCCCCAGCTTTGTCTCTGGACCACGAGGGGTGCAGAGGATTGAACCTGATGAGGAACGAGCAAGGCAAAGTCATTTCTTTTATTTTCTGTTCTCTTCACTCTAAGCTAGAAAACTTCTGAAGCTACTTTGCTATGTCTGTGAACGAGCCATTTAGAAATATTTCCTGTTACGGGCAACCCACACCCCACCACCCCACATTCTGAGGGTGCCCAAACCTCTTCTACAATTAGATGCAGTGATACAGGAAGATACAGCTCAGAAACCCCCATATTGGGGAGAGGGAATCCTCCAATAAGGAACTGAGACTGTTTTGGTTTACTTGGTTTGCTCATGGTTTGGGGGCCACAAATTCAGCAACGCTCAGGGGTTTTCCTGGCTCTGCACTCAGGAATCACTCCGGCATGATGGTGGGACTGTATGGGGAGCCAAAGAAAGAACCAGGGGCCTGTGACTGCAAGCCAAGAGCACTACCCGCTCTGCTCCCGCTGCAGCGACCCAATCGGCTTGCTTGATCCTTAGTGACCCTATACCTAACACTGAAGCAAAGAAAAGGGCTGGAAATCTTAAGCGTGGGAAGTCAGGCGGCGGTAGTTCTGCTGGTAAGCCACGAGATGGCGCTGTGGGCATTTACGTCTCTCCCCAGGCCACTTCTCTAAGAATTTTCCACCCTTGCCTTTGCTTCAGTGTTAAGTATGGGGTCATTAAGGATAAAGCAAGCCGCTTCCACAGGTGCAGCGGTTGGAGAGTCTGTGGGTGCTTGTCTTTCACCTGAGTAATCTGGGTTCGATTCCAGCCTTCAGAGCTTTGTGGGGTACATAGCTGAATCTTCTTGGGGGGTCGAGTGGGTTTGCCCTAGCTTTGTCTCTGGACCTTGAGGGGTGCAGAGGATTGAACCTGGCTGGAACGAGCAAGGCAAAATTATTTTCTTATATTTTTTTGTTCTCTTCGCTCTTAGCAAGAAATGTTCTGAACCCCCTTTGAGATATCTGTGATAGAGCCCTTTGACTGTTTCCTGTTATTGGCAACCCAGACAATTCAAAGCCAAATTTACGCTGTTATGGGCAACCCAAATTTTCTGAGTGTAAATTTCTTGGAGAAACGGTCCTGGGAAGCGACGGAAACTCCCCACATCGCCATCTCGTGGCCTGTAGGCAGAACTGCCACGGCCGACTTTCCCACGCTTAAGATTTCCAGCCCTTTTCTTTGCCTCAATGTTAAGTATGGGGTCATTAAGGATCAAGCTCACACCCTGGGCCATGGATCGAAAATTGAGCCGGGAGGGCACTTGCATTGTTTGGGGCGATCTGGGCTCTATCCCTGCACCCCATACGTTCCCCCGAGCACTTTCAGTAGTGATTCCTGCGTGCAGGGGCAGGGATAACCCCCGAATATTGCCGGGTGTGGTCGCCGAAACACAAACAAAAGCCTTTCACGGAGGATTCCTTCACGCCAAACTGGGGGATGCCGAGCTGAGTCTGGCTCCCACCACCTTCCTCCACCGAAAACCGCGAAGGTGTGGGGACCCCCGGGACAGGAACTGTTCGCGAAAGGGGGCTTAGAGGGAGAGATTCTACTGCGGGCAAAGCACGTGCCACGCTGCTGGGTGCAATCCCGACACCCGGGTCGCCCCATGCGAGGCAAGCGCCCTGAATGCTCGGCTGCTGCTGCACGGCCTGAGGCGGCCGGCTTGATCCTAGTGACCCGCAGGTTACCATGGAAGCAAACCTGAGGGCTGGAAATCTTTAGGCAGGAGAGTCGGGCCACGGCTCTTCCGCAATTGGACCGCGAGAGGGCGCCGTGGGGAGTTCCCGCGCCTCCCAGGGACATTTCTCCAAGAAATGTCCAACCCTCTCTCCACAAGCCACTATAACTCCCAGGACCCTCAGAATTTCTGTGTAAGAAAACAAGACAAAATTTCTGCACAGTTGAGCCGCGTCCTTGTCCCTCTCCTTAGTCCACTGTGCTGACTGGCCAAGCGAGTGTCTCTGGCTTCTTTATTTGGGGTGTGGCCGCAACAGTTTCTCTGGGACTCAGGGGAATTACATGGTGCTTCAGACGGAACCCAGGGTGAGCACAGAAGACAGTTGTGCCTTCCCGCAGTGCGAGCTCTCCAAATCGCCCCATTATTACAGGACTCCAGCCCCATAATCCTCACAACCCCACACTCCACATTTCTTAGGGTACCATCTTCCTTCCGGAGAGAGTTTTGGGGTTCCTATAACATATGAGAAGTCCTAAGTCCTCTGTTTTCTGTGGAGGAGGGTGGCAGAGGCCAGACTCAACTCTGGCATTTCCAAAAGTTTGGGGTGAAAGTACCCACCATCAGAGAAATCAGAAGTGGGTGGGAAGAATTACAAACAGAAATAATGAGCCTAAGACCAGGCAATCTCCAACCCTGGAAATTCTAAATACACCACTCTACCAAAGATATTTTTTAATTTTGGGGTTTGGTGTGGCCCACGGGGTTCAGGGGACCCTTATGAGTACTTCAGACTGAACCTCGTCAGTCATGAACAAAATATGGCTATTTTGAGTGTTGCTGTGTTAGGGCGCTGATCGAAATCTCCCTATGACGACAAAGAGACTCCAGAGACTGCAAGCAGCAAGCAGGGTTTATTGTAAGACTGGCCAGCCAGGGTCCAGCTGCCTACGCAGACACGCATGCCCAGCAGGTTGGGCAAAGACCCCGAGCTTCCCCAAAGGAGATCTTATATAGGCCTTCCCCGGCCGTTATAGCAGAGCCCGCGCATTTCATAGCCAATAGATTTGTAATATTACAAACTTTCTTAACCAATCCATTTAAAAGGACATCACTCCTTAGCCTATGATTTTAGAGATCAGTATTCGCGCCAACATTCAGGAATGTCCCAGTTCTGGGGCAGTCCTGGGTCTTGTGATATGGGTCGTGTGGTATGGTCTGATTATCTGGTCTGACCACCACCCTTCTTGGGACCCAGGGTGCCTGTATCCAAATTCCTTGCTCCGGGACAGATAGACAAGTTATTCTAGAATTTGGCTCCTGTAAAAAGAGTCTTAAGAAAGAATGGGCACTGGTGAAGGGATGGGTTCCCGAACTTTGTATGAGGGAAGCATAAGCACAAAACTGTATAAATCTGTAAATGTGCCCTCACGGTGATTCACTAATTAAAAATAAATTAATTAATTAAAAAAAATTAGATGGCAGAGCTGAACATGAAAAAAAAAAAAGAGTCTTAAGAAAGCTACATAGATTGCTGTGGTCTGTCCTGGGCCAGATCCTCACAGCTGTTGTGGATGTTCTCTTCATTATGAGCAAGAAAAGTTCCGACTCCAATTTTCTCTGTCTGAGACCCAGGCTTTGGAGACGTTTCCTGTTACAGTGAATCCCAAATGCTATCACCCTACGTTCTGGGTGTGCCCAACAATCTTCTAAAGGAAAAGGCAGCATGGATACAGCCAGATAAAGCTCCAAACCCCCAAAGCTGGGGTGAGGGATCTGCCATCAAGGTACTGAGGCTATTTTGGTTTCCTTTGGCTTGTTCATGGTCCGGGGGCCACAAACCCAGCAAAGCTCAGGGCTTCTTCTGGCTCTGCACTCAGAAATCCCTCCGGCATGACGGGGGACTGTATGAAGAGGCACAGAAAGAACCAGGGTCCTGTGAGTGCAAAGCGAGAGCCCGAAGCACTCTGCTCCCGCTGCATAGGCCCAAGCGGCTAGCTTGGTCCTTTAATGACCCCAAAATTAACATAGAGGCAAAGAAAAGGGCTGGAAAGTGTAAGCTTGGGAAAAGTCGGGCCGCGGTAATTCCAGTGAATCAACACGAGATGGCGCTGTGGGCGTTTCCGTCCCTTCCCGGGTGCAATTCTCTTAAGAATTTTCGGCCCTTGGCTTTGCTTCAGTGAAGTATGGGGTCAGTAAGGATCAAGCAAGCCGCTTCCACCGTTTCAGCGGTAGGAGAGCAGTGTGGGTGCTTGTCTTTCACGCGGGTGATCACGGTTCGATTCCTGCCTTCAGATTTTTTTGTGGGGTACATAGCTGAATCTCCTTGGGGGTTCGGGTGGGCTGCTCCAGCGTTTGCTCTCTGGACAACAAACGGTGCAGAGGTTTGATCTCAGTGTGAAATGAGCAAGGCAAGGTTCTTTTCTTTTTTGTTCTCTTCGCTCTGAGCAAGAAAACTTCTGAACCCACTTTGCTATGTCTGTGAAAGAGCCATTTACAAATGTTTCCTGTTATGAGCAACTCACACCCCATCACCCCACATTCTGAGGGTGCCCCAACCGTCTTCTAAAAGGAGGAGGGGGCATGGAGGAAGATCCAACTCAGAATCCCAAAAGTCAGCTGAGGAAATTCGCCATCAAGGGCCTGAGGCTGCTTTGTTTCTATTTGCTTGTTTGTTTATGGTTGTGGCCACACTCAGAGATGCTCAGGGGACCCTCCTGTCTCTGCACTCAGGAATCCTAACAGAGTGGGGTACCATATGTGTTGGGGCTGGACTGAGCTATCAGGGCGAGCCCATGTAGACTGTACCGTACTACGGACAGGAACATAGGGACCCATGAAAGTGGGCGAGATTTCTTGTGTGTGCTGACAGGTTTGGATGAAGCTGAACTTTTTCCCCCTTTGAGCTGCCTTCAGAAAATAATTTCAGTATATTGAAAGGGGCAGTTTTCCTTTTCTCACAGAAGCCTGGCTGGTCTTTGACATGCAGATCTCAGCTGCTAGCCAGGCCTGCTCTCTGACCTTTGTAGATTCCAGCTCTGGCCCAGCCTGGTCTTTGGGATGTAGATTTCAGGTGCTGCCTAGTTTGTAATTGACATGTAGATTTCATTGTCTTTGGGATGTAAATCCAAGTGCTTTTAGCCCAACAAAGGTTTCCATTTTGGTTTTGTATCTTCTTTCTGGAGGCCAAGATTACTGGCCTGTAGATGCAAGGAAATAATGCCTATTCTACTGCCTCAATGTTCTTCCTGTAACTTCTTTTGATGGCTTTGGTGACGTCACTGTATTGCGCCCTTTAGAGGTACCATGATCAATAAAAGGAGATCCAAGGGGCTCTCTACCTTTGTCAGAGTCAGAGAGAACCTACACCCTCCATGAAATACATTTCTTCCGCATTCCTTGCTCAGTGCCTGCAACCACACGAATATTCAGGAAACATCTGTCGGCCCAAGTGTGCAGCCCAAAGGTAAGGACCGGTACGGGAAAAACCGAGAGAGATAACCTTGCACCGAGCCTGCATAGCCTCTCGGAGATTGGAGTAAAAGGGTGTAATGGGCAATTCCGTAACATCGCAGAGGGAGGTTTGTTTGGATTTCTTAAACTCTCTGACAAAAGCAGCTGGTCTGCCTTTGAAGGAGCAAGTCGTGCAACGCCTCCTTGAAAGGATACAGAAGCATTGTTACTGGTTTGAGCCCAGAAATAAAGATCACTTCGATTCAGAACTGTGGAAGAGAGTAGGAAAAGAATTGCGTCATGCGCATAAAAATGGGGACTTAATCCCTGCAGATGAATGGGGCGCATATAATTGTATTGCCGCCACCCTGAATCCTTTAACATTCGACTCTGAGTCTGGGTCTGAGGAGGCTTTTCCTCCACATCCTAGTCTGGCTTGTTCCAATGATCCATCAGTTTCTGAAGTAACTTCCAGGGAAACTCCTGGGTTAGAGGAGGAGAGGGAGGAAGAGTCTTGGACTCAGCCTGTATCCGGAGCTGAGCGAGTGTCATCTTTATTACCTATTGATTCAGATCAGACTAATAATTTACCTGCCCGGGCCGTGCCTGACGACTTTGGGTTAGACACGGACAACTCTGACTCAAGAGAGCTGGTAACTCGTCAAGAACTGAATGCAGTTAGTAAGAAATTGGATCAATTGCTTAGACGGGTGCAGCGCCCTGAGCGCTGCCCTTCCGAAAGAGAGACGAGGCCCGCCCGACAGGGGCTCACTGATTCTGACCCTCCGGCAGTTCTCCTCCCTGCCTCTCGGTATAGGGGACAGGAACCCCCGAATCATCGTTTCCGGTTTACTCCCGAATTGTATGCCTTGATGCAAGAATCTGAGGCTCCTTTACACCAGGCTGAATGGAGCCGACAGCGTGCTCAGTTTATGGCTTTTCCAGTGGTTCGTAATCCCGATACACGAGGAAATGGGCAGGGGGGTGGATATGAACCTGTTCCTTTGGAGTTTTTTTCCTCGCTTAAGCAAGCCGTAGTCACCTATGGCGCTACTTCTAACTATGTTCTGGCCCTTCTCGAAAATTTTGCAGAAGCGAATACTCTGCTTCCGCTTGATTGGCAGACTCTTGCAAAGGCGGTGTTAGAAAATTCTCAGTATATACAATTCAAGGCATGGTGGAGAGAAGAGGCTGAGAAGGTTGCTAGGACTAAGACACCAGGACTAGTGAGGGCTACTGTGAGCCAGATCTTGGGCACTGATGAATGGGCTCCTGCGGGAGAACAAGTCCGCTTGGGAGCCGACATTCTGGAAGCTGTCAGTCAGAGCTGTCTGAAGGCCTGGCGCTATCTTGAGACCTTGGCGAAACGGACTGTGCCCTTTACAAAAATCCTTCAGGAAGCCAATGAGCGCTATGCTGATTTTATTGCCAGGCTCCAGGATTCTCTTGACAAAACTGTACCTGATGAGGCTCTTCGTGAAACGCTTATGTTAACGTTGGCGGTGGAAAATGCTACAGCAGACTGCCGAAAAGCAATTCAGACTGCTAAATTAAGGGGTAAAAACTCCCTGGATGATTTCATCAGAGAGAGTAGGAAAGTGGGAACACCAGCCCATCAGGCTCAAATAATAGCTGCAGCTTTTAGGAATGTAAATCAGATGAAGTGTTATGGCTGCGGAACTGTTGGGCATTTTAGACAAGATTGTGATCGTAAAATATCGGGAATCAAGAAGGATTTACCAGGTGTTTGTAGGCGATGTGGAAAAGGGAGGCATTGGACTAATGAATGCCGCTCAAAAAAGGACAAATCTGGCAAACCTCTAGATGAGCCTTCGGGAAAGGGGAGTCGGAGCCGGACCCGGGGCCCCCTCAACAATACGGGAGATTGTCAGTAGAACCTCAAGTTAAATCTGGGGGGTTCTCCCTCCTTCTCGATGGTGATAATTGACAAACCTAAGACCATCAACAAAAAATTATCTTATACTGACCTTGTAAGAGCAACAGAGGGAAGTGTAGCCGCTGATATTCCCGCTGTACAGGATTTGTTTTTGACTCCTAACAAAATATAGAAAATCCCAACTAATGTTTACGGTCCCCTTCCAAAATGGCAGGCGGGTTAGTCCTGGGGAGAAGCAGCATGACTGTGCGTGGTTTCAATGTGACGATGGGACTTATGGATTGTGACTTTGTTGGTTGAAATCTGGCTCATAGTCACTGTCCAAGCAGACTTCAGGATACTTAAAGGGGAGCGCATTACTCAGCTGCTTTTGCTTCCATGTGTATCTGGGGAAAGTACAGGCATGAGGAGGGAAGGTGATTTGGGAAGTACTAACGCAGAAATATTCTTGCCCAGAATGATAACTGATGATAAACCTGGATTCAGGTGCTGATGTTACTATTGTTGCCTCATCAGTGGCCTATGATTTGAGAAAAGCACCATGTGGAGGTTACTTTTTCTGGTTTGGGTGTGATCACTGACGTACAGCCGAGTGTGCGACCCCTCCATTGTACTGATCCTGGTGGAGAGAAGGCAGAAATTCAGCCATACGTTGCCCCAATAGCCATTCCCCTATGGGGACCGGATTTGTTGAAACAACTTTGTGTGAAATATATTAAGGAGAAAAGGGAGCCACCTTTTTAATTGGGGCCGCAGCTCCAAAAACAGCTCTCCCTAAAGTCTGGAAACAGGTTCAGCCTGTTTGGGTTGAGCAGTGGCCCTTGACAAAAGAAAAACTTGAAGCTTTACATGAGTTGATTACAGAACAGCTCGACTTGAGACAGACATATCATCATTCCCAGCTCTAGCCCTTGGAATTCTCCTGTATTTGTTATTAAGAAAAAGAGTGGTAAATGGAGGATGTTAACTGATTTGAGAAAAGTCAGTAATTGTATGGAACCCATGGGCCCTTTACAGTCAGGCCTACCTAATCTGGCTATCATTCCAAAGCAGTGGAATATTATTATAATTGATTTAAAAGATTGTTTCTATAACATGCCTTTAAGGGAGGAGGATAGAGAGAAGTTTGCTTTTACCGTACCTTCTTTAAATAATGAGCATCCTACTAAAAGATATCAGTGGACTGTTTTGCCACAAGGGATGATGAACAGCCCAACGATGTGCCAATATTTTGTTAATCAACCATTGGATGTGAAAAGGACACAGGACCCTGAGGTTAGAATTATCCATTATATGAAATATATTCTAATCACTGCTGCACCTCAGACAAACGTGCAGAAGGTTTATGAAGCTGTAATTTATGAATTAGAATCATGGGGTCTAAAAATTGCACAGGATAAAATTCAACACCAGGTTCCTTGGGAATTTTGGGGACAAATAATATGGGAAAGAAAAATTACACCCCCAAAGGTCCAAATTAGGAGAGATGAGTTAAAAGCCTTAAATGATTTTCAGAAACCATTGGGAAATATAAATGGGCTACGTCCTTCTCTAGGCATCCCGAACTATGCCTTACAAAACTTGTTCCATACCTTGGAAGGTGATTCTTCTCCTAAGAGCCCAAGGCACCTCAGTCCTGCTGCTGAACATGAATTGGAGTTAATTGAGGAAATTGTAAATAAGGCTCAACTAGATAGAGTTGATTCTTTAGAAAATTTAAATTTGATAGTGTTACATACTTCACATTCTCCCACTGGGAGTCTGGTACAAGGAAATGATATTGTGGAATGGAGTTTGCTACGTAATAAACCTACCAAAAAATGGGCTACTTATGTGTATAAAATATCTCAAATAATTGTAAAAGGAAGAAAGAGGACTAGACAATTAATAGGGAGTGACCCTGCTGAAATTACTGTGCCATTAACTAAGGAACAAATCAAAATACTATGGGAATTGGATGAGGATTGGCAAATTGCTTGTACTGATTATTTGGACGAAATTCATAACAGCTTTCCAAAGCAAAAGATATTTCAATTTCTTAAATCTACTAATTGCATCTGGCCTAGCATTATAAAAGCTGAACCTATTGAATCAGCAGTTCCATTTTTTACGGATGGCAGCAAAAAAGGAAAGGCTGCTTGTACTGACATGCAAAATGATAAAGTGTTACAAACCCCATACAATTCGGTTCAAAACAATGAAATTATTTGCAATTATTTCTCTTCTATGAGATCATCCTGAACCAGTTAATAATACAACTGATTCTCAATATGCAGTCTGGACTGTTAATCATATACTTACTGTTGCCTTGCCTTTGAGTGACTCTGAACTTATTTCTTTATTTAATGATTTACAGAAAGTTTTGAAAAACCTTAAGCATCCTTTATACATTCCCCATATAAGAGCTCATACCAGTCTTCCTGGTCCTTTAGCTCATGGCAATGATCGAGCTGATAAGTTGGTTGCTTGGTTATAAACTCTGAGAGATCTCATGCTGTACAGCACCAGAATGCCTGAGCACTAAAAACCAAATATGCCCTTACTTGGAGGCAAGCTAGAGATATTATTAGACAATTGCCAAGCAATTAATACACCTCATATGCCTTTGGGGACTAATCCTCGAGGCATAGAAACAAATGAAATTTGGCAAATGGATGTAACTATTGTCCCAGGTCTTGGTAAACTGAAATATGTTCATCAGTCGATTGACACCTACTCTCAGTTTAGATGGGCTCTGCCTTACCTGCAGAAAAGGCAGGAGCTGTGATTCCTCATTTGTTAGAAGCATTTGCTGTTATGGGCATTCCTAAAACTATAAAAACTGATAATGCCCCTGCATATATTTCAGCAAAAATGCATGCTTTCTTTCTCTGCTTATGGTATTAGTCATATTACAGGAATTCCTTATAACAGCACAGGACAAGCTATTATTGAAAGAGCAAGAGAATCGCTCACTTAGAGAAATGCTGCTTCGACAAGAAGGGAGAATACATACGGAATCTCCCAGACAGCAGTTATCCAGAGCGCTCTTTACTTTAAAGTTTTTGAATGGCTCTGATAACTTAACACCTGCAGAAAAACATTGGGAAGTTCAAAATAGCTCGGAAGAAGCAAGTTCTAATGCAAACAGAAATAACTCAGATAAAACTATTCAGAAATGTAAAGTCCTTTGGACCCAGTCTCTGGAAATTGGATACTAGGTCGGGCAGAAAGATGGGGGCGAGGTTTTGCTTTTATTTCCACAGAAAAAGAACATTTCTGGTGTCCCACCAAAAGGCTTAACTTTGTCCATGGATCCGATCAAGACGAAACAGATGAAATAGATATGAAAAAAGATGAAAAAACTCCGGATCAGTGATCTGAGTCTGGATCAGAATGCACTCACTCAATTCTGAGGCCTTCCAACAGTACAGCAAGAGGGGATTCCAACATGGGAAGACATTAAGGCCCTGACTAACAGCACTGAAAAGGTATTGTACAACACCAACACAAAGAAACCTCCTGAAGCTTCCTTGTTACCTATCATATCTCTAATGAAATAATAAGTAAGTGCCTCTACTCAAAATCAAACCTATTGGGTTTCCCTTCCAAGTTTAACTTTATTAAGGGGTATGTCTTGATAAGACGAAGTGTTACCTTTTTAAAATGAGGAACTCTTGGCTGCAAATATATATCTTCTCTGGAGAGTATAGAAAAATTTATATTATTGGATTTGTTGGAAACATTGTAGATTATTAGTTGCAAATTTTTATATTAGTGATTCTATTAATTATTGATTGGAACCTTAAAAGTTATGTTATTCATACAGGGAAAGGAGTAGATATAAGCCTAGTATGGCAATTTAAAGATAATTAGTATATGGATGCAATGTCATATGACTCCACTTATTGAAAGACTGAGGGGTTTTCCCTTACAACATAATTTTAGTTTGGATTTTTAAAGTGAATTTACTGATGTAAAATTGGCCTTGCTCTGTATGAATCTGTCTTATGGCGAGGAAGCCAAACTAAGAATGATATTATTGAGCTGATATATTTCAACAGAAATTTAATCCTTTCGGTTTTAGCTTGTGTGCCCTTTCCTTATGTGATATGAAGGAATGATTTCCTATAGACAGTGTTCCATGTATGTAGGATATCATCAGTTTGTCCTTTCTCCCTTGCCACAGAGTTTGGGCTTATCTGGTAATAATCTCTAAACAATTCTAGACTCCATTGGTATGTCCTGCTCCCCTTGCCACTAGGAGCTTAGGTATATCAGTCACACCCATCAAGGTGCTCCTGAGTCACTCCCATTCCTTTGTTTATCCCTAATCACTTCTATGCTCCCATCCCCAACCAGTTAATTAGCTCTTTCCTTAATCAGACTGTTAATTTCTAAGGTCAGACCTTGCTAGGACAGTGAACTTATATTGTAAGTTAATATTGCCTTTCTCCTCTCCTTGTGTCTTTTGAATAGTTTATTTTAAAGCAGTGTCTTTTTGTTTGTTTGTTTGTTTTGTTTTTGGGTCACACCCAGCGACACACAGGGGTCACTCCTGGCTCATGCACTCAGGAATTACTCCTGGCAGTGCTCAGGGGACCATATGGGATGCTGGGAATCAAACCCGGGTCGGCCTCGTGCAAGGCAAACACCTTACCCGCTGTGCTATCACTCCAGCACCAAAAGCACTGTCCTTTTTGTATGGACAAAGAAAGACAGTTGTTAATATGCTTTGGTAACATGGGATTTAATTGGCTTCAAATATCATTCACTCCCGGGCATCTGCTTTCTCACTTAAGTCTCAGCCTCCCTTACTTCCTAGCACCCCCAAAAGCAGGGTCCCAACGAGGGACGGGACGGACCCAGGGCAAGCAGTGAGTTATGTGCTACCCTGGCATCGAGATGGGCCTGGCCAAAGTGCCGAATGCTTAACTATATGTTAAGAGCTTGGTCATGGACATGTCATGTCATGATCCAAAAGCAACGACGAGACTAGGACCCTGCTAGGGAAAGGGAAGACTAATCTGGCCTGAGCACTGTAGTTTGAGATCGAGATGACCCCAGGAGAGCACATCTATAAGCTTAATGCATCTCTTGCTATGTCCATACAAAATGATTAATTTTATTAATGCTTATATGTTGGACAAGGAGAGGAGAAACACACCCATGGGATTCCGCTCTTGGGTGCGTGTCCTGCTGAAAGAGAATCTGTCCTAGAAGAAGCATCCCCTAAGGGAAAGATCTTTACCCCTATTGATTTGTGACCACACATAAGTCCTGATCCCTCATGCTGGGGGATTTAAGGAGGCTGTAAGAGGGGGTTCAGGGAAGAAGCAGAGAGAGACCTGGGAGTGTATAGAGAGGAGATTGGAATAAACTGCAACTGAAACCAACCAGCTTGCTCCATTCCTTCCTTTGCCTGCCTCATTATTGCCATCAACCTCCCCTGGGTGGGGGAAGCAGCTGGAGAGACAGAGCGTCACAGCCCTGTGCCCAGTGCCCGGTGCAGTGCCCCCTCTCCCTTCTCTTCTCTTTATTGTGTTTTTACACACATGTATACTTGTATTAACCCATCTATGAGATTCCTCGAGGGAGGATGTTTTTGTTTTTCAGAGCCTGAGTAGGTGTTTGAATGCTGGTGACTTTTCACGGACTATGGGAGAAGAATCCAAGGACTGGAGCACATTGTCAAATGGATCGTCCATCTTCTCTGATGGATCAAGATTTCTTTTTGTTTTCTTTTTGGGTCACACCCAGCGATGCTCAGGGGTTACTCCTGGCTTTGCACTCAGGAATTTCTCCTGGTGGTGCTTGAGGGACCATATGGGATGCCGGGGATTGAACCCGGGTCGGCCGAGTGCAGGGCAAACGCCTTACCACTGTGCTATCGCTCTGGCCCCGGATCAAGAGATTTCTTAGCCTGCTCATCGCTGCTATTATGGGGTCATCGCAGCAACAACAATGGCCATGGCAGACATAGCTCTGAAGCAAGGAGCATAGACAGTGGAATTTGTCCAGAAATGGCATGAGAACTCTGAGAGACAAATGGACTCTCAACTGCAGTCTGAATTGGCTGATGCTCCTTGAACTGCTACTTTGTTTGTTGAATAGTCAGCGGGTCGCCACTGTAGAATGGGATTGGAATACTGCTTTCTTCTGTGTAACACCTGTGCTGTATAATGTGACTGAATTTTCTTTTTTTTTATGTTTTTTTTATGTTTAATTTTTTTATTAGTTTATTTTTAATTAGAGAGTCATTGTGAGGGTACAGTTACAGATCCATA
The DNA here is from genome assembly GCF_027595985.1 of Sorex araneus. Taxonomy (NCBI): domain Eukaryota; kingdom Metazoa; phylum Chordata; class Mammalia; order Eulipotyphla; family Soricidae; genus Sorex; species Sorex araneus. Next base: position 247,774,931 of record NC_073303.1, read on the forward strand.
CATCTTTGTGCTCATGTTTCCCCCATACAAAGTTCGATAACCCATCCCTTCACCAGTGCCCATTCTCCACCACCAGTAAACCCAACATCCCTCCCCCCCTCCCCAGTCCCATCTCCCCCCACCCCACCCTGCCACTATGGCAGGGAATTCCCTTTTGTTCTCTCTCTGATTAGGTGTTGTGGTTTGCAATAAAGGTGTTGAGTGGCCATTGTGTTCAGTCTCTAGTCTGTATTTGGCGGCATCACCCTTCCCCCACATGACCTCCAACCACATTTTACTTGGTGGTCCCTTCCCTGAGTTACCCAGAATGAGAGACCAGCCTCCAAACCATGGAAACAATCTCCTGGTACTTATTTCTACTATTATTGGGCGTTAGTCTCATAGTCTATTATTCTATATTCCACAGATGAGTGCAATCTTTCTATGTCTGTCTCTCTCTTTCTGACTCATTTCACTTAGCATGATACTTTCCATGTTGATCCACTTATATGCAAACGTCATGACCTCATTTTTTCTAACAGCTGCATAGTATTCCATTGTATAGATGTACCAGATTTTTTTCACCCAGTCATCTGTTCTAGGGCACTTGGGTTTTTTCCAGATTCTGGCTATTGTAAACAGTGCTTCGGTGAACATATAAGTGCATATGTCACTTCGACTATACTTTTTGGCTTTTCTGGGATATATTCCCAGCAGTGGTATTGCTGGGTCAAATGGGAGCTCAACCTCTAGTTTTTTGAGAATCGTCCATACTGTTTTCCAAAAGGGCTGAACTAGCCGGCATTCCCACCAGCAGTGTAGAAGGGTCCCTTTCTCCCCACATCCTCTCCAACAGCGGTTGCTTTTGTTCTTTTGGATGTGTGCTAGTCTCTGTGGTGTGAGGTGGTATCTCATGGTTGTTTTGATCTGCATCTCTCTGACGATTAGTGATGTAGAGCACTTTTTCATGTGCCTTTTGGCCATTCGTATTTCTTCCTTGGTAAAGTTTCTGTTCATTTCTTCGCCCCATTTTTTGATGGGGTTGGATGTTTTCTTCTTGTAGAGTTCAACCAGTGCTTTATATACCATTGATATTAATCCCTTATCTGATGGGTATTGTGTAAATATCCTTTCCCATTCTGTAGATAGTCTTTGTATTCTAGTCACTGTATCTTTTGCGGTGCAGAAGCTTTTTAGTTTAATGTAGTCCCATTTGTTGATTTCTATTTTTACTAGATTGTTTAGTTCCGCGTCATCTTTGAAGATACCTTAATCTTCAATATCGTAGAGGGTTTTGCCGACCTTGTCTTCAATGTACCTTATGGTTTGTGGTCTGATGTTGAGGTCTTTAATCCATTTTGATCTGACTTTTGTGCATGGTGTCAGGTCGAGTTCTAAGTTCTACTGCCTCAATGTTCTTCCTGTAACTTTTTTTGATGCCTTTGGTGACATCACTGTATTGCTTCCCTTAGAGGTACCAGGATCAATAAAAGGAGATCAGGAGGCTCTCTATATTTGTCAAGAGTCAGAGAGAACCTTGGCCCCCATTTTTTGCATGTGGTTGAATGTGACTGAATTTTCATGGGATAAGGTTAGAAATCATTTGTTAGCTTATAATATATATAATATATAGAGTATATATTATATATACCAATATATATTCTTAGCTTATATATATATATGAACAGCTAAAATAACGGATTTGTAAATTCATGGTACCTGTAATAACTATCTGGTATTTGATTTTCAGAAAATATGGCAAAGCATTTTTGATAAGTTAAATCCTTTTAATTTAAGGAACTTCTGGGAAGATCTGTGAGAATAGGTGTTCTGCTCTTGTTATAGGCAATTTTTTGCCTAGCATTTTATTTTAAGGTCAGGGAAGTAAAAGGCTACTTGAATTGTTATGATGGTTAAAATCTGTCAAACAAAAAGGGGGAGATGTTGGGTCTGGACTGAGCTATCAGGGCGAGCCCATGTAGACTGTACCTTACTACGGACAGGAACATAGGGACCCGTGAAAGTGGGTGAGATTTCTCCTGTGTCCTGACTGATTTGGATGAAGCTGAACATTTTCCCCCTTCAAGCTGCCTTCAGAAATAATTTCAGTATATTGAAAGGGGAAGTTTTCCTTTTCTCACAGAAGCCTGGCTGGTCTTTGACATGCAGATCTCAGCTGCTAGCCAGGCCCGATCTTTGACATTGTAGGTTCTGGGCTCTGGCCCAGCCTGGTCTTTGGGATGTAGATTCCAGGTGTTGCCTAGTTTGTAATTGTCTTGCAGATTTCATGTGGCAGCCCAGCCTTGTCTTTGGGGTTTAAATCCAAGTGCTTTTAGCCCAAGAAAGGTTTCTGTTTCAGTTTTGGTTTTGTATCTTCTTTCTGGAGGCCAAGATTACTGGCCTGCAGATGCAGGGAAATAATGCCTGTTCTACTGCCTCAATGTTCTTCCTGTAACTTCTTTTGATGCCTTTGGTGACATCACTGTATTGCTTCCCTTAGAGGTACCAGGATCAATAAAAGGAGATCAGGAGGCTCTCTACATTTGTCAAGAGTCAGAGAGAACCTTGGCCCTGTATGAAATACATTTCTTCAGCTTTTTTTGTCCCAGGGAGTCCAACAGCACGAATATTCACGCACACACATGGAGAGCCAACGGATGGATGGATGGATGACAGTCCTGAGAAGGCAAAGGCAAGGATTCTAACCCATCAGCTACCGCTGAGCCTGCTGAAGCCATGTGCTTGTTCCTTAATGACCCCACACCTAACACTGATGCAAACCCAAGGAAGAAAGTTTTTAGAGAAACTTCCCTAGGGAGCATTGGGGTCGCTCCACATCGCCATCTTGTGGTGTTTCGGTGGAACTTCCGTGACCCGACCTTCCCATGCTTAAGATTTCCAGCCTTTGCTTTGCTTCAGTGTTAAGTATGGGGTCCTTAAGGGTCAAGCAAGCCCCTTGGGCTGCTGCAGCGGGAGCAGAGCAGTTAGGGCTCTTGCCTGCAGTCACAGGCCCCTGGTACTTTCTGTGGCTCTCCGCACAGCCCCACCATCAGGCAGGAGTGATTCCTGAGTCAGATCCAGGAGAAGCCCTGAGTGTTGCTGGGCTTGTGGCCCCCAAACCATGAACAAACCAAATAAAAGCAAAAGAGCATCAGAGCCTTGATGGCGGATTCCCTCACCCCAACTTGGGGTGTTCTGAGCTGTATCTGGCTGTATCCATGCCTCCTCTTCCTTGTAGAGGAGAGTTGGGGCACCCTCAGAACATGGGGTGGTGGTGTGTGGGGTTGACTAACTGGAAACCTTTCCAAAGGGCTGAGTCCGACAGAGCAAAGTGGGTTCAGAACTCTTCTTGTTCAAAGCGAAGAGAACAACAACAAAATCATCTGCCCTGGTGGTGGACCACCAGGTTCAATCCCAGGTACTCAGTGGTCCCCAGAACCCTGCGGGCCCACACAAAGCCCCCCACCCCCCAAAATCCTCAGTGTCAGAGCTATAGTACAGTGCGTAGGGCGTTTGCCTTGCATGCAGCCAACCCGGTTCCAATCCCCAAATCCCATAGTGTCCCCCAGGCACCACCAAAAGTCATTCCTGAGTGCAGAGCCTGGAGTAACCCCTGAGCATCACTAGGTGTGACCAAAAGCAAAATGAAAGAAAGAATGAAAGAAAGAAAGAAAGAAAGAAAGAAAGAAAGAAAGAAAGAAAGAAAGAAAGAAAGAAAGAAAGGAAGAAAGGAAGGAAGGAAGAAAAAGAAAAGAATCCTAGGCAGAATTGATGTATTTAGAATTTCCAGGAAAGGATATTGCCAATCTTAGGCTGTGTTAATTATAATTCTTCTTAACCCACCTTGCGTTCCTCTGACAGCAGGTACCTTAACCCCAGACATCTGGAGATGCCAGAGTTGAATCTGGCCTCAGCCACACGCCTCCAGGGAAAAGAGGAGACATGGGATTTCTCATGTGTCCAGGAACCCCAAAACTCTCAGAAAGGAAGATGGCCCCCTCAGAAATTGGGATGCTGGGGTGTGGGCATGAGGGGTTGGAGACCTTGTGAGCTGGGTTGGTTTGAAGGGACGGTCCTGCGGGAAGGCACAGCCTCTCCTGTGTCACCCTGTTCGCTCCCGGGCAGCTCGCCCTGGAGCACTGCTCACTGGGTGTCCCTCCACGCAGAGAGTGAGTGGGGCGAGCCCCAGGCAGCACGGACCCCCGGACACAGTTCACCAGTTTATTCTCTGACCCAAGGGCCAGTAGGGTGCTGTCAGGGCCGGAAGATGCTGGACTCTCTCATCCCCTCCAGCCCTTGGTGGGTGTAAGTGAGTTGAATCCACCAGAGGCGCCTCCTCTTGGCCCACGGATGGCTCGAGAATGAAGGCAGCACCATTGGGATCCAGGGTCACCCCCCAGCCCCCACTCCACCCCACCCGGTCCACACCTCCTGATCTGGCCCTGAAATCAGGGGAGCGGGTTAGAGGCAGGGGTGGGGCAGCATCCCGAGTGAGGCTGAGGCAGTGGGGGGCTCACACGGCTCCATCAGAGGGCCCCATTTCCTTCTGGAGTCCGACTTTGGTTCCCACACTTGGGGATCCCCCACATGTCCTGCTCCCCAAAATGTCAGGGGAAGCCAGTGAAAGTCTCCGTCGAACAGGAGGGAATCCAGTTGTCAACAAGGAGGTCCATTGGGGGCTGGAGCGATAGCACAGTGGGTAGGGCATTTGCCTTGCACGTGGCCGACCCGGGTTCTAATCCCAGCATCCCATATGGTCCCCTGAGCACCGCCAGGGGTAATTCCTGAGTGAAAAGCCAGGAGTAACCCCTGTCCATCGCCGGGTGTGACCCAAAAAACAAACAAAAAAAACTAAAAAAAAAACAAGGAGGTCCAGAAGAACCAGAGTTTTGGGGGGACAGGTTGGGAGGCAGGGGGCCCGGATGATGGTACGGGGGGAGGGCACACAGTCTTGCACACAGCAGACCTGGGTTCGATTCCTGGCATCCCATAGGGTTCCCCTGAGCAGAGCCAGGAGTAATTCCAGGATGCAGAGCCAGGAATCAGCCCTGAGCACCGCAGGTGTAGACCAAAAAGGAAAAGAAAATGAGCCAGGAAATGACCCCTGTGCATCACTGGGTGTGACCAAAAAAGCAACAAATAAATTAATACGTAAATAAATAAATAAAAAGTCCAGCTGAGCCTCTCTCAACTCTGAGCTTCTGCAGACTCTGTTCCTGCTGCTGGCAGACTTGTCCCTGTGCCCAGTCACTGACCCCAATCATTGCTCAGACCTCTGTCCTCTGCCCCCTTGTCCCTGAGACACCTGCGGGTCCTTCTGGCCCGCCTGCGTCCCAATGCCATGACTAACCTTCTTCCATGGTTGGAAGGAGCTGCACAAGCTTCCTGGCTTCTCCCTGGACCATGAGGCCCATTTCATCTGAGGGACACAGGGGGTCAGTGAGCACAGGCTCTGGGCGCCTCCCACCAGCATCGGTATTTTGTTGGGGGTTGGGGTAAGGGTCAACCTCCTAAGTAGTGCTCAGGGGGTTTGGGGTCCCTCCTGGTGAGAGTTGGTTGCTCGGGCCTTGAGGTGCTGAGGGCCGCCAGGGCCACACCTGTGTGTGGGGACGAGGCAGTGCCCTGGATCCAAACTCGGTCATTGCAGGGGCAAGGCCTGCGCCCGCCTCCTGACCTGCCTCCCCAGTCCCAGGCTTTGACTGTGTGTGCTCTGGTGGCAGAGGTGGTGGGAAGGCATTCAAGTGTCCCTCATAACCATGAGCACCACGGGATGTGGTCTCCAAATCCAAAGCAAACCCCTAAAAGTGGCCGAATATCTACTTTGCTTCCGGCTTCCTGCTGGTCCTGAGTTGCCGGAGGTCTGACCTTCCAGCACCTTCTAATCTACAGCCATTTGGTAAAACCCAGAGGCACTCTTAATTGGATAGACAATTATTTGGTTTTGTTTTAGGTTATGGACTGGAGCAATAGCACAGCAGGTAGGGCATTTGTTTGCCTTGCACCCAGCCAACCCGGGTTCAATTCCTCCATCCCTCTTGGAGAGCCCGGCAAGCTTCCAAGTATCCTGTCTCATGGCAGAGCCTGGCAAGCTACCCGTGGCGTTTTCGGTATACGAAAAACTGTATCAACAAGTCTCACAATGGAGATGTTACTGGTGCCTGCTTGAGCAAATCGATGAGTAATAGAACAACAGTGCTACAGTGTTTTAGGTTATAGATTCATTCCTGAATCTGTAGGTTTTTGACAAATGAACCATTTTCACGCAAAATTCAAAGGCGTAAGAGGTAAGTTTACTATACATTCAAGTCAGTCAAGGAGAAGAAAACTGTCCACTGCCCGCCCCAAAGTCCAAGCATCTCCTTCTGCCTGTGTACGACGTCACTCGTCCTGTCCCGCGATGGCCGGTCCTGAGTACGATGGCCTGGTCCGGACCCTCGCCGTCTGCTCGTCTCCAGTGCGCGATGCCCTGGTCTTGTCTCTGCACCTTTCTTTGTCCTGGTCTGAAATCTGTCCCGTGTCACCCCAGTTGGGCCCTGCTGCTTCTCTCGCTGGGCCTGTCTGGGACTGTCCCCCACAAGCTCCCTGGCCCCTGAGCTTCCCATCGTCTCTATTCAGTCACGTACATGTGGGCGTGGACCTTTGCTACCCTGCTCTCTCTGTGACCGGGGGTGAGGGGCAAAGAGAGTGTTGCCCAGGAGCGAAAATGGCGGCAGCGGCAGCAGCCACGCGGTGAGAGCCACCCTCTAAGATGTGGGGGCCCTGCCCTGTCCAGCAGGTAGGACCCTTTGTGGGACTGAGAAGGGGACGCAGCCGAATGAACAGACGCAGAGACAAAAGGAGGAGGAAAGAGAGAGAGAAAGGGGCGCCGTTTATTCACTGGCAGCTACAGCATTTATACCTGCCTGCTGGGAGGCAGTGGTATGGTATACGTGCCTGGACCCCCGAATGGGTAGTGATCAATCATAGATAAACAATGGCGGGGCAGTAAGGTCAGCAAGGTCAGCAATGGCAGGAAGTTTAAGTAGGCCTCTGTTTGAAAGAAGCCAGGCTCTGTAAAAAAGGCTCCTTACGTCTGGCTTCCTATATCTGGCTTCCTACATCTGGCTTCCTACACTAAGACCCCTCCACCAGGAGGTAGGACTTTCTTTAGTGACGTAGCCTGTAGGTGGTCCTGGGAGGGGGGGTGTTCCCGGCGCGCCTTCCGCCCAGAGATGAACCGAGAGCCGCGGCACGAGAAGCAGAGCCTCCGCGCCTATTGACTGTGATCCTGAGGTCTCCTAACCCATTTTGGCACCAGAGCAGATTCTTGCAGCCATCCATTTTGACTGTGAACTGAGCTAAAATATTAGAAACCCAAAACTGCGTGGCTGCTATCGCGGCCGCGCAGACTCAAAGTCTTCACTCTTACCAATGAAGAGAAATTATTAGATGATGCCTATTTGGCAGGCCTGATTGTTGGGGAAAATTTCCAATCAATAATAGTGAGTTCTGTATGGAAATATGAAATGTACTCAATATATATAGAGAATAATGGGAATATCTTTAGCTACTTAGATGGGGGTGGGGTGGGAGGGGGGTGTATTGGGGTTTTTGGTGGTGGAACGGGTGCACTTGTGAAGGGATGGTGGTTTAATCAGTATTTGACTGTGACTTAAACCTGAAAGCTTTGTATTTTTTTCTTGTTTTCACGGTGGTTCAATAAAATATTTCTTTAAAAAAAAAAAAGAGAGAGAGTGTTGCCCAGCTCAGGAGAGCAGGGGGTGTTCCTGTTACTTGCTACTTTGTCACCCTCCCTCCCCGCCCCAGGTCTCCATGAACTGTTGTGATAGGATAATATTACAGCAAGCAAGACTGAAAACAAACCGTTAAAGCAATAAGTTGTCCTGGTGGCTCCAACCTTCCTCACTTATACACATACAATCCACAGGCAGCTGCTACCCACAATTCCTTTCAGGATCAAGAGCAAAGTTCCATCTTCTGAATGGAATTCCTGCTGACAAAGGGGGCGCTGAGTTCTTTGGGGGCCCCGCATTCCCTGACTAGGGTGGGACCATGAAGTTGACCCTATTTACAGCAGCTGAGCCAGGTGACCTGACAGCGAGCAGGTCAGATGCTCTCTGGAGTTGCAGGACTCGGGGTGACAGGCAGAAAGAGGGGAACTGAGGTAAGTAAAGTAATTGATGACGGGTAGAACACTGGGAGATCGGAAATTAGCTTGTGGGGGAACTTGGCCAAGTGCAGGAGCCAGGACCCCTCAGGGGGCTGGAGCAAGTGTCTCAGGACTCTAATGAGCCGGGAGCCCGGGTGTCCTGGGGCTTGTTGGGGAGCACAGATCTCTCAACTCTGACATATGCGCCCCCAAAGTTAGTCCCTCGGGCCAGAGGTACAGTACAGCGGGTAAGGCATGTGCCTGGCACACAGTCAGCCTGAGTTGGATCCCCCTCGAGCACCCCGGGAGTAATCCTTGAGCTGGGAACCAGGAGTTACCTCAGAGCACGAATGGTGTGGCCCCAAAACAAACATCAATCAAACCCTATTCTTTATCCATATCCTCAAAATGGAAATGACTGAGGAAATGAGAGTCTGTGAGCATTGTGGGGGTCCTTGATAGCCTCCCCTGGTGAGATTGGGGTACAGGGAAAGTCACCCTCCCTTTCTCCATGCCCTTGGGATAACGCTTGACGTTTCCTCCCACTTAGGATGGGGCGGGTGCCCCCACTATCTGCCTCAGTGGGTAAGGCCTTGACTGAGTCTGCCGCTGTGCCCTTTGGATGACCTTTGTGCTCCCTGACCTGCCCTCCTGTCCCCTAACATCCCAGGATGTGACTGCCACCCTTTGGGGTCCCCACACAAAGCTTTGAGCTGTCTTAAGGAGCTGAGAGCCACACCCAGTGGGACTATCCTTAGCAGAAGCCCCTTCTGTCCTTTCAAATGACAGTGTGGCAGTAAGGAGAATATATACTCATACAGTTGTAGACCAAAAGACAAAAGATAATTTTTTTCTGAACTTGTTTTTAAAAGGAGAAACTAAGGGCTGAGGGGGGTGGGGAGTAGGAAGAGGCAGACGAGTCTATATTATTATTTGTTGGTGTAAAACATCCCATAATCTCAGGCCTTGCTAGGCTTAGATGTAAACATTGTTTTCTGCTACTGTTACTTTAAGGACTATACTTCGGCTATGTAACTGACTTTGATACTGTTTCTGTTGACTAAGTTAATTTGCATATTCTGCCTATGTGACTGAATATCATTCGTTAAAACATCAAGCTAGTTAACAAAAGGGGCTGAACAGGCTGCTGTCCACTCTCAGGCATGCCACAGTCCAAAAAACTCTGGAGACAGTTATGTGATCCTCTCAGAAAACATACATTTCTTTCGGGTGCATATCTTAAATGCCTCAGACTGTCTAACCAAACCTTACTGCAACATATGTTGCAACAATTATTAATTTTTTATGATTTACAAATTTATTCAAGAACTTATTCAAATTATTCAGAATGGCTCTAGCATGAGTTCTGGGATCCTGCCCCTCTATGTCCCTCCCCCTTACCCCACGTAAATGCCAGGATCTCCCTGCACTCACTTCAGTGTGCTTGGTAAAGGGTCCCACAGCTTTCGTCCAGAGCCACCCCACGATGCATTTTTCTCCCCGGGGCCCTGTGTGTGCTCCAGAGGCATATCGGGAAAATCCCCCAAAAGTCTCCCTGACAATATTTCAGAGCGCCCTGTTCTGCCTCAACTATATGCTCCTGGGTGGAGCCAAGCATGCCCGTCCCCCACCCGATATGCGGCTCCTCCAGGCTTGTGCAAGTGAAGGTCATCGGCGGAGCCCTTCCCAATCGCTCTGAGTTTCCCTGGTCGGACAGAACCGAGCAGCCCTAGCCTCACCCCTGCAACTGCACCCCATCCAGGTGAGAGCAGTCCGCAACCCGCAATAGCAATCCAAAAAAAGAAAAAAGAATAAGACAGCAGATAGTAAAGTGGACAGGCACTTACTTGCCGTACAGCTGGGTTCAATCCCCAGCACTCCTGAACACTGTCAGGTGTGATCCCTGAGCACAAAGCAAGTGTGGCCCCCAAACAAAAACAAATAAAACCCAACATGCCCTTGTGTGTGTGCAGAAACGACAAGAGCCGAGCCGATCCCACCCATACCCCCTAACTCCATCCCACCCAGACAGAGTCCTGCCTGCAGGAGGAGGACCCCTGTACCTCACCTGGCACCTCTTACACTGACACCTGTTCCCCCCCACACTCTGGCTGCCGGGGTTGCCTGAGTGGAACCAGCAGAGCAGGATAACCCACCTGTACCCCTCCCCGAAAGCACACGAGAAGGGAAACCCCCTGCCGAGCAGTTTCTGAACCCCTTGACCCGGCCCTCTGCACCCTTGGGTGACGGAGTGAGCTGGCCCGAGCCCAATCTGGATCCCGTGAACGATCTGTGCGCGTGAAGGACCCCAACGACAACGTCATTTTCAAGGCCACAAATTCCCAGTGCCCTGTGAGCGACCACGGGTGGTGGCATGAAGCCTGAATCAGACTGACCTCCCACCCCAAAGCGTTCCTAGAGCACTTGAGTGATGGGCCCCTATGTCCTTCACCACTCCTCCCCCCAGGCTGTTTATAAAACGTTTTTCTCCACACTACCCCGTGCTCGCTGGATACATCACAAGGGGCCAGTCCTTGCCCACCTCTCTCCTGTCCCATGCATCGTGTGCAAAAGAACCCAACACCCTCGTGGGACCCACAGTGAGATGTATCTCTCCCCGTGAGCGGAACTGGCAGAGCTGACACCGACCCAAGTGCCTGCAAAGGAAGCACCCACACCCTCGCCAGAGCCATTTCTTGTTTGTTTGGGGGCCACACCAGGCGATGCTCAAGCCTGACTCCTGGCTCTGCAGTCAGTCACGACTCTAGCTCAAGAAAAAAGGGGATGCCAGGAACTGAAGTGCAGTTGGTCACGTGCCAGGTAAACGTCCTACCCACCGTGCAATCTCTCTGGCCTTTCAAATGCCCCCACCCTTTTGTCAATAAAACAAAAACACAGGGCTGGAGACAAATGGTTCGCGCATTGCACGTGGCTAGCCCGCATGAGCTCTGGCATGCTAGGTGGTCCCCAGTGCCCAACAGGAGTGATCCCTGAGTGAACAGCCAGCCCCGAGAATCACCAGATATGGCTCAGAAGAATAAAAATGATAAGAAAAAAAGCTGTAAAAGGAACCTTTCGTGCACAGGTGGTGCTGGGACAGAGCAGACCCCTCCAGCCCCACATGGATCCCACCCAGGTGCCTGCAAGAGGGACCCCAATGCCTCTGCTGGAACCTAAGACCCTCTTTCCGCCGCGCTCTGTGCTGGTCTGAGCTGAGTGGTCTGGCCTGAGCCGTGCCCAGCTCCGCAGCCCACTCGTGTGCAATCCGGGTGTGCATGAGGGAAGGACCCCAACTCCTTCGCCAGAGCCACATTGGGAAACAGTTTCCACCCAAGTGCTCTGTGAGCACAGCGCTGGACCCACACATACACACACGTGCCTCCATATGTGCCAGTAAGTTCCGAGCCATCACCTATTATGTATTTTGTTAATTTATTATATATTGTTGGGCAGTTACTGCCACAACTAACAATGCTCAGGGCTGACTCCTGGCCCTACACTCAGGAATCACGCCTAGCGGTGCTCAGAGGACCCTGTGGGATGCCGGGAACCGAACTCGGGTTGGGTGTGTGCAAAGCCAGAGATAAAGTACCCGCCAAAGTACCCGCACGACTATCGCTCAAGCCCCCTTGCCATAACCGTGTCCGAACTCTCTCCTCCCCCATGCTCTGTGGTTTGCTGGACTGGCTCAGTAAGGCCCCCGAACCCCCCCCCCCAAGGACCCCTCTCAGGATGCTGAGTGCAGTGGGGCTACCTGAGCGGAACTGGTAATAGTCCGTCATCCAAAGGTATCCCAGACACTGAGGAAAGGACCCCGACAATCAGGACAGAGGCGTTTCGAAACAAAATTCTGCAGGCACCGGAGCCGCTCTAGCCCAGCTGGCACCACTCCTGCCCCACCCAGGGGGGACACTTGACCATAGAGGACCCCAGGGCCCTCGCTGGCGGCTTTCAGACACACAGGCATGTTGTGAGTGGTGCGAGTGTTGGTATACAACATCCCATAATCTCAGGCCTAGCTAGGCCTGGATGTAAACGGTTTATGTTTTGGTTACTGTAACTTTAAATGGCGGTTACTGTTTCCGTTGGTTGATTTGCATATTTGCCTATGTGGCTGAATATGATTGGTTTGTATGTTAATTTTATAAATAAAAGGAGGTTGAACAGGCTGCTCTCTGGCAGGCCATAACACAAAACCTCCGGAGGCAGTCGGGTGATCCTCCCACAAAAATATGTATTTATTCTCCGAGTAAAGTGCCTCTGACCCTCCGGTAAAATTGCAACATTGTTGCAACATATTGCAGGGCCAGAGCCAGTCCAGACTGAGTGTCCAGCTGCATCCCACTGCGGATGGCGGGGAGGACCCCGGCGCCCCCATCTCACCCGCACTCTAGGTGCTGCAGTGGCCAGACTTGAGCCAACCCCGGCTGGGCACCCCACAACTCTGCAGTCCAGGTGCGGGTGACTGAAGCACCCCAAAGCCCTGGGCAGAGCCTTGTCTGAAAGGATTCCCCCACCCCACCCTCAGTGATCTGAGCACTCGAGGGCCACCTAAGCAGAGACGGTGCCGCCCAACCCTCACCTGTGCCCACCACAGCCACGGACATGCGGGAGAAACTTCTCTGTGCCCGCCCAGGGCCGCTAAGGATGCCCTCTGAGCACCCGTTGTCCACTGGGAAAAACTGCCTGTTGGAGGAGATCCCAGCCCCCCACCCCAACACTATCCTGTCAGCTGTGTGCAAGGAAAAGATCAAGACCCCTTTGCAGTGACTCCCTGACTCGGTGCTCTTGGGGTCCTGGGGTCCCATGCCAGTTTAGCAGCTGCACTCTGGGTTGAGAGAACACTCTGGTGCCCTAAAGTCTTCACTCCTGCCCCATCTGGGGCTCCAGCGAGTGCAGAGCACGTGTGTTCATAATTCCAAGCTCAACTGGGACTGAAGAGCAGTTGTCAGATGAGTCAAAGAGAGTAAGTAGGAGCAGAGTTGCTCAGCAAAGGCTACAGAAGGGCTGAATATAAAAAGTATGTGGTGTATGTGTGTATGTGTGTGTGTGTGTGTGTGTGTGTGTGTGTGTGTGTGTGTGTAGACCTTAGAATTGAATTATAGTTAAGGTAATTTGTTTGTACCAATATTGGAATTCCTGATCTTAGCATCCACCACTATTTCACTTCACCTCAAACAAATCCAACTTTTTTTGCTTTTCCTTTGTGCAGGGGTCTGGACCATGTGCCAGAAATCCAATCTGGGGCTCCAGTGTGCAGAGCACGTGTGTTCCAGCCCACAGAGCCATCTCCCCGGCCCTAAACAAAGACTAAGAATTCTGTCACTCAGGGCCACTCAATAATTTTTTGTTCTAAAAGCAGAAGAAAACTAAGGACAATTCCATTGAATTACACAACAAGAATTATAGAATAAGAATTGAGTTGCACAAGAAACCCAGTTGGGAACCTAGAGACATAGAGTTATCACTTGCCCCAGTGGATGAAGGGGAAGTCACAGAAGACCTTAGAGCTCATCCAAGGAAATGAGAGTAAGGCCAGTGTCAGAAAACCAAAGCCCTGGCCAGAGCCATGTTGGAAAGGATTCCCCTGGCCCCACCCTCAGTGATCTGAGCACTTGAGGGCCACCTAAGCAGAGACGGTGCCTAACCCTCACCTGTGCCCACCACAGCCAGGGACACGCAGGGGAAGCCTACCCGTGCCCTCCTAGGTCGCTAAGGATGCCCTCTGAGCACCCGTGTGTCCAGTGGGGCAAACCGTCAGGCAGAGCAGATTCCGGGCCCCCAACCCCCAACACTATCCTGTCAAGTGTGTGCAAGTGAAAGATCAAAACCCTTTGCAGAGACTCTCTGACTCGGTGCTCTTGGGGTCCTATGCCAGTTTGGCAGTACCGCTACGTGTTGAGAGAACACTTTGGTGCCTGAAATCTTCACTCCTGTCCAATCTGTGGCTACAGTGGGCAGAGCATGTATGTTGCAGCCCACAGAGCCATCGTCCCGGCCCTAAACAAAAACTAAGAATTCTGTCACTAGGGGCCACTCAAGAATTTTTTCTCAAAAAGCGGAAAACAACACAACACCATTGAATTGCACAACACAAATCCAATTGGCGACCTAGAGACATAGAGTTATCGCTTGCCACAGTAGATGAAGGAGAAGTCACAGAAGACCTTAGAGCTCATCGAGGAAATGAGAGTAAGGCCAGGGTCAGAAAATCAAAGATAATGTCGTTGAGTTGAACAACAAGAACCCAACTGGGAAGCTCGAGACTCAGGGCTGTGGCTATCGCTTGCCCCAGTGGATAAAGGATAATTCAAAGGAGACCTTTCAACTTACTCAGGAAAGTGAGCATACGCCCAGTGTCATGGTTGGATGGAGCGAGGGAAAGAGCATCTTCCAGGAGGGGAGGCCTTGTCTCTCATGGATCCTTCTACTCAGGAGGGAAATGGTTTAGAAAGACGTGACTGCTTAGGAATGAGAACGTTTCACACTAGAGTTTGAGTTTCTTTCTGTCTTTTTTTTTTTTTTCGTTTTGGGTCACACCCAGTGATGCTCAGGGATTCTTCCTGGCTCTGCACTCAGGAATCACTCCTGGCAGTGCTCAGGGGGTCCCGTGAGCAGCTGGTGATCAAACCCGGGTTGGTCACATGGAAAGAAAAGCCCCTCCCTGCTGGCCTTTGCTCTGGCTTGGGCCGTGACTGCTGATCAGGCCTAAGCACTGTTGCCCCTTCCTGGGCAGCCTGGGGCTTGTCATGGGGACAAAGCGAGAGGACCACTGGTTTCCTGGGAGGCCCTGCAGCTGCTGGGAGCACCGTAGGCTGGAAGTCTTTGAAGCTAGAGTTTCCCCCTCCTAGAATCCAAGTCTTGGCACTGAGGAAAGGCCCACGGGTGAGGCCTGACACTGAACGAAACCCAATTAGAGCTTGAGGCAGGTCCCCAAGGCAGTGCGTGACCTGAAAGCTGTCCTGAGACCCACCGTGCACAGGGAACTTCCACTTCTTTGCAGGGAACACCCCTTCCTGGAACCTGTTTGAGACATTTGTGGAGGGAGGTTGTTTTGTTGTATTTTGGGATTTATGTTTTCTTGGAGGAGGGGAGGTGGAGTGTATACCCAAAAGTGCTCAGGACTCCTGGCTCTGTGCTCAGGTGGCTCGGAAAACCCTATGGGATGCTGGGGATGCAACCTGGTCAGCCACATCGAGGCCAGCACCCTACCCACTATACTGCACTCACACCAAAATTTATCCTTATCATTTCTCTCAATTTTTTTTCTGTTTGTTTTATTGGGGGGCCACACCCGGCTATGCTCCTTGTTTGAGCAACTTGAAGTCACTGTTCGGTTGCTGGGTGGAGAACAGACCTGTCAGGTCAAGCAGTTCTGGTCCGCCCAAGAGCCCCTGTTGCGCTTCCTTGTCAGGACCTGGACTGAGCAGGAGCTCTCATCTCCAGGGAGAGGGAACTCAGGGAGACTCCCCCTGCCCGGGGCCACCCCTTGGGAGGTGGGAGGCTGTGAAAATCCCCACTCAGAGGCCCAGGAACTGCTCCTCGACTCAGCCCAGCAGCTGTTTCTCAGGTGGGGTCACAAACTGCCCTGGATCCGAAGCAGCCACAATCCCGAGATAGAAACAGATATTGGGCCCTTGAAATTTTCTCTCTACTCAATGGGGCACTGGGGGAAAAAAGCTTCTGTTGGACCTGGAGCCCCCACCAGTCCAGGGCTGAGAATTCAGAGCCCAGTGGTGGCGTCATGCATCAGAGACCAGCAGCCACCAGACCTGCAGCCTCTGGGCAGCGCTGCAGACTCACCCCTTCCCGAGGCCGCCTGAAGCCTGCTGGATCCCAGGCCTTGGGGGCAGTAGCCAAGGCTGGACTTGAAGTGCCTTAGGCAGCATCTGAAATCACCCCCTGGCAGAGATGGAAGCTTCTAGGCAGAGACTAAGGGAAGCACTGGACATTTAAACTTCTCTCATAGCAGAGCAGAACCAAAAAAGCCAATTCTTTTGTTCGGGCATAGATTTCACACTAGTTGCTTTTCTTAAAAAAAAACAAAAAACAAAAAACAAAAAAAAAAACACCTTTACCACTTGCTCAGAAAAGGCAAAACCTAAATGAACCATTCTCTCTCCTCCCTAGGAGAGACCCAGATCAACGTTTCCTTTGTAGAGATGTAGGCACCATTCAGGGTTTTCTTTGAAACCCAAAGCCCTAAGTTACTGTCTATGTTTTCCCTAGTTAACAGAAAGGTACAAATCTAAGACATTCATGAAAACAGCAAAATGCACATCATCCACTTTGTCTGTTAGAACCGAGACCCAAATGACCACCTTTTCAAGGATGCAGGAATAATATCACTCCTTTGGAAAAGAACCAAAGTATGATCGGGTTGGCAGTTTTCTTCTTGTGGAGTTCAACCAGTGCACTGTATATCCTTGTTATCAATCCTTTATTGGATGGGTACTGCATAAATATCCTTTCCCATTCTGTATATTGTCTTTGTATTTTGGTCACTGTTTCTTTTGAGTTGCAGAAGCTTCTTAGTTTGAGATAGTCCCATTTATTTATCTTTGTTTTCACTAGCTTGGCCAGTGGCGTGTCAGCTTTGAAGATACCTTTGGCTTCAATGTCGTGGAGGGTTTTGCCGACCTTATCTTCAGTGTACCTTAGGGATTCTGGTCTGATGTTGAGGTCTTTAATCCATTTTGATCTGATTTTTGTACATGGTGATAGATGGAGGTCTAAGCCCATTTTTTTGCATGTAGCCATCCAGTTTTGCCAGCACAATTTGTTAAACATGCTTTCCTTGCTCCACTTCACATTTCTTGCTCCCTTATCCGAATGGCTAAGAGGCACATGAGAAAATGTTCAACATCACTAATCATCAGGGAGATGCACATCAAAACAACAATGAGATATCATCTCACACCACAGAGACTGGCCCACATCTCCAAAAACAAAAGCAACCGGTGTTGGCGTGGATGTGGGGAGAAAGGGACTCTCCTTCACTGCTGGTGGGAATGCCGACGGGTTCAGCCCTTTTGGAAAACAATATGGACGATTCTCAAAAAGTTAGAAATTGAGCTCCCAATTGACCCAGCAATACCACTCCTGGGAATATATCCCGGTGAGGCAAAAAGGTATAGTAGAGATGACATCTGCATTTCCATGTTCATTGCCGCTCTGTTCACAATAGCCACAATATGGAAAAAACCAGAGTGCCCGAAAACAGATGATTGGCTAAAGAAACTCTGGTATATGTACACAATGGAATACTATGTAGCTGTCAGAAAACATGAAGTCATGAAATTTGCACATAAGTGGATCAACATGGAAAGTATCATGCTGAGTGAAATGAGTCAGAAAGAAAGAGACAGACATAGAAAGATCGCACTCATATGTGGAATATAAAGTAGCTGAAAGGTACAAGCTTACAATGTTGTGATTCCTGGCAGACATTTCACTAGACTTAGTTACTAAAGTACAGAAATCCAAAACTGTGCTGCTGCTAGTGCGGCCTCCAGACCTCATATCTCTTCATTCTCAGCAATGGAAAACAAATTACCAAATGCTTTCTTTTCAGCAGATCGACTTTAGGGGGGAGAAACTCAAAATCAATAATAGTGAATTTTTTAATTGAAATATTGAATGTAATCAAAGTGAAGTGAAAGTAAAGTGAAATTTGCCAGTTACACATGCGGGGTGGAGGGCTGGGGAAGTGAGAAGGGGGGAGGTATATTATGATTCTTGGTGGTGGAATATATGCACTGGTGAAAAGACGGGTGTTTGAGCATTGTATAACTGAGACTTAAACCTGAAAGCTTAGTAACTTTCCACATGGTGAACTAATAAAAAAAAAAAAAAGAAAGAAAAAAAAGAAAAGAAAAGAACCAAAGTAGCTGGTTTTCTTGACAGGGAGATTAAAAAAAAATGAAATAAACATCTTTAAAATCTCATTTCCCATTCCTCCAACTTCTTGTTGGTGAGGCCTAGAGCTGCTGCCATTTTAAACTATTTTCTAGATATATCCCTCGGGGCAACAGCTTGGCTGTCAATACTGCCTTCCTTGAGCAAGGTCCTTTGTCACATCCTGAATCCAGTGCACTTCTTCCCCCTCACCCAAGGATTTCATGAAACAGCAGCGAGATCAGGAGTTGTTAAGGCACTTGCCTGGAACAGAGCTGACTTGGGGTCCATTCTCTGCATCCTTAGGGTACCCTGAGCCAGCCAGGAGTGATCCCTGAGTGCAGAGCCAAGTCAGCCTTGAGCACCACTCGGTGAATAGCCCAAAAACCAAACTTTGAAAAACCACAGAACGAAATAGCACAATCGTGATCCTTGTCCCAGAGAATTTTCCCCCCAGGATCCTGCAGTGGCCACTGAAGTGGGCTTTCCCGAGGGCATTCATTCTGAGTTGTGGGGTAAGAAAGACCCGATGACTCAATTTTCCATCTGTCTAGAGAGCTCAACACCTTGCGGTGTTCTCACGTTCAAGGTTTGACACTGGGCTGTCTGATGTGGGAACGAAAACTGAGATGGGGCTGACACTGGGATCACGGCACCCGGCTGAAGAGGAAATGGAGAATACTGAGGATAGTTGGGGGTTCTGGCTGTTTCTCAAAGGCGACCATGTCTCTGCTCATCTGGGGGTTCTTTGTCTTCCATGTTGGCCAATTGAAGTTGGACAGAACTGACAAATTCCAAGTTTTTCTTCCCCCACTTTAAACCGATTAAAGAGGGCGGGGAAAATGCTACCTTGGAAGTCCTGCCCTTGCTTTTCTCTGCGGTGATGACACAGGTCATTATGTACAGGTCCACTGTCTCTCTGGTCTGCCTCCAAAAGTCCCTGAGGAATGGTCAAGTCCAGACACCAAGACGTGGTCCCACAACAGTGGATTTGTCCCTCGGCATGTGGTTCCTGAGGACTGCATGAAAGAACTGCAGACAGGATTAAAGACGCTGAAGCAGCTCGAGATCACAGTGCTGCTCCCTGAAACGCTCCAGGTCCTGGAGGGATGGGCGTCGGTCCCTGTGTGATGGAAACCTAATCATGCACAGTTATGTAAGGGTCTGTCTCACAGTGATTCAATTCGAAGGAAAAAATCAAAAGAAGAGATCCAAATCACATAAAAAATTTAAAATAATAAATGAACAATTTAAAACAAATAAACAATTCCGGTCCTTTCCTGATTTCAGGTTTCTCTATCCACCTCCAGGTGGCTGTGATGTCACTCGATCTGCTGACAGATGCCCCATCTGGTTTAGTTTGTTGTTTGTCTGGTGCCTGCCACCTGCCAGCCTCCTGGTTGGATGTCTACGATGCTGTCAGTTCAGCCTCTCCAGTTCCTGCTCTGGCATCTGCAGCTGCAGTCCTGTCCTCTGTGTCTCCTGGTGGCCCCGCTGCACCTAATCTGTCCCTGCAGTTCCCATTCCCTATGGCTTTGTACCAGCCACAAGCACTGGGGCAGAACATTTGCTAGTCCTGCAGGAGCGAGGAAGGATGGCCGGCTTGGGGGCTGCCTGTCACCAGCTGCCATATCTCACCCACCCACCACCGCCCCCCAAGACCTACTTGTACCTAGTTTGTCTTTGGCGGGCAAGGTTGAAAATGACTTGTTAAAGGAACGAAGTGACCTGGCCCCGCCTCACCTCCCCTTGTCACTCCACTCACACCATCGCAGTCATAGTCGGGGCGGCCTTGGCCCTCACGAGCCTGTCAGCCTCTGTCAAACCTTGACAGAGCAATGGCAAATGCCTGCAGTGGCGACAGAGTGTAGCTGTATCCAGCACGAACTGATTCTTGATACCGTGCTCCAGCTGCATGACCATACGGGAAGCTGGGAAGGAAAGACATGAGGCCATTAGGACACGGTGTAGGTGGGCTGGAGAAAAGCCTGTACTGAAGAGATAGAAACAAAATCTCAGGCTGGAGCCATACGACAGCAGGTAGGACATTTTGCCTTGCATGCGGCCGACCTGATTTGGATCCCTTGCATGCCATAGGGTCCTCCAAGGCCCACCAGGTTTGATTCCTGAGAACAAAGGAGTAACCCCTAAGTAGGGCCAAATTTGGCCCAAAAATCAAATAAGAATGAAAAAAAACACAAATTCTACTCTACACATTTATTCATCAGCAGGTTACTCTGAAACGGGAAACCTGAAAGATGAGAGGAGAGAATCTCTAAATCTCGGCATGCCTCAGCACAAACTAGGAGAAACTCAAACTAGGAGAGAGACCTGTGGGGAGAGTGTTCGCCTGGCATGCAGACGAACCTGGTTTGATCCCGGCATCCCATAGGGTCCCATAAGCACCACCAGGAGTGACTCCGTGCAGAGTGCGGAGTCAGGATGAACCCCTGAGCATGTCCAGGTGTGACCCAAAAAGCAAAAAGGGAAGGTCACACTGGTGGTATTGGTGTTGGAACACTGTATATTTAAAACAACTGTATTACGAGCAAACTTGTAAGTCACGGTGTTTTAGTAAAAATATATTTTAAAAATCAAAAGGGAACCAAGTAATGAATCATTTTATTCTACATTTGTAAAGAACTGTATAAGAAGTGTTAAAAATTATATTTTTTACCAGAATACCCTTTGCTATTAATGCTATTATTATTATTATTATATTATACATATTAATACAATGGAAGTTAGCTTGGTTTTGGATTTGGTTTGGGGGTCACACATGGAGGTACTCAGGGGTTAGTCCTGGCTCTGCACTGAGGAATGACTCCTGGCAGGCTCTGGGACATATGGAATAGCAGGAATTGAACGTGGGTCAGCTACATGCAAGGCAAGTGGCTTACCCACTATACTATCGCTTCAGCCCTGAAAGTGACCTATTTTAAAAACATGCATGGTTCATTTGTGGAATATATATATATATATATATACATATACATATATATAATGTATAAAAGTAATATCCAAGAGTTGCATGTCCTTGTCTCCCAGAGGAGAGCCTAACGTGACACTTGCCATAACCATGCTGCCAGACCCCACGCCAGGCTGTTTCATTCAGGGCGCCCCAGAGGGGATGGGGGAGACCCACCCCCACCCCAAGGGACCCAGCCCCAGCAGCCATAAATGTCCAGAAACAACTGCCGCCCTGCTCACAGCCACTCTCCACATGCTCGAGGCAAGCCTCACGCATGAGTGAAACTATTCCTGGACCACCCGGTTGCATTTGCAATTCTGCGACACTTCAAGTCACACACCACCAAGAGTACTCCAAGAGTACTGCACCACACTTGATGGGGTTCAAAGTAGGAGGCAACTAATCTTAGAGGGAAATAGGATAACACTATAAAAATAAATATCTAGGATAACATTGGTTTGTCATTTCTGCCCCGCCACAGGGAACTTAGGTATATTGGGTTACTCCCATACAGTGCTCCCATTACTCTGTTTCTTTGTAACCTCATTCTTTTTATTTTTATTATTATTATTTTTAATTTAAATTTTATTGAATCACCATGTGGAGGGTTACATAGTTCTCAGGATTATGTTAGTTATACAATACTCAAACACCCTTCCCTTCACCCGTGCCCATATTCCATCACCAACCACCCCATTATACCTCCCGCCCCCTCCCACCCCCCCAGTCCCCGCCCTTGTAAGTGATAAGTTTCACTTCGTTTTACGCTTTATCTTGGTTACATTCCATGTTTCAACACATAACTCACTATTGTTGCTAGGGTTTCCCCCCAAAAAAGAAAAGACAGTACCACTGTCCAGGAAGCATTTGATGGCTCTCCATTGCTGAGAATGCAGAGATATTAAGTCCCGCTGTTTGTTACATAACTTTTCTATTTTTTTCCTCCCTCGTCCCGAGCCACCGAGTTCACGCCTGTTTAGTAATCACCACGCTGCCTGACAAAGGGAACAAACCAAAAAAGATGGTTATTTCCCGTCATCAGCCTGCGTGGGGCCCTGGCTTAGTTGATAGTCTGGTAGAATGTCTGCAAGCAGTTTCTGGAACCAAAAGTAATACGCTGGTATCGGCCCTGGCTCGAGATTCCACTAGTGTCCTGCTGTTCCAAGTCCATAATAATTTATTCCCTTGTATCCCATTCCCACGCCACCAGGTCTGTGTCAGCTTAATGGACATCATACTATGGTTAACGCCACACCTCGTTTCTTCCCGAGAAAGAAGGATATTTCTTCTCAGCCGGCGTGGGGATATGTCTTAGTTCAGTCTATAGAGATGGCTACCACTTTGGTAGCCTTTAATATTTCAGCAAAAGATTTACTATTCTTGTTAGGATTTCCCACCAAAGTCCAACCCGTTAAAAAGGAACCATTTCATATTGGTGATGATTAAATGACAATAGGTTGCGCGGCCATGGCAGCGACCTCGCGGCTTTGAATTTCTGTATAAAGTCCAGGGAAAGTACAGCCAGAAATTACACGTCGCTACAAACTTTAACCCTATTATGGTCCCCCTAAAGTCCAACCCATTACAACGGAACCATTTCATATTGCTGATGATTAGATGACATTAGGCTGCCGCGGCCGCGTGGTTTTGGGTTTCTATATAAAGTCCAGGGAAAATTCTGCCTAAAATTCTATCGCTACAATCTTTTACCCTTCAACAAAAAACTCAGTACTATTGTTTGGAGTTTCCCCCCACGGTAAGCCCTGGCAAAAAGGAACATTTACACGTTGCTGACAATCAAGAGATATTGCAGCCGCGCGGTTTTGGATTTCTATATGAAGTCCAGGGAAAATTCTTTTTGTAATTGCATCACTCGCTGGCAGCGCCTGGGCCAGAAGCTCCGAGCACAGAGTTTGGAGGCATTTTGGGGGCGCCGCTCGTGTCCAAAGTGGTTCAGTTGCCTCCAGGGTCGATCTCTCGCGGGGCCGGAAAGGGAACCTCATTCGTTTAAAAAAAAATTTTTTTTTTTTGCTTTTAGGGTAACACCTGTCGATGCACAGGGCTCACTCCTGGCTCTGCACTCAGGAATTACCCCTGACAGTGCTCTGCTTTGGGGCAGGGGTTGGGGTTCAGGATGGAAGCATCCAAAATCTGTTGGTGGGAAGGTGCAATGGTGGTGAGATAAGCGTTTGAATATTAGCTGTAATCAAATATTGTGAACTACTTTATAAAATAACAAAAATAACAAAAAAAAACCCTCAATCATGTGAAGTAGTTCTGGTGTGCAACTAACATTCTCAAGCATTTCTCTCTTTGGGAAAAGTTGGCAGTCGGGGACGTTGGACCACATCTGGCAGTGCTCAGGGTATTCCTGACTTGGTGCTCAGAAGGGCTCAAGAATAAGATGTGGGCCAGATAATCTCATCAACAGCAACGATCCAGAGACTCATTATCTTTCTCTCTTGGAAAACAGCATAAAACAACACAAGCCCTAGCCATGTTGCTGGAACTTGGCACCAAGCTGCTTCATTCAGGGTACCCGGGAGGGGGCGGGTGAGGCCCCTCCCCACCCAAGGGACCCAACCCCGGCCACCAAAATCCTGGACTGCACAACTACACAATATCACACACCTCACACCACTCATATTCCAAAAGTACCACACCACACTAGATGGGGTTTAATTTCACAAGATATTGATAATCTCTTATAGAAGGGATTAATGGCCCTTGGGTTAAATACAATAATGTTCACACACTCTCCCCTAACGAAAGCTTTTGGGAGCATTTTCAGTGGTTTATTCATAACAAACCATAGAAATTAAACTACTTCGGTTCTGCTTTGGGGCAGAGGTTGGGGTTGGGGATGGAAACATCTAAAATATGGTGGCGGGAAGGTCTAATGGTGGTAGAATTGGTGTTCAAATATTAAGTATAATCAAACATTGTCAACTACTTTATAAATGTAAAATAAGATTTTTAAAAATAAATAATTTTTAGAAAGAATCAGATGTGCACTAATTGGTCCTAACTGATTTATTTTCTGTTCCTTCTATTTGCTGTTCTCAAAGTTTTCATGGAATAAACAATATAAAGTAAAATACTTGAAACAAGTAACTATTTTCTACCCGGAGCCTTTCTGTATTGTATTTTGATCCCTTACTGGGGAGCAGGGGCAGTGCCTGGTGGTAGGGTCACCCTCTCCGGAAAACTCCCAAGGTACGGGTCCAAAGGTTTGGGGTGCACTTCAGTATTCAACTTCAGTGTTGGGGGCCACCATGGTTGGTGCTGGCTCGGGGAGGGAGGAATAAAGGGAGCCCGCCTTGGAACTTGGGGTCATTTGCCAGCCTGGCCCGCGCCCCAGCCGGCTGAGCTGTTGCCCAAGCGCATGACGACGTTTCAAACCCATTTCAAATTCAAACATAAACCAAGTTATCCGCGTTCATCTTAGGCGTGAAGAATGTATTTGCTATGGTTGAAATAGCATCAATTGAAGCTTCTCCCCTGAGTCAAATGAAGATACAAGACACACCGTTTCCCTTAAATCCAGACATCCCGATTAAAATATAAAAAGTTGAGATCAACGCACTAGAGTTGGGAAGCAGGCTGGGTTCTGGGCTCCAGAATCACGACTAAGTTAAATCATTCAGTTAAAAATAACCCAACTTAAATTCTAAGAAACTGACAACATTTTAATACAATGTCATTCAATTCCCGTCCCCTACCCCACCCCCAAAAGTCGTCATAAACAAGAAATTGACAAACACGTCTCTAATCGGAAATTTCTCAGTTTCCCTCTTTTTCCAAATAAGGGGTGGGACACCATTGGGTAGAGCATGACATGAAAGGTTACCCCCCAAAAAATTTAATTAAAATAAATATTTTTAAAAAAGAGGACCCCTACCTCAGGGCATCAAGCACTGTGAATCACAGTTTTAAGCAGGAGATAATTGCTGGACAGGAGAGAAACGGGAGTTTCACTCCGGGTTTTCAGTTCCGAATCTGGCACCTGCCCCCCACAGCAAAAGCATTTCAGACACACACCCCTCCCCGGGGAGACTGACCTTGACCCAAGGGTGGCTCTACCTGGACTTGGGGAGCAGGGCCAGGAGCTGTCAGAAGGAAACTCCCCAAGAGTTTCTCAGTGAAGACCCGAACCCAATCCCTGATGGCGGCGGTATAGACGCTTCTACCAACCGGGTCCACATTGCGCTGGTCACCAGCCACCAAATCCGACTCACCCCCCAGGACTTCACCTCCCACCTGCCAGCGGGACCCTCTGAGTCCTGGCTGAGGCCCTCCCTCCTCACAATCCCTTCCTCCCCTGGCCCACTCCAGGCGAGAGCAGCCTCCATCCTGCTGACCTCTCATCTGGGGATTCTTGGGATTCTTGGAAAGTTCGGGATGCTCGGGATTCAGAGTGCAATTGCCTAGACCTCATCCTCGCCATTCAGAGTAAGGACTAACCACTTGGATGGCAAGACAGGCAATGAGCCAAACCCCTCCCCAGGGCCGGAAAATACCCACGGACACGCCTCCTATTGGTCCACGTTGTGACCCGTTCCTCTCTCATTGGCTGTTGCTAAGGCCCAGAGCCGCGCGGACCGGTTTCTAGGGCGTGCTCAATGCGCTCGCTCCTTAGCCAGGAAACCTTTCAGTTCCTGCCACCAACTGTCACTGGGGCTAGTTTCAGCCACCAGCATCTCTTCTCTATCCTTAGAAGCTGACCGTTAGGCTACAGACCCTGTGCTTCGTCACCGGAGCTAGTCCTCCAATGCCTGTTTGTCTTTCCGCAGGTTTTGCGAAGCCCAGAATACCCAGACCTTGGCTCTAATTCATTAAGAGGGCCTCAGTGGAACCTATGTACCAGAGTTTTAGGAAGAAAGATCAACCTTAGGACATTTGAAGTTTAATTTTAACTAACAAGAGATATGTTTAAGGTTCCATAAGATCCACCTGCCACATTTGTATTTGGGGGTTTATCATTTCCTCATTGAGGAACTTTCTACAAAATTTGCCATGCACGCGGCCAGCCCGGGACTTTGAAGTTGGCATCGGGCACAGCGAGTGTTGATCTACCCGTTATAGTTGTGGCTCCCCCAAACCTTGAGATCGCGGCTCAAATAATAAAGAATCTCAGACAACCCTGCCTTTCCTCGTTTCTTTCCTTAGCATTTCTGGGTCTCGGATGCAGGCTGACAAAACAAAAGGTGACTGACACTTACCGGAATTTTACATTCAAACTAATACACAGAGTGCCTCCACTTTTGCTTTCTTTGATCTTGAAATCGTTTTCTTTTTCTTTTATTTTTTTAATGAATCACCTTGAGATACAGTTACAGTCTTACAAACTTTCATGATTGCATCTTGATCTTGAAATCTTTTGTGGGGAATAGAGTGTGGTTTGTAGGAAGCTCATAGCTCTGGGCGTGTTGTATGGTAATACCCTCAATGTAATACTGAGGAAGATTAAGGTGTTTTACAGGAGTTACTGAGAAGTTATGTATTTCTCAACATACATTGTGTTATTTTGTTCAGTTTAAATTGTTTGTCTTGGTTGTGGTAGTGTCTCCAAGGTCTTATAAACCTGTTCCCTTTCCCAGGCAGTGAGGCAAGCCAGTAGAGAAGTCCAGTCTTCCGTCCCAAAGAAGCCCCCAGAAGCCTGATGGCTGGAGCCCCCTCTGTCAATGCAGTACCTAAGTACCTAGACTCTAACTCACTGCATGATTTCGTGGGTGTAGCTAATAATACTTTTGATTTTTCATTTGGTTTGAGGCCTCTCGTGGCAGTGCTCAGGAATTACTCCTGGCGGGGTCAGTGGATTAATGGGATGCTAGGGATTATGCTCAGATTAGTCGCATGTACAGCAACCACCCTACCTGCTGTACTATCACTCCAACGTCTATTATGTTGGATTTTAACTGGAAACTTCATTATCCCTCTATAAGATGATAGTTTGTATTTTTCTACAGAGAAACATGTCTCTGAGGGGCAATATGGTTTCCCTTCCACCTTTACGATTAAAGTCACAGATTGTCTTCAGTAAAAGTGGCAATGTCTTTGCATTAGTGTGGTAAGAACTGGGGTTGAAGTTTAAAAATTAATTTTTTTACAACTACGCTCAGTGGGCGTGGCTCAAATCAAACATCTATACGTGTATTTTTTCTACCTTCCTCTGTTTCTGGGTACTCAAAATGTTGATGTATATCCGGGTCCTCTTGGTAGTGAAGGCCCCATTCAACATTACTGGAATTGAAAACTTTTATAACCAAAAATATTGTATGGCACGTGAGGTAGAAAATATGGGAACATCTGCATTCCAAGGAGGAATGATTTTAAGAGATTTCCTGTGTGTGCTCCTTATGACCTGGACCAGTGTGCACATGGTAAAGTTCCTCTTCAACCATCACAAGAATGTCCAGCACATCCTTAGAAACAGTCTCTGCCCACAGTCCTCTCTTGAGATCAAGGCCACCCACACCATCCTGGCCCAAGTCAGCTGTTTTGCTTTATTTTACTGGACCAATTTCTGCCTTACCATTTATGTAACATTCAGGAACGAGGTCCAAGGGTTAGAAAATATCACTATTTTTGTCTCCTCCTGCTATCCAGTGATCTGTCCTTTCCTGCTGATAAAAAACCTTCGAGGCCCCTCCCTGAAATGCACCTTCATGAAGATGAGGAAATCTCCACAAACCACTGTGGTCAGAGACTTGAATATCTCTCACACCATCTCTGACACAAAGTGCTCAGGACAGAAAAATTCCACTGCAAAGGTTAAAAGATGGGGGCTGGAGAGAGCCCAGTGGGTAGGGCACTTGCCTTTCACGTGTTCTGCACAGGGCCAGGAGTGATTTCTGAGTACTGAGCCAGGAGTGATTTCTGAGCATCAGCAGGTGTGACCTAGAAAAAGGACAGGATTTGAGGGTTTTGTGGTGTAAAACAAAAGAAAATAGTATCTTATACGGACATACATTCAAGTCTACATCTTACTTAAAAGACTTAAAAAACAGATAAATGAACTGTGAATTGAATAAAACACATTGTAGAAAGTTGCACCTATAAGCGGGTCTTTATTTTCATTCCTTTTTGGGAAAGCGGGTGCATATCTGGCATTTCTTCATGCTCCAACCGGGTTTGGCTGCTTGCAGGGCAAGCACATGACCCTCTATACTATTGCTCTCTGCCCCCCTTTATTTCATTTATAAAATGATTTCAAATATTCATCTTTGAGAATATTGAAGTGGCTCTGTGGAAACAATCTAATGTGACCCATTCCTCACTTAATGGGGTGCTGGAGACTAAACCCGGGTCACCAATGTACAAGGCAAGTGTCCTATCCCACTGTGTATCTCTCCAACCCAACAAAGTCCTCTAATGGAATAGAAATGGGGTAGGTAGAATTGGGACTGGAGCAAAGTGCAGCAGGAAAGGTGTTTGCTTTACACAGAGCAGACCTGGATTCAATCCCCGGTATCGCATATGGTCTCCCAAGCAATGCCAGAAGCAATTCTTGAGTGCAGAACCAGGAGGAACTCCTGAGCATCGCCGGTGTGACCCCAAAAGTTAATACAAAAATAAAATGTTATTAAAAAACATTGGGGTGTGGGGAACAAAGCAATGGAGACATTATTTACTGAGATCCAAATAGTTACACTGAATGCATAAAAAGTGAATTCAAAAGTTCTATAAATGAGCTCAAATAAAGGTAAGAAGCAATCTGTCAGCAGTATAATAAATGTATCACTCAAGACATTGAGTAGCTCATTCAAAAAGGAAAAGGAGTTGAGGACCACTAATGAGAGGTACAAGCTTGCAGCAATGGGACAGCGGGGGCTCTAGGGAAGGGGGCGGTACTGGTCCCGCTCTCCACGAAGATGTGACCCCAGTGCCACACGTGTGCGGCCTCTCCACAGCTGCACGAGCATGATCCCAGAGGCCAGCTAAACTACTTTTGGTACCAGCAACTTCTTGCAGAAATGGCTCTAGACTATGAACTATGCCACGGCCCCATGTCTGCCCAGGAGGGGAAAGGTTTCTCTCTCTCTCACTCTCTCTGTCTCTCTGTCTCTCTGTCTCTCTCTCTTTCTCTCTCTCTCTTTCTCGCCTTTTCCTTGCTGGGGGCGAAGGGCATGGTGACCGCTAGTTTATGAGGACTACTAATGAGAGGTACAAGCTTGCAATGATCCAATTTCTGCCACAAATTGCCTTGGACTTAGTAAAATACAGAAATCCAACCTGTATTTTATGGCTAGATATTTCATATCTCTTCAGGTCTGATTCTAGGAGGGAAACTCCAAACAATAATAGTGAGTTTTTTTGAAATATTGAATGTAACCAAAGTAAAGAGAAAGTAAAGTGAAATTTATCAGTTACACAGGTGGGGTGTGGGGGAGCTAAGGGGGCGGGGGGGGAGGTATGCGGGGTTTTTTGGTGGTGGAATATGTGCACTGGTGAAGGGATGGTTGTTTGAGCATTGTAAAACTGAGACTTATGCCTGAAAGTTTTGTAATTTTCCACATGGTGACTCAATAAAATTATAAAAAAAAGGGAGAGAGAGCAAGAAGAAAAGTGCCTATCCTAGACAGATGCTGAAGGTCGGGCTGGGAGTTGGGAGATACTGGTTGGGAAACAGAAGACCTTGGTGGTGGTAAATGTGCACTGGTGGAGGATGGGTGCTGCATCATTGTATAATGGAAACTCAATTATGAACTGCTTTGGAATGATCTGTCTCACTGATATTCAATTTATAAAAAAATTAAGTTATGTAGAGTTCATGCCCTGTTGCAACAATGTTGCAGTAAGGTTTGTTTAGACAGTCTGAGGCATTTAAGATATGCATCCGAAAGAAGTATACGTTTTCTAGGAGGGCCTGAGATTATGGGATGTTGTGCACCAACAATGCCCTATACAATGGACTTAATCAATGGCTGAAAAATATCAGTACTCCTATATAAAAAATAAAGACACTGAGTAGCTCATTTACCTCATCCCAGTAAAATCAAAGTTATTCCTGAAAAATAGATGTTTTTTTTGAAGTAATGTGAGCAAACATCAAGTAAAGAATTGTCTGTTCTAGACAATCTACAAACATTGGGAAAGGGGGCCAGCAGTGGCGTGAGGTGTGGGGAGAGACAAGGATGAGTGATAGTGGGTGATTTTTGATTCAACATTAGCCCCTCTTTGGGATCAGACGTTAGTCCAGCGGGGATGGAGTTTGTCTGGCACACAGCTGACCCATGTTCTATCCTTGGCATGACAGAGTTCCTTGTGCACCACTAGGAGTAATTCCTGAGTGCAGAGCCAGGAGTAACCCCTGAGCATAACTGGTTATGGCCCAAAAACAAACACAATGCTCTGACATCCAGAAGTAATTCTTCACTGGTCACTAAAAACCCCAAAGAATGGTGCTCTGTTAAGCTCTATGGGGGTCTTATTAGGATCAACATAACTAGGAACACTGTTGTTCAACGGATTCTGGGGGAACCCATCAAAAACTAACACCTCTGGGACCAAATGATAGTACAGCAGGAGCAGCTTGCCTTGTGTGCAGCCAAACAGAGGTCAATCCCCAGCATCCCGTAGGGTCCCCTGAGCACTGCCATGAGTAAGTTTTGAATAAAGAGCCACAAATAAACCATCAGCATCACCAAGTATGGCCTCAAAACAAAAGTAAATAAGAAAGAACATATTTTGTTGGTGCTGACTGTGTTGATATGTGTTTAGGAAATGTACTAGCAAGGAGGTTCCACATTAAAAAAAATGCCTAAAGAGGAGCTAGAGGGGACTGGAGCGGGTAGGGCATTTGCCTTGCAGGTGGCCAACCCGGGTTCGATTCCCAGCATCCCATATGGTCCCCTGAGCACCGCCAGGGGTAATTCCTGAGTGCAGAGCCAGAAGTAACGCTTGTGCATCACCGGTTATGAACCAAATTGAAAAAAAAAAAGAGGGACTAGATTGATAGTACAGTCTGGACAGCATTCGCCTTGCTCGCAATCTATCCAGCTTCAATTCTCAGCATACCATACGGTCCCCTGAGCACCTCCAGGAGTAACCCCCGAGCATCCCTGGGTGTGATCCAAAAAACAAAAAACAAAAAAAAATAATTCCTAGGGGCTGGAGTAATAGCACAGTGGGTAGGGGTTTGCCTTGCACGCGGCCAACCCGGGTTCGATTCCCAGCACCCCATATGGTTTCCCGAGCACCTCCAGCTTTTTGGGTGTGACCCAAAAAGCAAAAAAAAATTCCTAAAGAGCAGCCTGACAAATTGCCTAACAAAAATGGACTCCAAGGTGGGCCAGAGCAATAGTATAAAAGGGAAGGGGCTTTCCTTGGACATGAGTGACCCAGGTTCAGTTCCCAAATATCCCATATGTTCTCTGAACATTACCAGTGATGATTCCTGACAGCAATTAAGAGTAATCCGGGAACATCACCAGGTGTTGCTCTAAAAAAACCTTTTTTAAATAAACTCCAAGGCAATCATATCCTGAAATAGTTTAATTTTGTGGTAATTATCCTATTTAACTGTTGAAACAGCCATAACGATGAGTGGTAGTCATGAAAAGGATGAACAGAAAAAAAAAGAAAGAAAAGGATGAACAGAGGCAAATGATGGGGAAAAAGCACAAAACATTTATTTTTTTGCCTTTGGAGGTCACACCCACTTCACTCTCACTCATCTTTTGACAGGTTGAAGGGAAAAGTAATGAATAGCGATGTCATTCCATGTTGTAAACCCTAAGTATATTGTTTCTCTAATTAAATGAGACATGGAATTAAGTAAGAAAGGCTATTGGATGTCCTAAGTAACACTTAAGTACAGCATATTATAATTTGATTTTATTTACTACAATTGAATTACACAAAGAAAGTACATTAAAAAACATAAGCCTGAGGGCTGGAGCAATCCCCAACTCCCCGCAACCTGCAGTGTCCATGTTCCCTGGTGCGTTCACGACTGACAGGCATTCTCAGGTGATGGACAGAAGAGCAGACTACAGACTGACTGACAGAACACAACCTTTATTGAATGTTAAACAGTGCTAATGTAGGGAAAGAGGGGACAGGGATAGAATGGAAACAATTCGGGGGAACACAGAGGAGGAGTTGAACACAGCGGAGTTTAACACTCATGGAGAATTGTGAGTGATGGGGAGTGATGAGCCATGGGTGCACAGCAATGGGTGGCAAGTAACTCAAATAACATCATCTCCAGCAAGGAAGAAAAATAGACCCATAGACAAGCCGTACTGCTCGTAATAGAGGGGCAATGATTACACACAGTAATTACAAATTATGGGGGGACAGTGCCCCTTCTGGGACTGTCCTGTGCCATCTCTGGAGTGGTGTCTCCCAAGCCCTTCCTCCTCCAGAATCCCAGGATCTTTAATCAACAGGGTGGCACCGTCCAGATGACTCTGAAACAGTGCCGGCAGGAACCCAACAAACAATGATACACTTGCCTTGCACCAGGTGACAAGAGTTTAATCTCCAGTACCACAAACAGGTCCCCAAGTACCACCAGGAATAATTCCTGAGTGTAGAGCCAGTGAAAACTCTGACCATCACAGGGTGTGACCCAAATAGCAAAAAATCAATCATTGTAATCAAAATGAAAATTAGAGTCACAAATGAGGTCTGGAGCTACAGTGGGTAGGGCATTTGCCTTGTATGCAGCCAACCGGGTTCGACCCCATCCCCAGCATCTCATATGGTCCCCCCAGCATGCCAGAAGTAATTCCTGAGTGCAGGGGGAGGGGAGGAGTAACCCCTGAGCACCGTCGGTTGTGACCCAAAAAGCAAAAAAAAAAAAAGTCATCCAAATATTCCTATATTCTAGAATCTGAGAGTTACACTTTTCATGCTCATCAGATATTGATAAATGTAGATAGCAATTTATGACATATAGAAATAAGTAAGCAGGGCTGAAATAATAGTATATCAGGTAAGGTGTTGCCCTTGCACATGGCTGACACACCTTCAATCCCAGGCATCCCAGATGGTATCCCAACCCAATGGTAGCAATTCCTTAGTGCAGAGCCATTTGTAACTCCTAAGCATTGCAAATTGTAACCCCCCAAAAAGCAATATATATATTGCTTATATATATATTTATATATATATATATTTGTTGGGTTCCTGCCGGCACTGTTTCAGAGTCATCTGGACGGTGCCACCCTGTTGATTAAAGATCCTGGGATTCTGGAGGAAGCAGGGCTTGGGAGACACCACTCCAGAGATGGCACAGGACAGTCCCAGAAGGGGCACTATATATATGTATATATATATACTATATATATGTATATATATGTACATATATACATATATATATGTACATATATAGACTAGAAATTTCATTAATATTAAGGATGTTTTTTTTAATCCTTATGTATTGTCATTTATAGTCCTTGTTTTCCTAAGTCAATTCAGACTTGATTGTTCCACAATAAATCCCAAATTGAGAGATGCCTTAGAGAAAAACAATTACTCTCCAAAACCTGTCAGAGCTATTTGATCAGAGCATTGAGAACTTTTCAATTATTCTGTGAGTAGCCAATTATCCCCAAGTTTGTTTTCTGCTCTGCTCCTGCAGAACTCTGAGGACTCAGGCTGATGTAATGGGAAAGTTTCTGAAGTGAACACCTGAGGGGGACTTGCATTAAAAACTTTTCTAAATTGGTCCATTTGCAACTCAGACAGTAATTTGTGAGTCCATGGGCATCAGAAAGTTTGCTGAGCTCCAAGTGACAGGGAGTCTTGGGACCAAGTCACTGGTGTTTTTATAGCCCTGGATTAACACACAGGCATTCACCCGCAGCCTGGCAGAGGGTTCCATCAACTTTGCGACCCTCAGACTCAGTAAGTACCTCCTGTCTCTGCTCCTGCTCAAAGGAAGAAACAGGGATTTTTCCTTAGAAAATTTCCTTTCCTTGGGGTTGGAGAGATAGTGCAGGG
This sequence comes from Sorex araneus, assembly GCF_027595985.1. Lineage (NCBI taxonomy): Eukaryota > Metazoa > Chordata > Mammalia > Eulipotyphla > Soricidae > Sorex > Sorex araneus. The sequence continues at coordinate 247,808,881 of NC_073303.1, forward strand.
GGTAGGAAGTTTGCCTTGGACACAGCTGACCCGGGCTCCAACATCCCCGACATTCCATAGTGTCCCTCGAGCACTGCCAGGAGTATTTCCTTAATGTGGAGCCAGAAGTAACCCAAGATTCACTAGGGGTGACCCAAGAAAAAAAGAGAGAAGAATTTCTTTTTCCTGATCCTGTTTTTGTGGGACACTGGGGCGCTTTTAGCATTAGCTTTCTAATGCTAAACTCACCCTAGAGTTCTTTTTTTTTTTTTTTTTGCTTTTTGGGTCATACCTGGCTCTGCACAGGGGTTACTCCTGGTTCTGCACTCAGGAATTATCCCTGGCGGTGCTCAGGGGACCATATGGGATGCTGGGAATCGAACCCGGGTCGGCCGCATGCAAGGCAAACGCCCTACCCGCTGTGCTATCGCTCCAGCCCCCCCCCCCCTAGAGTTCTTATACTCACATTCCTTTATACTCATTATATTCTGGAGGTTTTTTATTCCTTGTTTTGTGTTTTGCTTTTGAGTCACACCAAGTGATGCTGAAGGGTTACTCCTGCCTCTGCAGGAAGGAATTACTCCTGGTGGTGCTCAGGGGACCCTAAGGGATGGTAACTGGTCGGCTGTGTGCAAGGTAAGCAGGAATTACTGTGGTCGTGCTCAGGGTATACTGGGGATGGACTCCTGGTGGACTGAGTGAAAGGCAAGTGCCCTCCCACTGCACTGTCACTCTAGACCCATCAATTTATGATTTTCTTCTCTGCAGTTTCAACCATATATTTTGTTATGCTTTGTATTCTTCTGTTCTTTCCCTTTTATTTAACTTTGGTTGTTTGGGGGCCACACCAGCAGTGCTCAGGACTTACTCCTGATTCTGTGCTCAGGGTTCACTCCTGGTGGGCTCTGAGGACCCTATACAATGTCGGGGATTAATCCCAAACAAACCATGAGCAAGGCAAGCACCCTATGCACTGGACTATCACTCTGGCCCCTTTGATTGCTCTTAATCTGCATTTTCAGTTAAAAATATTTTTAAAAACCTTATGGTGGCCAAAACTAGTTCTTAGAGTAACACAGACCAATTCACTAAGCATATTGACATCCTCACTCATCACTTTTACAGCAACTCTGTTCTCCTTTCCACTCTGATTAACCTTTGTTTTCTGAGTTCAGTTTCCTTTCATTTATTTCCCCCCACCTCTTTCTGCATTTCTCATTAATTGTTAACTTTTCTCCCAAACGCCTTTTTATATATTTTTTCTTATTTCCTATAATCTAATAACCAAAATTTTAGAACTGTTGGGACTGGGACTGAAGCCACAGTGCAGCGGGGAAGGCTCTTGCCATGCTTCCAGCTGACCCAGGTTAAATCCCCGAATCCCATAGGGTCACCGAGCCACCAGGATTGATCCCTAAGTGCAGAGCCAGGAGTAAGCCCTGAGCACTGCCAAGTGTGGACAAAAAAAAAAAAGAGTATTAGGACTACATTATCTAACTCATCTTAACTAATTAATTTTAGGGTTGTTTGAGGTTTATTTTAATAATTTCTAGAGGTTTCAATTGGTGAGAATTTTCTACTAAAATACTAAATGTTCTGATTCATCAATGATTTATGTATTCAAAGTTGTTTTCTGCCTTACAAAAACATCTTTCTACGAGTTTAAAAAATTTTGACCAAGAATTTCTTTCATCAAGTGAAATTATTTTTTTCAATTAGAATATTTTATCGGAGTAATAATGTTGAAAATCCTTTAACTTTACAACTATTTTGTGAATTGTGTTATCACAAATTTTTTGGAGGTTTCAATTATTAACCAGTGTAGATCATTCATTAATAGTGAATCAAGAACCTAACAATTTTTAATTTTCAAAATTTATCTTCTTTATTTATCATATGATGAAGATATAATGGAATAAAGTGAACATACGATAGTTAATATGTTCATACATTTTTTTTTATTCTCTACACAAAACGCGTTTTTAAAACAGTGATGAGCTATACACAGAAAGAAAGCAACAGAGAAAAATGGGGAGGGCGGGCATAGGGGAGCCCACCGCAACCCCTCCCGCCCAAGCCCCAAGGCTGGGGCACTTGACCTGGCAGGGGGCAGCTGTCAGCTCTGAGCTCTTCCTGCTGGGGAAGCCCCTGGGGGGCGTGGCCAGCAAGGGTTTCCGTGGCCTCATGGCTCAGTAGGGGCTCCGGCCTCCCCTGAGCAAGCAGCGTGGCGGGACTTGGTCGCTCGACTCGGGAACTGGGGGGCTCGGCAGACCCCAGGTCTCACGAGGTGCGTGCGTGCAGGTGTCACGAGCGAGTAGGTCCACGGGGACAGGAGTGAGCCAGGACAGGGGGTCTTTGGGGGCTCTGGGAATGGCCATCGAAGGCAAGCGCAGCCCCACCTGGCTGCCCCCACGGGCCAGGGAACCCCCCCAAGCCCCAAGTGCTCTGCTGGGGGAGGGTGTCCCGGCTGCAGTGTGCCCGGGCCCCTGGGGACGGTTGGAGGCTCTGGCTTGCTCCTCTGGAAACGGAAAGGAAAGAGGGAGGAGAGGGTGCAGGAGGGTGTGGACTGCGCGCGTCAGGGCGCCTCGGCCACGGCCGTCTGTGCCTGCGGGGCGGGGGGCTCTCCGGGAGGGGCGTCCACTCTGGAGAAGCTCCTGTCCAGGATGCGCCGCAGCAAGTGCCGCGCCCCCTCCTCCTGGGTGGACAGCGGCCCCCGGAACTGCGCCTCGCAGAACCCGCCCCTGAGGGGACAGACGTTGCCCGCAGACTTGACGAGTGACGTCTGAGGGGTCGTGGCCCCGGGGAGGGGGCCGGCCGGACCCGGGGAGGGGGCTGCCGACCTCCTCTCGCTTCTGTCGCAGACCGCAGGCGTCCTCCGTGCCCGGGCCCCAGAGGCGCCGCGGCCGGGCGCGCTTGCCGGCGCTCACACTCGTTGCTGCTCGGCCGCTGGTGCTCCTCGGCCTTCCCCGTGCCTGGAGGGCCGAGGCCAGAGGCCGCTCGCTGCCACCAGCCGCGCGCCCAGCTCCACCCCGGCTCGCCACAGGCGCTGCGCCCCCCACAGCCAGGCCACCGGGGCCACCCCAGCGGCGGCCGCTCGTCACCCTCACGCCTGTGGCCGGCACCGCGGAGCTTCCTGGTGCAGGGACGGCCGCCCCGGATGGAGCTGCGATGGGCGCCCACCTTTGGGGGCCGCCGCTTGGTCCCCTCGCTCAGCGTCTCCATGGGGGCCTCATTCCCGCACCGCTCGGTCACCCCAAACTGCCTCAGGGGCGCCCGCCCGCGCGAGGCCGCCAGCGCCTTGCGGGTCTCAGAGTCGAGGCCGCGCAGCTCGCAGCAGGCGCCGGTGGGCGAGGGGGCGGCCTTGGCCGTGAAGGGCAGCTCGGTCTGGCGCGGGTCTTGGCCGTCACCTCAGGGGGCGGGCGGGGGTCCTCCCACAGGGGCCGCCTGGGGGCCACGGAGCCTCGGGAGCCGCCGGCTGCCGCCTTGGCACGGCTGAGGGGCGCCAGGATGAGCCCGCGGGGGGGTGCGGCCCCGCCCAGCGCCCGGGGTGCCCGGCCGGCCCGCCGTGGACACCAGCGGCAGGGCACTCTGCACGGCCCGGCCACCCGGGGAGGCCCGTCCTGCACCAGCGCAGGGGCAGGTCCCCGGCCCGCGGCTGCTTCTTGACGAGGGGTGGCTGGGGCTTCTGTCTGAGGGTCTCCCGGGGGCTCAGGCCCCGTCTTAGGCTTGGCCTTGGGCCCTTCTCGTGGCGGCGGCGGCGGGGGCGACGGCAGCGGCGCGGGCAGAGCGGCGGGACCCGGACTCGGGGTCCCTGGCGGGGGCGCCCCCGCCGGCGTGCGATCCCGGGCGCCCCCCGCGGGCGGCCCCGCCATGACCTTGCCTTCAGCTTTTGTGACTAGGCCCTGGGCGGTGGAGAGATCTGTTCATACTTATGAACTAAAATGATCAGTTTGGCACCTTATAGATTTGTTATAATAACCTTGAATCAATTAGTTCTCCCTTAGGGGCTGGAGCGATAGCACAGAGCGTAGGGTGTTTGCCTTGCACGCGCCCGATCCCGGTTCGATTCCCTGCATCCCTTAGGGTCCCTTGAGTACTGCCAGGAGTCATTCCTGAGTGCAGAGCCAGGAGTAACCCCTGTGCCTTGCCAGGTGTGACCCAAAAAGAAAAACAAAAGTCGTTCTCAATTTATAATTTGCATACTACAAGATTTTTTGGTTTCTGTTTGGAGTCACACCTGGTGGTGCTCAGTGCTTACTCCTGACTTTGAACTCAAGAATTACTCCAGGTGGGGTTCGGGGACTGTAAGGGATGCCAAGGATCAAACCCTATCAGCTGCGTGCCAGACAAGCGCCCTCCCGGGATGCTGTGTTATCACTCTAGTCCCATGTGTGATGATTGTTTGGTTGGTTGGATTTGCTTTTTGGGTCACATCTGGCAATGTTCAGGGGATACTCTTGGCTCTGCACTCAGGAATTACTCTTGGGGGTGCTGAGAGACCATATGAAATGCCGGGATCCAACTGGTCAGACACATGCAAGGTAAACACCCTCCGGGCTGTACTCTCACTCCAGTCCCATGAATGAGATTTTTCAAGGAGAGAGCTGCCTGTCTCACTTGTCCTTTGGTAATCTGACTTATTTTGCCAAATCTTAAGTCTGCACTGCACTGTTGCACTGTCATCCTGTTGTTCATGATTTGCTTGATTGGGCGCCAGTAACGCCTCCATTCATCTCTATCTCGTGCTAGTGTAGCCCAGTGGCGTCTGCTGGCTCCAGGAACACGAAGTGTGGCCCGTTATTGTTCCTGTTTTTGGCATATCGAACACGCCAAGGGTATTATAGGCGCTGCCATAATGTTAAGTCAATTTTGTTAAGATGTTTCCTAAAGTGATGATATTCTACCATGTTTGTGAATTCCCTAATGGGCTTATGCTGTTTGCCTTGTGTTCCTTATTGCTTTTAGGCCACGCCGGCTGTGCTCAAGGCTTACTCCTCGCTCTATGTCGGGAATCACTCCAGCTGGGGCTCAGAGGATATGTGGTACCAAGGGATCGAACCCAAGACAACCGTGTTCAAGGCAAGTGTCCTCCCCGCTGTGCTATTGCTCCAGGCCATATTTTTTTGCTATTTTGGTCACACCAGATGATGCACAGGGGTCACTCCTGGCTCTGCACTCAGGAACCACCCCTGATGGTGCTCAGGGGACCATATGGGATGCTGGGAATCGAACCCGGGTTGGCCGCGTGCAAGGCAAATGCCCTACTGACTGTGCTATTGCTCCAGCCCCATGAAACCAATTCTTCTTAAAATAATCCTTTTGCTTGTTTCCCTCATGGCTGTCCCTACATGGGAAATATTGTGAAACTTTTGCTGAGTATCACCAGGGGTGGAAAATAAAGAAAACAAAGTTGTCATTCGCATCAGAATAAAATAAACTCATTTCTTTCTTTTTTCTTTATTTTCCACCCCTGGTGATACTCAGGGATTACTCCTGGCCCTGCAGTCAGGAATTACTCCTGGTACTGCACAGGGAACCATATGGAATGCCAGCGATTGAACCCCAGCTGGCCATGTGCAAAGCAAATGTCTAGCGGCTGTACTAAGGCTTCAACCCTAATCATGAATTTCTATAAAATAAGCAGAATAAGAATGTGTGATGTTGGCCTGAACCTGAGTGAGAAGTGAGAATCAATAAATGTGAGAGGGTGAGGGGATGGGGACTGAAAATGGCTTTCCTCAGCATCGCACCACCAAAATGGAGCAGGGGTTGGGTTAGGCAGTGCCACCGCGATTAGCATCTGTGGAGGGAAGACAGTGATTTGGGCTCAATTAACTTTTCTGCAGGGAAAGCAACAGAGGTTGTAGGTGGATGACGAGTGTTTCAAAATGAGTGACTGAGAATCGACTGGAAGTAGGCTCGTGATCAAAGGAAGCATTCAAATCCTTGGGTACGGTATTTAAGGGGCAGGAAGGAGAGAGACCCACAACACACAACAAATTTCTTTGTGTGTGTGTTAATTGAATCACTGTGAGATATAGTAGCAAGCTTTCTTGAGGGAGTTACAGTCATACAATGTTCCAACACCCATTCCTCAACCAGTGTACATTTCCCAACACCAATGTTCCCAGTATCCCTCCTGCTAAGGGTCCCCTTGCACCTGCCTCTATGGCAGGCACTTTTCTTCTTTCTCTCTCTGTCTCTGTATCTCTATGTCTCTGCCTATCTCTGTTTATCTGTCAGTCGTTGTCTGTCTCTGTCTCTCTCTGTATCTCTCTATCTTTTTCTCTCTTTATGAGCATTGTAGCTTGCAACACAGATCCTGAGAGTCCGTCATGTTTGGCCCTTTACCCACTCCCAGCACACATCTCCCATCCAGAGCAATCTGTTCCAAACAGCATTGTCAATAGTGGCTCCTCCTCTAAACCAACTGCCTCTCCTCCGGCCCTGAGACAGGCTTCCAATCACGAACCAATCCTCCTGGACTTTGTTTCTACTGTTCATGGTTGTTAAACTTATACTGTATGGGTTTTTTTTTAATCCCACAAATGAGTGCGTTCTATGTCTATCCGTCTCCTGCTGACTTATTTCACTCTGCATGATATTGTCCATGTCCATGCATTTATAAGCAAATTGCACAGTATCATTTTTTCTAACAGCTGTATGGTGTGTAAACCACTTCAGGCTCTTCACCCTGCCCCACCATGAAGTCCAGCCCCTGCACAAGAGAAAATTGGATCCTCGGAGTTTTGCCCCAAATTGCCTCCCTTGGGTTTGTTTTGAGGGGCCACACCCGACAATGCTCAGGGCTTACTCCTGGCTCTGCACTCAAAAATCACTCCTGGCAGTGCTGGGGGCACCCCTTGGGGTGCGGGACATTGAGAACCCGGGTTGGCTGCATGGAAGGCAAATGCTCTACCCCAAGAAAGGGTTCTTGAGAAGCTCTAACTCATGGTAGAGAAGTAAATGAAGGTAATGTCCAGGAAAGATATTGAGACCTTCACTGAACCAAAGTACCTATGAATTCCCGGACACTGCAAGAGACCTGGATAAGGAATAGCGAGAGGTGGGAAATTCACCCCCTAACAGGAACCCCAAGGTAGGGATCGTCCCTGAGGAAAACAAGTTTAATCCAGAGGGAAGCAGACAGGCATGTCCAGGCCAGAATAGAATAGCAAATTGTCACGTAATCTATCCTTTAAGGGTGCCGCTGATTATTCATTTGAAATATCCGGGTCTCTGTCTTCATGCACCCCTTAATTGTGCTGTGTCTACTCACAGTGCTGAACGTGTTTGTCAACTTCAACAGCGGCTCACATGACGGGAACCAGGATGCAGGAGCGATATAGATGAATAAATGGCTGCTCTGTGTGCTATCTGTTTGGGTGATCCTAAAGATTGGACACTCCTGATGTGTATTCCATTCTGTGTGACCGAGCTCGCTGGTCAGAGTTCTCAAATAAAACCATTTTGGAGCACTGGAGGTAATGATACAAAAGATTCAGAAGAGAAGTCTATAGAATCTGATTGTCCTGTGATTCTCTGAGACAGAATCAGGGGAGAGGCCAGAATGATTTCATGTAAAATGGAGATCCAATGGTATCATTTAAAAGACTACAATGAGTCCAAAGCAAACTTTCATTGACTATGGCATTTGACTGGCATGTGGCCGACTAGGGTTCAATCCCTGGCACCCCATAGGGTTCCCTGAACACAAAGAGAGGTAACTCCTGATTGTAGAGCCAGAAATAATCCCTGAGCATTCCTGGGTGTGACCCAAAAAGCCAAAGGAAAAAAAGTAACAAGACCTGATTATCAGATTCTGGGAAATATTATGGAAACACATGAAAGCTATCAAGTTAAATAGAACCAATCTAAGCTACCTATATGACTTAAATATAACCTCTAGGATATAAAATATATAATTGATTAAAAAATTACTCAACAAGATTCTAACTTTACTTCTCTGGAAATAGCCAACTGGCTTTACAAATATAAAAACAACAGGAGTCAGAGATAGTACAGTGTGTAGGGTGCCTGCCTTGCACATGGCAGACCCGGGTTCGATCCCCTACATCTCATAGGGTCCTCCACGCATACCAGGAGTGATCCCTGAGTGCAGAGCCAGGAGGAATCGATGTGTAATTCTGGTTGTGACTAAAACACAAAACAAATAGAAGCAATAGTTCCTCCTAAATGATGTTGATAACTCTTTAAAAATTCTTGTCGCATTAGTTTTTCATTTTCTGAAAAATGACAGCACTTTTACACATTCTACTGACACAATGGGTAAGTCACATTCACACCAGCATGGAGTGACACTTCTCTCAAGTTCACCAACCAGTCTGTTATTTATACTTTGTCTAGGTCCTTATTCAACGAACAAGAAAGCGATGGACACAGTAACTCTTCAAGATACTGTTTGGGGAGTATTATTTTGTTTCCAATTCATGATTGGTTTTATTGGAAATTCATTGTTGCTTATGCTATATGTCGAAACCTTTCTGCAAAGAAATAAACCAATAGATTGGATATTTACTCACTTAACTTTTGCCAATATGATGACAATTTTATTTGCCGGGTTTCCTGAATTAATCTCTTTCTTTGGAATAAGAAACTTTCTGAACGACGCTGGTTGTAAGGCAGTTGTGTTCCTACACAGAGTGGGCCGGGGTCTTTCCCTCTGCACCACATCTTTCCTCAGTGTGTTCCAAGCCATCGTGATCACCAACAACCATGCTCGGTGGGCGTGGTTCAAATCAAACATCTACACATGCATTTCTTCTGCCTTCCTCTTTTTCTGGGCACTCAACATGCTGATCTATATCCGGGTCATTTTGACTGTGATGGCCCCATTCAACATTACTGGAATTGAAGACTTTTATAACCAAAACTACTGTATAGCACATGATGCTGAGAAGAATAGAGTGTCTACATTCCAGGGAATAATGACTATAAGAGACCTGCTGTGTGTTTTCCTCATGATCTGGACCAGCGTGTACATGGTAAAGTTCCTCTTCAACCATCTCAAGAATGTCCGTCACATCCTTAGAAACAGTGTCTGCCCACAGTCCTCTCTTGAGATCATGGTCACCCACACCATCCTGGTCCATGTGAGCTGCTTTGCTTTTTTTTACTGTATCAACTTCTGCCTTACCATTTATGTAGCACACCGTCATGATATACGAAGGTTAGGAAACATCGCTGTTTTTGTGTCTTCCTGCTATCCAATGGTCTGTCCTTTCTTGCTGATAAAAGACCTTCGAGGCCCCTTCCTGAACTGCACCTTTGGAAAGATGAGGAAATCTTCACAAACCACTGCCATCAGAGACTTGAAAACTCTCACACCAGCTGTGACACAAAGTTCTCAGGACAGAAAAATTCCCCTGCAAAGGTTAAGTGATGGGGGTTTGGAGAGATAGCTCAATGGGTAGGGCACTTGCCTTGCACATGCCCTGCACAGGGCCAGGAGTGATTCCTGAGCATCAGCAGGTGTGACCAGGGATTAAAAAAAGGGGGGAGGGGATGTGATGTAAAATGAAAGAAAATAACATTTTTTAATTATTGAATCACTATGAGATACTAACAAAACTTTCATGATTGAGTTTCAGTCATACAATATTCCAACACCCAACCATTCCCCTTCCAGTGTATATTCCCCACCACCAATATCCCCAGTATCTCTCCTGCCACTAACCCTTCAGCCTGCCTCTATGCCAGGCTCTCTCTCTCTCTCTCTCTCTCTCTCTCTCTCACTCTCTCTCTCTCTCCTCTCCCCTCTCTCTTCCTCTCCCCACCTCCTCCGCCCTTTTGGGCATTATCATTTCCAATATAGATACTAAGGGGCCATTATGTTTGGTTGTTTGCCCACTCTCAGCACACCTCTCCTATGCAGAGCGATCCTTCCAACCATTATTGCCATCATCGTCCCTTTTCTGTCCCAACTGCCCTCCCCTTGCCCTTAAGGCTGGCTTCCAAGTGTGGACCCTTTGTCCTGACCCATGACAAAATAACGACGTATATGGACACGTCTCCAAGTCCACAGCTCATTGTACATGCTGAGAAAAATGAAGAGCTGAATTGAATGAAACACATTATAGAAAGCTGCACTTACAAGAGGCAATTTTTCCCAGGTTTATTGGGTTACTCCAATCACAGTGCTCCCATTCCTCTGTGTTTCCCTGTAACCTCATTCTTTTTTTTTATTTTTTTATTTTTTGCTTTTTAGGTCACACCTGTCGATGCACAGGGGTCACTCCTGGCTATGCACTGAGGAATTATCCCTGGCGGTGCTCTGCTTTGGGGCAAGGGTTTGGGTTCAGGATGGAAACATCCGAAATATGTTAGTGGGAAGGTGCAATAGTGGTGAGATAAGTGTTTGAATATTAGATGTAATCAAATATTGTGAACTACTTTATAAAATAACAAAAATAACCAAAAGAATCCTCAATTAGGGGCTGGAGTGATAGCACAGCGGGTAGGGCGTTTGCCTCACACACGGCCGATCCGGGTTTGATTCCCAAAATCTCATATGGTCCCCTGAGCGCCACCAGGAGTAATTCCTGAGTGCAGAGCCAGGAGTGGCCCCTGTGCATTGCCAGGTTGTGACCCAAAAAGCAAAAAAAAAAAAAAAAAAGAAGAATCCTCAATCAGTGAAGTAGTTCTGGTGTGCAACTAACATTCTCAATAGACTTCACAAGACTCCCCTAAAGACAGCTTTTTGGAGCATTTTCAGTGGTTTATTCATAACAAACAATAGAAATTAAACTACTTTGGTTCTGCTTTGAGGCTGGGTTGGGGTTGGGGATGGAAACATCTAAAATATGGTGGCGGCGCCGCTAACGGAGGAAATATCCTTCTTTCATGGTCTCTCTCCCCTCCAGGAGGAGGCGTGGTGTCCGACATTTTGTGGGTCCTTTGAGCAGGTATGAACTTTGTGGCACGGAAAAAAAAATGTGCTTTGAACTTGAAACAGCCGCGGGACACCTGGGCAGTCTCAGGCCGGGGCAGGAGCTCGGGCTCCGGCCGAGATTCGACCCGGGTCGCCATGCCTTTGCACAGCCGCGTGGATGTAGAACGAGCAGGAACCAGAGACAGCTTTAGGACTTGGGGTTCCAGCGGTGCTTGCAACGATGTATGCAGACTGTGAACTAAGATTTTGCTACATGCTGTTCCAGAAAGGGAAATGATTCATTTTCCAACTTAAATCTCCCTGGACTTTATTACTATAATACAGAAATTGTAAACCGCGAGGCCACTACAGCGGCCGCACAACTTTTTATCTCTTCATTCCATCAGTGGAAAACTTATTATCAAATATTTCCTTGTCAATAGAGCTGTATTCTTGGGGGATAAATTCCAACAAAATTAGTGAGTCTGTGTTGAAACTCCAACAACAATAGTGAGTTTTGTGTTGAAATCTGGAATGTAATCAAGGTAAAGAGAAAAGGAAGTGAAATTATCAGTCATGCAGGGGGGGTTGGGGGGTGAGGGGTGGGATGTATACTTTTTTGTTGTTGTTGTTTTTGTTTTTGTTTTGTTTTTGTTTTTATTGGTGGTGGAATATGGGCACTGGTGAAGGGACGGGTGTTTGAGCATTGTATAACTGAGATATAAGCCTCAGAACTTTGTAACTTTCCACATGGTATTTCAATAAAATAAATTAAAAAAAATAAAAAAATAAAATATGGTGGCGGGAAGGTCTAATGGTGGTGAAATTGGTGTTCGAATATTAAGTGTAATCAAATATTGTCAACTACTTTAGAAATGTAAAATAAAATTTTTTAAAAATAAATAATTTTTAAAAAGAATCAGATGTGCACTAATTGGTCCTTACTGACTTATTTTCTGTTCCTTCTATTTACCATTCTCAAAGGTTTGTTTGAATAAACAATGTAAAGTAAAATGCTAAAACAAGTAACTTTTTTTTTTTTTTTGCTTTTTGGGTCACACCCAGCGATGCTCAGGGGTTACTCCTGGCTTTGCACTCAGGAATTACTCCTGGCGGTGCTTGGGGGACCATATGGGATGCCAGGGATCGAACCCGGGTCAGCGGCGTGCAAGGCAAACGCCCTACCCGCTGTGCTATCGCTCCGGCCCCAAAGTAACTATTTTTGACACCGAGCCTTTCTGTGTTTTATTTTGATCCCTTACTGGGGAGCAGTGTTTGTGCCCGGTAGGGTCACCCCCTCCGGAAAACTCCCGAGGTACGGGTCCAAAGGTTTGGGGTGCACTTCAGTATTCAACTTCAGTGTTAGGGGCCACCAGGATTGGTGTTGCTGACGCCACACTCATCGGTGCTGACGAGGGTAGGCAGGAATAAAGGGAGCCCAAGTTGAAACTTGGGTCTTTTGCCAGCCTGGCCCACACCCTAGCCCGTTGAGTCATTTCCGAGGCGCGTGGCGACGTTTCAAACCCATTTCTGGGGCTGGAGTGATAGCACAGCGGATAGGGCGTTTGCCTTGCACGTGGCCGACACGGGTTCGATTCCCAGCATCCCATACGGTTCCCTGAGCACTGGCAGGAGTCATTCCTTAGTGCATGAGCCAAGAGTAAGTAACCCTTTGCACCCCGGGTGTGACCCCCCCACAAAAAAACCAACTAAAACCCATTTCAAATTCAAACATAAACCAAGTTATCAGCGTTCATCTTAGGCGTTAAGAATGTATTTGCTACAGTTGAAATAGCATCAATTGAAGCTTCTCCCCTGAGTCAAATGAAGATACAAGACACACCATTTCCCTTAAATCCAGACATCCCGATTAAAATATAATAAGTTGAGATCAGCGCATTAGAGTGGGGAATCAGGCTGGGCTCTGGGCTCCAGAATCACGACTAAGTTAAATCATTAAGTTAAAAATAACCCAACTTAAATTCTAAGAAACTAAAAAAAATTATAAGAAATTGACAACGTTTTAATATGATTTCACTCAATTCCCCTTACCTACCCCCCCATGAAGACGTCATAAACAAGATATTGACAAACGTCTCTGATCCGGAAATTTCTCAGATTCTCGCTTTATCCAAATAAGGGATGGAACCCCGTTGGGTAGAGCATGACAAGAAAGATTACCCCCAACAAAATTAAATTTAATTAAATTAATTTTTTTATTTTAAAAAAGATCCCTACCTAACTCGGGGCATCGAGCACTATAAATCAGACAGTTTTGAGCAGGAGATAACTGCTTGACAGGCGAGAACGGGCGTTTCACCCTGGGTTCTCAGTCCGAATCTGGCACCTGCCCCCACAGCAAAAGCATTTCAGACACACACCCCTCCCCGGGGAGACTCATCCTGACCCAAGGGTGGCTCTACCTGGACTTGGGGAGCAGGGCCAGGAGCTTTCAGAAGGAAACTGCCCACGAGTTTCTCAGTGAAGACCCTAACCCAATCCCTGATACTGGCAGTATAGATGTCTCTACCGACCGGGTCCACGCTGCGCTAGTTACCAGCCACCAAATCCGACTCACCCCCAGAACTTCACCCTTTCCTCCCTGGCCACTCCAGGCCAGAGCAGCCCTCATCCTGCTGACCTCTCCTCTGGGGATTCTTGGGATTCCTGGGAGGCTCGGGAGGCTCGGGATTCACTGTGCAATTGCCTAGACCTCATCCTCGCGATTCAGAGTCCACCACTAACTGCCTGAATAGCAAGACAGGCAATGAGCCAAACCCCGCCCCAGGGACAAAAAAATACCAACGGACATGCCTCCTATTGGTTCACATTGTGACACGCTCCTCTCTCATTGGCTGTTGCTAAGGCCCAGAGCCACATGGACCAGTTTCTAGGGGCGGGCTCAAAGGCACGTACTCCTTAACCAGGAAACCTTTGTGCTCTTGTCACCAACTGTCACTGGGGCTGGCTCCAGCCACCAGCATCTCTTCTCTATCCTTAGAAGCTCACCGTGAGGCTACAGACCCTGTGCTTCGTCACCGGAGCTAGTCCTCCAATGCCTGTTTGTAAGCCTTTCCTCATGTTTTGCAAAGCCCAGAACAAATACCCAGACCTTGGCTCTAACTCATTAGAGGGCCTCAGTGGAACCTGTATACCAGAGTTTTAGGAAGAAAGATCAACCTTAGGACATTTGAAGTTTAAGTTTAGCTAACAAGATCTGCTCTAGGTTCCATAAGATCCACCTGCCACATTTGTATTTGGGGGGTTATCACTTTCTCACTGAGGAACTTTCTACAAAACTTGCCGTGCACGTGGTCAGCCCGGGACTTTGAAATGGGTATCGGCACAGCGAGTGTTGATCTACCCGTTACAGACTTGGCTCCCCCAAACCCTGTGATTGCGGCTCAAATAATGAGGAATCTCAGACAACCCTGCCTTTCCTCGTTTCTTTCCTTAGCATTTCTGGTTCCAGATGCAGGCTGACAAAACAAAAGGTGACTGACAGTTACCAGAATTTTACATTCAAAGTAATACATGCAGCGCCTCCATCTTTGCTTTCTTTGATCTTGGAATCTTTTTAAAATTATTTTCTTATTATAATGAATCATCGTGAGATACAGTTACAGACTTACAAACTTTCATGATTGTGTCTTGATCTTGAAATCTTTTGAGGGGAATAGAGTGTGGTTTGTAGGAAGCTCATAGCTCTTGGCGTGATGTATGTAATCCCTCAATGTAATACTCAGGACGATTAGGTGTTTTACAGTTGTGACTGAGAAGTTAGGTATTTCTCAATATACATTGTGTTATTTTGTTCAGCTTAAATTGTTTGTCTTGGTTACAGTAGTGTCTCCAAGGTCTTATAAACCTGTTCCCTTTCCCTGGCAGTGAGGCAAGCCAGTAGAGAAGTCCAGTCTTTGGTCCCAAAGCAGCCCCCAGAAGCCTGATGGCTGGAGTCCCCTCTGTCAGTGCAGTACCTAAGTACCTACACTCAAACTCACTGCATGCTTCAAGGGTGTAGCTAATAATACCTTGAATTTTTCTTTTGTTTTGAGACCTCACCTGGCAGTGCTCAGGAATTACTCTTGGTGGGGGTCAGTAGATCATATGGGATGATAGGGATTATGGTCAGATTAGTCGCATGTAAGGCAACCACCCTACCTGCTGTACTATCACTCCAATGACTATATGTTGGATTTGAACTGGAAAATTCATTATCCCTCCATAAGATGATAATTTCTTTTTTTTCTACGGAGAAACCTGTCTCTGAGGGGCAATATGGTTTCCCTTCTACCTTTACAATTACAGTCACAGATTGTCTTCAGTAAAAGTGACATTGGTGTGGTAAGAACTGGAGTCAAAATTTATAAATTTATTTTTTTATTGAGTCACAGTGGGTTAGAACATTACTAAATTGTTCATGATTGTGTCTCAGCCACACAAAGTTTCAACACCAATTCCTCTACCAGTGTAATTTCCCAGCACCAGTGTCCCCAAGTTTCCCGCCCACCTCTTCAAGTTATCCCCAACCCCAGCCTGTCTCTATGGCAGGCACCTCTCTTCTCTCTCTCTCTCATTTTAGGCATTATAGCTTGCGATAGAGATGCTGAAAGGTTATTATTTATATCACTTTACCTGCTTTCAACACTCAGCTCTTGTCTAGAGTGATCATTTCCAACTAGTGTTGTCATAGTGGATCCTCCTCTATCTTAACTTCCATCCATTCCCCACACTTCTGACCAACCATTGACCAGTCCTCCTAGCTTGAAACTAGTCCATTTAGATTCAATTAAATTAGAGCAAGACCGCTTTACCCAGGAGTCACCTGGTCCTATTTTCCCAACTGCAGGGCTCAGGGCAGTTTAGCTTTTGTGATTTTATTTTTCTGCTGGACCACAGCCGATCCTTCTAGATCTCAGAGACAGAAACACTGTTTTCCTCTGGTTAGAGGTTGTCTCCTTAAGACATTGCCCTACTATCAGTATGTGTGTGGCCCCATGAAAAAAAATAATACCATAGATGTTATTGACAAAGGCATAAGAAAGATTGAAGACAATGTACACAGAAATTTCAGGTCAGTATGTCCATCTATGAATATAATGATGGATACATAATATGAATTTCTCCAAACATATACAAAGTATAGCATCGAGAGTGAACCCTGGAGCCAGACTGATGCGGGTTGTGTGTTTGTCTTATATGTGCCGACCTGGGTTGGATCCCCAGTATCCATATTGTCCACCCGTGCACTGCCAGGAGTAATTGCTAAGTGCAGAGCCAGGAATAACCACTGAGCATCACTAGATGTGACACCGATAGATAATGATGATGATGATGATAATAATAATAACAATGTCCATCATATCAACTTCAAAAATGCCTTGATGATTGCTAAATGAAGCAAGTCAGAAGAAGGATAAACACAATATGATATCACTTGTATGTGACATTTAGAATAACTTGATGAGCAAATGCAGTGTTTTAAAAAGGTTGGTCCTCCACTCAACCTTAGCCCCATGGTAGAGGGAGGAAAAGGAAAGAAAGAGTGGAGGGAAAGGAGAGAAAAGACAAATGAGCAGGAATGGGGGCCAGGTCCAGGATTCAGCTACAAAGGTGTCATTAAGGAAAGGTAGAACCAAAAATCCAAACCACAGTGTCAACAACATTGAAATCAGAGACCCAAACTTTCACAACCAAACTTAGAAAGCTGCTTTTCCAGAGGGCAGGGCTGGAGGTGGGTCGGGGATATGGGCAGGAACCTGAGAACGTTGGTGGGGGGACCTTGGGACTAGAGGTAGCTAAAGGTCAACTATGAATAACTTTGGAAATCATGGTGCCTTAATTTTTTTTACTGGGTTAATTGGAAAATAAAGTTTAAAAAGAAAAGAAAAAGAAATGCCTCTGATTATTATATTTCATGGAGAAGAAAGTCAAAGTGAACGGACTATATCAAACTTAAACGTTTCTGCGCTTCAAAGAAACAGGGGCCCAAATTAAAACCCTCCCTCACTGAATGGGTGAAAATATCTTCACAGCATTCATGTGACAAAAACACAAATATCCAAGATGTGCAGACATTTGCAAAACTTAGCAACAAAATAATACACTCAGAACTTACTCCTAGCTCTGTACTCAGAGATCACTCCTGGTGTCTTTGAGGACCAAAATTGGTGCCAGGGATCAAACACAGGCCAGCTTCGGCAATGTGCAAAGCAAGCTCCCTTCCCACCGTCTAAGTAATCCAGCCCCTGTCCACATAGCTTTAATGGATGGTTTCAGGACCTCTGAGCCTGCCTGGAGTGATTCCTGAGCAGAACCAAGTGTGCCACCCTCTCCCCCCAAAAAAACAACAACAACAACAACAACATATCTTCCCCTTTTGTACCGTGCCTTTTTCCTGGGTCTCCTTTGTCTTCTGATGTTGTCCCACAGATCTCTCAGGCTACCTACCTTCAGATGGATCCCATCAGCCTTGCTTAGCCTAGGGCAGGCAAACCTTACTCAACTTTGACCCCTCAGCCTGCCAGTTAAGTATCTTCAGATCCAAATATTTAGAGAGGGCAGGAGCAATAGTACAGCTGGGAGGGCACTTGCTGTGTGTGTGGCCAACCTGGGTTCAAACACCAGCATCCTCTGTGGTGCTCCAAGCCTGCCAGGAATGATCCATGAGTACAGAGCCAGGAGTTAACCCTGAGCAGAACCAGGTGTGACCCAAAAATAAAACAAGACAAAACAAACAAGCAAACAAAAACCTGTTTAAAGAATGGATAGGCAGGAAAGAGTCTGCTATATCCCGAAGAAGTCACAGTATTAGACATGAAATTTGCCACAAAATAAAATACAGCGAGGGCTGATAGAAAATTTTGTAAGAGAAGTATGAAGCCAGCAATTACCTCAAGCATTATTCTACATGCATTTCACTTCTTCATTCACTATAAATAGAATCACTTGTCCATTGCACTGAGTTGCCAAAGATAGAAGGCAGAGATTCAATTGTTTTCATTTTCAAAGGATGTTTCTTTAGATCCTTAGTGTGGTCTGGCAATGTGAGAATGAGTGACAGTCCAGCGGGTAGGGTGTTCACACCGTGCAAGAGGCTGATGCAGGTTCGATCCACAGTATCCCATTGGTCCCCTGAGCACTGCCATTCATGAGTGCAAAGCCAGAAGTAACCCCTAAGCGTTGTCAGGTATGACCCCAAAATAGCCAAAATATAAATTAAAAATTAAATTTATTTATATATGATCTAGTGATCCCATTAGAATTCAGGTTGATAGTTTTTATCCTTAAGAATTATCATTTATGCGAGCTAAAAGTAGACTATAGACCAAACATGATGACAACTTACTACCTGTATTGCAAAACATAACATCCAAAAGGAGAGAGTAAAAGGGACTGTGCCTGCCACAGAGCAGGGGTCAGGGGATAAGGTGGGGGTGGCCGGAGGGGTACTGAGAACATTGGTGGTGGAGAATGGGCACTGCGAAATGATGGGTACTCGATCATTGTAAGACTGAAACTCAAACATGAAAGCTTTCTAAGTCTGTAACTGTATCCCAAGGTGAGACATTAAAATTTTTTAAAATTTTAAGAAAAGAATTATCATTTATAATTCTTCTTTTCCTAAGTCAATTCAGACTTGACTGTTCCACAATAAATCCCAAATTGAGAAAAGCCTTAGAGAAAAGCAATTACTCTCCAAAAGTTGTCAGAGATACTTGATCAGTTATGAGAACTTTTGATTTCTCTGCGAGTAGCCAATTATGCCCAAGTTTGCTTTCTGCTCTGCTCCTGCAGGACTCTGAGGACTCAGGCTGATGTCATGGGAAAGTTTCTGAAGTGAACACCTGAGGGGGACTTGCATTAAAAACTTTTCTAAATTGATCCATTTGCTGCTCAGACAGTAATTTGTGGGTCCATGGGCACTTCAGAAAGTTTCCTGAGTTCCAAGTGACAGGGTCTCTGGGGACCAAGTCACTGGTGTGTTTTTATAGCCCTGGATTAAAACACAGGCATTCACCCGCAGCCTGGCAGAGGGTCCCGTCAACTTCACCAGCCTCAGACTCAGTAAGTACCTCCTGTCTCTGCTCCTGCTTGAAGGGAGAGACAGGGATTTTTCTTTAGAAAAATTCCCTTTCCTTGGGCTGGAGAGATAGAGCAGGGGGTAGGGCAATTGTCTTGCACTCAGCTGACCTGGGTTCCAACATCCCCGACATTCCATAGGGTCCCCCAAGTACCGCCAGGAGTATTTCCTGAATTCAGAGCCAGGAGTAACCTGAGCATCACCAAGCGTGTGATTTTACAAAGTAAAACGCTGGGGCTGCTGCTGTTGCTGTGATGCATGTGTGCATTCGGTGGCCCAGAGCCTCCTCCCTGCGTCCCTACCTCCACAGGGCTCCCCAACAGAGAGACAGAGAGATGGGGAGAGGGGGGACCACAGTCTGATGGTGAAAATGGCCCCTTTAATGCAGAGTTGCTAGCATACTTATAGAACATCTGAAGGGGGGTTAAGGTGAGGACATAGGTGTCATTGGTCATTTACAGAGATAAACATTTGGCAGAGGAAATTCTTTGCAGAGATCAACTCAAGATGACACTCTGTCTTCCAGGGATGTTGTTTTGATCTTACGCTATAGTTGTGTAAGTTATAAATACTTGAAGTTTTTTGGATAAACACAGTAAGAGACAAAGATCCCAACACTTAATTCTCTGGGCTCTGACAGCAAGTAAGGCTTTTACCATAAATCCCAGACTAAGTCCTCAGGCCAGTTCAGCTTTTCCTTCCCCATGGGGGTCTTGTCTCCTAGGTTGTAACAGCTCGCAGCAAGACTATACAACCATACATTGATGCCTTTTAGAATGTCCCATTTCAATGCTGGGTAGCTTTGCCACCCGTCCTGGGTCCATCTCAGTCCCACGGCGGGACTTCCCTTTTGGGGTGTTAGGAACTACAGCAACTGAAGCCTGAGTCAAGTAATTATGACCAAATAATTATGCCCAGGAGCAGATATATCTCAGAATCAATCTAATCCCAAATATTAGAAGCATAGCATTAATGGTCTTTCTGTGTTTAACCAAAGAACATTGCTCTATAGTAAAATATAAAAAGGCTAGAGGGGAGAGAGAAAAGTAGGTAAAAATAAACAGCACTTCAAATGCAAAGCAGCATGAATTAAAAGTTCAGAATTACCAGAGAGTTTTGGTTTATAAGTAATCAAGACTGACTTGGGGAACTGTGACAGTGAGAGGTAAAGTATAAGGGAAAGTTTAAGGATAGACTTGAACCAGATTAGGGCTGCCAGCAAGAGCATGTTAAGCTTCTCTGGGAGGGAGAAAGGGGCAATTCACTGACGAAGCCTAAAGCACTTAGGGTTAATATCCAACACAGAGGAAAGGTTGAAGATAGACTCTAACCAAATTAGGGCTGTTAGCAAGGGCAGGGGAAGCTTCTCTGGGAGGAGGAAAGGGGCAATTCATCAGTGAAGCCTAAAACACTTAGGGTTGATATCCAACTAAGTGTGATACAAAAAGTAAAAAATAAGGGGAGGGGTTATTTTTCCTGATATTATTTTTGTGGGACACGCTTTCTAATGCCAAAGTCACCTGAGTTTTTATACTCACATCCCTTTATACTCATGATATTCTGGGGGTTTTTCTTCCTTGTTTTGTTTTTTGCTTTTGAGTCACACCATGTGATGCTGAGGGGTTACTCCTGCCTCTGCACGCAGGAATTGCTCCTGATGGTGCTCGGGGGACCCTATGGGATGGTAACTGGTCAGCTGTGTGCAAGGCAAGCAGGAATCACTGTGGTCGTGCTCAGGGGATACTGGGGGTGGAATCCTGGTCTGTTGCGTGAAAGGCAAGTGCCTTATCCACTGTATTATCACTCTGTAGCACTGTAGTACTGTCCTGCCATTGCTCACCAATTTTCTTGAGTGGGCACCAGTAAAGTCTCTATCGTGAGACTTGTTGTTACTGTTGTTGGCATATCGAATACGCCACAGGGAGCTTGCCAGGCTCTACCATTCGTGAGGGAATACTCTCAGTAGCTTGCCTGGCTCTCTGAGAGGAACGGAGGAATCCAACCCTGGTCGACCAGGTGCAAGGTAAACACCCTACCTGCTCTGCTATCGTTCCACTAGCCCCATCAATTTATGATTTTCTTGTCTGCAGTTTCAACTGTATTTTCTTTTATGCTTTGCATTCTACTGTGCTTTTCCTTTTATTTAGCTTTGGTTGTTTGGGGGCCACACCAGCGGTGCTCAGGATTACTCCTGTTCTGTGCTCAGGATCACTCCTGGTGGGTTCCGGGGACCCTTTACGAAGCTGGGGATTAATCCCAAACCCACCACAAGCAAGACAAGTGCCCTATGCACTAGACTATCTCTCTGGCCCCTTTATTGCTCTTAATTTGTGCTTTCATTTAAAACTATTTTTAAAACTTTACGATGACCAAAACTAGCTCTTAGAGTAACACATATACCAATTTACTAAGAATATTTACATCCTCATTCTTCACTTTTACAGAAACTCTGGTCACCTTTCAACTCTGATTAAACTTTGTTTTCTGAGTTCACTTTTCTGTTATTTTTCTTCTACCCACCTCTTCATGTATTTCTCTTTGACATTGAACTATTCTCCCAAATGCCTTTTTTCCCTGCATTCTTCTTAAATCCTATGGTCTAGTTACCTAAATATTAGAATTATTGGGGGCTGCAGCCACATTGTAGTGGGGAGGCTCTTGCCGTGCATGCAGCTAATGCAGGTTCAATCACTGACAGCCCAAAGGGTCCCAAACCCACCAACCCATTGGTAGAGAGCCAGGACTAAGCCCTGAGTACTGCTGAGTGTGGGCCAGAAATAAACAGAAGAAGACTAGAACTGTCTAATCTAGTTTAGCTTACTGCAATGATTTTAGGGTTGTTTGGGGATTTGTTTTAGAAATTTTAGAGTTTTTAATTTTGGTAAAGATTTTCTATCACATTATTAGATGTTCTGATTCATAAATATTTTGTGCATTTGAATGTCTTTTTCTTTCATCCAAAAAAATGTTTCTACGAGTTTAAAAAGATTTGACCAACAATTTCTTGCACTGATTTGAATTATTTTATAGTAGTTTTGATACACCTAATCCTCTAATTTTGTAACTATTTTATCAATTGAGCTGTCATAATGATGTTTTTGTTTGAAGGTTTCAGTATTAACCAATGTAGATCGTTCATTAATATTGGATAAAGAAATCCAACAATCTATCAATTTCAATATAAAACTTCTTTATTTCTTTATCATATTATTGAAGATATCATGGAATGAAGTAAGCTGTGATTGTTGCTATTCATACTTATGACCTAAAATCATGAGTTTGGCAACTTAATGTATTTTGTTATAATTATCTTTAATCACTGTTTTCTCATATCATTCATTAATATTGGATGAAGAAATCTAACAATTTATCAATTTCAATATTAAACTTCTTTATTTCTTTATCATATTATTGAAGATATTATGGAATAAAATGAGCTGTGTTTGTTTCTATTCATACTTATGACCTAAAATCATGAGTTTGACAACTTAATGCTTTTTGTTATAGTTATCTTGAATCACTAAGTTTTCTCTTATATTCATAGTGCTCTATAGTACAAAATTATTTTGTTTCTGTTTCGGACCACACTTGCTGGTGCTCAAAGCTTACTCCTGGCTTTGACCTCAGGAATCACTCCAGGCAGGGTTCAGGGGATGATAAGGGTTGCCAAGGATCAAACTCCATCAGCTTCATGCCAGCACAGCGCCCTCCCTGCTGGGCTGTCACTCCAGACCTATACAAGACTTTTTTTTCTTTGGTTGGTCGGTTTAGCTTTTTGGGTCACACCCAGAAATGTTCAGGGGGCTTCTCTTGGCTCTGCACTCGGGAGTCACTCCTAGTGGTGCCAGGGGACCTTATAAAACACCATGAAGAAAAGGGTTGGCCTCATTCAAGGGAAATGCCCTACCCACTAGACTCTCAATCTAGCCCCTGGAATGAGATTTTTCTTTTTCTTTTCTTTTCTTTTCTTTATTTTTTTACAGTTACAGATTTATACATTTTTGTGCTCATGTTTCTCCCTTACAAAGTTTGATAACCCATCACTTCACCAGTGCCCATTCTCCACTACCAGTAAACCCAACATCCCTCCCCCCCTCCCCAGTCCCGTCTCCCCCCACCCCACACTGCCACTATGGCAGGGTATTCCCTTTTGTTCACTCTCTCTGATTAGGTGTTGTTATTTGCAATAAAGGTGTTGAGTGGCCATTGTGTTCAGTCTCTAGTCTATATTCGGCCAGCATCATCTTTCCCCCACATGACCTCCAACCACATTTTACTTGGTGTTCCCTTCTCTGAGTTGCCCAGAATGAGAGGCCAGCCTCCAAGCCATGGAGACAGCCTCCAGGTACTTATTTCTACTATTCTTGGGTGTTAGTCTTATAGTCTATTATTCTATATTCCACAGATGAGTGCAATCTTTCTATGTCTGTCTCTCTCTCTTTCTGACTCATTTCACTTAGCATAATACTTTCCATGCTGATCCACTTATATGCAAACGTCATGACCTCATTCTTTCTAACAGCTGCATAGTATTCCATTGTATAGATGTACCAGAGTTTCTTCAACCAGTCATCTGTTCTAGGGCACTCAGGTTTTTTCCAGATTCTGGCTATTGTAAACAGTGATGCGATGAACATATAAGTGCAGATGTCATTTCGACTATACTTTTTGGCTTTTCTGGGATATATTCCCAGGAGTGGTATTGCTGGGTCAAATGGGAGCTCAACCTCTAGTTTTTTGAGAATCGTCCATATTGTTTTCCAAAAGGGCTGAACTAGCCGGCAAGGAATGAGATTTTTCAAGGAGAGAGCTGCCCGTCTCATTTGTGATGTGGGAATCTGACATATATTGCCAAATGTGAAGTTAATTGTGTTAATGTTTCCTAAAGTTATGCAATTTTCACTTTTTTGCGAATGCCCTAATTGCTTTCATTATTTTCCTTATACTTCTTTAAGGGTTTGCTTTTAGGCCACACTGAGCCACACTGAAGGTGTGCTCCTGGCTCTGTGCTCAAGGATCACTCCTGCTGGGGCTCAGAGGGTATGTGGTACCAGGGATCAAACCCAGGAGAGTTGTGTGCAAGGCAAGTGTCCCCCCCACTGTGCTATTGTTCCGACCGATTTTGGTAGTTTATTAAGTAAATTGATTGAAACAAATTCTTCTTCAAATTAATCCTTTACTGTGTTTCCCTCACGACTGTCCATACTTGGAAATGTTCTGCAACATTTGCTTCTATCTAGTAAAAAATTACATCTCCCAGAGAAAAATATAATGACTTTATTCTGATTTTTAATGATGAAATCTTTTCTTTCCTAGCCACACCTGGTGATGCATAGGAGTTACTCCTGACTTGTTCACTCAGGAGTTTCTCCTGCTAGTGCCCAGGGGACCATATGGGATGGCGGGGATCAAACCAGAGCTGGTTGGTCTAATGCAAAGCAAATGCCTTCTCGCTATACTATGGCTCCAACCCCATGACAGATTTATTTAGAGTGAGCAGAGTAAGAGTGTGTGAGGAAGGCCAGGATCAGAGTGAGAATGAAGATAAATGAATGTGAGAGGTGAGCGGATGGATACTAAAAATGGCTTTGCTCAGCATCACACCACCAAATGGGGCAGGGGTTGGGTTAGGCAGTGCCACAGCTGTCAGGATCTATGAGGGAAGACAGTGATTTCGGTTCAATTAACTTTTCTGCAGAAACAGTGACAGAGGTTGTAGGATGATGACTATTGTTTCAAAATGAGTGACTGAGAATTAACTGGAAGTGGGCTTGGGGTCAAAGGAAACATCCCAATCCTCTTGTGTGGTGTTTAAGGGGCAGGAAGGAAAGAGACCTCCACAAACAAAAAGTTTCTTCTTGTGATTTTTTGTTTATTTATTTATTTTTTATTGAATCACAAAGAGATAGTAACAAATCTTT
Source organism: Sorex araneus (assembly GCF_027595985.1). NCBI lineage: Eukaryota > Metazoa > Chordata > Mammalia > Eulipotyphla > Soricidae > Sorex > Sorex araneus. Next base: position 247,833,755 of record NC_073303.1, read on the forward strand.
CAAATGAGGTTTCTGTCATACATTGTTCCAACACGCATGCCTCCATCAGTACAGTTTCCACCACGAATATCTCCCATATCCAACCTACTACGAGACCCCCTCCAGCCTGCTTCTCTGGCAGACAATTTCCTGCTCTCTCCCTCCTTCTTTCAGTCCCTCTTTCTCTCTCCTTCCCTCCTGCTGTCCTCCCTCCTTCCCTTCCTCCTACCACTCCCTCTCTCTTCCTCCCTCCTCCACCCATCTCCCTCTCCCTCTCCCTCTCTCTCTGTCTCTGTGCCTTTCTCTCTTTCTCTCTCTCTCCCCCCCTTTTATGTAAATTGTAACTTTCAATACAGATACTGAGACGCCATCATGCTTGACCCTTTACCCACTTTCAGCACACATCTCCCATGCAGAGTGATTCCTTCTAGCCATCATTGTCATAGTGGTCCCTTCTCTAACCAACTGCTCTGCCCCCAGCCTTGAGACAGGCTACCAATCAAGAACCATCCTCCTGGCCCTTGTATCTACTGTCCATGGCTGTTAGAGGTATACATTTTTTATATCCTACAAAAGATTATAGTCATTCTGTCCCTCTCCTTCTATTTCATTTAGCATGATATTCTCCATATCCATGTATTTAGAAGCAAATTTCATAACTTCATTTTTCTAACAGCTGTATGGCATGTGGACCATAAAAGGCTCCTCTCCCTCCTCTAGCCTGAAGTCCAGCCACAACACAAAGAAATCTTGGATCCTCAACATTTTCCCCCAACATCAGATATTCTGTGATACTCTAAGATAGGATCTATGGAGAGGGAACAATCATTTAATGTAAAATGGGGATCTAATACTATAATTAAAACAACTTGAAAGGAGAGCGAAGGTACTCTGGGTAAGGCATATGCCTTGCATGTGGTGAACCTAGGTTTGTTCCCCGGCATCCCATTGGGTCCCCTGAGCACAGACAGAGGTAATTCCTCAATCCAGAGCCAGAAGTAATCCCAAAGATTGCCAGATGTGATCCATAAAGCAAAGTAGTAAAAAAAGACCAATGATTTTCAGTTTCATGGGCATATTATATGGAAACACATTAAAGCTGTCAAGTTAAATAGAATAAATTTAATCTGCATATGACAAATATAACTATAATATGAAATATATAATTGATTTTAAAATTGCTCAACAAGATACTCAATTTACTTCTCTGAAAATAGTCAATTGGAATAATTTCACAAAAATAAAAACAACAGGACCAGAGACATAGTAGAGTGTCTAGGGCACCTGCCATTTGATCCCAAGCATCCCATAGGGTCCTCCAAGCATGCCAGGAGTGACTCCTAAAGGCCGAGCTGGGAGGAACTGACAAGCATTGCTGGCTGAGACCCTAAAATCAAAAACGAAAAACATGGAAGCAATAACTGCTTTTCAGTCATGTTGATAACCTTCTTAAAATTCTTTTTGCAATAATTCTTCATATTTTGAAAAATGACAGCGCTTTTGCAAGTTCTACTGAACAATGTTCATTAGAATATGTTAGTCACATTGATGCGGCATGTCGTGACATTTCTTTCAAGTTCACCAACAAATCTGTTATTTATTTGTTCTGCAGGTCTTTACCAAATGAACATGGAAGCAATAGACACAGTAGTTCTACAAGAAACGGTTTGGGGAGTAATATTTTTCTTCCAATTCATGATTGGTTTTGTTGGCAATTTATTATTGCTCATGCTATATGTCAACATCTTTCTGCAAAGAAAGAAGCCAATAGATTGGATATTTACCCACTTAACTTTAGCCAACATGATGACAGTTTTATTTGCCGGGACTCCGGAATTACTATTTTTCTTTGGAATAAGAAACTTTCTGAACGACACTGGTTGTAAGGCAGTTGTGTTCCTACACAGAGTGGGCCGTGGTCTTTCCCTCTGCACCACATCTTTCCTCAGTGTGTTCCAAGCCATCGTGATCACCAACAACCGTGCTCAGTGGGCGTGGTTCAAATCAAACATCTACACATGCATTTCTTCTGCCTTCCTCTTTTTCTGGGTAGTCAACATGCTGATCTATATCCGGGTCATCTCGCTATTTAAGGCCCCATTCAATGTTACAGGAATTGAAGAAGTTTATAACAAAAAATACTGCATGGGACATGACACTGAGAAAATGGAAGCATCTGCTTTTGTGGGAGGAATGATTTTCAGAGATTTCCTGTGTGTGTTCCTCATGATCTGGACCAGCGTGCACATGGTAAAGTTCCTCTTCAACCACCGCAAGAATGTCCAGCACATCCTTAGGCACAGTCTCTGCCCACAGTCCTCTCTTGAGATCAAGGCCACCCAAACCATCCTGGTCCAAGTCAGCTGTTTTGCTTTTTTTTACTGGACCAACTGCTGTATTACCATTTATACAACCTACAGTCACGAAATACAAGGGTTAGAAAACATCACTGTTTTTGTCTCTTCCTGCTACCCAGTAATCTGTCCTTTCTTGCTGATCAAAAACCACAAAGGCCCCTTTCTGAGCTGCACCTATATAAAGAAGAGGAAATCTCCACAAACCGCTGCTGTCAGAGACTTGAGTTACTCTCACACCACATGTGACACTAAATGCTCAGGACAGAAAAATCTCACTGCAGAGGTTAAGTGATGGAGGGCTGGAGAGATAGCCCAGTGGGTGGGGCACTTTACTTCAGATGATTGGCCTCTTGCCAGGAGTGATTTCTGATTGCAGAGCCAGGGGTGAGCCCTGAACATCAGCAGGTGTAACCAGGGTAAAAAGCAGGGAGTGTGAGGGTTTTGTGGTATAAAACAAAAGAAAATAATATCTTAGACAGACACATATCCAAGTCCACAGCTTACTCTACAGACTGAGATCAATGAACTGTGAATTGAATAAAACACATTGTAGAAAGCTGCACCCATAAGTGAAACATTATTTCCATCCTTTCTTGGGAAAGGGGATGCACACCTGGTCCTGCTTGGGTCTCCAACAGGGTTTGGCTGCTTGCAAGGCAAGCACATTTCCCTCTATACTCTTGCTCTCTGACCCGCTTTATTTAATTTATAAAATGATTTCAAATATTCATCTTTGACAATATTAAATTGGCTCCTTGGAAACAATGAACCTAATGTGATGCATTCCGCAGTTAATGGGGTACTGGAGATCAAACCCGGGTCACCTGTGTGCAAGAAAAGTGTTCTATCCCACTGTGCATGTCTCCAACCCCAGCAAAGTCTGTACTAGCACTCAAATCCCAACCATACCCCACCATTATTCTACCAGTCTGATAGAATAAAGATATATTTAATATCAGACTGATAGAATAATGGTGGAGTAGGGTTGGGATTTGAGTGCTAGTACAGAGGGCGTGGTGTTTGCCTTGCACACGGCCAACGTGGATTCAACACCTGGCATTCCATATGGTCTTTTGAGAAATTTCTGAGTGAAGAGGCTGGAGGAATCCCTGAGCATCTACAGGTGTGACCCCAAAAAGCAATTAATACAGTTCTCTATTAATATATTGACGGATAAATAATATGATTTTCTTCAAACATCTAGAAAATATAGTATCCAGAGTGAACCCTGGGGCCAGACTGATACAAGTAGTGTGCTTGTCTTTATGTAGCCGACCTGGGTTAGATCCCCAGTATCCCATATGGTCCCCCATGCACTGCCAGGAGTAATTCCTGGCCAGGAGTAACCCCTGAGCATCACTAGGTATGACCCTAAAGCTAATAATAATAATAATAATAATAATGTCCATCATATCAACTTTAGAAATGTCTTGATGATTGTTAAATTTAGTAAGTCAGAAGAAGGATAAACACAGGATGATATCACTTGTATGTGGCATTTAGAATAACTGGATGAGGAAATGCAGTGTTTTAAAGAGGAGGATGTTCTAATCAACCATAGCCCCAGTGTAGAGGGAGGAGAAGGAAAGAAAGAGTGGAGAGAAGGGAGAGAAAAGACATGAGCAGGAATGGGGGCCAGATCTGGGGATTCAGCTACAAAGGTGTCACTAAGGAAAGATAGAGCCAAATATCAAACACAGTGTCAACAACACTGAAATCAAGAGACCTGAACTTTCACAACCAAACTTAGAAAGCTGCTTGTCCACAGGGCAGGGCTGGAGGTGGGTCGGGGATATGGGCATTAGTCTGAGAACGTTGGTGGGGGGACCTTGGCACTAGTGGTGGCCAAAGCTAAACTTTGAATAACTTTGGAAATCATGGTGCTGTAATTTTTTAAATATCCAAGATGTGTGGACATTTGCAAAACTCAGCAACAAAAGAATACTCAGAAATTACTCGTAGTGCTGTACTTAGGGATCACTCCTGGTGGGTTTCGGGGACCAGAGTGGTGCAGGGGATCAAACCTGGGCCGGCCTCGGCAGTAACAAAGCAAGCTCCCTTCCCGCTGTCTAAGTAATCCAGCTCCTGTCCACATAACTTTAACTGATGGTTTCAGGACAGATGAGCCGGACTGTAGTGATCCCTGAGCAGGGTCAAGTGTGCCCCCCTCTCATGAAACATTTTGTTTTATGTTTTGCATAAAACAAAAACAAAACATCAACAACAAAAACATATCTTCCCTTTTTTACCATTACTTTTTCCTGCATCTCTGTTTCTTTTGGTGTTGTCCCACAGATCTCTCAGGCTACCTACCTTCAGATGGATCCAATCAGTTTTGTTTAGCCCAGGGCAGGCAAACCTCACTCAACATTGACCCATCAGCCTGCCAGGAGAGATCTCTCAGCATAGCCAAGTGTGGCCCAGAAAGCAAAATGAAACAGAACAAAAGAAAACAAAAGAAAAATATAATTAAAAAAACAACATAACATCTACACCATGGAATTTTATGCAGCTTTTAGGAAAGATGAAGTCATGAAATTTGCTTATAAGTGGATGGTCATGGAGAGTATCATGCTAAGTGAAATGAGTCAGAAAGAGAGAGACAAACATAGAATTACTCCTCATTTGTGGAATATGAAATACATAATACGAGACTGACACCCAAGAACAGCAAAGGCAAGGGCCAGGAAGATTGCTCCATAGTTGGAAACCTGCCTCATGAGCTGGGGGAGAAGGCAGCTGGAATAGAGAATGGATCATTAAGGCAATGAGGGTTGGAGGGATCGTTCGGGGTGGGAGATGTGTGCTGAAAGTACATAAGGGACCAAATGTCACAGCATCTCAGTATCTATATTGCATACCATAATGTCCAAAAGTAGAGAGAGAGAGAAAGAGGGAAATTGTCTGCCATGGAGCAGGCGTAGGGGTGGGATGGGGTTGGGGTGTCCTGGGGACTTCGTTGGTGGAAAATGTGCACTGGTGGAGGGTTTGTGTTTGATCATTGTATGACTGAAACTCAAACATGAAAACTTTGTAAATGGAGCTCATGGTGATTTCAATTAAGAATAATAAATAAATAAATAAATAAATAAATAATAACCAACATTCCCTCCCCTCTTCACCTCCCCTCTTCCTTTGCTTAAAGATTGATGAGGGTGTCTCCCTTCCTACAACTTTGCATGGCGTCACTGAGGAGCAGCTCATGAGAGGTTCCGCTCTACTCAGTGTAGCCTCTCGCCACCAGTCAAGAACGGAAGGAGTGTAAGTACACGGTTTCAGTGCTGGGACTTTTTTTTCTTGAGCCCCATATTCCTTGAGCAAGGTTCAGACCATTTTATTTTAGTTTCATTTTCAGTTGGGAGAGTCACATTCAGTGATGCTCAGGGCTTACTCCTGGTTCTGCACTCATGATTTCTTCCTCACATTTCTTGGAATGTCGAGGATCAAACCCAGGTCAGTCACATGCCAGACAAGCTCCTTGGTCACTGCACTATCTCTCCAGCCCCTGAAAGGCTGGTTTTTATCTGGAGTGAACTGGAATGAAGAAGCCATTCAGACGGACACACCAACCAACATCCCTCCTCTGCTGGAAGGTGGCTCTCCGAACATGCCCACAGTACTATTGCTCCCATAGGGTCCCCCAAATCTCACCTTTGAAACACGACACTTCCAATTTCCTATTTAAAATATACATTCTCTTACTAGATCACAAACATTTTGACAGTGCACTTAATCTCTATAATGCTTCATAACATAGCCTTTTCACTTAAAATGTGAACTTAAAATTTATTAATCTCTCTTCTCACACATTTGCATGGCCCAACTTTTTTGGAGGGACCACACTCAATAGTGATGGGGGCTTACTACTGACTCTGCACTCAGGAATTACTCTAGGCAATGCTTGTGGGACCATATGGGATGCCAGGAATAGAATCTGGGCTGACCACATGCAAAGCAGGTACCCTACCCACTGTACTATGTCTCTCCAGCCCCTCCAGTGGTAAATTAATAACACTGACAGATCATCAATAATATTTAGCCTATGGATTACCAATAACTTCTGACAGTTTCACATTAAAAAATGTTCACAAATATTTTGTCAAATGGTTAAGTATCTCCAGATCCGAATGTGTAAAGAGGACAGGAGGTATAGTATAGCTGGGAGGGCACTTGCCTTGCATGTGGCCAACCTGGGTTCAAACACCAGCATCCTCTATGGCCCCCAAGCCTGCCACGAATGATCCATGAGTGCAGAGCCAGGGGTAAGCTCTGATCACAACCAGGTATGACCTCAAAATAAAACAAGACAAAACAAACAAACAAACAAACAAGTAAAAACTGTTTAAAGAATTAATAAACAGAAAAGAGTCGGCTATACCCCTAAGAAGTCTCAATATTAGACATGAAATTTGCCATAAAATAAAATACAGAGAGTGCTGATAGAAACTCTTGTAAGAGAAGAATGAAGCCAGAAATCATATCAAGCTTTATTCTACATGCATTTCACTGCTTCATTCACTATAAAATAGAATCACTTGTCCATTGCACTAAGTTCCCAAAGATAGAAGGCAGAGGTTCAATTGTTTTCATTTTCAAAGGATGTTTCTTTGGATCCTTAGTATGGTCTGGCAATGGGAGAATGAGTGACAGTCCAGCGGGTAGGGTGTTCACACCTTGCAGGAGGCCAATGCAGGTTCGATCCACGGCATCCCATTGGGTCCCCTGAGCACTGCCATTCCTGAGTGCAGAGCCAGAAGAAACCCATGAGCATCATCAGGTGTGACCCCCAAATAACCAAAAATAAAATTAAAAATTAAATTTATATATAGATATGATCTAGTGATCCCACTAAAATTCATTGTTGATAGTTTTTATCCTTAAGAATTATCATTTATGTGTGCTGAAAATAGACTATAGTCCAAACATGATGGCCACTTACTACCTGCACTGAAAACCATGACACCCAAAAAGAGAGAGAGAGAGTAAAAGGGACTGTGCCTGCCACAGAGGCAGGGGGTGGAGAGACAGAGTGGGGGTGGTTCGAGGGGTACTGAGAACATTGGTGGTGGAAAATGGGCACTGGCGGAGGGATGGGTACTTGATCATTGTATGATTGAAACTCAAACATGATAGCTCGTAAATCTGTAAGTATATCTCAAGGTGATTCATTAAATTTTTTTAATTTTAAGAAAAGAATTATCATTTATAATTCTTCTTTTTCAAAGTCATTAAAACTTGGTTGTTCCACAATAAATCCCAAATTTAGAGAAGCCTTAGAGAAAAGCAATTACTCTCCAAAAGTTGTCAGAACTATTTCATCAGCTATGAGAACTGATTTCTCTGCAAGTAGCCAATTATCTCCAAGTTTGTTTTCTGCTCTGCTCCTGCAGAACTCTGAGGACTCAGGCTGATGTAATGGGAAAGTTTCTGAAGTGAACACCTGAGGGGGACTTGCATTAAAAACTTTTCTAAATTGGTCCATTTGCAACTCAGACAGTAATTTGTGAGTCCATGGGCATCAGAAAGTTTGCTGAGCTCCAAGTGACAGGGAGTCTGGGGACCAAGTCACTGGTGTTTTTATAGCCCTGGATTAACACACAGGCATTCACCCGCAGCCTGGCAGAGGGTTCCATCAACTTTGCGACCCTCAGACTCAGTAAGTACCTCCTGTCTCTGCTCCTGCTTGAGAGAAGAGACACGGATTTTTCTTAGAAAATTTTCTTTCCCTGGGGCTGGAGAGATAGAGCAGGGGGTAGGGCGATTGTCTTGCATGCAGCTGATCCAGGTTCCAATATCCCTGACTTTCTATAGGGTCCCCCGAGCACTGCCAGGAATATTTCCTGAATGCAGAGTCAGGAGTAACCTGAGCATCACCAAGTGTGTGAGTTCACAAAGCAAAACTCAGGGGCTGTTGCTGTGCTGCATGTGTGCATTAGGTGGCCCAGAGCTTCCTCCCCACCTCCCCACCTCCCCAGGGCTCCCCAACAAAGAAACAGAGAGATGGGAGATGGGGGACCACAGTCTGATGGTGAAAATGTCTTCTTTAATGCAGAGTTGCTAGCATACTTAGAGAACATCTGGGGAGGCGGTTAAGGTAAGGACATAGGTGTGATGGATCATTTCTAGAGATATACATTTGGCAGAGAAAATTCTCTTGGGGTGATTAACTCAAGAAGACACACACTCTCTCAGGGACATCTACATTGCTTTTTATCTTTCCTTTTTTTTTTTTATAACTTATCAGTACTTGCTGTTGTTTGGATAAACACAGTAAGAGACAAAGATCCCAACACTTACTTCTCTGAGAGCAAGCAAGGCTTTTACCATAAATCCCAGACTAAGTCTTCAGACCAGTTCAGCTTGTCCTTCCCCATGGGGGTCTTGTTTATTAGGTTGTAACAGCTTGCAGTAAGACCATGCATTTATGCCTTTTAGAATGTTCCACTTCTATGCTGGGTGGCTTTGCCACTTGCCCCGGGTCCAACCCAGTCCCACAGAGGACCTCCCTTTTGGGGTGTTAGGAACTACAGCAACTGAAGCCTGAGTCAAGTAATTGTGACCAAGTAATTATGCCCAGGAGCAGATGTATCTCAGAGTCAATCCAAATATTAGGAGCATAGCATTAATGGTCTTTCTGTGTTTAACCAAAGAACATTGCTCTATAGAAAAATATAAAAAGGCTAGAGGGGAGAGAGAAAAGCAGGTACAAATATACAGCACTTCAAATACAAAGCAGCACAAATAGAAAGTTCAGAATTACCAGAGAGTTTTGGTTTATAAGTAATCAAGACTGACTTGGGCAACTGTGACAGTGAGAGGTAAAGTATAAGGGAAAGGTTAAGGATAAACTTGAACCAGATTAGGGCTGCCAGCAAGAGCATGTTAAGTTTCTCTGGGAGAGAGAAAGGGGGCAATTCACTGATGAAGCCTAAAGCACTTAGGGTTAATATCCAACACAAAGGAAAGGTTGAAGATAGACTGTAACCAAATTAGGGCTGTTAGCAAGGGCAGGGGAAGCTTCTCTGGGAGGAGGAAAGGGGCAATTCACCAGTGAAACCTAAAACACTTAGGGTTGATATCTAACAAAAGTGTGACCCAAAAAAGTAAACAAAACAAAACAAACAAAAAACCCAGACAATTTATTTTTCCTGATGCTGTTTTTGTGGGACACGCTTTCTAATGCTAAGCTCCCCTGAGTTCCTATACTCACATTCCTTAATACTCACGATATTCTGGAGGTTTTTTCTTCTTTGTTTTGTTTTTTTGCTTTTGAGTCACACCAAGTGAGGCTGAGGGGTTACTCCTGCCTCTGCACGCAGGAATTGCTCCTGATGGTGCTCGGGGGACCCTATGGGATGGTAACCGGTCAGCTGTGTGCAAGGCAAGCAGGAATCACTGTGGTCGTGCTCAGGGGATTCCGGGAATGGAATCCTGGTCTGCTGCGTGAAAGGCAAGTGCCCTGCCCACTGCACTATCACTCTAGCCCCATCAATTGATGATTTTCTTCTCTGCAGTTTCAACCATATATTTTGTTATGCTTTGTATTCTACCAAACTCTCCCTTTGAGTTAACTTTGGTTGTTTTGGGGCCACACCAGTAGTGCTCAGGATTACTCCTGTTCTGGCGGGGTCCCGGGAAGGCAGGGATTAATCCCAGACCCACCACGAGCAAGGCAAGCCCCCTATGCACTGGACTATCTCTCTGGTCCCTTTTATTGCTCTTTATCTGCATTTTTATTTAAAACTAATTTTTAAAACTTTATGGTGGCCAAAACTAGTTCTTATAGTCACACGAGTAATAATCTACTAAGGATATTTATATCCTCATTCATCACTTTTTCAGCAATTCTGGTCACCTTTCCACTCTGATTAATCTTTGTTTTCTGAGTTCACGTTTCTGTTATTTCTCTCCTACCCACCTCTTCATGTGTTTCTCATTGATTTTTAACTTTTCTCCCAAATGTCTTTTATTCATGTATTTTTCGTAGATCCTATGATCTAAAAAACAAAATATTAGAATTATTGGGGGCTGCAGCCATAGTGCAGTAGGGAGAGTCTTGCCATGCATGTAGCTGATGAAGGTTCGATCCCCGACAGCCCATAGTGTCTCTGAGCCCACCAGCCCACTGAGTACAGAGTCAGGACTAAGCCTGAGTACTGCTGAGTGTGGTCTAAAAAATAAACAAAGGAAAATTAGAACTATCTTATCTAGTTCAGCTTAAGTAAATGATTTTAGGGTTGTTTGGGGATTTGTTTTATACTTTTTAGAGTTTTTAATTTTGGAAGGAGTTTTCTATCACAATACCAGATGTTCTGATTCATAAATATTTTATGCATTTGAATGTCCTTTTTTGTTATCCAAAAAAATGTTTCCACCAGTTTTAAAAGTTTTCTTTCTTTTTTTTTCTTTTTGGGTCACACCCGGCAACGCACAGGGGTCACTCCTGGCTCTGCACTCAGGAATCACCCCTGGCGGTGCTCAGGGGACCATATGGGATGCTGGGATTTGAACCTGGGTCAGCCGCATGCAAGGCAAATGCCCACCTGCTCTGCTATCGCTCCAGCCCTATGAGTTTTAAAAGTTTTGACCAACAATTTCTTGAACCAATTGGTATTATTTAATAGTAGTTTTTATGCTGCTAATCCTCTAACCTTGTAACTATTTTATTAATTGTCCTGTCATAATGGTATTTTTGTTTGAAGGTTTCAATATTAACCACTGCAGATCATTCATTAATATTGAATGAAGAAATCTAACAATTTATCATTATCAATATTATGCTTCTTTACTTCTTTGTTATATTATTGAAGATATCATGGAATAAAGTGAGCTGTGATGGTTGATATTCATGCTTATGACCTAAAAGCATGAGTTTGGCAACTTAATATATTTTGTTATAATTACCTTGAATCAATAAGTTTTCCCTCATACTCATAATATTTTGTAGTACAAACCTTTTTATGTTTGTTGTGTGCCAGACTGGGTGATGCTTAGGGCTCACTCCTGGCTTTGAACTCCAGGTGTTTTCAGGGGAGTATAGGGGACGCCAAGGATCAAGCCCAATAAACTGCGTGCCATGCAAGTGCCCTCCCCACTACGCTATTGCTTCACACCCATACAAAATGTGGGTTCTTTGTTTGGGTGGTTTAGCTTTTTGGGTCACACCTTGCAATGTTCAGGGGCTACTCTTGGTTTGGCACTCAGGAGTCACTCCTGGTGGTGCCTGGGGACCTTGTAAAATGCCCTGAACAAACGGGTCAGCCTCATTCAAGGTAAACGCCCTACCCACTAGACTCTCAATCTAGCCCCATGAGTGAGATTTTTCAAGGAGAGAGCTGCCTGTCTCATTTGGGATATGGTAATCTGACATATTTCGTTTCACTAACCCACACCCTCCAACCTGTGTCCACGGCTGGCACTTTGCTTCTCATCACTCATTCCCTCTCTCCCTCTCTCTTTCTCTCCCTCCCTCCCTCCTTCTCTCCCTCCCTCCTTGTTTCCCTCCCTCCCTCCCTCTTTCCTTCCCTCCCTCCCTGTTTCTCTCTCTCCCTCCCTGTCTCTCTCTGCCTTTCTCCATCTCTCTCTCCATCTCCCTCTCTCACTCCCATTCTCTGTCCCTCTCTCCTCTCTCTTTTGCTCTCTCTCCCTCTCCTTCTGGGCATTGTAGCTTGCAATACAGATACTGAGACACCATCACGCTTGGCCCTGTACCCACTTTCAGGACACAGCTCCCATACAAAGCAATCCCTTCCAGCCATCATAGTCATAGTGGTCCCTTCTCTAACCAACTGCATTCACCCCAGCCCTGAGACAGCCTCCCAACCAGGAGCCATCCTCGTGGCCCTTGTATCTACTGTCCATGGCTGTTAGAGGTACACTTTTTTTTTTGGCTTGTTTTTGGGAGTCACACCCAGTAATGCTCAGGGGTTGGTTACTCCTGGCTTTACACTCAGGAATCACTCCTGGCTGTGCTCAGGGGACCATATGGGATGCTGGGTATCGAACCCGGGCTGGCCGTGTACATGGCAAACACCCTACCCGCTGCACTATTGCTCAGCCCCTGTATACTATCTTTTCTTTTTTTGTTTTTTGGGTCACACCCAGCAATGCACAGGGGTCACTCCTGGTTCATGCACGCAGGAATCACCCCTGGCGGTGCTCAGGGGACCATATGGGATGCTGGGATTTGAACCCGGGTTGGCCGCATGCAAGGCAAACGCCCTACCCCCTGTGCTATCACTCCAGCCCCCTGTATACTATCTTTTTATATCCTAAAAAAGAATGCAGTCATTCTGTCCCTGTCCATCTGGCTACTTCACTCCGCATAATACTCTTCTTGTATTTATAAGTAAATTTCATAACTTCTTGTATTTATAAGTAAATTTCTTGTATTTATAAGTAAATTTCATAACTTCATTTTTCTAACAGCTGTATGGTGTGTGGACCGCAAAAGGTTCCTCTCCCTCCTACAGCCTGAAGTCTGACCCCACACAAAGGGAATCTTGGGTCCGTAGTATTTTAGCATGTTACCCCAGAATTGCCTCTTTTGTGGGTTTGTGTGTGTGTGTGTGTGTGTGTGTGTGTGTGTGTGTGGAGACACCAGACAATGCTCAAGGTTTACTCCTGGCTTCACACTCAGCTATCACTCCCAGCGTTGCTTGGGGCACCATTCTGGATGTGGGGAATCAAAGCCAGGTTGGCTGCATCCAAGGCAAATGCCCTACACCACGAAAGTTTTTTGAGAAGCTGTGACCCATGGTAGAGAAGTACATGAAGATGATGTCCAGGAAAGATACTGAGATTTTAAGGGAAATACCTATGGATTCATGGACATGGCAGGTGACATTGGTAATGAGTACCAAGTTGTGGGAAATAGACCCCCTAACAGAAACCCCAAGGTCGGGACAGTCCCCTAAGGAAAATAAGTTTAGACCGGAAGGAAGCAGACAGGCATGTCCAGGCCAGAATAGAATAGCAAATTGTCACTTGACTCTATCCTTTAAGGGCCACTGATTGATCTGTCAACTTAAACAGCGGCTCACATGACGGGAACCAGGATGCTGGAGAGATGGATGAATAAATGACCACTCTGTGCGCTACCTGTTTGGGTAACCCTGAAGCTCAGACACTCCTGATGTATTTGTCCCATTCTATGTGACTGGTCTCACTGGTCAGGGCTCTCAAATCAAACATTTTGGAGCACTGGAGGTAATGATAGAAAAGATTCAGAAGAGAAATCTACAGAATCAGACAGTCTCAGCCTGTAATACTCTGAGACAGGATCTGGGGAGAGGCAGAATGATTTACCGTAAAATGGTGATCCAATACTATGATTATATAACTTGAATGGACCAGAGCGAAGGTACATCGGGTTGGGCATTTGCCTTGCATGTGGTGGACCAGGATTCGATCCCCGGCACCCCATATGGTGCCCTGAGCACCACCAAAGGTAATTCCTCAGTGCAGAGCCAGAAGTAATCCCGAGATCTCCCAGTGTGACCCAAAAAGTCAAAGTAGGATAAAAAGGCTTGAACGATTCTCAATTTCATGGACATATTATACAGAAACACATCAAAGCTGTCAAATTAAATAGACTCAATTCAGGCTGCATATGACTTAAATATAACTCTATGATATGAAATATATTATTAATTTCAAAATTGCTCAACAAGATACTAAATTTACTTCACTGAAAATAGTCAACTGGAATAATTTTATGAAAATGGTAAAAACAGGGCCAGAAATTTAGTACATCATGGACGGTACTTGCCATTTGATCCCCTGCATCCCATAGGGGTCTGCAAGCATGTCATGAGTGATTCCTAAATTCCGAGAGGAGGAACTGATAAGCATCTATGGCTGTGACCCTAAAATCAAAAACAAAAACCATGAAAGAAAAACATGGAAGCTATAACTGCTTCACAGTGATGTCGATAATCCTCTAAATATTATTTTTTCACTAATTCTTTATTTTTTGATTAATGACAGCGTGTTTGCTCCTTCTACTGAATGAGAATATATTAGCCACATTAATTCCTGCATGTCATGACATTTCTCTCAAGTTCACCAACAAATCTATTATCTATTTTCTCTGCAGGTCTTTACCTAACGAACAAGTAAGCAATGGATGCAATAGTTCTACAAGATAATGTTTGGGGAGTATTATTTTTCTTCCAATTCATATCTGGTTTTGTTGGAAATTCACTATTGATCATGATAAATATAAATACCTTTCTGCAGAGAGCAAAGCCAATAGATTGGATATTTACACACTTAACTTTCGCCAACATGATGACAGTTTTATTTGCCGGGATTCCGGAATTAATATTTTTCTTTGGAATAAGAAACTTTCTGAATGACACTGGTTGTCAGGCAGTTTTGTTTTTGTATAGAGTGGGCCGGGGTCTTTCCCTCTGTACTACATCTTTCCTCAGTGTGTTCCAAGCCATCGTGATCACCAACAAGCATGCTCAGTGGGCGTGGCTCAAATCAAACATCTACACATGCATTTCTTCTGCCTTCCTCTTTTTCTGGGTACTCAACATGCTGATCTATATCCAGGTCATCTTGTTAGTGGGGGCCCCATTCAATATTTCTGGAATTGAAGAAATTTATAACAAAAAATACTGTATAGCACATTACTCAGAGATTATGGGAGCCTCTGCATTTCGGGGAGGAATGATTTTAAGAGATTTCCTGTGTATTCTCCTCATGATCTGGACCAGCGTGCACATGGTAAAGTTCCTCTTCAACCACCGCAAGAATGTCCAGCACATCCTTAGGCACAGTCTCTGCCCACAGTCCTCTCTTGAGATCAAGGCCACCCACACCATCCTGGTCCAAGTCAGCTGTTTTGCTTTTTTTTACTGGACCAACTGCTGCCTTACCATTTATGCAACCTACAGTCACAAGGTACAAGGGTTAGGAAACATCACCGTTTTTGTATCTTCCTGCTACCCAGTAATCTGTCCTTTCTTGCTGATCAAAAACCACAAAGGCCCTTTTCTGAGCTGCACCTACATAAAGAAGAAGAAATCTCCACAAACACTGCTGTCGGAGACTTGAGTTACTCTCACACCAGCTGTAACAGAAAATTCGAAGTGCAAAGGGTAAGTGATGGGGGGTGGAGAGATAGCCTAGTAGGTAATACACTTGCCTTCACATGATCTACACAGGGTCAGGAGTGATTTCTGAGTCCTAAGCAGGAGTGAGTCCTGAGCATCGTCAGGTGTGACCAGGGAGAAGTGGATGGAGTGTGAGGGTTTTGTGGAGTAAAACAAAGGAAAATAATATCTTCTACGGAAACATATCCTAGTCCACAGCTTACTCTACAGACTGAGATCAATGAACTGTGACTTGAATAAAGACACACTGTAGAAAGCTGCACCTGTATGTGAAACTTTATTTCCATTCTTTCTTCGGAAAGGGGATGCACATCTGGCTGTTCTTGGGTCTCCAACCGGGTTTGACTCTTTGCAAGGCAAGCATATTTCTCTCTATAATCTTGCTCTCTTCCCTGCTTTATTTCATTTGTAATATGATTTCAAATATTGATCTTTGATAATATTGAAGTGGCTCTGTGGAAACAACCAAAAGTGATGCATTCTGCATTAATGGGGTGCTGGAAATCAAACCCAGGTCACCCATGTGCAAGACACGTGTTCCATCCCACTGTGTATCTCTCCAACCACAGCAAAGTCCTCTAATAGAATAATAGTGGGGTAGGGTTGGGGTTTGAGTGATAGTACAGTGGGTGTGGTGTTTGCCTTGCACACGGCTGACGTGGATTCAGTCCCCGGCATTCCATAAGGTCTTCTAAGCAATTCCTGAGTGCAGAGTCAGGAGGAACCCCTGAGCATCTCCAGGTGTGACCCCAAAAGGCAATTAATAAATAAAGTTTTTTTTCAAAGAGTGGGATGTGGGAAACAAAGCAATGGAGACATTCACTGAGTTCCAAATACTTTCGCTGAATGCATAAAAAGTGAACTTAAAAGTTCTATAAATGAGTTCAAATGAAGGTAAGAAGTAATCTGTAAGCAGTATAATAAATTTCTGACTCAATACATTGAGTAGCTAATGCACAAAAGGAAAAGGAGAGAGACAGCGAGAAGGAAAGTGGTTCCTCTAGAGGGATGCTGGGGGCTGGGGGTTGGGGCTGGAGGGTTGGAGGATGGTGGTAGGGAGACAAGAGCTTGGTGGTGGGAAATGGACACTGGTGGAGGGATGGGTTCCCCGTCATTGTATGACTGAAACCCAATTATGAACAGCTTTGCAATGGTCTATCTCAATGATATCTATTTTTTTAAATTTCTTTTAATGAATCACCATGAGATACAGTTAGAGATTTACAAAGCTTCGTGACTACGTTTCAGTCATATAATGATCGAGTACCCATCCCTCCACCAGTCCCATTCTCCACCACTAATGTTCCCATCATCCCTCCAGCAACCCTCCATCCCCCTCCTTCCTCTGTGGCAGGCATTTTCCCTTTTATTCTCTCTCTCTCTCTCTCTCTTTCTCTCTCTCTCTCTCTCTCTCTCGGTGTTATGGTTTTGGGTACTAAGTGGCCATCATGTTCAGTCCATAGTCTACTTACAGCACGAATCTCCCATACTGAGCGAGCCCTCCAAGCATCATTTACTTGGTGCTTCCTTCACTATCTCAGCTGCATTTCCCCTCAACATGTGAGGACATGTACAAATGTCCAGTTGAAAAAAATGTAGTTATGTAGAGTTCATGCCCAATTCAATCATGTTAATCAATTGCTGAATCAATATTAGTACACACACACCCCCACACACACACAAAGGACATTGAATAGCTCGATTTTCCTCATTACTAGTGAAATCTCAATTATTCCTGAAAAATAGAAAGTTTTGTGAAGTAATGTGAGTAAACATCAAGTGAAGAATCATCTATTGTAGATAATAAACAAACATATGGGAAGGGGGCATGGTGGCATGAGGCGTGGGCAGAGAGCAGGATGAGTGACTGTGGGTGATGTTTGATTCCACATTAGCCCATCATTAGGGTCGGGCGTTAGTCCAAGATGGAGGGCGCTTGTCTTGTGTGCAGCTGACCCAGGTTCGATCCCTGGCATCCCAGAGGGTCCTCGTGCACCACCAGGAGTAATTTCTGAGTGCAGAGCAGGGAGTCACCGCTGAGCATCACTGGGTGTGGCCCCCAAACACGCAAATACAAGTGGAATGTTTTGACACCCTGAAGGAATCCTTCACTGCTCACTTCAAACCCCAAAGAATGGTGTTCTGTTCAGCTCTATGGGGGGGTCTTATCAGGATACAAATAACTAGGAAAAATAACTGTTGCTCAGTGGGCTCTTGGAGAACCCACAAAAAACTGACAACTCTGGGGTCAAATGACAGTACAGCGGGGAACAGCTTGCCTTGCATGCCGCCAAGAGGAGGTCAACCCACAACAACCCATAGGATGAGCACTGCCACGAGTAACTTTTGAATGCAGAGCCACAAAAAAAAAAACCTTCAGCATCACCACGTGTGACCCCAAAACAAAAACAAATCAAGAAAAAGCATTTTTTGTTATTGGTGACTGGGTGGATATGTATTTAGGGAGTGTAGTAGCAAGTGGTTCCAGATTTTTAAAAAATGCCTAAACAGCAGGCAGACAAACTGCCTAACAAAAATGGACTCCAAGGTGGGCCGGAATAGTAGTATAAAGGGGTAGGGGGCTTGCCTTGTACATGGCTGACCCAGGTTCAATTCCCCAACATCCCATACGATCTTGAGCACCACCAGGGATGATTCCTGAGAGCAGAGTTAGGAGTAAGCCCTGAGCATCACCAGGTATTGCTCTAAAAAGACAAAAACATTTTTCCGTGATTGCTCCAAGGCAATCATATCCCGAAATAGTTTAAACTTGTGGGAATTATCCTATGTAATCATTGAAACAATCATAAGGATGTACCACTCATCATTAAGAAGATGAACAAAGGCAAAGGTTGTGAAAAAGAACAACACATATTATTTTTTGCCTTTGGGCTCACACCCACTTCACTATCGCTCCAGCCCTGATCACTCATCTTTTGAAAGGTCATAGGGAAAAGTAATGAATAGTGATGTCATTCCATGTTGTAAACCCTAAGTATACTGTTTATCTAAATAAATGAGACATGGAATTATGTAAGAAAGGTTATTGGATGTTCTAAGTAACACTAAAGGACAACATATAATTGGTTTTATTGACTACAATTGAATTATGCAATAAAAAGAACATAAAAAAACATAAGTTTGAGGTGCTGGAGCAATCCCCAACTCCCCCCAAACTGTGGTGTCCACGTTATCTGGTGTGTTCAGAACTGACCTGGAGGTGCTTGGGGGACCATATGGGATACCAGGGATTGGACCGTGTCAGCTGCGTGCAAGCCAAATGCCCTACACACTGTACTAAGGCTCTGGCTCCGAGGATATTTTTTGGGGGGATGCTTTGGTGTGGGCCCGTATGTAGGGTTCTGGGGACCACTAAGTACATGGGATTGAACCTGGTCGGCCATAAGCAGGGTGAGATTATTTTGTTGTTATTCTCTCCACTTTGAACAAGAAAAGTTCTGAAACCACTTTGCTCTGTCTGTGACCCAGCTCTTTGGAAAGGTTTCCAGTTACAGTCAACCCCGTGTGCCATCACCCCACGTTCTGAGGGTGCCCCAACACTCTTCTACAAAGAAGATACAGGGATACAGCAAAATACAGCTCCAAACCCAGCAAGTTGGGGTGAGGGAATCTGCCATCAAGGGACTGAAGCTGTTTTGTTTTTTTCATTTGTTCATGGTTTGGGGGCCACAAACCAGGCAACGCTCAGAGGTTCTCCTGACTCTGCACTCAGGAATCACTCCGGCATGATGGTGGGGCTGTATGGGGAGCAAAAGAAAGAACCAGGGGCCTGTGACAGCAAACCAAGAGCACTAACCGCTCTGCTCCCATTTCAGCCGCCTGAACTGCTTGCTTGGTCCTTAATGACCCTATACCTAACATGGAAGCCAAGAAAAGGGCTGGAAATCTTAAGCGTGGGAAAAGTGGTACCGCGGTAGTTCCGCTGAAAAGCCACGAGACCCTCCCCAGGCCCGTTCTCTTAAGAATTTTCCACCCTTGCCTTTGCTTCAGTTTTAAATATGGGGTCATTAAGGATCAAGCAAGCCTCTTCCACAGGTGCAGCGGTAGGAGAGGCTGTGGGTGCTTGTCTTTCACTTCAGTAACCTGGGTTCGATTCCAGCCTTCAGAGCTTTGTGGGGTACTAGCTGAATCTCCTGGGGGAGGGTCGAGTGGGTTGACCCAGTTTTGTCTCTAGACCTCGAGGGGTGCAGATGATTGAACATGGCCAGGAACGAGCAAGGCAAGGTTATTTTCTTACATTTTTGTTCTCTTTGCTCTGAGCAAGAGAAGTTCTGAACCCCCTTTGTGATTTCTGTGATGGAGCCCATTGAATGTTTCCTGTAATTGGCAACCCAGACACTCGAACCCAAAAATGAGTTGTAATGGGCAACCCAAATTTTCTAAGAGTGGAAAATTCTTTGAGAAATGGGCCTGAGAAAGGACGGAAACTCCCCAAAGCGCCAACTCGTGGCGGTTCATCGGAACTGCCGTGGCACGACTTTCCCAAGCTTAAGATTTCCAGCCCTTTTCTTTGCTTCTATATTAAGTATGGGGTAATTAAGGATAAGCGCTCAGCCTAGCGCCATGGATCGAAAACTGAGCCGGGAGGGCACTTCCCTTGTACGGGGTGATCCGGGTTCTATCCCTGCACCCCATACGTTCCCCCACGCACTGTTAAGTAGTGATTTCTGAGTGCAGGGACAGGGGTAACACCCGTATATCGCCGGGTGTGGTCGCCGAGACACAATCAAAAGCCTTTCACGGAGGATTCCTTCACGCCAAACTGGGGGATGCCGAGCTGAGTCTGGCTCCCACCACCTTCCTCCACCGAAAACCGCGAAGGTGTGGGGACCCCCGGGACAGGAACTGTTCGCGAAAGGGGGCTGAGAGGGAGAGATTCTACTGCGGACAAAGCACGTGCCACGCTGCTGGGTTCAATCCCGACACCCGGGTCGCCCCATGCGAGGCAAGCGCCCTGGATGCTCGGCTGCCGCTGTATGGCCTGAGGCGGCGGGCTTGATCCTAGTGACCCGCAGGTTACCATGGAAGCAAACCCGAGGGCTGGAAATCTTTAGGCAGGAGAGTCGGGCCACGGCTCTTCCGCCCATGCACCGCGAGAGGGCGCTGTGGGGCTTTTCCGCACCTCCCAGGGACGTTTCTCTAAGAAATGTCCACCCCTGGTCCTGACCTCCATGCACAAGCCACTATAACTCCCAGGACCCTCGGAATTTCTGCATAAGAAAACAGGAAAGAATTTCTGCATAGTGGAGCCGCGTCCTCGTCCCTCTCCTTAGTTCACTGTGCTGATGAACCAAACTAGTGTCTCTGGCTTCTTTATTTGGGGTGTGGACTGTGGGTGGTCGCAACAGTTTCTCGGGGACTCAGGGGATTTATATGGTGATTCAGACGGAACCCAGGATGAGCACAAAAGACAGTTGTGTCTTCCCGCAGTGTGAGCTCTCCACACCGGCCCATTCTTACAGGTCTCCAGCCCCATCATCCTCACAACCCCACACTCCACATTTCTGAGGGTACCATCTTCCTTTCAGAGAGAGTTTTGGGGTTCCTATACATATGAGAAGTCCCAAGTACTCTGTTTTCTGTGAAGAGGGTGGCAGAGGGCAGACTCAAGTTTGGCATTTTCAAAAGATTGGGGTGAATTTACCTACCATCAGAGAAATCAGGAGTGGGTTGAAAGAATTTTAATTAAAACAGTAATAATGAGCCTAGACCGGGCAATTTCCATCCCTGGATATTCTGAATACACCACTTTGCCAGTAATAATGAGCTTAGACCGGGCAATTTCCATCCCTGGATATTCTGAATACACCACTTTGCCAAGGATATTTTTAAATTTAGGGGTTTGGTTCTGGGGACCCTTATGAGTACTTGGAATTGAACTTCATCAGTCATGAACAAAATAAGGCTCTTTGGAGTGTTGCTGATCTGGCTGTTCTCTTCATTATGAACAAGAAAAGTTCTGACCCCACTTTTCTGTCTGTGACCCAGGTTTTGGAAAGGTTTCCTCTTACAGTCAATCCCACATGCCATAACCCCACGTTCTGGGGATGCCCCCCAAACTTTTCTACAAGGAAGAGGGGGCATGGATACAGCCAGATACAGCTCAGAATCCACCAAGTTGGGGTGAGGAATCTGTCATCAAGATAGTGATGCTGTTTTGGATTCCTTTGCTTCGTTCATGTTTTGGGGGCCACAAACCCAGCAAAGCTCAGGGGTTCTCCTGGCTCTGCACTGAGAAAACATTCCGGCATGGCAATGGGACTTATGGAGAGCCAAAGAAAAAAAACCAGAGTCCTGAGACTGCAAGGCAAGAGCACTAACCACTCTGCTCCCGCTGCACAGGCAAAAGTGGCTAGCTTGGCCCTTAATGACCCCGTAATTAACATAGAAGCAAAGAAAAGGGCTGAAAAGCTTAAGTCTGGGAAAAGTTGGGCCGCGGCAGTTCCAGGGAAACGCCACGAGGTGGCACTACGGGCATTTCCTTCCTCCCCAGGTCCGTTTCTCTTAGAATTTTCCACCCTTGGGTTTGCTTCAGTGCTAAGTATGGGGTCATTAAGGATCAAGCAAGCCGCTTCCACAGGTGCAGCAGTAGGAGAGCAGTGTGGGTGCTTGTTGTTCACGCGGGTGACCAGGGTTCGAGTCCTGCCTTCAGATTTCTGTGGGGCACATAGCTGAATCTCTTCGGGGGTCGGGTTGGTTGCTCCAGCGCTTGCTCTCTGGACAAGGAAGGGTGCAGGGGTTGGATCCCAGTCTGAAATGAGCAAGGCAAGGTTCTTTTCTTTTCTCTTCTCTCTGAGCAAGAAAACTTCTGAACCCACTTTGCTATGTCTGTGAACGAGCCATTTAGAAATGTTTTTTTATGGGCAACCCACACCCCATCACCCCACATTCTGAGGGTGCCCCAACCGTCTTCTAAAAGGAGGAGGGGGCATGGAGGAAGATCCAACTCAGAATACCCAAAGTCGGGTGAGGGAAATTGCCATCAAGGGCCTGAGGCTGCTTTGTTTCTATTTTATTGTTTGTTTGTTTGTTTGTTTGCTTGTTTGTGGTTGGGGCCACACCCAGAGATGCTCAGGGGACACTCTCCTGTGTCTGCACTCAGGAATCCTTCCGGACACGACTGGGGCTCCATATGGGGAGCCAACGGATAGATGATGGTCCTCTGAAGACAAAGACACGGGTTCTAACCCCTCAGCTACCGCTGCACCGGCTGAAGTTGCATGCTTGATCCTTAATGACCCCACACCTAACACTGATGCAAACCCAAGAAAGTTTTTTAGAGAAAAGTCCCTGGGTGCAACGGGATCGCTCCACAGCGCCATCTGGTGGCTATTCGGTGGAACGACCACAGCCCGACTTTCCCACGCTAAAGATTTCCAGTCTTTGCTTGGCTTCAGTGTTAAGTATGGGGTCATTAAGGATCAAGCAAGCTGCTTGGGGAACTGCAGCGGGAGCAGAGCAGTTAGGGCTTTTGCCTGCAGTCACACGTCCCTGTTTCTTTCTGTGGCTCTCCACACAGCCCCACCATCAGGCAGGAGTGATTCCTGAGTCAGAGTCAGGAGAACCCCTGAGTGTGGCTGAGTTTGTGGCCCCCAAACCGTGAACAAACCAAATAAAAGCAAAAGAGCATCAGAGCCTTGATGGCGGATTCCCTCACCCCAACTTGGGGTGTTCTGAGCTGTATCTGGCTGTATCCATGCCTCCTCTTCCTTGTAGAAGAGTGTTGGGGCACCCTCAGAACGTGGGGTGGTGGTGTGTGGGGTTGACTATAACTGGAAACCTTTCCAAAGGCCTGAGAGTGACAGAGCAAAGTGGGTTCAGAACTCTTCTTGTTCAAAGCAAAGAGAACAACAAAATCATCTTGCCCTGGTCATGGCGTGGGAATGAGTGGTTGGAGACCTTGTGAGCTGGGTTGGTTTGGAGGGATGGTCCTGCAGCAAGGCACAGCCTCTCCTGTGTCACCCTGTTCGCTCCCGGGCAGCTGGCCCTGGAGCACTGCTCACTGGGTGTCCCTCCACGAAGAGAGTGCGTGGGGCGAGCCCCAGGCAGCATGGGCCCGTGGACACAGTTCACCAGTTTATTCTCTGACCCGAGGCCCAGCAGCAGGGCTGGAAGATGCTGGACTCTCAGCCCCTCCAGCCTGGGCGGGTGTAAGTGAGTCGAATCCACCAGAAGCGACTCCTCTTGGCCCATGGATGCCTTAAGAATGAAGGCAGCACCATTGGTATTCGTGCTCAGTCTCCAGCCCCCACTCCACCCCACCCAGTCCACACCTCCTGATCTGGCCCAGTGATCGGGGGAGGGGGTCGGAGGCAGGGGTGGGGCAACATCTGGAGTGGGGCTGAGGCAGTGGGGGGGGGCCCACACAGCTCTGCCAGGGGACTCAGTTCCTTCTGGAGTCCGACTTTGGTTCCTACACTCGAGGACCCCCTGCCCTGCTCCCCCAAATGTCAGGGGAAGCCAACAAGCAGACTCCATTGAGCAGGAGGGAATCCAGTGGTCAACAAGGAGGTCCGAGAGCACCAGAGTTTTGGGGGGACAGGTCGGGAGGCAGGGGGCCCAGATGATGGCACAGGGGGGAGGGCACACAGTCTTGCACACAGCAGACCCGGGTCGATTCTCAGCATCCTGTAGCATTCCCCTGAGCATAGCCAGGAATAATTCCAGGAGGCAGAGAAAGGAATCAGCCCTGAGCATCACATCACAGGTGTAGCCCAAAGAGAAAAAGAAAAAAATGATCTTCCTACACACACACACACACACACACACACACACACACACACACACACACCTTAAAAAAAATTCCAGATTAGCTTTTCTCGACTCTGAGCTTCTGCAGACTCTGTTCCTGCTGCTGTCACACTTGTCCCTGTGCCCAGTCACTGACCCCAATCATTGCCCAGACCTCTGTCCTCAGTCAGGCTGCACCTTGTCCCTGAGGGGCTTGCGGGTCCGTCTGGCCCGCCTGTGTCCCATCGCCGTGACTGACCTTCTTCCATGGTTGGAAGGAGCTGCACCAGCTTCCTGGCTTCTCCCTGGACCATGAGGCCCGTTTCATCCGAGGGACACAGGGGGTCAGTGAGCACAGGCTCTGGGCGCCTCCCACCAGCATGGGTTTTTTGTCGGGCGGGAGGGTGGAGGGTCAACCTCCTAAGCAGTGCTCAGGGGCTTGGGGCCCCTCCTGGTGAGAGTTGGTTGCTCGGGCCTTGAGGTGCTGAGGGCCGCCAGGGCCACACCTGTGTGTGGGGACGAGGCAGTGCCCTGGACCCAAACTCGGTCATTGCAGGGGCAAGGCTTGCGCCCGCCTCCTGAGCTGCCTCCCCAGTCCCAGGCTTTGACTGTGTGTGCTCTGGTGGCAGAGGTGGTGGGAAGGCATTCAAGTGTCCCTCATAGCCCTGAGCACCACGGGATGTGGTCTCCAAATCCAAAGCAAACCCCTAAAAGTGGCCGAATATCTATTTTGCTTCCGGCTTCCTGCTGGCTCTGGGTTGCTGGAGGTCTGACCTTCCAGCACGTTCTAATCTGCAGCCACTTGGTAAAAGCAGAGGCACTCTTAATTGGATAAACATTTTTTTTCGTTTTGTTTTAGGTGATAGATTCATTCCTGAATCTGTACGGTTTTGACAGAAGAATGAACCAGTTCCACACAAAATTCAAATGCTTAAGAGGTAAATTTATTATACATGTAAGTCAGCCAAGGGAAAGGAAACTGTCCATTGCCTGCCCCAAAGTCCAAGCATCTCCTTCTGCCCGTGTAACGACGTCACTCGTCCTGTCCCGAGATGGCCGATCCTGAGTACGATGGCCTGGTCCGGTCCCTCGCTGTCTGCTCGTCTCCAGTGCACGATGGCCTGGTCTTGTCTCTGCACCTTTCTTTTTCCTGGTCTGAAATCTGTCCCGTGTCCCCCTTATTGGGCCCTTCCCCTTCTCTCGCTGGGCCTGTCTGGGACTGTCCCCCACAAGCTCCCTGGCCCCTGAGCTTCCCATCGACTATTCACAGTCACGTACACGTGGGCATGGACCTTTGCTACCCTGCTCTATCTGTGACCGGGGGTGAGGGGCAAAGAGAGTGTTGCCCAGCTGGGGAGAGCAGGGGGTGTTCCTAGTACTTGTTACTTTGTGTCCACCCACGCCCCCCCCCAGATCTCCATGAACTGTTGTGATAGGATAATATTACAGCAAGCAAGACTGAGTGTGGAAGTCGATGTGGAGGTCTCGTTCTGTTCAGCAGGGCGAACCCTTCGTAGGGCGCAGCAAAGAACAGACGCAGAGCCCGGAGGAGAGAGAAAAGGCATTTATTCTATGGCAGTTACAGTATTTTATACCTCCCTGTTGGGAGGAGATGGTGCCAGGACCCCCAACAGAAATGCAGGGTGTGGCACGGGATTTAGCTAGTAATAAACAAATGTTGATAGGATAAGATCAGTAAGATTAGGAGTGGCAACCTTTGCTAGGTGTGGCATGGGGTTAGCTAGTGATTAAACAAATAATGACAGGATAAGATCAGTAAGGTAAAATGGCTCCCTACATCTCCCCCTGTTTTGTTTTAAATTAAATGTGGTCAGGGGAGGCATTGTCCGGTATCCCTTGTGACATAAAGACTCCATTTTTGCAGGGAGAGGAAGGAAAGGATGATCGGGTCTATGCAGGGGGCTCCTCATAGGCCCCATCAATCCTTGGTTTTGGAGTAACCTCTAAGCTATACCGGAATACCTCGCAGGGAGCCGGGCCGGGGTATCAGCCCTCCCTTGCAGTGCTTTGCCTGGCAACCTGATCCACAAGAATAAATCCTTGGGAGCCCGGCATCCTCAAGGTAAAGAACTGGGGGAAGATGAGGTCCTACAAATCAAGCCAAAGATCCTTAAACACTCGAAAATCTCATTTGTTACTCTAAGATATTAACCCAGCCCTGGACCCAAAGTAGCACTTGCTGTAGAGTGTCCAATTGTTGCTCAACATCATGGTTGACAGTAGCCTGCATTGTCCCAAGGTGGTAAGAGTCATTTTGTCATGTTTAGACGAAGTTGTGTGTCTGGACCGAGGCTTGAAGAACTATTCCTGCAACAGCATCAGTGGTGGTTACAGCAATGAGTCCAGGATAGCTGTGATCAGAGGCCCAAGGAATCATCAGGAGCGCCGGAGCAGTTGTGTCAGATCTTCAGTCAGGAGCCCTTTATCGGGGGAGCGTTGCCATTCTCTGGTCAGGTTCACTGGTAACCATATGCGATCTGGCCCTTAATAAAATTATACTGTGGGGAGAATCTTGGATTGAGAGGGAAGAATTGAGACAGGTAAATAATGCACAATCACCAGAAAAGAAAAATCTTTTTGTGAATGATCAGAGGTAGTATGAATTTGGGACTTGGTATGAATCCAAGTCTGAAAGTGAAGAGGGAGACAGGGAGGCACTCCAATGCAGACAGGATCAAGTGAGTATCCTAGAGAAAAAATTAAAAGGTGTTTCTTCTTTATTCGGCAGCTGAGGCATCTGTGAATCCCATGGAGGGGGTAAAAGAAAGGAATTGTTAGCCCAGATACTGGGTCCTGGCATGGTCCAATCTACAACCTGTAAAAGTGGAGGGTGAGGAATGTAAGTCCAATAGATATGTTTAGCTTACTAGAATTCAAGAGGATTTCAACTGTTAATAACTATTAATGTTCTCCCAATATGAAATCTGGATTGAAAATTTCAATTTCTTTGTAGGCGCCACATTCTGATTAGAAATTTTTGTTTAGACCTGAATCTAGCAAGCTCCAAAGATACTTAGATCTTTTAAATTGCTGGGCTCCATATCACTCTGACCTCCCTTGATTTTGTTTGCCCAGATCTAAGAATTACTGACTTTAAACTAGCTCTAATACTCGAGTGTTCCACAGACAGAGACAGACAGTCAGACAATAAACATCACACATGTGCACAAATATATACTTGATCGATCAATCTGACCCTTCAAGAATGGCAGGAAAAAACTGATAGACTGAGAAAGGAAAGAGCAGTCCCCAGGGCAAAGTGAGCCCTGTCGGCCGATTGGGAACATTGCTCCCCGTTTCTCTGCCTGAGCAGCCAGTTTCCTGCTTGTTGAAAAAACGGGTCAAGAAAGCACTTTTGTTGATATAAGCTGGCAAAACCTTCTCAAAGTTGTTGAAAAGTAAGCAGAACTAAGAAAGATAATGAGACAATTGCACACACACTAGGAGCACACGCACAAATCTTACTCCTGCACACACTCGGACCGGTCCTTCTTTCACTCGGGTGCGCACCCCACTCACCACATTCACACTGAGACTCCCGATCCTGCCCTACGGGCATCATCTTCGATCTTGAAGTAATGCTGGTTCCTGCTCCAGCCAGGCCAAGTCTGAATAACTGTTCTGTGAGCGAGACCACTAGTTGGTCACTCCCGACGCGGCTGACTGAGCAGAAGCAAGTTCCTGGGCAGTGGCAGAAGGGACACTGTCCTCAGAGGATTCATTTATTCTCGGGGTGGAAGTCGGTTCAGCCAGAGCAGGTGTGTCGACCTGCCTTATCAGTCGTTCGGGGAGCCAGCGGGCTACACTATCAGCAGCATCAAATATGCAGGCTGATCCTCGGCCCCATATAAGGACTGGATCAGGGCCCTTCCATAGACCACTCAGAGGGTCTTTCCACCTTACTTTTGCATAAGTGTGGCTGGTGGAAGTATGCCAAAAACGGTCCGCTGCGCTGTGACCTTCTTTGTCCAGTATAAGAAAGTTCATGACAAAGCGTGAGATAGCAACGTCTTAGGGGAAAATGAGGCTGGGTACAGTTCCTTTTCTGTCCGGAGCTTTTGAATATATGTTTTAAGAGTGAGATGGGCTCGCTCCACTATCCCCTGCCCTTGAGGGTTATAGGGGATCCCTGTATGATGGGAAATCTGCAGCTTCTTACAAAAATGCTCAAACTTTTTTCCAGTGTATCCTGGACCATTGTCTGTTTTTATTAGCTGTGGTTTGCCCAGTACAGAAAAGCAGTGCAAGACATGAGCAATGACATTTTTTGAGGCCTCTCCAGTCTGGGCTGAGGCGCAAATAAACCCACTAAAGGTATCAATAGTCACATGCACATATTTAAGCTGCCCAAAGGAAGGAATATGAGTGACATCCATTTGCCAGATGGCATTAGGGACTAGTCCTCGGGGATTGACCCCTAAGTGAGGCACGGGTAGAAGGGATACACAGGAAGGGCACTGGCGCACAATCTGCCGTGCCTGCTCACGCGTGATTTTAAACATAAGGCGGAGAGTTTGAGCATTCAGATGGTGAAGGGCATGTGCAGTTGTGGCCTCCTGCAGCGGATCTGCTTTGTAGAGTTAGCGCTGTGAAAGATCGGGTTGCCAAATCTGCCAAGTGATTACCTGCCGCCAGTGGCCCAGGGAGGTTAGTTGTATAAAAATAAAAAGAAAAAGAAAGGGCGCGCAGGCGGCGAGGCAGGCGAAGGAAGGAAGAAGGCCAAACTGGTTGCTCGATCGGTTTATTTCATGTCCATCTCCATTCTCCTCTGATTCTCCTCCTGCTTCTTTCTCCCCCATCCTACTTCATTCTCTCTCTCTCTCTGCCTCTCTCCCGGCTCTCGGTCTCTCTCTCGATCTGTGGATCTGGCCCCCGTGGATCTGGCTCCGTGGATCTGG
Organism: Sorex araneus; assembly: GCF_027595985.1. Taxonomy (NCBI): domain Eukaryota; kingdom Metazoa; phylum Chordata; class Mammalia; order Eulipotyphla; family Soricidae; genus Sorex; species Sorex araneus. Next base: position 247,862,885 of record NC_073303.1, read on the forward strand.
CCCCGGTGGATCTGGCCCCCATGGATCTGGCCCCCAACCCACTCTTACAGCCTAGTTAAATCTCCACCGCATGAGGGGGTTGGGGCATACACATAGGTGTGGTCAGCAATAGGGTAAGGTTCTTTTCCCTCAGGGGATGCTTCTCCTAGGACTTAATTCTCTATCAGCAGGAGGATCCACCCAAGGGCAGAATCCCATGAATGTGTTTCTCTTCTCCTCAGCCAGCAAACATATAAGAATTCATAATATTAATTATTTTGTATAGACACAATAAGAGATGCATTAAAGCTTATAGAATTGCTCTCCTGGGGCCATCTCAATCTCAGACTACAGTGCTCAGGCCAGATCAGTCTTTCCTATCCCTGGCAGGGTCCCAGTCTCATAATTACTATTGGATCATGACAGCATTTGTCTATGATCAAGCTCTTAACTTATAGTTAAGAATTAGGCACTTTGGCTAGGCCCATCTCGATGCCAGGGTAGCACATAACTCACCGCTTGCCCTGGATCCTTCCCGTCCCACGTCGGGGACCCTACTTTGGGGTGCTAGGAACTGAGGGCAACTGAGGCTTAAGTGGAGAAAGCAGATGCCCAGGAGGGAATATCGAGGCCAATTAAGTCTTAAGTTATAAAAACATAATATTGTCTTCTTGTGTCTATACAAAAAAGACATAGCTTTAAAGTAAATTATTCAAAAGGCATAAAGAGGAGAGAAAGGCAATGTTATAATATTCAGTGTCCTAGGAAGTTCTGACCTTACCAATTAACAGAGTTTGATTAAGGGAAGAGCAGATAAACTGGTAGAATTGGTTACAGATAAACAAAAGAATGGGAGTGACTCGGGAGCACTTTGATGGGTGTGACTGATAAACCTAAGCTCCTAGTGGCAAGGGGGAAAGGACAAACCAATGATATCCAACAGTTAGTGTGGGCACGAAGATGACCTATGAAAAATGGAGCTCGCCGGGAGCGAATATACTGTTGGATTTGCAAAAACAATGACGTTGCGGGGGAGGAGGGTTTAATGTAACTAATAGTCTCCAGTAATGGTATAGAGAAGGCCACATAGGCACTATCCGTGTATAAATTAAAAGGAAGAAGGGAAAAATTTTTAAAAACCATTAGAACAGCTGTGAGTTCAACCAGCTGAGCAGAGGACTCCTTTGTGGAAAAAGAAACAGTCTCACCCTCACAGGCATAGGCGGCCTGGCCATTAGAGGATCCATCAGTGAAAATCACTTTAGCCCCAGGGATAGGGCTGGTCTTAGTGACAACAGGAAAAACCCATTGATGTAAAGCCATAAATTGTATCAACTTATTGGGGGGATAATGATTATCTAAAATTCCTGAAAAGGAAGCGCAGGCGATGGGCCAATCATCAGTATTTTGAAGAAGCCAATCTATCTGTTCCTTATTGTAGGGTTGAATAACAGAAGCCGGTTCAAGACCAAAGTGTCTGCGAGAGAAACTCCTTCCTTCAATAATTAAGGATGCCACTAAGAGATAGTAGGGTACAAGAACTTTCTTTGGTGTGGCAGGAAGGTGAATCCAAGAAACAGGGTTTTCCTGCCAAATTAAGCCCGTGGGAGAATGAGGAGTAGCGAAGATAAGGAGGTGAAAAGGGCGCTGATAATCTAGAGAGCAAACAAAGTGACCTTCAATCGCTTTTTCTATGAGAACTAGGGATTCTCGGGCTGCTGGTGTCAGACTCCGAGGGGAAGAAGGGTCAGCGTCACCGCGCAAAAGGTCATACAGGGGCATAAGGTCTCCTTTGGTAAGTTTCAGATAGGGACTGAGCCATGTAATATGCCCAAGCAGTTGTTGAAAATCATGTAGTGTCTTTAATGAAGTAAGCTTCAGCTGCGTTTTTTGCAAAAGTACACGGGACCCCTGAAGACGAAATCCAAGAAAGGTATAAGGGTCAGCGATCTGAATTTTTTCAGGGGCAATTTGAAAGCCAGACTGAGTAAACGCACGGATCACCTGATTGCAACAGAGCATAGTGGCCTGTGGGTCAGATCCAGCAAGCAGTATATCATCCATATAATGGATCATATAGATGTCGGGCCATTGTGCCCTAATGGGAGCAAGAATTTGAGCCACAAATTTTTGACACAGTGTGGGGCTATTTGCCATTCCCTGGGGTAAAACCTTCCATTGAAAACGTTGCATGGGCTCTTTATAATTAATAGCTGGCAAACTAAAGGCAAAACGGGGGCGATCATCAGGATGCAAGGGAATTGAGAAGAAGCAGTCTTTTAAATCGAGTACTATCTTATACATTTCTGAAGGGATGGCTGCTGGGGACGGCAGTCCAGGTTGAAGCGCCCCGAAAATGACCATGGTTTTATTTACTGCTCGTAGATCCTGTAGCAGTCGCCAACTGCCGTTTTTCTTTTTTATAACAAAAATGGGTGTGTTCCAGGGGGAAGAGGTGGGTTCTATGTGTCCCGCCTCGAGTTGTTCCTGCACTAACAACCTGGCGGCCTGTAATTTTTCAGTGGGAAGCGGCCACTGGTCCACCCATACAGGCTCATTGGACTTCCATATGATCTTATCCGTATGGGGTGCAGGAGGAGCAGTGGCAGTTACTGAGAATAAACCTAAGCCTGCGCGGTCATTTTTCACTGGGTTGAGGGCTAGCGGCGCAGGCGTGCCCTGGAGGTATTTTCCTAGAACCTTTCCGGGAGAATAACCTGCTGCAAGGAGCATGTCTAGGCCCTTGGCATCAATTAGTATAAGGTCCATTTGTGAAAGAATATCCCTGCCCCAGAGATTGAGTGGGAGCCCGGGCAGAACATAGGGGCGTACCATCCCGGATTTTCCCTCCTTGGTGCGCCAATCAAGCGTAAATGAGCTTAACATAGGGTTTTGGGATTGACCTATACCCTGAAGGTGAGTCAATGAGGGGGTGAGGGGCCACATTTTGGCCAGTCTTTTTCAGCAATGACTGTTACATCCGCACCAGTGTCAATCAGACCTAAAAATTCCTTCCCGTTGATCTCTAAAGTCATCAGGCCCTTGTGATTAAGAATGCATTGGGCAAAAAATGCAAAAGTCTCTGACAGAAAAAATGAGGTCATGACGTTTGCATATAAGTGGATCTACATGGAAAGTATCATGCTAAGTGAAATGAGTCAGAAAGAGAGAGACAGACATAGAAAGATTGCACTCATCTGTGGAATATAGAATAATAGACTATAAGACGAACACCCAAGAATAGTAGAAATAAGTACCAGGAGGTTGTCACCATGGCTTGGAGGCTGTTCTCTCATTCTGGGCAACTCAGAGAAGGGAACAGCAAGTAAAATGTGGTTGTTGGTCATGTGGGGGAAAGATGATGCGGGCCAAATATAGACTAGAGACTGAACGCAATGGCCACTCAACACCTTTATTGCAAACCACAACACCTAACCAGAGAGAGAGAACAAAAGGGAATTCCCTGCCATAGTGGCAGGGTGGGGTGGGGGGAGACGGGACTGGGAAGGGGGGGTGGGATGTTGGGTTTACTGGTGGTGGAGAATGGGCACTGGTGAAGGGATGGGTTATCAAACTTTGTAAGGGAGAAACATGAGCACAAAAATGTATAAATCTGTAACTGTACCCTCACGTTGACTCACTAATTAAAAATAAACTATTAATAAAAAAAAAAAAAAGTCTCTGACATTGGGGGTGGTTTTTGTACTGTTGTTATTGGAATGAGTATTAGCTGTGCTAGCCGCGCGCCAGCGTCCAAGACTGAAAATGGGGAGAGTGATTCAACTACTACTCCAATCTGCCCTTGAAAATCAGCATCTATAATCCCGGGGAGTACTTGCACGCCCTGAGGGAGCATATTGCCTCGCCCAATAATTAGGCCAAAAGCTCCAGATGGCAAAGGGCCACAGGCGTTGACATACACTATCTGGGGTCCCTGTTCTTTAACTAATATTGTGCGGGAGGTGGCACAGAGATCCAATCCGGCTGAGTATGGGATGGCTCTGCAGAGGGGTTGGGTGCCGATGGGTTGAACGGCCCATGATTCTGAGGTGCCCCAGACACGGGAGAGGGAGCGGACTGGGGGCCCTGGGGCTGGCCCTGTGCCCAGTTTCCCGGCCTGGCCTTCTGGCGGCACTCTGACGACCAGTGGAAACCCTGTTTGCACTTAGGGCAAGGACTTCTAGGTCTGGGCCGCGATTTTTTATTGGGACAGTTTCTTAAGAAATGTCCAGGCTGCCGACAGCCAAAGCACAGCTTGTTCTGACTGCTCGATGGTTGAATAGAGAACTGTTTGAAGGCAGCCCCTATAGCATGCCCTATTTTTTGGGTGGTGGGATCAACCTCGGAGCATAGCCGAATGTATTCTGAGAGGGTCTTCCCACGCTTATAGGGGCGGAGTGTGGCCTGGCAGATGGGATTAGCATTCTCATAGGCCAAATGGCGGATCAGCTCATTATCCGTCTCTTCGTTTCCCATGAGTTTTTCAGCCGCCTCCGTGAGGCGCCCTATGAAATCACTATAGGGCTCGTTAGCTCCCTGACGAACCTTGGCTAAGGATGTTACCACCGACCCTTTAGAGGGAAGTGCCTTCCAGGCCCGGAGGGCAGCCACATGTATTTGGGCAAGTAACCCTGGGGGAAATTGAGCCTGCACCTCATTAGAATCAAAGGGTGCCTGACCCTGAAATTTAGCAAAGATCCAGGATGAGGAAGAGCCTCCTGCCTCGACGTTGCGGCGCGCCATTTCTTGGCATCGTTCTAAATAATCTGCTTTCCACAAGAGATAGTCTCCCCTACTCAGGACAGCCTTAGCGACTGAGAACCAGTCGTTCGGTGTGAGCCATCCCTCACAAAAGGAGTCCAAAAGGCCAAGCGTAAAAGGAGCAGTGGGGCCGCAAGAAGAGACAGCAGCCTTTAAATCTTTCAGGTCTTCGAATTTCAATCTATGGTAGCTTTGGCGGATTGGTGCCTGCGGAGCTACGTCCTGAGGGGAATTTTCCTCTTGGGAATGTGCCCCTTCCTCAGGCTGATTGGCCTCCTCAACTTCTCTGTCTGAGGGATCATCATCAGGTGGAGCCGTGGCAGAAGTGGGGTATTTGGGGGCCCGAGAATGGGACCTGGTAACTGGGAAGGCAGCCATAGGTTTTGAAGCTAGAGTGTGGCAGGGCGGAGGAGAGACCGAATTTGCACTAGATTCTTGGGAGAGGGTAGAAGGCTGCAGGGCACTCACTAGTTCCTGAACCACCTGCCTTATTAAGGCAGCGGTGTCCTGGGCAAGCTGGCGGGGTGCCTCACTGGCGTATGGGGGATTAAAAAAGGCAGTGTCATGGGACAGATAATGGAGTGGTGGAGCTGACGGCTGACACCTCTCCTCCTCATCTACCTGGGTGGCCTTGTCCTCCAGCTTACACCTCTCCTCCTCATCTACCTGGGTAGCCTTGTCCTCCAGGGGCAAGGATTTAAGTTCCGGAGGAGAGGGATCGGGGATATCAGAAGTCACAGGATAAAGTCTCAGAGGTGCCTCTGCGCGGGAGGAGTCAGTCCCCTGCATGGGGGGTGCCTCATCCCCAAAGACTGAGGAAGCCTCTGAACTCTCATACTTTTTCCTCAAAAAAATCTCAATTTCGGAAATACGGTGCTGAATCTCTGAAAATGGCTGACTTTTTCTCGCCTTAAAAATCTCATTTAAGATCCAAATAAAATTAGCGAGGCAAAGGATGCAAATAACACAAAGGATGCAAATAACTGGGGATTCCCAGGAGTAGGTAGGGATGGAGGAATCAGAGGGTAAGTAGGCCATTCCAGCACCACGGTGTGTGCCAAGAGAAAGGCGACCCTCAGAAATACTCACTTTTTCCGTGAATTTGACAGCCACGTTGGGCGCCAGGTGTGGAAGTCGATGTGGAGGTCTCGTTCTGTTCAGCAGGGCGAACCCTTCGTAGGGCGCAGCAAAGAACAGACGCAGAGCCCGGAGGAGAGAGAAAAGGCATTTATTCTATGGCAGTTACAGTATTTTATACCTCCCTGTTGGGAGGAGATGGTGCCAGGACCCCCAACAGAAATGCAGGGTGTGGCATGGGATTTAGCTAGTAATAAACAAATGTTGATAGGATAAAATCAGTAAGATTAGGAGTGGCAACCTTTGCTAGGTGTGGCATGGGGTTAGCTAGTGATTAAACAAATAGTGACAGGATAAGATCAGTAAGGTAAAATGGCTCCCTACAACTGAGAACAACCCGTTAAAGCAATAAGTTGTCCTGGTGGCTTCAACCCTCCTCACCTATACACATACAATCCACAGGCAGCGGGTACCCACAATTCCTTTCAGGATCAAGAGCAAAGTTCCATCTTCTGAATGGAATTCCTGCTGACAAAGGGGGCGCTGAGTTCTTTGAGGCCCCGCATTCCCTGACTAGGGTGGGACCATGAACTTGACCCTATTTACAGCAGCTGAGCCAGTTGACCTGACAGCGAGCAGGTCAGGTGCTCTCTGGAGTTGCAGGACTCGGGGTGACAGGCAGAAGGAGGGGAACTGAGGTAAGTAAAGTAACTGATGACGGGTAGAACACTGGGAGATCGGAAATCAGCTTGTGGGGGAACTTGGCCAAGTGCAGGAGCCAGGACCCCTCAGGGGCTAGAGCAAGTGTTTCTGGACCTCTAATGAGCGGGGAGCCCGGGTGTCCTGGGGCTTGTTGGGGAGCACAGATCTCTCAACTCTGACATATGCGCCCCCAAAGTTAGTCCGTGGGGCCAGAGTGACAGTACAGCGGGTAAGGCATTTGCCTGGCACACAGTCAGTCTGAGTTGGATCCCCCTCGAGCACCCCGGGAGTAATCCTTGAGCTGGGAGCCAGGAGTTACCTCAGAGCACGAATGGTGTGGCCCCAAAACAAACATCAATCAAACCCTATTCTTTATCCATATCCTCAAAATGGAAATGACTGAGGAAATGAGAGTCTGTGAGCATTGTGGGGGTCCTTGATAGCCTCCCCTGGTGAGATTGGGGTACAGGGAAAGTCACCTTCCCTTTCTCCATACCCTTGGGATAACGCTTGACGGTTCCTCCCACTTAGGATGGGGCGGAGGGGCCCCCACTATCTGCCTCAGTGGGTAAGGCCTTGACTGAGTCTGCTGCTGTGCCCTTTGGATGACCTTTGTGCTCCCTGACCTGCCCTCTTGTTCCCTAACGTCCCAGGATGTGACTGCCACCCTTTGGGGTCCCCACACAAAGCTTTGAGCTGTCTTAAGGAGCTGAGAGCCACACCCAGTGGGACTGTCCTCAGCAAAAGCCCCTTCTGTCCTTCCAAATGACAGTGTGGCAGTAAGGAGAATATATACTCATACAGTTGTAGACCAAAAGACAAAAGATAATTTTTTTCTGAACTTGTTTTTAAAAGGAGAAACCAAGGGCTGAGGGGGTGGGGAGTAGGAAGAGGCAGACGAGGCAGAGGGGGGTAACAGGACAGGCCTCAAATACATTGGGGGTGCAGAGGCATGAGATATCTATCTGTAAACAGGACCAATAAAATCTAACAGCCTGTGATCCAAAGCACAATAAGCAAACTTCAGAATGTGCTTGTCAAGGAGGCAGGCTGGCGGACGAGAGAGAAACTGGGGGTCCCAGGGAAGGAGAGTTGTCACAGGTGATTGGTTTGGGGCTGGAAGACTATGCCTGAGACTCAGTCAGGAATAAATTTGTAAGTAAAAGCCCAGATTCTACATATGCACACAGGCCTGTCTTCTCTACTCTCCATCTGTCATTGTTTTCTGGAGGGTTGATCCTTTGTGCAGTAGGACACATTAAGTCCGCCCGTGAAGGAGTGACCTCACCGTTGTAGTAGCAAGGAGGCTCTTCCGGGATGCTCAGCATAGCAGGCGGGACTCAGAAGCCCTAGAGCTGAGTTAGGGCGAGTCAGTTCATCTCAGTCAGTTCGTCTGAGTATATATTATTGTTATTTTTTTATGATTTACAAATGTATTCAAGAACTTATTCAAATTGATTCAGAAAGGCTCTGGCATGAGTCCCGGGATCCTGCCCCTCTATGCCCCTCCCTCCTTACCCCACGTAAATGCACAAACAGGATCTCCTGTTGGTATACAACATCCCATAATCTCAGGCCTAGCTAGGCCTGGATGGAAAGGACGGTTTCTGTTATTGTTACTGTTACTTTAAATGACTGTTACTGTTTCCGTTGGCTAAGTTAATTTGCATATTCAGCCTATGTGGCTGAATATCACTGGTTAGTACATTAACCTACTAAATAAAAGGGGGTTGAACAGGCTGCTCTCAGGCAGGCCATAACACAAAATCCTCGGGAGGCAGTCATGTGATCCTCCCCAAAAAAGTATATTTCTTCTGTGAGTGAAATGCCTCGAACTGTCAAGTAAAACTGCAACATTGTTGCAACAATCTCCCTCCATCTCCCTCCCAGCACTTCTGTGCGCTTGGAAAAGGGTCCCACAGCTTTCGTCCAAGCCACCCCACAATGCATTTTGCTCCCGGGGGCCCTGTGTGTGCTCCAGAGGCATATCGCGAAAATCCCCCGAAAGCCTCCCCGACCATATTTCAGATCGCCCTGTTCTGCTACAACTATATGCCAGAGGCTCCTGGGTGGAGCCAAGCATGCCCGTCCCCCACCCGATATGCGGCTCCTCAGGCTCCTGCAATTGAAGGTCCCGTAGCGGAGCCCTTCCCAATCCATCTGTGGTTCTCTGGTCGGACACAGTGAGCAGCCCAGCCTCACCCCTGCAACTGCACCCCATCCACGTGAGAACAGTCCGCGCCCCTCAATAGCAATCCAAAAAAAGAAAAAAAAAGACAGCAGACAGTAAAGTGGACAGGCACTTACTTGCCTTACAGCTGGGTTCAATCCCCAGCACTCCTGAGCACTGTCAGGAGTGAGCACTGAGCACAAAGCCAGTCCTGAGCAACCGCTGGGTGTGGCCCCCAAACAAAAATAAACAAAATCAAACAGCCCCTTGAGTTGTGCAGAAACCAGTAGAGCTGAGCCGGGCCCACCAGGACCCCCTAACTCCATCCCACCCAGATAGAGTCCTGCCTGCAGGAGGAGGACCCCCGTACCTCACTTGGTACCTCTTACACTGACACCCTGTTCCCCCCACACTCTGGCTGCCGGGGTTGCCTGAGCAGAACCAGCAGAGCAGGATAACCCACCTGTACCCCTCCCCGAAAGCACACGAGAAGGAGGGAAACCCCCTGCCGAGCAGTTTCTGAACCCCTTGACCCAGCCCTCTGCACCATTGGGTGAGGGGGAGCTGGTCCCAGCCTGACGCCCCATCTGGATCCCGTGAGGGATCTGTGCGTGTGAAGGACCCCAACGACAACGTCATTTTCAAGGCCACAAATTCCCAGTGCCCTGTGAGCGACCATGGGTGGCGGCGCGGAGCCTGAACCAGACTGACCTCCCACCCCAAAGCCTTCCTAGAGCACTTGAGTGAAGGGCCCCTGTGTCCTTCACCACCCCTCCCCCCAGGCTGTTTATGAAACGTTCTTCTCCCCACTGCCCTGTGTTTGCTGGACACATCACAAGGGGCCAGTCTGGCCCACCTCTCTCCTGTCCCATGCATCGTGTGCAAGAAGAACCCAACACCCTCGTGAGACCCACGGTGAGATGTATCTCTCTCCCCGTGAGCGGAACTGGCAGAGCTGACACCGACCCAAGTGCCTGCAAAGGAAGCACCCACACCCTCGCCAGAGCCATTTCTTGTTTGTTTGGGGGCCACACCAGGTGATGCTCAAGCCTGACTCCTGGCTCTGAAATCAGTCAGGACTCTGGCTCGAGATAAAATGGGATGCCAGGAACTGCAGTGCAGTTGGTCACGTGCCAGGTAAACGTCGTACCCACCGTGCAATCTCTCTGGCCCTTCAACTGCCCCCCCCTTTGTCAATAAAACAAAAACACAGGGCTGGAGACAGTCTATTGATTAGAGCATTGCACGTGGCTAGCCCGCATGAGCTCTGACAAGCTAGGTGGTCCCCAGAGCCCACCAGGAGTGATCCCTGAGTGAACAGTCAGCCCCGAGCATCACCGGATATGGCTCAGAAGAATAAAGATACTAACAACAAAACAAAAAGAAACCTTTCATGCACAGGTGGTGCTGGGACAGAGCAGACCCCCTCCAGCCACAAATGGATCCCACCCAGGTGCCTACAAGAGGGACCCCAACGCCTCCCCTGGAAAAAAACCCACTATTTCCATAGCGTTCTGTGCTGGTCTGAGCTGAGTGTTCTGGCCTGAGCCGTGCCCAGCTCCGCAGCCCACTCGTGTGCAATCCGGGTGCGCATGAGGGAAGGACCCCAACTCCTTCGCCAGAGCCACATTGGGAAACAGTTTCCACCCACGTGCTCTGTGAGCACAGCGCTGGACCCACACGTACACACATGTGCCTCCATATGTGCCAGTAAGTTCCGAGCCATCACCTATTATGTATTTTGTTAATTTATTATATATTGTTGGGCCACAACTAACAATGCTCAGGGCTGACTCCTGGCCCTACACTTAGGAATCACGCCTGGCGGCTCTCAGAGAACCCTGTGGGATGCCGGGTATCGAACTCTGGTTGGCTGTGTGCAAGGTCAGCGCCCTCCCCGCACGACTATCGCTCAAGCCCCCTCGCCATAACCGTGTCCGAACTCTCTCCTCCCCCATGCTCTGTGGTTTGCTGGACTGGCTCAGTAAGGCCCCCCGAACCCTCCCAAGGACCCCTCTCAGGATGCTGAGTGCAGCAGGGCTGCCTGAACGGAACTGACCATAGTCCGACGGCCCAAAGGTGTCCCAGATACTGAGGGAAGGACCCCGACAATCAGGTCAGAGGAGTTTCGGAAAAAAATTGTGCATGCACCGGAGCCGCTCTAGCCCAGCTGGCACCACTCCTGCCCCACCCAGGCCCGGCCACTTGCCCGTTGAGAGGAGGACCCCAGGGCCCTCGCTGGTGGCTTTCAGACACACCAGCATGTGGTGAGCATGGGAGAGCATGGCCAGAGCCAGCCCAGTCTGAGTTTCCTTCTGCATCCCACTGCGGTGGGCGGGGAGGACCCCGCACCCCCATCTCACCCGCGCTCCAGGTGCTGGAGTGGCCAGAACTGAGCCAACCCCGACTGGGTACCCCACAACTCTGCAGTCCAGGTGCGGGTGACTGAAGCACCCCAAAGCCCTGGGCAGAGCCTTGTCGGAAAGGATTCCCCCACCCCACCCTCAGTGATCTGAGCACTCGAGGGCCACCTAAGCAGAGACGGTGCTGCCCAACACTCACCTGTGCCCAGCACAGCCAGGGACACACTAGAGAAGCTTCTCCATGCCCGCCCAGGGCCGCTAAAGATGCCCTCTGAGCACCCGTGTGTCCACTGGGAAATAACTGCCTACTGAGGAGGTCCCAGCCCCCCATCCCAACACTATCCTGTCAGCTGTGTGCAAGGAAAAGATCAAGACCCCTTTGCAGAGACTCCCTGACTCAATGCTCTTGGGGTCCTGGGGTCCCATGCCAGTTTAGCAGCTGTACTCTGGGTTGAGAGAACACTCTGGTGCCCTAAAGTCTTTACTCCTGCCCCATCTGGGGCGCCATCGAGTGCAGAGCACGTGTGTTCATAATTCCAAGCTCAACTGGGACTGAAGAGCAGTTGTCAGTTGAGTCAGTTGAGTCAAAGAGAGTAAGTAGGAGCAGAGTTGCTCAGCAAAGGCTACAGAAGAGCTGAATATAAAAGGTATGTGGTGTGTGTGTATGTGTGTTTGTGTGTGTGTGTGCGTGTAGACCTTAGAATTGTATTATAGTTAAGGTAATTTGTTTGTACCAATATTGGCATTCCTGATCTTAGCATCCACCACTATTTCACTTCACCTCAAACAAATCCAACTTTTTTGCTTTTCCTTTGTGCAGGGGTCTGGACCATGTGCCAGAAATCCAATCTGGGGCTCCAGTGTGCAGAGCACGTGTGTTCCAGCTCACAGAGCCATCTCCCCGGCCCTAAACAAAGACTAAGAATTCTGTCACTCAGGGCCATTCAAGAATTTTTTGTTCAAAAAGCAGAAGAAAACTAAGGACAATTCCATTGAATTACACAACAAGAATTACAGAATAAGAATTGAGTTGCACAAGAAACCCAATTGGGAACCTAGAGACATAGAGTTATCGCTTGCCCGGATGGATGAAGGAGAAGTCACAGAAGACCTTAGAGCTCATCCAAGGAAATGAGAGTAAGGCCACTGTCAGAAAACCAAAGCCCTGGGCAGAGCCATGTTGGAAAGGATTCCCCTGGCCCCACCCTCGGTGATCTGAGCACTCGAGGGCCACCAAAGCAGAGACGGTGCTGCCCAACCCTCACCTGTGCCCACCACAGCCAGGGACATGCAGGGGAAGCCTACCCATGCCCTCCTAGGTCGCTAAGGATGCCCTCTGAGCACCGTGTGTCCAGTGGTGCAAATCGTCGGGCAGAGCAGATTCTGGCCCCCCAACCCCCAACACTATCCTGTCAGGTGTGTGCAAGTGAAAGATCGAAACCCTTTGCACAGACTATCTGACTCGGTGCTCTTGGGGTCCTGGGGCCCCATGCAAGTTTGGCAGTACCGCTACGTGTTCAGAGAACACTTTGGTGCCTGAAATCTTCATTCCTGTCCAATCTGTGGCTACAGTGTACAGAGCATGTATGTTGCAGCCCACAGAGCCATCGCCCTGGCCCTAAACAAAGACTAAGAATTCTGTCACTAGGGGCCACTCAAGAATTTTTTCTCAAAAAGCGGAAAACAACACAACACCATTGAATTGCACAACACAAACCCAATTGGCAACCTAGAGACATAGAGTTATCGCTTGCCACAGTAGATGAAGGAGAAGTCACAGAAGACCTTAGAGCTCATCCAAGGAAATGAGAGTAAGGCCAGGGTCAGAAAAGCAAAGATAATGTCATTGAGTTGAACAACAAGAACCCAACTGGGAGGCTCGAGACTCAGAGCTGTGGCTATCGCTTGCCTCAGTGGAGAAAGGATAATTCAAAGGAGACCTTTCAACTTACTCAGGAAAGTGAGCGTATGTCCAGTGTCAGGGTTGGATGGAGCAGAAGGAAAGAGCATCTTCCAGGAGGGGAGGCCTTGTCTCTCATGGATCCTTCTAATCAGGAGGGAAATGGCTGAGAAAGACGTGACTGCTTTGGAATGAGAACGTTTCACACTAGAGTTTGAGTTTCTTTCTGTCTTTTTTTTTTTTTCGTTTTGGGTCACACCCAGCGATGCTCAGGGGTTCTTCCTGGCTCTGCACTCAGGAATCACTCCTGGAAGTGCTCAGGGGGTCCCGTGAGCAGCTGGTGATCAAACCCGGGTTGGTCACATGGAAGGGAAAGCTCCTCCCTGCTGGCCTTTGCTCTGGCTTGGGCCGTGACTGCTGATCAGGCCTAAGCACTGTTGCCCCTTCCTGGGCAGCCTGGGGCTTGTCATGGGGACAAAACCAGAGGACCACTGGTTTCCTGGGAGGCGCTGCAGCTGCTGGGAGCACCGCAAGACTGGAAGTCCTTGAAGCTAGAGTTTCCCCCTCCTAGAACCCAAGTCCTGGCCTTGAGGAAAGGCCCGCAGGTGACGCCTGACGCTGAATGAAACCCAATTAGACCTTGAGGCAGGTCCCCAAGGCAGTGCGTGATCTGAAAGCTGTCCTAAGACCCACTGTGCACAGGGAACTTCCACTTCTTTGCAGGGAACACCCCTTCCTGGAACCTGTTTGAGACATTTGTGGAGGGAGGTTGTTTTATTGTATTTTGGGATTTATGTTTTCTTGGAGGGGGGGAGGAGGAGTGTATACCCCGAAGTGCTCAGGACTCCTGGCTCTGTGCTCAGGTGGCTCGGAAGACCCTATGGGATGCTGGGGATGCAACCTGGTCAGCCACATCGAGGCCAGCACCCTACCCGCTCTACTGTACTCACACCAAAATTTATCCTTATCATTTCTCTCAATTTTTTTCTGTTTGTTTTATTGAGGGGCCACACCCGGCTATGCTCCTTGTTTGAGCAACTTGAAGTCACTGTTCGGTTGCTGGGTGGAGAACAGACCTGTCAGGTCAAGCAGTTCTGGTCCGCCCAAGAGCCCCTGTTGCATTTCCTTGTCAGGACCTGGACTGAGCAGGAGCTCTCATCTCCAGGGAGAGGGAACTCAGGGAGACTCCCCCTGCCCGGGGCCACCCCTTGGGAGGTGGGAGGCTGTGAAAATCCCAAGAAACTGCTCCTCGACTCAGCCCAGCACCTGTTTCTCAGGTGGGGTCACAAACTGCCCTGGATCCAAAGCAGCCACAATCCCGAGATGGAAACAGATATTGGGCCCTTGAAATTTTCTCTCTACTCAATGGGGCACCAAGGGGAAAAAAGCTTCTGTAGGACCTGGAGCCCCCACCAGTCCAGGGCTGAGAATTCAGAGCCCAGTGGTGGCGTCCTGTGTCAGGGACCAGCAGCCACCAGACCTGCAGCCTCTGGGCAGCGCTGCAGACTCACCCCTTCCCGAGGCCGCCTGAAGCCTGCTGGATCCCAGGCCTTGGGGGCAGTAGCCAAGGCTGGACTTGAAGCGCCTTAGGCAGCATCTGAAATCACCTCCTGGCAGAGATGGAAGCTTCTAGGCAGAGACTAAGGGAAGCACTGGACATTTAACACTTTCTCATATCAGAGCAGAACCAAAAATGCCAATTCTTTTTGTTCTGGCTCAGGTTTCACACTTATTTCTTTTCTTAAGAGAAGAACCTTTACCACTTGCTCAAAAAAAGGCAAAACCTAAATGAACCATTCTCTCTCCTCCCTAGGAGAGACCCAGATCAACGTTTCCTTTGTAGAGATGTAAGCACCATTCAGGGTTTTCTTTGAAACCCAAAGCCCTAAGTTACTATGTATTTCCTAGTTAACAGAAAGGTACAAATCTAAGGCATTTATGAAACAGCAAAACCCACATCAACCACTTTTTCTGTTAGAACCAAGACCCAAATGACCACCTTTGCACGGATGCAGGAATAACATCACTGCTTTGGAAAAGAACCAAAGTAGCCAGTCTTCTTGTCAGGGAGATTTAAAAAAAGAAGTAAACATCTTTAAAATCTCATTTCCCATTCCTTCAACTTCTTGTTGGTGAGGCCTAGAGCTGCTGCCATTTTAAACTATTTTCTAGATATATCCCTCGGGGCAACAACTTGGTTGTCAATACTGCCTTCCTTGATCAAGGCCCTTCGTCACATCCTGAATCCAGTGCACTTCTTCCCCACCCCAAGGATTTCATGAAACAGCAGCTAGATCAGGAGTTGCTAAGGCACTTGTCTGGAACAGAGCTGACTTGGGGTCCATTCTCTGCATCCTTAGGGTACCCTGAGCCAGCCAGGAGTGATCTCTGAGTGCAGAGCCAAGTCAGCCTTGAGCACCACTCAGTGGATAGCCCAAAAACCAAACTTTGAAAAACCACAGAATGAAATAGCACAATCGTCATCCTTGTCCCAGAGAATTTTCCCCCGGGATCCTGCAGTGGCCACTGAAGTGGGCTTTTCCCGAGGGCATTCATTCTGAGTTGTGGGGTAAGACAGACTCGATGATTCAATTTTCCATCTGTCTAGAGAGCTCAACCTTGCGGTGTTCTCACGTCCAAGGTCTGACACTGGGCTGTCTGATGTGGGAACAAAAACTGAGATGGGGCTGAGGCTGGGATCACGGCACCCGGCTGAAGAGGAGAAGGAGAATACAGAGGATAGTTGGGGATTCTGGCCGTTTCGCAAAGGCGACCATATCTCTGCTCATCTGGGGGTTCTTAGTCTTCCATGTTGGCCAATTTTCGTCAGACAGAACTGACAAAGTCCAAGTTTTTCTTCCCCCACTTCTCGGTTTAAAGAGGGCAGGGAAAATGCTACCTTGGAAGTCCTGCCCTTGCTTTTCTCTGCAGTGATGACACAGGTCACTATTGTAAGTCCACTGTCTCTCTGGTATGCATCCAAAAGTCCCTGAGGAATGGCCAACTCTGGACACCAAGATGTGATCCCACAACAGTGGATCTGTCCCTCAGCATGTGGTTCCTGAGGACTGCATGAAAGAACTGCAGACAGGATTAAAGACGCTGAAGCAGCGCGAGATCACAGTGCAGTTCCCTGAAACGCTCCAGGTCCTGGAGGGATGGGCGCCGGAAGCCTGTGTGATGGAAACCTAATCATGCACAGTTATGTAAGGGTCTGTCTCACTGATTCAATTCGAAGGAAAAAATCAAAAGAAGAGATCCAAATCACATAAAAATTGTAAAATAATAAATGAACAATTTAAAACAAATAAACAAACAATTCAGGTCCCTTCCTGATTTCAGGTTTCTCTATCCACCTCCTGGTGGCTGTAATGTCACTCAACCTGCTGCCAGATGCCCCATCTGGTTTAGTATGTCGTTTGTCTGGTGCCTGCCACCTGCCAGCCTCCTGGTTGGACGTCTACGATGCTGTCAGTTCAGCCTCTCCAGTTCCTGCTCTGGCATCTGCAGCTGCAGTCCTGTCGTCTGTGTCCCCTCGTTGGCCCCGCTGCACCGAATCTGTCCCTGCAGTTCCCATTCCTTGTGGCTTTGTACCAGCCACAAGCACTGGGGAAGTGCTAGTCCTGCAGGAATGGGGACGGATGGCTGGCTTGGGGGCTGCCTGTCACCAGCTGCCATATCTCACCCCCTCCGGTCCCCCAAAACCTACTTGTTCCTAAATTGTCTTCACTGGCCAGGTTGAAAGTAACTTGTTAAAGGAACAAAGTGAACGAAGTGACCTGGAACCGCCTCACCTCCCCTGGTCACTCCACTCACACCATCGCAGTCATAGTCGGGGCGGCCTTGGCCCTCACGAGCCCGTCAGCCTCTGTCAAACCTTGACAGAGCAATGGCAAATGCCTGCAGTGGCGACAGAGGGTAGCTGTATTCCAGCACGAACTGATTCTTGATACCGTGCTCAAGCTGCATGACCACACGGGAAGCTGGGAAGGAAAGACATGAGGCCATTAGGACATGGTGTAGGTAGGCTGGAGAAAAGCCTGTTCTGAAGAGACAAAAACAAAATCTCAGGCTGGAGCCATACGACAGCAGATAGGGCATTTTGCCTTGCACGCGGCAGACCTGATTTAGATCCCTGGCATGCCATAGGGTTCCCCAAGGCCCACCATGTTTGATCCCTGAGAACAAAGGAGTAATCCCCGAGCAGGGCCAAATTTGGCCCAAAAATCAAATAAGAATGAAAAAAAAAACCAAATTCTTCTCTACACATTTATTCATCAGCAGGTTTCTCTGAAATGAGAAACCTGAAAGATGAGCCCAGAGAATCTCTAAATCTCTGCATGCCTCAGCACAAAGCCTCAGAAACTCAAACTAGGAGAGAGCCCAGTGGGGAGAGAATTTTCCTGGCATGCAGATGACCCCAGTTCGATCCCTGGCATCCCATAGGGTCCCATAAGCACCACCAGGAGTGACTCAGTGGAGAGTGTGGAGCAAGGAGGAACCTCTGAGCACTGCTGGGTGTGACCCAAAAAGTAAAAGCAAAAGAGAGAGAGAAAGGAAGGAAGAAAGATAGAAAGAAAGAAAGAAAGAAAGAAAGAAAGAAAGAAAGAAAGAAAGAAAGAAAGAAAGAAAGAAAGAAAGAAAGAAAGAAAGAAAGAAAGAGAAAGAAAGAGAAAGAAAGAAAGAAGGAAGGAAGGAAGGAATAAAGAAGGAAGGAAGGAAAGAAAGAAAGAAAGAAAGAAAGAAAGAAAGAAAGAAAGAAAGAAAGAAAGAAAGAAAGAAAGAAAGAAAGAAAGAAAGAAAGAAAGAAAGATGAAAGGAAGGAAGGAAGGAAGGAAGGAAGGAAGGAAGGAAGGAAGGAAGGAAGGAAGGAAGAAATTCAAACTCTACTGTGAAACGTTCTCATCCCAAAGCAGTCACATCTTTCTAAAACCATCTCCTTCGTGAGTAGAACAATCCATGAGAGAAAAGACCTCCCCCATCTGGAAGACGCTTTCCCTTTTGGCCCATCCAACCCTGACACTGGACTTACGTTCACTTTCCTGAGTAAGTTGAAAAATCTTCTCTGACTCCTCCTTCATCCACTGTGTCTTGAGCTTCCCAAATGGGTTTTTACTGTTTAACTGAATGGCATTGTCCTTAGTTTTTTTTTCTTTTTTGCGAAAAAGTTCTTGAAGGTCTGTGTGAAGGAGAAAACTATGTGAGTCTGAACAAGGAACCATAAGAAATCACTTAAACACTCTGAGGTGCAGAGTAGCACAGGGGAATGGTCTCTTCTATTGAGAACATCAAACAGAACAATGTCAAAAATGAAGCCATTTGGGGGCCAGGGCGAGAGTACAGCGGGTAGGGTGTTTGCCTTGCATGCAGCTGGCCCTGGGCTTGACCCCCAGCATCCCATAGAGTATCCTGAGCACTGCCAGGAGTTATTTCTTCAGTGTAGAGCCTCCAGGATTAACCCCTGAGCAATGCTGAGGGTGACCCAGAAAGCTGGGTGGGGTGGGGGGGCCCGGAAAAAATTAAGCCATTTAAAAATGATAATGGGTTATCTGGCACTTGTCCCTCCAGACTCAATGGTGTCAATTCAACCACTTTCACAAAAGCCCTGAGCAACAGAATTCTTAGTATTTGTTTAGGGCCAGGGAGATGGCTCTGTGGGCTGGAACCCACGTGCTCTTCACACTGGAGCCCCAGATTGGATTTCTGGCACATGGTCCAGACCCCTGCACAAGGAAAAGCAAAAAAAGTTGGATTTGTTTGTGGTGAGGTGAAATAGTGGTGGATACTAAGATTAGGAATGTCAACACTGGTACACACAAATTACCTTAACTATAATACAACTGTAAGGTCTACACTCACACACACACACACACACACACACACACACACTTTTTCTATTCAGCTCTTCTTTTTTTTTTTTTTAATTCAGCTCTTCTGTAGCCTTTGCTGAGCAACTCTGCTCCTATTTACTCTTTTTGACTCAACTGGCACCTGCTCTTCACTCCCCGAGAAGCTTGGAATGATCACTGTCATGCTCTTCGGCTTTTGAAGTCCAAGCACTTTATTTTTCTAGATAGAAAAAATAGAACTTTTTGTTTATTTGTGTTGAAGGCAGGGAATACTATTTTCTTCCTTTTTTTTTTTTTTTTGCTTTTTGGGTTACACCCGGCAATGCACAGAGCTTACTCCTGGCCGGCACTCAGGAATCAGCCCTGGTGGTGCTCAGGGATCCATATAGGATACTGGTGGGAATCGAACCCGAGTCGGCTATATGCAAGGCAAACGCCCTACCTGCTGTGCTATTGCTCCAGCCCAAGACTTTTTTTTTTTTTTTTGCTTTTTTGGTCACACCTGGTGATGCACCAGGGTTAAACCTGGCTCATGCACTCAGGAATCACTCCTGGCAGTGCTCGGGGCCCATATGGGATGCTGGAAATTGAGCCTGGGACGGCCGTGTGCAAGGCAGACGCCCTACCCGCTGTACTATTGCTACAACCCCAAGACTGTTATCTTAACACAATGTGTTGCTCATGTAAAATTGAAATCTTGGTCATGTAGAATTAAAACCACGTGACTATTTAATCTAACAGAAGGAACACTGCTGGAGAGAGAATGCAACAAGCATTCAGAACAAATGAAGGGTCAGCAATCTTCACACACTTTTCTCTAAGGAAGCTTTTGGGGATCATTTTTAGCAGATTTCCAGACAGGCAATACAAATGAAATTATTGAGGTCCTGCTTTGGGGGCCGGGGTGGAAACATTCGAAATATGGAGTGGGAAGGCGGAATGGTGGTGGGCTTGGTGTTGGAATATTCAATGTAGTCAGTTATTGAGGACAGCTTTATAGAAATAAAATAAATTCTAAAAGGGAAAACAATGAACGGTTGGCTACAGAAGAAGAGAGGAAGGAAAGGAGGAGGCATCAGCCTGTTTGAGGGGAATCCACCCAGCGGAGTGGAAGCACAGCAGGACGGCCTGGGGACAGAGGCGGCGCCCAAGGACACACTTACGTAAGTGATGGTCCCGAGCTCCTGCTCTGTGGAGCACTTTTCCGTTGAGTCTCTGCACTGGTTTGGATCCACACTGTTGTTGTAAAGCGTGTACTTGGTCTTCATGAGGTTCGACCTAGAAGCGGGGCACAGAGTCAGGGGGATGGCTTCTGGGGTTCCCCTGCGGGAGCAAACCTGCTGATGTTGGTACAGAATGGGAGTCTCTGCCTCGCTCGTTGCCAAGGAGCCAAACGCTCACCGTCACCTCTTCTTATTCTTAGGAAGTTGTTCACTATGATTTATGGCACTCAACATCCCAACACCAATTCCACCACCATTCCCCCTTCCCACCACCATTATTTCGAATCTTCCCAACAGCACACAAGCCTGCACCAAAGGCAGATCCTAAAGAAGTTCTTTTGTATTGCATTTTATGAGTACTCTGCTAACAATGATCCCCAAAGGTTTCCCTAGAGGAAAGGGGGTGGGGATTGTTGGAGCTTACCCTGGAGACTTGAAGGCCTCGTGGAAGAGACCACTAACATGTGACAGGTTGAACTCTTGTGCTTCCCCCCCCCTAATTTTTTGTCAAAAGAAAAGACATTGATACAAGGTGACTCTCACCGAAGTCTGCCAACGTAATTCAAATCTCCAAAATATAAATCTATAATGTCAGTGGAGATCATGTA
Source organism: Sorex araneus (assembly GCF_027595985.1). NCBI lineage: Eukaryota > Metazoa > Chordata > Mammalia > Eulipotyphla > Soricidae > Sorex > Sorex araneus. The sequence goes on from NC_073303.1 coordinate 247,883,517, forward strand.
TTCTGACCTCATACACCTCTTGTACTTTCTAGCTGCAAGGACAAGCATCTGGAAAAAGAAGAAAGCCCTGGTCAACAATGAAATATGCCACCATGTTCCATATTTCAAATGGCTGGTCCCGAGTACGCATTTATCTTTCTTACCTCTTTAAGGAAAATAGCCAGAGAGGCCACGGTAACCCCACACCCACCCAAATCAGGGAAAATGATTAATTTAAATATCCCTTCCCACTGTTTGACTTTCTCTTGGGGGTAGGGGAGGGATGTTGGGCCACACCCAGTGATGCTCAGCGGTTCTTCCTGGCTCTGCACTCAGGAATTAATCCTGGCAGTGCTCAGAGAACAAGCTGGGGTTCTGAGGTTTGAACCTGGATTTGCCCTGTCCAAAAGCCTTTCCCTCTGTACTATCACTCTGGGCCCTAGAACTCGTTCTTTTTCTTTTTTTTTCTTTTTGATTTTTGGGTCACACCCAGCAATACACAGGGTTTACTCCTGACTCTGCACTCAAGAATTACTCCTGGCAGTGCTTGGAGGACCATAGGGATGCTGGGATTAGAAACCAGGTTGGCCGTGTGCAAGGCATGTTCCCTACCCACTGTGTATCATTGCAGCCCCAAAAACTCTTTCCCTTTGGCCGCATAGGAGTAGAAGATTGTGCCTAGTAGCCACAAACTCCAGGAACACAGCACCAGGAACAAATAGTCCCTTCTTCCCACCAGCTGACCTGGGTAATGCCCAGCTGAAGGTCCTCATGAACCCCTCAGCAATCCAAGGCCCCAAAACTCTTCCCTTTGAGGCCCCAATTGAACAGGAAAATCCAGTTTCATACCTTCTGTTCCTTGCTAACTTCCACAAACATAGAGTAGCCGGGGAAGATACTATTAATGTCTCTGATTATCTGACATCTAACAGTGACATTCTGAGGAGCTGGACGGTATGCAAAGTCCTTCCGATGACTCAGAGATGCCCACAGTGCCTTCAATTCTGGAATGGCTGTCTCGAAGGACTCAGTCAAACCCTGAGGGAAGCAGCATCCATGAGCATTCGGGGCACTGAAAAGAAAACCTCAAACTCTTCAAGAAACACTTCATCCACAAAATAATGGACTGGGTTGCTGCCATGCTTTCATTTCCAAGACATGGTAAAAGGAAATACCGAAAGGCATGAGAAGTTACTGAATAGAGAGTGATGAGAGATGAGAAGTGGATCCATGTCAGTTGGAGACAAGAAAGAAGAGGGAGGGGCTGGAGCAATAGCACAGCGGGTAGGGCATTTGCCTTGCACACAGCCGACCCGGGTTCAATTCCCAGCATCCCATATGGTCCCCTGAGTACCGCCAGGGGTGATTCCTGAGTGCAGAGCCAGGAGTAACCACTGTGCATAGCCAGGTGTGACCCAAAAAGCAAAAAAAAAAAAAAAAAAAAGAAAGAAGAGGGAAAGAGGGATCGTGACTCTGGAGCCTAGATTTGAGCTGAAGTCTTAGGAAGGTGGAGCAGTGACTAATGGCATTAAAACTCTGAAGCTAGGGCTGTGAGACAGTCCCCTTGTTTCCCCGTTTCTGCAGAACTGAACTTCTCATTTAACCAGAGACATTTCGGGTCTACGTACCTTGGCCGACATCAGGCTGGCTGTACCCTCAGGTTTCTCCACCTTGGATAAGGATAAAGATCTTTTGAGAATAACTTCTGTAGATTCTTGATCTTCCTTGTCTTCCTCCTCACTGTCTGTGATCACCTGGGCTGCAATAGGTGTCAGAGAAAATATTTCAATGGCTGCAAAGTCTGATGAAAAATGAAAATCTCTGAACTAAAGACATCATTAAAATCTTTCTGGCCCTCTCAGCATCTATCCAGAGGTTGACAACTATTGTCACAGTCGTACTCAGAGACGTGTTGCTGGCTCGCCCCTGTCCCACCACCTGGAAGTGTAATTCTACTTTTTCTCTGCTTATTTTTTCTCACACACCACGCTGGAACAGGTGAGGTTCCAACCCATCTCAGGCTTAGTTCTGCTTCCAGAATGCCCCTCTCAATTCTTTCTTTTTTTTGTTTTTGATTTTTGTTTTTGTTTTCCTATTCTGGGACATCCCTGGAAGTGCTCAGGGCTCCCTCTTAGCTCTGCACTCAGAGATCATCCCCTGAAAGCACTGGGGAACCATAGGTGGTGCGAGGGATCAACCCCAGGTCCGCTGCATACCAAGCAAGCACCCAACCTACTCTATACTATTGCTCCAGCCCCGCCTTCAAATTCATTCTTTAGGATACCGGATCATTATCTACGGTCCACTTCTGATAGCCTTTCTCAGCTGAAAACCCCAAGTTGGAGGCCAGAAGAGAAAGCTCAATGGGCTGCAACACATGTGGGGGACCCGGGTTCAATCTCTTTCCTGTCCTTACCATGTATGTTAAAAAACTTCTTAGAAGTAAGTTTCACGGGTCGTTTCTCCTCAACGTGTCCATCAATTTCGTGTACAGTGGATAGAGATTCCAGAGATGGGGTAGAAGTTTTGGGGACCAAATCCTTATGATGTGAGCCAGCAACATCTAGGAGCCAATAAAGAAAACCAAGGGAACAATGAGTTGGTATGTTGCTGGGCTATTCAGATACACGTGAGACTTAAAACCACCAAATCCTTTTACTTCTTATCCTCCTGTAATAGTAACAAAAGAATGGTGTTCAGTGAGTGAAATTTTACTAACATAAAGCATTCTCTTTTTTTATAGTTCTTTTTTTTATTGAATCACCATGAGATAAGTTACAAGTTTCCATGTTTGAGTTTCACTCATACAATGATCAAACATCCCTCCCTCCCCCAGTGCACATTCTCTACCACGAAAGTCCCCAGTAAACCCCCTCTTTCCAGCCCTCCCCCTGCCTCCATGGCAGATATCTTCCTCCATAATCTCTCTCTGCTAACATAAAATTCTTGATGTTGGGCCAGAGTGATAATTCAGCAGGTAAAGCTCTTGTCACCTTGCACTGGCCAACCCAGGTTCATTCTTCGACATCCTATAGGGTCCCGTGAGCACCAGCTGGAGGAATTCCTGAGGGCAGAACCAGGAGGAACCCTTCAGCATTGATGGGGATGGGTAAAATTAAAAATCCCTATTTGGTGTAGTCTGTCTCCAGCCACACCACAGTCTGATGCATCCTACAAATCTGTCAAGCACATAGCGTTGGACGTCTGATTTGTAAACATTTGCGCTGAGGGGGTTCGGGGTTGGGTAGAGGACCCACAACCGTTTAGGGCTTCCTCCTGGTTCTACCTTCAGGGATCATTCTTGATGGTGTTCAGGGCATCCTCTGGAGTGTGCTGGGGATATCAATCCCGAGTGGTCACCCATATGCCAAGCTCCCCACCTCCTGTGATATCCCTCTGACTCTACAATGACATTCTTTGGCCCAGGCTAACAGCCTCATGAGCAGTAAGATGTAGGACTTATTTGTTAGCATTGTTTAGAACTGAGTGTCCTAGCTGTAAAGTAAGAAACTCCAAGGTACAGGAACTCCTGATTGTTACGTGTTTAAAATGCATTGGGTTGACAGGTGTCAGGAGCTGCCGTTCAATGTCAAACTCCAGTTTCTTCCACAGCAGGTGGCTCCATGCATCCTTCCAGGTTCAGCCGAATCCCCAGCTTCTTCTGACATCTTTCTTTGCCCTTTCCCCCTCACCTCTTAAACCTGAAAGCTTTGTAACTTTCCACATGGTGATTCAATAAAAGAATAAAATAAAAGAAAAGAAAAAGAAAAATACATAAGACATTATAAAAAAAATCTTTCTCACCTTCTAAGGGTCTTTCCAAATGCCGCCAACTGTTGTCACAGTCAGACTCAGAAACACACTGCTGGCTCACCCCGTCCCACCATCTGGAAGCGTAATTCTACTTTTTCTCTGCTTATTTTTTTCTCACACACCACACTGGAACAGAGCTCAGATTAGGAGCCAACCCCTCTCTGGCTTAGTTCTGCTTCCAGAATGCTCCTCTCAAATCATTCTTGTTTTTGTTTTTGTTTTTTTGTTTTGTTTTTTCCTATTCTGGGACATCTCTGGAAGTGCTCAGGGCTCCCTCTTAGCTCTGCACTCAGGGATCATCCCCTAAGCGCATTGGGGAACCATAGGTGGTGTGATGGATCAACCCCAGATCAACTGTATACCAAGCAAGCACCCAAACTACTGTATACTAATGCACTGGCCCCTCCTTCAAATTCATTCTTTAGGATACAGGGTCATTTGTCTATGGTCCACTTCTGATAGCTTTTCTCAGCTGAAAACCCCAAGTTGGAGGCCAGAAGTGAAAGCTCAAGGGGCTGCAATGTATGTGGGAGACCCAGGTTTGACCTCTTTCTTGTCCTTACTGTGTATGTTAAAAAACTTCTTAGTAAGTTTCACGGGTCGTTGCTCCTCGACATGTCCATCAATTTCGTGTACAGTGGAAAGAGATTCCAGAGACATAGTAGAAGTTTTTGGGACCAAATCCTTATGATGTGAGCCAGCAACATCTAGGAGCCAATGAAGAAAACCAAGGGAACAATGATTTGGTATGTTGCTGGGCGATTCAGATTCATGTGAGAATTAAAACCACCAAATCCTTTTACTTCTTATCCTCCTGTAATAGTAACAAAAGAATGGTGTTCAATGAGTGAAATTTTACTAACATAAAACATTCTCTTTTCTTTTACATTCCTTTTTTCATCCTTCCAGTTTCAGGCGGATCCCCAGCTTCTTCTGACATCTTTCTTTGCCCTTTCCCTCTGCCCGGGAGTGGAATTCTATTTCCTCCCTCTTGGCTCTTCCACCACCTGGCAGTGAAATTCTACTTTTCTCTGCATGTTTTTTTTTTCTCACACACAACACAAGAACAGAGCTCAGGTTAGGAGCCAAACCATCTCTGGGTTAATTTTGCTTCCAGGCTTGCTCCTCTCAATTCATTCTTGTTTTCACTTTTTCCTTTTATGGGACATCCCTGGAAGTGCTCAGGGCTCCCTCTTAGCTCTGCATTCAAGGATCATCCCTGAATGCATTGGGAACCATAGGTGGTTCGAGGGATCAACCCCAGGTCTGCTGCATACCAAACAAGCACCCAACCTACTGCATACTATTGCTCTAGACCCTCCCAATTCATTCTGTAGGGTACAGGGTCATATGTTTATGGTCCACCTCTGATAGCCTTTCTCAGCTGAAAGCCCCAAGTTGGTGTCCAGAGAGAAAGATTAACTGCTGCAATGCATGTGGAATGCATCTGGTTCAATCTCTCTCTTGTTCTTACCGTGTATGTTAAAAAACTTCTTAGAACGAAGATTCCTTAGGCAGCGTTCCTCATTCCATTCATCAATCTCCTCTACAGTGACAGAAGAGTCCTGAGATGAGACAGGAAGTTCCATGTTTGTGCCAACAGCATCTATGGAGCAAAAAAGAAAAAAGAAAACCCAGGGAACAATGAGTTGGTAAGTCGTTGTGCGATCAGATATAGTTGAGAATTAAGAACCACCAAACTATTTCATTTCTCTTTCTGTAATAGAAACAGAGGAAAGGGGTTCACTAAAAGAAATTTTACTAACATAAAGCATTCTTGACTTTAGGCCAGAGTGATATAATATGGCAGGGAAGGCTGTTGTTAACTTGCACGTGGTCAACCCAGCTTCATTCCTCGACATCCTATGGGGTCCCCGGAACACCACTTGGAGGAATTCCTGAGTGTGGAGCCAGGAGGAACCCCTGAGCATTGCTGAGTATGGCTAAAATTAAAAATCCATGCTTGGTGTTGTACTTTAGAAACTTAACCCCAAGAAAATATGGTTGTTACTCCAGAGTTCATATCCTCCATGCTGTTTCCAGAGCTCGGCCACACTGCAGCCTGATGGCCCCTACCAATATGTCAAGCACATATGGTTTGACATCCGATGCCTTTGTAAAGATTTAGGGGTTGTGGGGGTGAGTGGAACCACAACCTGCAGTGTTCAGGGCTTACTCCTGGCTCCGCACTCAGAGATTATTCTTGGCAGTGCTCAGGGCATCATCTGGAGTGTGCTAACCCAGGTTGGCCACATGCACGGCAAACTGCCTACCTGCTGTATTATCCCTCTGGTCCCTCAATAACATTCTTTGGCCCAGGATAACATCCTCATTAGCAGTAGGACCTAGGACATATTTGCATCTTTCTTTTCCTTTGAAGAAGTTTGATTCGATCACCGTGAAAAATGTGAGCTACAGTTACAAACTTGCATGATTACATTTCAGTCACACAATGCTCGAGCACCCATCCTTCTACTAGTGCCCATTTTCCACCACCATTGTTCCAGTGTCCCACCTGCCGCCCTCACCCCATCCCACTCCCTGCCTCTGTGGCAGGTGCCATCCTCCCTTCTCTCTAATTTTGGAATCAGCATCTTTTAGAACTGAGTATCCTATCTGTAAAATAAGAAACTCCAAGGTACAGGAACTCCTGATTGTTACATGTGTGAAATCCATGGTGTTGTAGAGATCAAGGAGCTGCCTTTCAATGTCAAACTTCTAAATTCCACAGCAGGTGCCTCGTGCATCCTTCCAGGTTCAGCCAAATCCCCAGGTTGTTCTGACTTCTTTCTTTGCCCTTTCCCCCTGCCTGGCCATCAAATTCTATTTCCTCCCTCCTGACCCTTCCCTACACCATGCTGTAGACCTGTAGAATGCAGGTGGTCACCCAAACCATCCCTGGAGTACTTACTCTGCATCCAGACTCACTCCTCCAAACTCGCTCTTTATGCTTCAGGGCAATTTGTCTAGAGCCCAGCTCTGTTCTCCTTTCTCAGATGAGAATCCCACACAACAGGTCAAAGAAAGAGCTCAATGGGCTGCATCACACCAGGGAGAGCCAGATTCCACCTCTTGCACCACAAGGTTCCCAGAGAGGACCATTGAGGGTGACTCCCAGGCACTGGACCAAGAGTGAGCCCTGAGCACACTTGGGTGTCAAAATCTCACGACCCTCCACCCCACACAAAATAAGAATAGCACTGTATGGCTCTAAACGAAACAAAAAAGAGTCAAATGCCATAGCTAATGCTGCTGATAGTTTTGATTTGGTTTCATTTCCTTATGTGTCTTGAATAATAGGAAAACATTGTTGGCAGTGAACAATTTACCCCACAGAAGCCAAAATGCCCGATGCTGTCACCTGTTAAATCCTAAGCTGCATGACACACAATTTGCACTCACCCAAAGATATTTTCTTTTTCATTTATTTTATCCAAAGACAAAAGTCAAGGACTGGATCATGGGTGAGGCCTTGCACCCAACCAACTCGGGTCAGCATATCCTCCCCCACACGGCCAGGGGAGGTCCCTGAGCACAGTAGATGTGTCTCAAAAATCCAACACCTACATTCCACGCCCCGCCAAGATGTCAAAGAGAAGGTGACATGTGACCACGTCTGTCTGCAAGTCTTTCCTGTCCTCACCAATTGCAGTGCTCGTCCCAGCAGAAGTGTTTAGGGGGATTGCAGGAAGTTCTGAGTTTGGATCCTCTTTGTTGGGCCTCGTGGTGGCAACAGGGTCGACAGCGCCTAGAAGTGAAAGGAAAGGAAAACCAAAGGAAGAATGAGCTTTTCTTTCACGAGCGGTGTGGATGCGCCCGCTTCTCTTCTACCTGTCATGGTTTCACAGGCATAGTGTTCACTCTACTACATTTTACTAATGCAGAAGACATGATGTTGTACTTTAGAAACCTAACACCAAGAACACTCAGTTAGATGGGGGCTGGAACGATAGTACAGGGGGTAAGATGCTTGTTTTGCATGCAGCAAACCAAAGTTCGATTCCCAATATCCCATGGGGTCCCCAGAGCACTGAGCACAGAACCAGGAATAACTCCTGAGCCACCGCAGGGTGTGACCAAAGAAAAAGTTAAAAAAAAAAAAGGAGAGAGAAAAAGAAAACATCTCCCACTGATGAGTCCACTTCTTTATTCTAGCTCACATGTGGTTTATATGATGCCAACACTGGCCCCTTGGTCCCTTCTCCCCCCTTCCCTTATGGCTTGGAAACTGCCCCCAAAAGGATGAGCTGTGAACACACACCAGGCAGGATGAAATCGGTGGCGGGAGGAGAAGATGACCTCAGATGGAATCGATGCTCCCCAGTTCTCTGCTTTGCAAGAGGAAGTCCGATAGCAGGATTAGGCCGAATTATCCTTGGATCCAGGACTTTGCGCCTCTGCCTTTTCTCCAATAGTTCTCTCTGGGGGGGTGGAAAGATGTGTTATTAGACTCAGGAAAGTGAGGGGAAGAACTGCTACTTCAAAGTAGGAGTTTCTCGATCACAAAATGCCTTCCAAATGATCGCTCCTCTTTTCAGCCAATGGATAAGCAAGGCCTGGGGAAGGCGAGTCCAGGCCTGGATCTACATTGATTATCTGTAAAGATCTATTTTGAAGTCTGATAAAATACATTTCTCGACAAACTGTGATTGTGGCTTAAGTCTGCTGAAAAGACAGAGTATCACTGTATCACTGTCATCCCATTGCTCATCGATTTGCTGGAGTGTGCACCAGTAACATCTCCATTGTGAGACTTCTTGTTACTATTTTTGACATATCAAATATGCCCCGGGGAGCTTGCCAGTCTCTGCTGTGTGGGTAAGATACTCTCGGTAGCTTGTCGGACTCTCCAAGAGGGGCAGAGGAATCGAACCTACGTCAACTGCGTGCAAGGCAAACGCCCAACCTGCTGTGCTATCGCTCTAGCCCAAGACACAGAGCAATGATGATTATTATCAAATCAGGCTGACAAATTTCGAATTTAAGTATATTGGTCAGGGATGTGGCTCAGGTGCAAGCCTTGCAACACCAAATAAATGACTTAAGTAGAAATAGAAACACATTTTGTCCGGATCTACTTTCGGCACACCTCTCCCATCCCAAGCGATTCCTTTCCTCCAACCATCATTGACTTCTTCTCTATTCCAGCTGCCTTCTCCCCCAGCTCATGAGGCAGGCGACCAACCATGGAGTAATATTCCTGGCCCTTGTCTGTCCTGTGCTTGGGTGTCAATCTCATGTTATTTTATATTCCACAAAGCAGTGCTGTCATTCTATGTCTGTCCCTCTCTTTCTGACTCATTTTTTTCTGACTCATTTCACTTAGCATGATAACAATATTTCTTTCGTTCTCTCTTTCTTTCCTTCTTTTCTTTCTTTCTTTCTTTCTTCCTTTCCTTCTTTCTTTTTTCTTTCTTCTTTCTTTCTTTCTTTCTTCTTTCTTTCTTTCCTTCTTTTTCTTCCTTCCTCCCTCCCTCCCTCCCTCCCTTCCTTCCTTCCTTCCTTCCTTCCTTCCTTCCTTCCTTCCTTCCTTCCTTCCTTCCTTCCTTCCTTCCTTCCTTCCTTCCATCCTTCCTTCCTCCTCCCCGCTCCCTCTCTCCCTCCCTCCCTTCTTTCTTTCTTTCTTTCTTTCTTTCTTTCTTCTTCTTTCTTTCTTTCTTTCTTTCTTTCTTTCTTTCTTTCTTTCTTTCTTTCTTTCTTTCTTTCCTTCTTTTCTTTCATTCTTTCCTTCTTTCTTTCCTTCTTTTTCTTCCTTCCTTCCTCCCTCCCTTCCTTCCTCCCTTCCTTCCTTCCTTCCTTCCTTCCTTCCTTCCTTCCTTCCTTCCTTCCTTCCTTCCTTCCTTCCTTCCTTCCTTCCTCCTCCCCACTCCCTCCCTCCCTCCCTCCCTCCCTCCTTCCCTCCCTCCCTCCCTCCCTTCTTTCTTTCTTTCTTTCTTTCTTTCTTTCTTTCTTTCTTTCTTTCTTTCTTTCTTTCTTTCTTTCTTTCTTTCTTTCTTTCTTTCTTTCTTTCTTTCTTTCTTTCTTTCTTTCTTTCTTTCTTTCTTTCTTTCTTTCTTTCTTTCTTTCTTTCTTTCTTTCTTTCTTTCTTTCTTTCTTTCTTTCTTCCTTTCTTTCTTTCTTTTTCTCTTTTGGGTCACACCCAGCAATGTTCAGGGGTTCCTCCTGGCTCTGCATTCAGGAATCACTCCTGGCAGTGCATGGGGGATGGTAGGGGATGCTGGGGATTAAACTCGGGTCAGCTGCGTGCAAGGCAAATGCCCTACCCACTGTACTATTGCTCCAGCCCCCAATATGAACATTTATTATCCTTTTTCTAGTTGTCTTTACTTTTTTCCTTTTGCAATTAGAAGGGGGAAAACATTCTATCCTCAGTTGTATTTTTTTAAACTAGTGCTCTTCATGAAAGTTACCTGATCTGTAAAAGAACTCCATGATGCTTAACATGTGGTACTCCAGCAGCTAACATTATTATAACTAATGATGTATAGAAATATTTACATTAAAAATCATGCTTTTGAACTCTGCCTTTGTGGTGTATGAAATGTTTCTCCTATTTTTCACTGGGATATAGGTGTAAAGATGGTGCAACTCACTGTTGGCTCAGGTCATTTTCATGTTTTCACTCAAAATACACAGTTTATCTGGGTCAGGGAAATCGCTCAAGTGGTAGAATACACACCTCGCTCTCTGAGGCCCTGAGTTCCATCTCCCACATTTGCACGGGTCCCAAAGCACCATCAGGTATAGCCCTGGCAGCCCCCAAATTCTAATGGAGTGTAGCCCAGGTGAAAGAAATATCAGTGGGCCAGAATGATAGTCTAACGAGGAGGGCACTTACCTTGCACGTGGCTGAGCCGGGTTTGATTTCAGACAATCGCTGGGTTTGGCCCAAATATTCTTTTTAAGTATTTGCAGTAATTATTATAATAGGAATACAACATGAACATGTTTTGAATTCTCCTGATTATAATAGGAACATAACATGAACATGCTTTGAATTCTTTTAAAATATTCTGAGAACTTGCAGTGATTTCATCACTTGATGCCCTCCCAGTCCACTGACCTTCTCAGATCCCAGCGACTCAATTAGACATACTGACTCCAGACAGGCCAACTCTGTCCCAGCATCTTTCCCTGACCCCATCAGAGCCTCAGTCATCAGCATCCATTTAGCAGATCATGGAACCGATTCCGAAAGAGCGAGCTGCTTACCTGATGGTCCAATATCTGCTGGAGCTCCTGAAGACACACATCTCGGTTCTCACTGGAGAAGAAGAAAGCAAGTCACTGAAAATCCCCAGGAAACTGTGTCAGTTCCCACCTCTCCCTGGGTCCTGGCTCCTGGAGCCGTTCATTCTGCCCAAGGGAAGCTGCAGATGCAGACGCCCTCATGCTGAGTGCTGGTGATCTCGGCACTTCACTGGTTGGTTGGTTGGTTTTCCAGGCCAGACCTGCCAGTGCTTTGAGGTCGCCCCCAAGGGATTGAACCCAGGTCGGCCCCGTGCAAGGCAAATGCCCAACTCACTGCACTGTCGCTCCAGCCCCTGAAAACTCATTTTTGTAAATGAGAATAGGCATTCTCTATATTATGTTAAATGATTCAAATTCCTTTATTTACATAGATTAAAATCTTATAGCAACCTAGCATCACATTGAACTGTAATTGATTTATTTTGTGACAGTTCCTTTTGCCATTCCTCTAAGTTGTGTTGGAGCAAGGAATCCGTAGTCAATTGATTATGATTTCACTTAAGGGGGCAGGTGGGAAGGGTGGGACGGAAATAGGGGACATCACTAGGGAGAAGGTTACAGTGGTGGTACTGGTGTTGGAACACTGTATACTTGAAACAACTGTATTAGGAGCAAACTTGTAAGTCATGGTGTTTTATTAAAATTATATTTTAAGAATCAAAATAGAATCAAATAAAAAATAATTTTTTCTACATTTGTAAAGAACTGTACAATAAAGGTTAAAAATTATAATTTTTACCAGAATACTCTGCTATTAATGCTATTATTATTATTATACATATTAATACAATGGAAGGTAGCCTGATTTTGGATTTGGTTTGGGGAGTCACACCTGGAGGTACTCAGGGTTAGTCCTGGCTCTGCACTGAGGAATCACTCCTGGCAGGCTCTGGAATATATGGAATAGCAGGAATCGAACGTGGGTCAGCTACATGCAAGGCAAGTGGCTTTCCCACTGTACTATCGCTTCAGCCCTGAAAGTGACCTATTTTAAAAACATGCATGGTTCGTTCATGGAATAAATATATATATATTTACATATATATAATGTATAAAAGTAATATCCAAGAGTTGCATGTCCTTCTCTCCCAGAGGAGAGCCTAACATGACACTGGCCATAACCATGCTGCCAGACCCCAAGCCAGGCTGTTTCATTCAGGGCTCCCCAGAGGGGGCGGGGGAGTCCCCCAAGGGACCCAGCCCCAGCAGCCAAAAATGTCCAGAAACAACTGCCGCTCTGCTCACAGCCCCTCTCCACACGCTCGGGGCAAGCCTCACGCATGAGTGAAACTATTCCTGGACCACACGGCTGCATTTGCAACTGCGCAACACTTCGAACCACACACCACCAAGAGTACTCCAAGAGTACTGCACCACACTTGATGGGGTTCAAAGTAAGAGGCAACTAATCTTAGAGGGAAATAGGATAACACTGTAAAAATAAATATGTAGGATAACATTGGTTTGTCCTTTCTGCCCTGCCACAGGGAACTTAGGTTTACTCGGCTACTCCCATCACAGTGCTCCCATTCCTCTGTGTTTCCTTGTAACCTCAATTTTTATTTATTTATTTGCTTTTAGGGTCACACCCGGCGATGCACAGGGGTCACTCCTGGCTCTGCACTCAGGAATTACCCCTGGCGGTGCTCTGCTTTGGGGCAGGGGTTGGGGTTCAGGATGGAAACATCCGAAATATGTTGGTGGGAAGGTGCAACAGGAGTGAGATAAGTGTTTGAATATTAGCTGTAATCAAATATTGTGAACTACTTTATAAAATAACAAAAATAACAAAAAAACCCACTCAATCATGTGAAGTAGTTCTCAAGTAGTTCTTAACATTCTCAAGCATTTCTCTCTTCAGGAAAAGTTGGCAGTCGGGGATGTTGGACCACATCTGGCAGTGCTCAGGCTATTCCTAACATGGTGCTCAGAAGGACTCAAGAATAAGATGTGGGCCGGATAATCTCATCAACAGCAACGATCCAGAGTCTCATTGTCTTTCTCTCTTGGAAAACGGCATAAAACAACACAAGCCCTAGCCATGCTGCTGGACCTGGGCACCAAGCTGCTTCATTCAGGGTACCCGGGAGTGGGCGGGTGAGGCCCCTCCCCGCCCCAAGGGACCCAGCCCTGGCCACTAAAATCCTGGACTGCGCCGCCACACAATATCACACACCTCACACCACTCATATTCCATAAGTAGCACACCACATTAGATGGGGGTTAATTTCACAACATATTAATAATCTCTTATAGAGGCATTAATGGCCCTTGGGTGAAATACAATAATCTACACGCACTCTCCCCTAACGAAAGCTTTTGGGAGCATTTTCAGTGGTTCATTCATAACAAATAATAGAAATTAAACTATTTCGGTTCTGCTTTGGGGCAGAGGTTGGGGTTGGGGATGGAAACATCTAAAATATGGTGGCAGGAAGGTCTAATGGTGGTGATATTGGTGTTCAAATATTAAGTGTAATCAGATATTGTCAACAACTGTATAAATGTAACATAAGATTTTTAAAAAATAAATAGTTTTTATAAAAAGAATCAGATGTGCACTAATTGGTCCTTAGTGATTTATTTTCTGTTCCTTCTATTTGCCGTTCTCAAAGTTTTGTTGTAATAAACAATATAAAGTAAAATGCTTGAAACAAGTAACTATTTTCTACCCCGAGCCTTTCTGCATTTTATTTTGATCCCATACTGGGGAGCAGGGGTTGTGCCCAGTAGGGTCACCCTCTCCAGAAAACTCCCGAGGTACGGTCCAAAGGTGCACTTTAGTATTCAACTTCAGTGTTGGGGGCCACCAGGGTTGGTGCTTCTGACGTCACACTCAGCGGTGCTGACACGGGGAGGGAGTAATAAAGGGAGCCCGCGTTGGAAGTTGGGGTCTTTTGACAGCATGGCCGCACCCCAGCCCGTTGAGCCATTACCCAGGCGCATGGCGACGTTTCAAACCCATTTCAGGGGCTGGAGCGTTAGCCCAGCGGGTAGGGCGTTTGCCTTGTACGCGGCCCACCCGCGTTCCATTCCCAGCATTCCATACGGTCCCCTGAGCACTGCCAGGAGTCATTCCTTAGTGCATGAGCGAGAAGTAACCCTGTGCATCACCGGGTGTGACCCCCCCCCAAAAAAAAACCCATTTCAAATTCAAACATAAACCAAGTTATCAGCATTCATTTTAGGCGTTAAGAATGTATTTGCTACAGTTGAAACAGTATTGAAACTTCTCCCCTGAGTCAAATGAGGATACAAGACACACCGTTTACCTTAAATCCAGACATCCCGATTAAAAAAGAAAAAGTTGACATCAACGCACTAGAGTAGGGAAGCAAGCTGGGCTCTGGGCTCCAGAATCACGACTAAGTTAAATCATTAAGTTAAAAATAACCCAAGTGAAATTCTAATAAACTGACAACGTTTTAATATGATGTCACTCAATTCCCCTCCCCTACCCCCCATGAAGTCGTCATAAACAACAAATTGACAAACACGTCTCTGAATTGGAAATTTCTCAGGTTCTCGCTTTCTCAAATGACAGGTGGGACACCGTTGGGTAGAGCATGACAAAAAAGATTACCCCCAAAAAATTTTTAATTAAATAAAATTTTTTTTAAAAAAAGAGGCTCCCTAACTCGGGGCATCGAGCACTGTGAACCAGACAGTTTTGAGCAGGAGATAATTGCTGGACAGGCGAGAAACGGGCGTTTCACCCTGGGTTATCAGTTTCAAATCTGGCACCTGCCTTCCTCAGCAAAAGCATTTCAGACACACACCCCTCCCTGGGAGACTGACCCTGACCCAAGGGTGGCTCTACCTGGACTTGGGGAGCAGGGCCAGGAGCTGTCAGAAGTAAACTCCCCGAGAGTTTCTCAGTGAAGACCCGAACCCAATCCCTAATGTCGGCGGTATAGACGCCTCTACCAACCGGGTCCACACCGCGTTGGTCACCAGCCACCAAATCCGACTCGCCCCCCAGAACTTCTCCCTTTCCTCCTCCTGGCCCACTTCAGGCGAGAGCAGCCCCCATCCTGCTGACCTCTCATCTGGGGATTCTTGGGATTCCTGGGAGGCTCGGGGTGCTCGGGATTCACTGTGCAATTGCCTAGACCTCATCCTCGCGATTCAGAGCCCAAGACTAACTGCTTGGATAGAGAGACAGGCAATGAGCCAAACCCCGCTCCAGGGCCAAAAAACACCAACGGACACGCCTCCTATTGGTCCACGTGGTGCCCCGCTTCTTTCGCATTGGCTGTTGCTAAGGCCCATCATCGCGCGGACCAGTTTCTAGGGGCGGGCCAAAGGCGCCTGCTCCTAAGCCAGGAAACCTTTCTGCTCTTACCACCAACTGTCACTGGGGCTGGCTCCAGCCACCAGCATCTCTTCTCTATCCTTAGAAGCTGACAGTTAGGCAACGGGCCCTGTGCTTCGTCATCGGAGCTAGTCCTCCAATGCCTGTTTGTAAGCCTTTCCGCATGTTTTCCAAAGCCCAGAATAAATACCCAGACCTTGGCTCTAATTTATTACGGGGCCTCAGTGGAACCTGTATACCAGAGTTTTAGGAAGAAAGATCAACCTTAGGACATTTGAAGTTTAAGTTTAACTAACAAGAGATCTGCTTAGGGTTCCATAAGATCCACCTGCCACATTTGTATCTGGGGGTTGATCACTTCCTCATTGAGGAACTTTCTACAAGACTTGCTGTGCACGTGGCCAGCCCGGGACTTTGAAGTTGGCATCGGGCACAGCGAGTGTTGATCTACCCCTTACAAACGTGGCTCCCCCAAACCCTGTGATCGCGGCTCAAATAATGAAGAATCTCAGATAATCCTGCCTTTCCTCGTTTCTTTCCTTAGCATTTCTGGGTCTCGGATGCAGGCTGACAAAACAAAAGGTGACTGACAGTGACCGGAATTTTACATTCAAACTAATGGACGCAGCGTCTCCATCTTTGTTTTCTTTGATCTTGAAATCGTTTTCTTTTTCTTTTATTAATTTTTTAATGAATCACCGTGAGATACAGTTACAGACTTACAAACTTTCATGATTACATCTTTATCTTGAATTTTTTTGAGGGGAATAGTGTGTGGTTTATCATACAACAGCTCTGGGCGTGTTGTATGGTAATCCCTCAATGTAATACTCAGGAAGATTAAGGTGTTTTATAGGAGTGACTGAGAAATTATATATTTCTCAATATACATTGTGTTATTTTGTTCAGTTTAAATTGTTTGTCTCGGTTACAGTAGTGTCTCCAAGGTCTTATAAACCTGTTCCCTTTCCCAGGCAGTGAGGCAAGCCAGTAGCCCCCAGAAGGCTGATTGTTGGATCCCCCTCTGTCAATGCATTACCTAACAAGACTGAAACTCACTGCATCCCATCATATGGGATGCAGGGATTATGCTCAGATGAGTCGCATGTAAGGCAACCACCCTACCTGCTGTACTGTCACAATCCAATGACTATTATATTGGATTTGAACTGGAAACTTCATTATCCTTCCATAAGACGAAAATTTGTATTTTTTTTTCTACAGAGAAACCTGTCTCTGAGGGGCAATATGGTTTCCCTTCCACCTTTACAATTACAGTCACAGACTGTCTTCAGTAAAAGTGGCAACATCTTGGCATTGATGTGGTAAGAACTGGGGTAGAAATTTATGAATTTATTTATGTTTTTTTATTGAGTCATGGTGCATTAGAGCATTACAAAATTGTCCGTGATTGTGTTTCAGTCTGCAATGTTCCAACACCCATCCCTCTACCAGTGTAATTTCCCAGCACCAGTGTCCCCAGGTTTCCCTCCCACCTCTTCAAGTTACCCCGACCCCAGCCTGTCTCTATGGCAGGCACCTCTCTTCTCTCTCTCTCTCTCTCTCTCTCTCTCTCTCTCTCCACTCATTTTCTACATTATGGCTTGCGATACAGATGCTGAAAGGTTATCATTCATATTCCTTTACCTGCTTTCAACACTCAGCTCTTGTCCAGAGTGATCATTTCCAACTAGTGTTGACATAATGGATCCTCCTCTATCTTAACTACCATCCATTCCCCACACCTCTACCAACCATTGACCAGTCCTCCTGGCTTGAAATTTGTCCAATTAGATTCAATTAAATTAGAGCAAGACCGCTTTACCCAGGAGGCATCTGGTCCTATTTTCCCTACTGCAGGCCGCAGGGCAGTTTAGCTTTTTTGATTTTCTTTTTCTCCCTGACCCCAGAGGGTCGTTCTTGATTTCAGAGATATAAGCACTGTTTTCCTCTGGTGAGAGGCTATCAGTATGTGTTGGCCTCATGAAAAATAAATAATGCCTATAGATGTTACTGACAAAGGAATAAGAAAGACTGAGTACAATGTACATGAGTATCATGAGTCAGAGTGAAATGAGTCAGAAAGAGAGGGACAGACATAGAAGGACTGCACTCATTTGTGGAGTATAGAATAACATCACATGAGGCTGACACCCAGGACAGTAGACAAAAGAGCCAGGAGGATTGCTCCATAGCTGGAAGACTGCTTCATGAGCATAGTGGAGAAGGCAGATGGAATAGAGAAGGGATCATTAAGAAAATAATGGCTGGAGGAATCAGTCGAGATGGGATATGTGTGCCAAAAGTAGACAATGGACCAAACATGATGACCTCTCAGTGTCTGTGTTGCAAGCCATATTGCCCAAAAGGAGAAAGAGTATGGGGAATATTGTCTGCCATGGAGGCAGGGGGAGGGTGGGAAAGGGGGGTATATCAGGGATAGAGGTGGTCGGAATGTGCACTGGTGAAGGGATAGGTGTTTGATCGCTGTGTGATTGGAACCCAAACATGAAAGCTGGTAATTATCTCACGGTGACTCAATAAAATTAAAAAAAAAGTGTGGCCCAGAAAACAAAATGAAGCAGAACAAAAGAAAACAAAAAAATTTTTAAAAAAACACATAACATCTACACAATGGAATACTATGCAGCTCTTAGAAAGTTGAAGTCATAAAATTTGCTTCTAAGTGGATAGTCATGGAGAGTATCATGCTATGTGAAATGAGTCAGAAAGAGAGGGACAGACACAGAATGATTGCACTCATTTGTGGAATATAACATAGCATAATATGAGACTGATACCCAAGGACAGTAAAGACAAGGGCCAGGAAGATTGCTCCATAGTTGGATACCTGCATCATGAGCTAGGGGAGAAGGCAGCTGGAATGAAGAAGGGATCACTTAGTTAATGAGGGTTGGAGGGGTTGTTCAGTGTGGGAGGTGTGTGCTGACAGTAGATAAAGGACCAAACGTGATAGCATCTCAGTCTCTATATTGCAAACCATAATACCCAAAAGGAGAGAGAGAGAGAGAGTATGAGGGAAATTTTCCACCATAGAGCAGAGGTAGGGGTGGGGTGGGGTGAGGGTGGGTACTGGGGACACTGGTGTTGTAAAATGTGTACCGGTGGAGAGATGGGTGTTCGATCATTGTATGACTGAACTCAAACGTGAAAACTTTGTAACTGGAGGTCACGGTGATTTCAATTAATAATAATAATAATAATAACAAATAAAAACCAGGGCCTGAGCGATAGCACAGCGGGTAGGGCGTTTGCCTTGCATGCGGCCGACCCGGGTTCTATCCTCGGCATCCCATATGGTCCCCCAAGCACTGCCAGGAGTAATTCCTGAGTGCAAAGCCAGAAGTAACCCCTGAGCATTGCTGGGTGTGACCCAAAAAGCAAAAGAAAATACAATACAATAAAATAAATAAATAAATAAATAAAAACCAACATACCTTCCCATTTTCACCTCTCCACTTTCCTTGCTTAAAGACTGATGAGAGTCGGTCCCTTCCTACAAGCTTGTGTGACGTCACTGAGGAGCAGCTCATGAGAGGTTCCGCTCTACTCAGTGTAGCCTCTCACCACCAGTCAAGAACTGCAGGAGTGTAAGTACACGGTTGGGGTGCTGGGATTTTTTTCTTCTTGAATCTCATTTTCCTTGAGCAAGGTTCAGTCCATTTGATTTTTGTTTTGTTTTTAGTTGAGGAGTCACACGTAGTGATGTTCAGGACTCACTTCTAGCTCTGCACTCAGGAATTCCTCCTGGCATTTCTTAGGATGTCCAGGATCAAACCCAGCTCGGTCACATGCCAATGAAGCGGCTTACTCACTGCACTATCTATCCAGCCCCTGAAAGGCTGGTTTTTATCTGGAATGAACTGGAAAGAAGAAGCCATTCAGACGGACACACCGACCAACATCCCTCCTCTGCTGGAAGGTTGCTCTCTGAACATGCTTACTTCATGCCCCCATCCACTCCGAGTCTTTGTTCAAAGCTCAGCTTTTTAAAAATTTTTATTTATTTATTTTTAGGTTTTGGGGGATCACAACCAGTGGTGTTCAGGGCTTATTACTGGTTCTGTGCTTATACCTGGCAGTGCCCAAGGGACCTCATGGGGTGGCAGGGATCAAACCCAGGTCAGCTTCCAAATGCCCTCCCCACAGTACTGTTGCTCCCTTATGGTCCCCCACATCTCACCTTGGAGACATGACACTTCCAACTTCCTATTTAAAATAAACATTCTTGGGGCTGGAGCGAGAGCACAGTGGGTAGGGTGTTTGCCTTTCACGCAGCCGACCCGGGTTTGAATCTGAGCATCCCATATGGTCACCTGAGCACTGCCTGGAGTAATTCCTGAATGCAGAGCCAGTAGTAACTCCTGTACATGGGCAGGTGTGACCCAAAAAGCAAAATAAATAAATAAATAAGTAAATAAATAATAAAAATAAAATAAACATTCTGTTACTAGATAACAAACCATTTGACAGTGCACTTAGTTTCTAAAATGCTACAAAATATAGCGCCTTTTCACTTAAAATGTGAACTAAAGGGTTTTACTTATCTCTTTTGTACACATATGCTTAGTCAAATTTTTTTGGAGGGACCACACTCAGTAGTGATATTACTACTGGCTCCGCACTCAGGAGTTACTTTGGCGATACTTGTGGGACCATATAGGATGCCAGGATCTGGGTCCAGGGCATGCAAAGCAAGTGCCCTATCCACTGTACTATATCTCTCCAGCCCTAGATGGTAAATTAATAACACTGACAGATCATCAATAATATTTAGCCTATGAATTTTCAATTACTTCTGACAGTTGCACATTAAAAAACGTTCACAAATCTTTTGTCAAATGATTAAGTATCTCCAGATCCAAATATGTAAAGAGGGCAGAAGCGATAGTACAGTTGGAAGGGCACTTGCCGTGTGTGTGGCCAACCTGGGTTCAAACACCAGCATCCTCTATGGTCCCCCAAGCCTGCCAGGAGTGATCCATGAGTGCAGAGCCAGGGGTAAGCCCTGAGCACAACCAGGTGTGACCCAAAAATAAAACAAAACAAAGCAAGCAAACAAACAAAAAACTGTTTAGAGAATGAATAAACAGGAAAGAGTCAGCTATACCCTCAGACACAGAATGATTGCACTCATTTGTGGAATATAACATATTTCATGTCTAATACAGTATTAGACATGAAATTTGCCACAAAATACTATACAGATAAGGCTGATAGAAAATTTTGTAAGAAAAGTATGAAACCAGCAATTGTCTCAAGCTTTATTCTACATGCATTTCACTGCTTCATTCACTATAAAATAGAATCATTTGTCCATTGCACTAAGTTGCCAAAGATAGAAGACAGAGATTAAAGTGTTTTCATTTTCAAAGGAGGTTTCTTTGGATCCTTAGCAATGGGAGAATGAGCGACAGTAGAGCGGGTAGGGTGTTCACACCTTGCAAGAGACTAATGCAGGTTCAATCCACGGCATCCCATTTGGTCCTCTGAGCTCTGCCATTCCTGAGTGTAGAGCCAGAAGAAACCCCTGAGCATCATCAGGTGTGACCCCAAACTAGCCAAAAATCGATGTATCACTGTATCACTGTCATCCCATTGTTCATCAATTTGCTCGAGCGGGCACCAGTAATGTCTCCATTGTGAGGCTTGTTACTGTGTTTGGCATATCGCATACGCCACAGAGAGCTTTTCAGGCTCTGCCATGTGGGCGAATACTCTCTGTAGCTTACTGGGATCTCTGAGAGGGATGGAGGAATTGAACCCAGGTTGGCCGTGTGCAAGGCAAACACCGTGTGCAGGTTGATAGTTTTTATCCTTAAGATTTATCATTTATGCGTGCTGAAAGTAGACTATACACCAAACATGATGGCCACTTACCACCTGTATTGCAAACCATAGCACCCAAAAGGAGAAAGAGAGAAAATGGGAATGTGTTTGCTATAGAGGCAGGGGTCAGGGGGATAGGGTGGGGGTAGCCGGAGGGGTACTGAGAACATTGGTGCTGGAGAATGGGCACTGGTGAAGGGATGGGTACTCGATCATTGTATGACTGAAATTCAAACACAAAAGCTTTGTAAGTCTATAACTGTATCTCAAAGTGATTCATTAAAACTTTTTTTTTAATTTAAAAAAGGAATTATCATTTATAATTTTTCTTTTCCTATGTCAGTTCAGACTTGGTTGTTCCACAATAAATCCTAAATTGAGAGAAGCCTTAGAGAAAAGCAATTACTCTCCAAAAGTTGTCAGAGCTATTTGATCAGCTCAGAGACCTTTGGATTTCTCTGTGAGTAGCCAATTATTCCCAAGTTTGTTTTCTGCTCTGCTCCTGCAGGACTCCACAGACTTGGGCTGATGTCATGGGAAAGTTTCTGAAGTGAACACCTGAGGGGGACTTGCATTAAAAACTTTTCTAAATTGATCCATTTGCGGCTCAGACAGTAATTTGTGAGTCCATGGGCACATCAGAAAGTTTGCTGAGCTCCATGTGACAGGGTGTCTGGGGACCAAGTCACTGTTGTTTTTATAGCCCTGGATTAACACACAGGCATTCACCCGCAGCCTAGCAGAGGGTCCGGTCAACTTTGCCAGCCTCAGACTCAGTAAGTACCTCCTGTCTCTGCTCCTGCTTGAAGGAAGAGACAGGGATTTTTCTTTAGAAAAATTTCCTTTTCCTGGAGCTGGAGAGATAGTGCAGGGGTAGGGAGTTTGCCTTGCACGCAGCTGACCTGGATTCCAACATCCCCAACATTCCATAGGTTCCCCCAAGTACTGCCAGGAGTATTTTCTGAATGCAGAGCCAGGAGTAACCTGAGCATCACCAAGTGTGTGAGTTCCCAAAGTGAAATGCAGTTGCTGCTGCTGTGATGCATGTGTGCATTAGGTGGCCCAGGGCCGCCTCCCCACCTCCCCACCTCCCTAGGGCTCACCAACAGAGAGACAGAGAGATGGGGAGTTGGGGAACCACAGTCTGATGGTGAAAATGGCCCCTTTAATGCAGAGTTGCTAGCGTACTTATAGAACATCTGAAGGGGGGGTGAGGTTAAGGACATAGGTGTGATTGGTCATTTATAGAGATAAACATTTGGCAGAGGAAATTCTTTTGTGGAGATCAACTCAAGAAGACACTCTATCTTCCAGGGGCATCCACATTGCTTTTTTCTTTCCCTCTAGTTGTATAAGTTATCAATACTTGCAGTTGTTTGGATAAACACAGTAAGAGACAAAGATCCCAACACTTAGTTTTCTGGGCTCTGAGAGCAAGCAAGGCTTTTACCGTAAATCCCAGACTAAGTCCTCAGGCCAGTTCAGCTTGTCCTTCCCTATAGGGGTCCTGTCTCTTAGGTTGTAACAGCTTGCAGCAAGACCATGCATTTATACTTTCTAGAATGTTTGATTTTACTGCCAGGTACGGCAGGACCTCCGTTTTGGGGTGTTAAGAACTACAGCAACTGAACCCTGAGTCAAGTAATTAGGACCAAGTAATTATGCCCAGGAGCAGATGTATCTCAGATGTATTTGAAGTGCTGTATATTTGTACCTGCTTTTCTATCTTCCCTACAACCTTTTTATATTTTACTATAGAGCAATGTTCTTCGGTTAAACAGACAGACCATTAATGCAATGCCGCTAATATTTGGGAGTTGATTGACTCTTTTACCCGCCTCTTCATGTATTTCTCATTGAATTTTAACTTTTCTCTCAAATGCCTTTTTTTCATGTATTTTTCTTGTATTCTATGATCTAATAACCAAAATATTAGAATTATTGGGGGCAGCAGCCACAGTGGTACGGGGAAGGCTCCTGCCGTGCATGTAGCTGATGCAGGTTTGATCCCCGACAGCCCATAGGGTCCCTGAGCCCACCAGCCCACTGAGTACAGAGTTAGGACTAAGCCCTGAGTACTGCTGAGTGTGGTCCAAAAAGTAAACAAAACAAAATTTGAACTATCTTATCTAGTTCAGCTTAATTCAATGATTTTAGGGTTGTTTAGGGAATTGTTTTATACATTGTAGAGTTTTTCATTTTGGTAAGAATTTTTCTATCACAATACCAGATGTTCTGGTTCATAAATATTTTATGCATTCAAATGTCTTTTTCTGTCACTCAAAGAAATGTTTCTACGAGTTGAAAAATGTTTGACCAACAATTTTTTGCACCAATTGGTATTATTTTATAGTTTATTTAATGCTGTTAATCCTCTAACTTTGTAACTATTTTACGGATTGTGCTGTCATAATATTTTTGTTTGAAATTTCAATATTAACCAATGTAGATAATTCATTGAATTTCTTTATTGAATGAATAAATCTAACAATTTATCATTATCAACATTAAACTTCTTTATTTCTTTATAATATTATTGAAGATAGTATGGAATTAAGTGAGCTGTGATTGTTGATATTTATACTTGTGACATAAAATAATGAGTTTGGAAATTTTTATATTTTGTTATAATTACCTTGAATCAATACATTTTCTCTTATATTCATATTATTTTATAGTACAAAATTGTTTTGTTTTTGTTTTGGGCGACACCTGTGGTGTTCAGGGCTTACTTCTGGCTTTGAAATCAGGAATCACTCCAGGTGGGGTTCAGGGGATGCTAAGGGATGCCAGGATCAAACCCTATCAGCTGTGTGCCAGGCAAGTGCCCTCCCCGCTATGCTATCACTCCAGACCCACACAAGATTTTTGATTCTTCGCTTGGTTGGTTTAGCTTTTTTGGTCACACCCGACAATGTTGAGGGGCTACTCTTGGCTCTGCATTCAGGAATTACTCCTGGTGGTGCCGGGGGACCTCATAAAATGCCAGGAACAAAAGGGTCAGCTTCATTCAAGGTAAATTCCCTACCCACTAGATTCTAAATCTAGCCCCAGGAATGAGACTTTTCAAGGAGAGAGCTGCCTGTCTCATTTGTGATACAGCAATCTGACATATTTTGCCAAATGTGAAGTCAATTATGTTAATGTTTTCTAAAGTTATGAAACTTTCACTTTTTTTGTAGATTCCCTAAATGTTTCTGCTATTTCCCTTATGCTACTTTATGGGTTTGCTTTTAGGCCACACATGGCTGTGCTCAAGGCTTACTCGTGGCTCTGTGCTCAGGGATCACTCCTGCTGGGGCTGAGAGGATATGCGGTACCAGGGATCAAACCCAGGAGAGTTGTGTGCAAGGCAAGTGTCCTCCCCACTGTGCTATTGCTCCGGCCTTTTCCTATGCTATTTTGAAAAAATTGTTAATTATTACACACAGATTTTGGTACTGAATTAAGTAAATTGATTGAAACAATTTCTTCTTCAAATTAATCCTTTTACTGTACTTCACTCTAGAGTTTCCCTACTTGAAAATGATGTGCAACTTTTACTTCTATCTAGTTGAAAAATTCCATCTCCCAGAGAAAATAAAATGATTTTATTCTAATTTTTAATGATGAACTTTTTTCTTTCTTTTGTTTTTTTTATTTTTTAATGAAACACCGTGAGATAGAATTACCGACTTATATACTTTCAATGATCGAGAACCCATCTCTCCACCAGAGCCCATACTCAACCACCAATGTTATCAGTATCCCTCCCACCACCCCCACCCCATCCCCCCTGCTTCTGTGGAAGGCACATTCTCTTTTACTCTCTCTCTCTCTCTCTCTCTCTCTCTCTCTCTCTCTCTCTCTCTCTCCTTTTGGGCTTTATGGTTTGCAATTCAGGTAATACGTGGCCATCATGTTTGGTCTATAGTCTACTTTCAGCACACATCTCTCATCCCGATCGAGGCCTCCAAGCATCCTTTGCTTGGTGGTCCCTTCTCTGTCTCAGCTGCCTTTTCCCCAGCATGTGAGGCCAGATTCCAAGCAGTGGAGCAATCCTCCTGGCCCTTATCTCTACTACCTTGAGTGTTAGTCTCCCATTCTGTTACTTGATATTCCACAAATCAGTGCAGTCCTATGTCTGTCCCTCTCTTTCTGACTCGTTTCACTTAACATGATACTCTCCATTTCAATCCACTTATATGCAAATTTCATGACTTCATCCTTTCTAACAGCTGCATAGTATTCCACTGTGTATTTGTACCAGAGTTTCTGTAACCAGTCATCTGTTCTCGGGCACTCGGTTTTTTTCCAGATTCAGGCTATTGTAAATAGTGCTGCAATAAAGATACAAGTGCAGATGTCATTTCTACTGTTTTTTTCATCTTCTGGATATGTTCCCATAAGTAGTATTGCTGGGTCCAATGAGAGCTCAATTTCTAGTTTTTTGAGAAATGTCCATATTGTTTTCCAAAAAGACTTAAACAGTCAGCATTACCACCAGCAGTGAAGGAGAGTCCCCTTCTCCCCACATCCACACCAACACCGGTTGCCTTTATTCTTTTGGATGTGGGCCAATCTCTGAGGTGTGAGGTGATATCTCATTGTTGTTTTAATCTGAATCTCCCTGATGATTAGTGATGAGGAGCATTTTTTTCATGTACCTTTTGGCCATTCAAATTTCTTCTTTGAGAAAGTTATATTTATTTCATCGCTCCATTTTCTGATGGGTTGGATGTTTATTTCTTGTAGAGTTCAAAAAGGGCCTTGTATATCTTTGATATTAACCCCTTATCAGATGGTTATTGGGTGATTATCCTTTCCCATTCTGTAGACTGTCTTTGTATTCTGGTCACTGTTTCTTTAGAGGTATAGAAGCTTCTTAGTTGAAGATAGTTCCATTTGTTTATCTCTGTTTCCACTTGCTTGGTCAGTGGTGTTTCATCTTTGAAGATACCTTTAGCTTCAATGTTGTGGAGTGTTTTGCCGATCTTGTCTTCAGTGTACCTTAGGGATCCTGGTCTAATGTTGAGGTCTTTAATCCATTTTGATCTGATTTTTGTGCATGGTATTAGGTAGAGAACTGAACCCATTTTTTGTCATGAAGCTGTCCAGTTTTGCCAGCACCTTTATTAAAAAGGCTTTCCTTACTCCACTTCATATTTCTTGCTCCCTTATCCAAAATTAGATGATCATATGTTTGAGTGTGTGTGTAAGGATATTCCACCCTCTTCCTTTGGTCTGCAGCTCTGCCTTTGTTCCAATACCATGCTGTTTTAATTATTACCGTAGAGTTTGCATTTGGGGAAAGTGATGCCTCCCATCTTTTTTCCCCCAAGTATTTCTTTAGCTATTTGTGGGGGTTTGTTGTTCCATGGGCTGGAGCGATAGCACAGCGGTAGGGCATTCGCCTTTCATGCGGCCAACCCGTGTTCAATTCCTCTGTCCCTCTCGGAGAGCCCGGCAAGCTACCGAGAGTGTCGCACCCGCATGGCAGAGTCTGGAAAGCTACCCGTGGCGTATTCGATATGCCAAAAAACAGTAACAATAATTCTCACAATGAGAGACATTACTGGTGCCTCCTCGAACAAATCAATGAGCAATGGGATAACAGTGACAGTGTTGTTCCATATGAATTTCAGGAGTGTTTGATCCATTTCTTTGAAGAATTCTATGGATATCTTTATAGGAATCACATTGAATCTGTATATTGCTTTGAGGAGTATTGCCATTTCAACAACATTAGTTCTCTCAATCCATGAGCAGGGGATGTTTTTCCATTTCCTCGTGTCCTTCTTCTTTTTTGAAGTAGTGTTTTGTATGTCTTTGTAGAGATCCTTTACCTCCTTTGTTAAGCTGATTCTGAGGTATTTGATTTTCTGAGGCATGCCTGCTAATGAGATTCCTTTTATCATGTCACGTTCTTCTCTCTCATTATTTGTGTTTAGATAGAAAAGCCATGGACTTTTCGGTATTGATTTAAAAGCCTGTGACTTTGCCTTATAAGTCTATTGTTTCTAGGAGCTTATTGATAGAGGCTTTTGGGTTCTCTCTATATAGTATCATATCATTTGCAAATAGTGAGAACTTGATTGTTTCCTTTCCTATCTGGATGCCCTTAATACCTTTTTCTCGACTAACCACTATTGCAAGTGCTTCCAGTACTATATTGAAAAGAAGTGGTGACAGTGGGCATCCTTGTCTTGTTCCTGGTCTTAGAGGGAAGACTCTCAGTTTTTCCCTAATGAGGATAATGCTTGCCATGGACTTGTGGTAGATAGCTTTCACCATATTGAGGAAAGTTCCTTCAATACCCATTTTGGTGATATTTTTCATCAGAAATGGTCTGGATCTTGTCAAATGCTTTCTCTGCATCTATTGATATGACCATATGTTTTTATCTTTTCTTTCATTGATATGATGGATTTTGTTGATTGACTTTCGAATATTAAACCATCCTTGTATCCCCAGCATGAATCCCACTTGATCATGGTGTATAACCTTTTGATGAGTTGTTGGATTCTATTTGCTAATATTTTGTTGAGGATCTTCGCATCCGTATTCATCAGAGATATTGGAAAGTAATTTTCTTTTTTTGTGGTGTCTCTGTTTGCTTTTGGTATTAGGGTGAAATGTGCCTCATAGAAATTGTTTGGGAGTGTTTCTGTTTCTTAAATTTCCTGGAAAAGCTTGAAAATAACTGGCAATAGGTCCTCTTTAAATGTTTGGAAGAATTCACTAATGACTTCATCAGGGCCTGGGCTTTTGTTTTGGGGAATAATTTTGATTACAGTTTGGTTTCTTTGGTAGTAAGACTATTCAGATACTCCAAATCTTCTTGGTTCAGCTTTGGGAGATTATAGGAATCCAGGAATTGATTCATTTCTTCTAGTTTCTCTTGTTTTATGGTATACAGATTTTCAAAATAATCTCTGATGATCTTTAGGATTTCTTTGGTTTCTGTTGTAATGTCCCCCTTTTCATTTCTGATTCGGTTTGTTAGGGTTCTCTCTCTCTCTCTCTCTTTTTGTGAGTCTTGTAGTGGTTTATCAATCTTGTTTATTTTCTTTTTTTTTTTTTTTGCTTTTTGGGTCCGAGATAGGACTAACTGATAAGCTTCGTTGGTTGTTACCCTAAAATCAAAAACAAAAAACATGAAAGCAATAATTGCTCCTCAGTTATGCCAATAACACTCTAAATATTACTTTTGCACTAAGTCTTCATCTTTTGAAAAATGACATTACTTTTGCACGTTGGGCTGGAGTTATAGCACA
Organism: Sorex araneus; assembly: GCF_027595985.1. Taxonomy (NCBI): domain Eukaryota; kingdom Metazoa; phylum Chordata; class Mammalia; order Eulipotyphla; family Soricidae; genus Sorex; species Sorex araneus. The sequence continues at coordinate 247,911,981 of NC_073303.1, forward strand.
GCAGGTAGGGCGTTTGACTTACACGCAGCCGACCCAGTTTTGATTCTTCTGCCCCTCTCAGACAGTCAGGCAAGCTACTGAGAGTATCTTGCCTGCACGGCGGAGCCTGGCAAGGTACCTGTGGCAATTTCTATTATGCCAAAAATAGTAAAAACAAGTCTCACAATAGAGAAGTTGCTGGTGCCTGCTCGAGCAAATTGATGAGCAACAGGATGACAGTGATACAGTGATACTTTTGCACATTCTACTGAACAAGAATATGTTAGTCACATTGATGCTGGCATGTCATGACATTTCTCTCAAGTTCACCAACAAATCTGCTATTTATTTTCTCTGCAGCTCTTTATCGAACAAACAAGAAAGCAATGGACACAATAGTTCTGCAAGAAACAGTTTGGGGAGTATTATTTTTCTTCCAGTTCATGATAGGTTTCATTGGAAATTCATTGTTGCTCATGCTATATGTCAACACCTTTCTGCAAAGAAAGAAGCCAATAGATTGGATATTTACCCACTTAACGCTAGCCAACATGATGACAGTTTTATTTGCTGGGATTCCGGAATTAATATTTTTCTTTGGAATAAGAAACTTTCTGAATGACACTGGTTGTCAAGCAGTTTTGTTCTTGTACAGAGTGGGCCGGGGTCTTTCCCTCTGTACCACATCTTTCCTCAGTGTGTTCCAAGCCATCGTGATCACCAATAACCACGCTCAGTGGGCGTGGTTCAAATCAAACATCTGCACATGTATTTCTTCTGCCTTCCTCTTTTTCTGGGCACTCAACATGCTGATCTATATCCGGGTCATCTTGTTAGTGGAGGCTCCATTCAATATTTCTGGAATTGAAGACGTTCATAACCTAAAATATTGCATGGCACGTATGGCACATGGCTCAGAGACTCTGGGACCATCTGTATTTCATGGAGGAATGGTTTTTAGAGATTTGCTGTGTGTGCTTCTCATGATCTGGACCAGCATGCACATAGTAAAGTTCCTCTTAAACCATCGCAAGAATGTCCAGCACATCCTTAGGCACAGTCTCTGCCCACAGTCCTCTCTTGAGATCAAGGCCACCCACACCATCCTGGCCCAAGTCAGCTGCTTTGTCTTTTTTTACTGGATCAACTGCTGCCTTACCATTTATGTAACATTCAGTCCTGCGGTTCAAGGGTTAGAAAACATCACTGTTTTTGTCTCTTCCTGCTATCCAGTGATCTGTCCTTTGTTGCTGATAAAAAATCACAGAGGCCCCTTTCTGAATTTCACGTTTGTAAAGATGAGGAAATCTTCTCCACAAACCACTGTGGTCAGAGACTTGAATAACTCTCACACCATCTCTGACACAAAGTGCTCAGGACAGAAAAATCCCACTGCAAATGTTAAGTGATGGGGGGTGGAGAGATAGCCCTCTGGGTAAGACACTTGCCTTCACATAATCTACACAGGATCAGGAGTGATTTCTGAGTTCTGAGCCAGGAGTGAATCCTGAGCAACACCAGGTGTGACCAGGGAAAAGGGTGTGAGGGTTTTGTGGTGTGAAACAAAAGAAAATAATATCCTATACGGTCACATATCTAAGTCCACAGCTTACTGTACAGACTGAGATCAATGAACTGTGAATTCAATAAAACACATTGTAGAAAGCTACAAGAGGGTCTTTATTTTCATTCTTTTTTTGAGAAAGTGAGTGAACATCTGGCTGTGCTCGGTGCTCCAACCTGGTTTGGATGCTTACAGGGCAAGCACATTACCTTCTATACTATTGCTCTATTCCCCGCTTTATTTCATTTATAAAATGATTTCAAATATTCATCTTTGAGAATATTGAAGTGGTTCTATGGAAACAATTAACCTAATGTGACCTATTCCCCAGTAAATGGGATACTGGAGATTAAATCCGGGTCATCCATGAGCAAGACAATTTCCATCCTGCTGTGTATCTCTGATTTCCCAGAAAAAGTCCTCTAACAGAATAATAGTGGCGTAGGGTTGGGGTTTGAGCAATAGTACAGTGGGTGTGTGTTTGCTAAGCAAGACAATTTTTTCCATCCTGCTGTGTATCTCTGCTTCCCCAGAAAAAGTCCTCTAACAGAATAATAGTGGCGTAGGGTTGGGGTTTGAGCAATAGTACAGTGGGTGTGTGTTTGCTTTGCACACGGACAATGTGGATTTAGTCCTTGGCATCCTATATGGTCTCCAAGCAATTCCTGAGTGCAGAGCCACGAGGAACCCCTGGGTATCTCCAGGTGTGACCCCTAAGGCAATTAATAAATATAGTGTTTTTATTTTTAAAAGAGTGGTAACAAAGCAAGGGAGACATTCACTGAATTCCAAATACTTTCGGCAAATGCACAAAACGTGAATTTAAAAGTTCTATAAACAAGCTCAAATAAAGGTAAGAAGCAATCTGTAAGCAGTATAATAAATGTCTGACTCAAGACATTGAATAGCTTATGCACAAAAGGAAAAGGAGAGAGAGAGCAAGAGGAAAATTGTGTCCTACATAAGGATGCTGTGATTTGGGATGGAGGTTTGGGGGATGGTGATAGGGAAACAGAATACCTTGGTGGTGGGAAATGTACACTGGTGGAGGGATGGGTGCTGGATCATTGTATGACTGAAACTCAATTATTATCAGCTTTGGAATGGTCTATCTCAACATATCCTATTAAAAAATTTTAATGAATCACTGTGATATACAGTTACAGATTTACAAACCTTCGTGATTATGTTTCAGTCATACAATGATCGAGTACCCATCCCTTCACAGTGCCCATTCTCCACCACCAATGTTTCGAGTATCCCTCCCATCAATCCCCTCTACATGCCCCTGCCTCTGTGACAGGCACATTCCCTTTGACTCTCTCTCTCCTTCTGGGTGTTATGGCTTTGGGGACTAAGTGTCCATCATGTTTAGCCCATGGTTTACTTTCAGCACACATCTCACATCCTGAGCATCATTTACTCCAAGCATCATTTACTTTGTGGTCCCTTCTCTATCTCAGCTGCCTCTTCCCACAACATGTGATGCCCACTACGGATATCCAATTTAACTTTTTTTAAGAAAAAGTAATGTAGGGGGGCTGGAGTGACAGCACAGTCAGTAAGGCGTTTGTCTTGCACGTGGCCAACCTGGGTTCGATTCCCAGCATCTCATGTGGTCCCCTGAGCACCAACCAGGAGTAACTCCTGAGTCCATGATCCAGGAGTAAGCCCTGTGCATCACTGGGGGTGACCTAAAAACCAAAAAGAAAAAAAAAGCAATGTAGAATTCATGCCCAATTCAATCAAGTTAATCAATGGCTGAATAAATATCAGTACTCCTACATACACACACACACACACAAAAAAAAGACATTGAGTAGCTCAATTTCCTTCATTACCAGTGAAATCTCAATTATTCCTGAAAAATAGAAGGTTTTATGAAGTAATGTGAGTAAACATTAAGTGAAGAATTGTCTATTCTATATAATCTACAAATACAACAGGGCTGGCAGTGGTGTGAAGTGTGGGCAGAGGGCAGGATGAGTGATTGTGGGTCATATTTGATTCAACATTAGCCCATCATTGGGGTTGGAGGGTTAGTCCAATGGGGAGGGTGCTTCTCTTGCATGCAGCTGACCCAGCTTCAATCCCTGGCATCCCATAGGGTTCCCTGTGCACCACAAGGAGTAATTTTTAAGTGCAGAGCCTGAAATAACCCCTGAGAGTCCCTGGGAGTGGCCCCCAAACAAGCAAATACAAGTGGACTGTTTGTACATCCTGAAGCAATTCTTCACTGCTCACTTCAAACCCCAAAGAATGGTGTTCTGTTCAGCTCTATGGGGAGTCGTATCAGGATCCAGATAACTAGGAAAACTAGCTCAGTGGGTTCTTGGGGAACCCCCCCAAAAAAACCTCACACCTCTGGGTCAAGTGACAGTGCAGCAGGGATCAGCTTGCCTTGCATGCCGCCAAACAGAGGTCAATCCGCAACAACCCATAGGATGAGCACTGCCACGAGTAATTTATGAATGCAGAGCCATAAATAAGCCTTCAGCATCACCAAGAGCGGCCCCAAAACAAAAGCAAACAACAAAGAAGATTTTTTTTTGGTGGTGACTGTGTGGATATGTATTTAGGGAGTGTACTAGCAAGCGGTTCCACATCAAAAAATGCCTGAAGAGCAGACAGACAAACTGCCTAACAAAAATGGACTCCAAGGTGGGCCGGAGCAGTAGTATAAAGGGGGAGGGGACTTGCCTTGTACACGGCTGACCCAGGTTCAACTCCCCAACATCCCATATGGTCTTGAGCACCACCAGGGATGATTCCTGAGAGCAGAGTTAGGAGTAACCCCTGAACATCGCCAGGAATTGCTCTAAAAAGATAAGATCATTTTTCATGAACTCCCAGGCAATCATATCCTGAAATAGTTTAAAGTTGTGGTAATTATCCTATGTGACTTTTGAAACAGCCATAAGGATGTAACACTCATCATAAAAAGGATGAACAGAGCAAACGATGGGAAAAAGCACATTTTTTTTTTGCCTTTTGGGGTCACACCCACTATACTATCACTCCAGCACTTATGACTCATCTTTTGACAGGTCAGAGAATAAAGTATTGAATAGTGATGTCATTCCATCATGTAACCCCCAAGTATACTGTTTCCCTAATTGAATGAGACATGCAATTATGTAAGGCAGGTTCTTGGATATCATAAGTAACACTTAAGTACAGCACTTATGTTATAATTTGGTGCTATTTACTACAGTTGGATACACAATAAGAAGAACATTTAAAAAATCATAATGTTTTGGGCCTGGAGCAATCCCCAACAATGCCCAACCTGCTGTGTCCTTGTGTCCTGGTTTGCTCGGGATCAGACAGGCATTTTCGGGTAGCCAGAAAGAACAGGTGGCAGACTGATCACCAGACCACAACCTTTACTGAAAAATAAACAGCGCTAATGTAGGGAAAGAGGGGACAGGGATAGAACGGGAAACAATGCCAGGGAAGCACAGAAGAGGAGTTGAACACAGCAGAGTTTAACACTCATGGAGAATTGTGAGTGTCCCTGGGGAGTGATGAGCCATGGGTGCACTGCAATGGGTGGCAAGTAACTCAAATAACATCATCTCCAGCAAGGGAAAAAAATAGACCCATAGTCAAGCCGTACTGCTTGTAATAGAGGAGCAATGATTACACACAGTAATTACAAATTATGGGGAGACAGCACCCCTTCTGGGACTGTCCTGTGCCATCTCTGGAGTGGTGTCTTCCAAGCCCTGCCTTCTCCGAGAGAATCCCAGGATCTTTAATCAACAGGGTGGCACTCTCCAGATGACTCAGAAACAGTGCCTGCAGAAACTCAACAAACAATGATACCCTTGCCTTGTATGAGGTGACAGGAGTTTAGTCCCCAGCTCCACATACAGGTCCCCAAGTACCACCAGGTATAATTCCTGACTGTAGAGACAGTGAAAGACCTGACCATCACAGGGTGCGACCCAAATAGCAAAAAATCCAATAATCCTGATCAAAATGAAAATTAGAGTCATACAAATGAGGTCTGGAGCTATAGTACAGTGGGTAGGGCATTTGCCTTGCATGCAGCCAACCGGGTTTGATCCCCAGCATCTCATATGGTCCCCGCAGCGCGCCAGAAGTAATTCCTGAGTGCAGAGGCAGAAGTAACCCTTGAGCACCGTCAGTTGTGACCCAAAAAGCAAAAAAAAGTCATCCAAATATTCCTATATTCCAGAATCTGAGAGTTACACTTTTCATGCTCATCAGATATTGATAAATGTATATAGCAATTGATGACATATAGAAATAAGTAAGCAGGGCTGAAATGATAGTATAGCAGGTAAGGTGTTTGCCTTGCACATAGCTGACACACATTCAATCCCAGGCATCCCAGATGGTACCCCAACCCAATGGTAGCAATTCCTTAGTGCAGAGCCAGGCGTAACTCCTAAGCATCGCTAATTGTAACCCCCCAAAAAGCAATATATATATATATGTACATATATAGTCTAGAGATTCCATTAATATTAAGGATGTTTTTTTTAATCCTTATGTATTGTCATTTATAGTCCTTGTTTTCCTAAGTCAATTCAGACTTGATTGTTCCACAATAAATCCCAAATTGAGAGTTGCCTTAGAGAAAAACAATTACTCTCCAAAAGCTGTCAGAGCTATTTGATCAGAGCATTGAGAACTTTTCAATTCTTTTGCGAGTAGCCAATTATCCCCAAGTTTGTCTTCTGCTCTGCTCCTGCAGAACTCTGAGGACTCAGGCTGATGTAATGGGAAAGTTTCTGAAGTGAACACCTGAAGGGGACTTTCATTAAAAACTTTTCTAAATTGGTCCATTTGCAACTCAGACAGTAATTTGTGGGTGCATGGGCACAACAGAAAGTTTCCTGAGCTCAAAGTGACAGGGTCTCTGGGGACCAAGTCGCTGGTGTTTTTATAGCCCTGGATTAACACACAGGCATTCACTTGCAGCCTGGTAGAGGGTCCCGTCAACTTCGCCAGCCTCAGACTCAGTAAGTACCTCCTATCTCTGCTCCTGCTCAAAGGAAGAAACAGGGATTTTTCTTTAGAAAATTTCCTTTCCCTGGGGCTTGAGAGATAGTGCAGGGGGTAGGAAGTTTGCCTTGGACACAGCTGACCCGGGCTCCAACATCCCCGACATTCCATAGGGTCCCTCAAGCACTTCCAGGAGTATTTCCTAAATGCCGAGCTAGGAGTGACCCGAGTATCATTAGGGATGACCCAAAATGACAGAAAAAAAAGGGAAGAGTTTATTTTTCCTGATCCTGTTTTTGGGGGACACGCTTTCTAATGCTAAGCTCACCTGAGTTCCTATACTCACATTCCTTTATACTCATGATATTCTGAAGGCTTTTTCTTCTTTGTTTTGTTTTTTGCTTTTGAGTCACACCAACTGATGCTGAGGGGTTACTCCTGCCTCTGCACACAGGAATTACTCCTGGTGGTGCTCGGGGGACCCTAAGGGATGGTAACTGGTCAGCTGTGTGCAAGGCAAGCAGGAATTACTGTGGTCGTGCTCAGGGGGTATTGGGGATGGAATCCTGGTGGACTGCATGAAAGGCAAGTGCCCTACCCACTGCACTATCACTCTAGCCCCATCAATTTATTATTTTCTTCTCTGTAGTTTCAACCATATATTTCGTTATGCTTTGTATTCTTCTGTTCTTTCCCTTTTATTTAACTTTGGTTGTTTGGGGGCCACACCAGCAGTGCTCAGGACTTACTCCTGATTCTGTGCTCAGGGTTCACTCCTGGTGGGCTCTGAGGACCCTATACAATGCTGGGGATTAATCCCAAACAAACCACGGGCAAGGCAAGCACCCTATGCACTGGACTATCACTCTGGTCCCTTTGATTGCTCTTAATCTGCATTTCAGTTAAAAATATTTTTTAAAACCTTATGGTGGCAAAAACTAGTTCTTAGAGTAACACAGACCAATTCACTAAGCATATTGACATCCTCACTCATCACTTTTACAGCAACTCTGTTCTCCTTTCCACTCTGATTAACCTTTGTTTTCTGAGTTCAGTTTCCTTTCATTTATTCCCCCCCACCTCTTTATGCATTTCTCATTAATTGTTAACTTTTCCTCCAAATGCCTTTTCATATATTTTTTCTTATTTCCTATAATCTAATAACCAAAATTTTAGAACTGTTGGGACTGGGACTGAAGCCACAGTGCAGCGGGGAGGGCTCTTGCCATGCTTCCAGCTGACCCAGGTTAAATCCCCGAATCCCATAGGGTCACTGAGCCACCAGGATTGATCCCTAAGTGCAGAGCCAGTAGTAAGCCCTGAGCACTGCCAGGTGTGGACTAAAAAAAAAGAGTATTAGGACTACATTATCTAACTTATCTTAATTAATTAATTTTAGGGTTGTTTGAGGTTTATTTTAATAATTTCTAGAGGTTTCAATTGGTGAGAGTTTTCCACTACAATACTAGATGTTCTGATTCATCAATGATTTATGTATTCAAAGTTTTTTTTCTGCCTTACAAAGACATCTTTCTACGAGTTTAAAAAATTTTGACCAAGAATTTCTTTCATCAAGTGAAATTATTTTTTCAATTAGAATATTTTATCGGAGAAATAATGTTGAAAATCCTTTAACTTTGCAACTATTTTGTGAATTGTGTTATCACAAAATTTTTGGCGGTTTCAATTATTAACCAGTGTAGATCATTCATTAATAGTGAATCAAGAACCTAATAATTTTTAATTTTCAATATTTATCTTCTTTATTTATCATATGATGAAGATATAATGGAATAAAGTGAACTTACGATAGTTGATATGTTCATACTTTTTTTTTTCTCTACACAAAACGCGTTTTTAAAACAGTGATGAGCTATACACAGAAAGAAAGCAACAGAGAAAATTGGGGAGGGCGGGCGTGGGGGAGCCCACCGCAACCCCTCCCGCCCAAGCACCAAGGCTGGGGCACTTGACCTGGCAGGGGGCAGCTGTCAGCTCTGAGCTCTTCCTGCTGGGGAAGCCCCTGGGGGGCGTGGCCAGCAAGGGTTTCCGTGGCCTCATGGCTCAGTAGGGGCTCCCGGCCTCCCCTGAGCAAGCACCTTGGCGGGACTTGGTCGCTCCACTCGGGAACTGGGGGGTTCGGAGGATCCCAGGTCTCACGAGGTGCGTGCGTGCACGTGTCCGGAGTGAGTAGGTCCACGGGGACGGGAGTGAGCCAGGACAGGGGGTCTTTGGGGGCTCTGCGAATGGCCATCGAAGGCAAGCGCAGCCCCACCTGGCTGCCCCCACGGGCCAGGGAATCCCCCAGGCCCCAAGTGCTCTGCTGGGGGGAGGGTGTCCCGGCTGCAGTGTGCCCGGCCCCCTGGGGACGAATGGAGGCTCTGGCTTGCTCCTTTGGAAACGGAAAGGAAAGAGGGAGGAGAGGGTGCAGGAGGGTGTGGACTGCGCGCGTCAGGGCGCCTCGGCCACGGCCGTCTGTGCCTGCGGGGCGGGGGGCTCTCCGGGAGGGGCGTCCACTCTGGAGAAGCTCCTGTCCAGGATGCGCCGCGGCAAGTGCCGCGCCCCCTCCTCCTGGGTGGACAGCGGCCTCCGGAACTGCGCCTCGCAGAACCCGCCCCTGAGGGGACAGACGTTGCCCGCGGACTTGACGAGTGACGTCTGAGGGGGTCGTGGCCCCGGGGAGGGGCCGGCCGGACCCGGGGAGGGGGCTGCCGACCTCCTCTCGCTTCTGTCGCAGACCGCCAGCGTCCTCCCCGCCCGGGCCCCAGAGGCGCTGGCCGGGCGCGCTTGCCGGCGCTCACACTCGTTGCTGCTCGGCCGCTGGTGCTCCTCGGCCTTCCCCGAGCCTGGAGGGCCGAGGCCAGAGGCCGCTCGCTGCCACCAGCCGCGCGCCCAGCTCCAGCCCCGGCTCGCCACAGGCGCTGCGCCCCCCACAGCCAGGCCACCGGGGCCACCCCAGCGGCGGCCGCTCGTCACCCTCACGCCTGTGGCCGGCACCGCGGAGCTTCCTGGTGCAGGGACGGCCGCCCCGGATGGAGCTGCGATGGGCGCCCACCTTTGGGGGCCGCCGCTTGGTCCCCTCGCTCAGCGTCTCCATGGGGGCCTCATTCCCGCACCGCTCGGTCACCCCAAACTGCCTCAGGGGCGCCCGCCCGCGCGAGGCCGCCAGCGCCTTGCGGGTCTCAGTCGAGGCCGCGCAGCTCGCAGCAGGCGCCGGTGGGCGAGGGGGCGGCCTTGGCCGTGAAGGGCAGCTCGGTCTGGCGCGGGTCTTGGCCGTCACCTCAGGGGGCGGGCGGGGGTCCTCCCACAGGGGCCGCTTGGGGGCCACGGAGCCTCGGGAGCCGCCGGCTGCCGCCTTGGCACGGCTGAGGGGCGCCAGGATGAGCCCGCGGGGGGTGCGGCCCCGCCCAGCGCCCGGGGTGCCCGGCCGACCCGCCGTGGACACCAGCGGCAGGGCACTCTGCACGGCCCGGCCACCCGGGGAGGCCCGTCCTCCACCAGCGCAGGGGCAGGTCCCCGGCCCGCGGCTCCTTCTTGACGAGGGGTGGCTGGGGCTTCTGTCTGAGGGTTTCCCGCGGGCTCAGGCCGCGTCTTAGGCTTGGCTTTCTGCCCTTCCCGCGGCGGCGGCGGCGGGGGCGGCGGCAGCGGCGCGGGCAGAGCGGCGGGACCCGGACCCGGGGACCCGGGCGGGGGCGCCCCCGCCGGCGCGCGCTCCGGCCCCCCCCCCCCCCGCGGGCGGCCCCGCCATGACCTTGCCGTCAGCTTTTGTGACTAGGCCCTGGGCGGTGGAGAGATCTGTTCATACTTATGAACTAAAATGATCAGTTTGGCACCTTATAGATTTGTTAGAATAACCTTGAATCAATTAGTTCTCCCTTAGGGGCTGGAGCGATAGCACAGAGCGTAGGGTGTTTGCCTTGCACGTGCCCGATCCCGGTTCGATTCCCTGCATCCCTTAGGGTCCCTTGAGTACTGCCAGGAGTCATTCCTGAGTGCAGAGCCAGGAGTAACCCCTGTGCATCGCCAGGTGTGACCCAAAAAAGAAAATAAATAATTCTCCCTTTATTTATAATTTGCATATTACAAGATTATTTTGTTTCTGTTTGGAGCCAAATAGGTGGTGCTCAGTGCTTACTCCTGACTTTAAACTCAGGAATTACTCCAGGTGGGGTTCGGGGACTGTAAGGGATGCCAAGGATCAAACCCTATCAGCTGCGTGCCAGACAAGCGCCCTCCCGAAACGCTGTGTTATCACTCTAGTCCCATGTGGAGATGATGGCTTGGTTGGTTGGATTTGCTTTTTGGGTCACATCTGGCAATGTTCAGGGGATAATCTTGGCTCCGCACTCAGGAATTACTCTTGGGGGTGCTGGGGGACCTACGAAATGCCGGGATCCAACCAGTCAGACCCATGCAAGGTAAACACCCTCCCGGCTGTACTCTCACTCCAGCCCCATGAATGAGATTTTTCAAGGAGAGAGCTGCCCGTCTCATTTGTCCTTTGGTAATCTGACTTATTTTGCCAAATGTTAAGTCTGCACTGCACTGTAGCACTGTCATCCTGTTGTTCATGATTTACTCGATTGGGCGCCAGTAATGCCTCCATTTGTCTCTGTCTCGTGCTAATGTAGCCCAATGGCATCTGCGGGCTCCAGGAACATGAAGTGAGGCCCGTTATTGTTCCTGTTTTGGGCATATCGAATACGCCAAGGGCATTACAGGCTCTGCCATAATGTTAAGTAAATTTTCTTAATATGTTTCCTAAAATGATGATATTCTACCATGTTTGTGAATTCCCTAATGGGCTTATGCTGTTTGCCTTGTGTTCCTTATTGCTTTTAGGCCACACCGGCTGTGCTCAAGGCTTACTCCTCGCTCTATGTCGGAATCACTCCGGCTGGGGCTCAGAGGATATGTGGTACCAAGGGATCGAACCCAAGACAGCCGTGTTCAAGGCAAGTGTCCTCCCCGCTGTGCTATTGCTCCAGGCCTTTTTTTTTCTTTTTGGGTCACACCTGATAATGCACAGGGGTCACTCCAGGCTCTGCACTCAGGAACCACCCCTGATGGTGCTCAGGGGACCCTATGGAATACTGGGAATCGAACCCGGGTCGGCCGAGTGCAAGGCAAATGCGCTACTGGCTGTGCTATTGCACCGGCCCCGTGAAACCAATTCTTCTTAAAATAATCCTTTTACTTGTTTCACTCATGGTTGTCCCTACATGGGAAATATTGTGAAACTTTTGCTGAGTATCACCAGGGGGGGGGGAAATAAAGAAAACAAAACTGTCATTAGCCGTCAGAATAAAATAAACTCTTTTTTTTTTTATTTTCCACCCCTGGTGATACTCAGAGATTACTCCTGCCCTGCAGTCAGGATTTACTCCCGGTAGTGCCCAGGGAACCATATGGAATGCCAGCGATTGAGCCCCTGCTGGCCACGTGCAAAGCAAATGTCTAGCTGCTGTACTATGGCTTCAACCCTAATCATGAATTTCTATAAAATAAGCTGAATATGAATGTGTGATGATGGCCAGGACCTGAGTGAGAAGTGAGAATTAATAAATGTGAGAGGGTGAGGGGAAGGGTACTGAAAATGGCTTTCCTCAGCATCGCACCACCAAAATGGAGCAGGGGTTGGGTTAGGCAGTGCCACCGCGATTAGCATCTATGGAGGGAAGACAGTGATTTGGGCTCAATTAACTTTATGCAGGGAAAGCGACAGAGGCTGTAGGTGGATGATGAGTGTTTCAAAAATGAGTGACTGAGGGGCTGGAGCAATAGTACAGCGGGTAGGGCGTTTGTCTTGCACCGGCCGACCCAGGTTCGATTCCCAGCATCCCATAGGGTCCCCTGAGCACCACCAGGAGCAATTCCTGAGTGCAGAGCCAGGAATAACCCCTGTGCATCCCAGGTGTGACCCAAAAAGCAAAAAAAAGAAAAGAAAAGAAAAAAAAAGAAAAGAAAAGAAAAGAAACGAGAGACTGAGAATCAACTGGAAGTAGGCTCGTGATCAAAGGGAGCACTCCAATCCTGGGTGCAGTATTTAAGGGGCAGGAAGGATAGAGACCCACACACATACAACAAATTTCTTTGTGTGCGTGCATGTGTGTGTGTGTGTGTGTGTGTGTGTGTGTGTTAATTGAATCACTGTGAGATATAGTAACAAGTTTCTTGAGGGGGTTACAGTCATACAATGATACATACTATTCCGCAACCAGTGTACATTTCCCACCACCAATATGCCCAGTATCCCTCCTGCTAACAGTCCCCTTGTGCCTGCCTCTTTGGCAGGCACTTTTCTTCTTTCTCTCTCTGTCTCTGTCTCTGTATCTCTATGTCTCCACCTATCTCTGTCTGTCTGTTTATCTGTCAGTCTCTGTCTGTCTCTATCTCTGTCTCTCTCTGTATCTATCTTTCTCTCTCTTTCTGGGCATTGTAGTTTGCAATACAGATCCTGAGAGTCCATCATGTTTGGCCCTTTACCCACTCTCAGCACACATCTCCCATCCAGAGCAATCTGTTCCAACCAGCATTGTCAATAGTGGCTCCTCCTCTAAACCAACTGTCTCTCCTCCAGCCCTGAGACAGGCTTCCAATCACGAACCAATCCTCCTGGCCCTTGTTTCTATTGTCCATGGTTGTTAAACTTATACTATACGGGTTTGTTTTAATCCCAAAAATGAGTGCATTCTAAGTCTGTTTGTCTCCTGCTGACTTACTTCACTCTGCATATTCTCCATGTCCATGCATTTATAAGCGAATTGCACAGCATCATTTTTCCTAACAGCTGTATGGTACATAAACCACTTCAGGCTCTTCACCCTGCCCCAGCCTGAAGTCCAGCCCCTGCACAAGAGAAAATTGGATCCTCGGAGTTTTGCCCCAGAATTGCCTCCCTTGGGTTTGTTTTGAGGGGCCACACCCGACAATGCTCAGGGCTTACTCCTGGCTCTGCACTCAAAAATCACTCCTGGCAGTGCTTGGGGCACCATTTGGGGTGCAGGAGATTGAGAACCCGGGTTGGCTGCATGGAAGGCAAATGCTCTACCCCAAGAAAGGGTTCTTGAGAAGCTCTAACTCATGGTAGAGAAGTAAATGAAGATAATGTCCAGGAAAGATATTGAGACCTTCACTGAACCAAAGTACCTATGAATTCATGGACACTGCAAGAGACCTGGGTAAGGAATAGTGAGAGATGGGAAATTCACCCCCTAACAGGAACCCCAAGATCAGGATAGTCCCTGAGGAAAACAGGTTTAGACAGAGGGAAGCAGACAGGCATGTCCAGGCCAGAATAGAATAGCAAATTGACATGTAATCTATCCTTTAAGGATGCTGCTGATTATTCATTTGTAATATCCGGGTCTCTGTCTACATGCACCCCTTAATTGTGCCGTGTCTACTCACAGTGCTGAACGTGTCTGTCAACTTCAACAGCGGCTCACATGACAGGAACCAGGATGCTGGAGCAATATGGATGAATAAATGGCTGCTCTGTGTGCTATCTGTTTGGGTGAACCTAAAGCTTGGACACTCCTGATGTGTATTCCATTCTGTGTGACCGAGCTCGCTGGTCAGAGCTCTCAAATCAAACCATTTTGGAGCACTGGAGGTAATGATACAAAAGATTCAGAAGAGAAATCTACAGAATCTGATGGTCCTGTGACTCTCTGAGACAGGATCTGGGGAGAGGCCAGAATGATTTCATGTAAAATGGAGATCCAATACTATGACTTATAAGACTAGAATGAGACCATGTATATGGCGCTGGAGCAATAGCACAGTGGTTGGGCTTTCGCCTTTCACTCGGCCGACATGTGTACGATTCTTCCGCCCCTCTCTGAGAGCCCGGCAAGGTACTGAGAGTATGGAGCCCGCACAGCAGAGCCTGGCAAGCTAGCTGTGCGAATTGGATATGTCAAAAACAGTAACAATAAGTCTCTCAACGAGAGATGTTACTGGTGCCCACTCGAACAAATCAATGAGCAACGGGATGACAGTGACAGTGACAGTGAGAATGAGACCAGACAGATCGTTCATTGGCTAGGGCATTTGACTGGCATGTGGCCAACCAGAGTTTGATCCCTGGCACCCCATAGGGTGCCCTGAACACCAAGAAAGGTAACTCCTGAGTGCAGAGCCAGAAATAAAACCTAAGCATTCCTGGGTGTGATCCAAAAAGCCAAAGGAGAAAAAGTAAAAAGAACTGATTATCAGTTTCTGGAAAATATTATGGAACACATGAAAGCTGTCAAGTTAAATAAAACCAATCTAAGCTACATATGACTTAAATGTATCATAGAGGTTAAATATAACCTCTATGATTATATTTAACCTCTATGATATAAAATATATAATTGATTAAAAAATTACTCAACAAGATACTAACTTTACTTCTCTGGAAATAGCCAGCTGGAATAGTTTTACAAAAATGGAAACAACAGGAGTCAGAGATAGTACAGTGTGGAGGGTGCCTGCCTTGCACATGGCAGACCCGGGTTCGATCCCCTACATCTCATAGGGTCCTCCACACATACCAGGAGTGATCCCTGAGTGCAGAGCCAAGAGTAATCTATGTATAATTCTGGTTGTGACTAAAACACAAAACAAATAGAAGCAATAATTCCTCCTAAATGATGTCAATAACTCTTTAAAAATTCTTTTCGCATTAATTCTTCATTTTATGAAAAATGACAGCGCTTTTACACATTCTACTGACATAATGGGTAAGTCACATTCACACCAGCATGTTGGGACACTTCTCTCAAGTTCACCAACCGATCTGTTATATATACTTTGTCTAGGTCCTCATCCAACGAACAAGGAAGTGATGGACACAGTAATTCTACAAGATACGGTTTGGGGAGTATTATTTTGCTTCCAATTCATGATTGGTTTTATTGGAAATTCATTGTTGCTTATGCTATATGTCAAAACCGTTCTGCAAAGAAATAAGCCAATAGATTGGATATTTACCCACTTAACTTTTGCCAATATGATGACAATTTTATTCCCCGGGATTCCGGAATTAATCTCTTTCTTTGGAATAAGAAATTTTCTGAGCGACGCTGGTTGTCAGGCAATTTTATTCTTTTACCGAGTGGGCCGGGGTCTTTCCCTCTGTACCACATCTTTCCTCAGTGTGTTCCAAGCCATCGTGATCACCAACAACCATGCTCAGTGGGCGTGGTTCAAATCAAACATCTACACATGCATTTCTTCTGCCTTCCTCTGTTTCTGGGTACTCAACATGCTGATCTATGCATGGCTTATCTTGATAGTGAAGGCCCCATTCAACATTACTGGAACTGAAGACTTTTATAACCAAAACTACTGTATAGCACGTGATGCTGAGAGGAATGGAGTGTTTGCATTCCAGGGAATAATGACTTTAAGAGACCTGCTATGTGTGTTCCTCATGATCTGGACCAGCGTGCACATGGTAAAGTTCCTCTTCACCCATCGCAAGAATGTCCAGCACATCCGTAGGCACAGTCTCTGCCCACAGTCCTCTCTTGAGATCAAGGTCACCCACACCATCCTGGTCCACGTGAGCTGCTTTGCTTCTTTTTACTGTATCAACTGCTGCCTTACCGTTTATGTATCACACCGTCATGATATACGAAGGTTAGGAAACATCACTGTTTTTGTGTCTTCCTGCTATCCAATGATCTGTCCTGTCTTGCTGATAAAAAACCTTCGAGGCCCCTTCCTGAACTACACCTTTGGAAAGATGAGGAAATGTTTTCCACAAACCACTGCCGTCAGAGACTTCAAAACTCTCACACCAGCTGTGACACAAAGTTCTCAGGACGGAAAAATTCCCCTGCAAGGTTAAGTGATGGGGGTTTAGAGAATTAGCCCAATGGGTTAATTCTCCAAATTCTCTTGCTTTGCACATATCCTGCACAGGGCCAGGAGTGATTTCTGAGTACAGAGCCAGGAATGAGCCCGTAGCATCAGCAGGTGTGACCAGGGATAAAAGGTGGGGGACTAGGGCTTAAGTGATGTAAAATGAAAGAAAATAACATTTTTTAAAATTATTGAATCACTATGAAATATTAACAAAGCTTTCATGATTGAGTTTCAGTCATACAATATTTCAACACCCAACCACTCCCCTTCCAGTGTATATTCCCCACCACCAATATCCCCAGTATCTCTCCTGCCACTGCCCCCTAGCCTGCCTCTATGCCAGGCTCTCGCTCTCTCTCTCTCTCACTCACTCTCCCCCTCTCTCTCTTACTCTCCCTCTCTCTCTCTCTTTCTCTCTGCCCCTCTCTCTCTCCCTACCTCCTCTCCCCTTTTGGGCATTATCATTTCCAACATAGATACAGAGGGGCCATTATGTTTGGTTGTTTGCCCACTCTCAGCACACCTCTCCCATGCAGAGCGATCCTTCCAACCATTATTGCCATCATGTCCCTTCTCTGTCCCAACTGCCCTCCCCTAGCCCTTGAGGCAGGCTTCCAAGCGTGGACCCTTTGTCCTGACCCATGAGAAAAATAACGTCTTATATGGACATGTCTCCAAGTCCACAGCTCAATGTACATGCTGAGAAAAATGAATAGGTTAATTGAATGAAACACATTATAGAAAGCTGCACATACAAGAGGCAATTTTTTCCCAAGGTTTATTGGGTTACTCCCATCACAGTGCTCCCAATCCTCTGTGTTTCCTTGTAACCTCATTCTTTTTTTTAAATTTTTTTGCTTTTTAGGTCACACCCGATGATGCACAGGGGTCACTCCTGGCTATGCACTCAGGAATTACCCCTAGCAGTGCTCTGTTTGGGCAGGGGTTGGGGTTCAGGATGGAAACATCCAAAATATTTTGGTGGGAAGGTGCAATAGTGGTGAGATAAGTGTTTGAATATTAGATATAATCAAATATTGTGAACTACTTTATAAAATAACAAAAATAACCAAAAGAATCCTCAATCATGTGAAGTAGTTCTGGTGTGCAACTAACATTCTAAATAATCTTCACACACTCTCCCCTAAGGAAAGTTTTTTGGAGCATTTTCAGTGGTTTATTCATAACAAATAGAAATTAAAATACTTTGGTTCTGCTTTGGGGCAGGGGTTGGGGTTGGGAATGGAAACATCTAAAATATGGTGGCGGGAAGGTCTAATGGTGGCGAGATTGGTGTTCGGATATTAAGTGTAATCAAATATTGTCAACTACTTTATGAATGTAAAATAAAAATTTTTAAAAATAAATAATTTTTTAAAAAGAATCAGATGTGCACTAATTAGTCCTTACTGATTTATTTTCTCTTCCTTCTATTTGCCGTTCTCAAAGTTTGTTTGAATAAACAATATAAAGTAAAATGCTTAAAACAAGTAACTATTTTCTACCCAGAGCCTTTCTGTATTGTATTTTGATCCCATACTGGGGAGCAGGGGCGGTGCCTGGTAGAGTCACCCTCTCAAGAAAACTCGCCGAGGTACGGGTGCAAAGGTTTGGGGTGCACTTCAGTATTCAACTTCAGTTTTGGGGGCCACCAGGGTTGGTGCTGCTGACGTCACACTCAGTGGTGCTGACGCGGGGAGAGAGAAATAAAGGGAGCCCGCGTTGGAACTTGGGGTCATTTGCCAGTCTGGCCTGCAGCTCAGCCCAGTGAGCCATTGTCCAGGAGCGTGACGACGTTTCAATCCCGTTACAGGGGCTGGAACGTTAGCACAGCGGGTAGGGCGTTTGCCTTGCACGCGGCCGACCCGGGTTCGATTCCCAGCATCCCATAGGGACCCTGAGCACTGCCAGGAGTCATTCCTGAGTGCATGAGCCAGAAATAACCCTGTGCATCACCGGGTGTGACCCCCCCCAAAAAACAACTAAAACCCATTTCAAATTCAAACATAAACCAAGTTATCAGCGTTCATCTTAGGCGTTAGGAATATATTTGTTACAGTTGAAATAGCATCAATTGAAGCTTCTCCCCTGAGTCAAATGAAGATACAAGACACACCATTTCCCTTAAATCCAGACATCCCGATTAAAATATAATAAGTTGAGATCAGCGCATTAGAGTAGGGAAGCGGGCTGGGCTCTGGGCTCCAGAATCACGACTAGGTTAAATCAGTAAGTTAAAAATAACCCAAGTGAAATTGTAAGGAACTGACAACGTTTTAATATGATGTCACTCAATTCCCCTCCCCAAACCCCCATGAAGTCATCATAAACAAGAAATTTACAAACGTCTTTCATCCGGAAATTTCTCAGGTTCTCCCTTTGTCCAAATGAGGGGTGGGACATCGTTGGGTAGAGCATGACAAGAAAGATTACCCCCAAAAAATTTTAATTAAAATTTTTTTTTTGAAAAGAGGATCCCTAACTCTGGGCATCGAGCACTGTGAACCAGACAGTATTGAGCAGGAGATAATGGCTGGACAGGTGAGAAACGGGCTTTTCACCCTGGGTTCTCAGTTTCGAATCTGGCACCTGGCCCCCATAGCAAAAGCATTTCAGACAAAAACCGCTCCCCGGAGAGACTGACCCTGACCCAAGGCTGGTTCTACGTGGACTTGGGGAGCAGGACCAGGAGCTGTCAGAAGGAAACTCCCCAAGAGTTTCTCAGTGAAGACCCGAACCCAATCCCTGATGCTGGCAGCATAGACGCCTCTACCAACCGGGTCCACACCGCGCTGGTCACCAGCCATCAAATCTACTCGCCCACCAGAACTTCACCCTTTCCTCTCCTGGCCCACTCCAGGCGAGAGCAGCCCCCATCCTGCTGACCTCTCATCTGGGGATTCTTGGGATTCCTGGGAGGCTCAGGATGCTCAGGATTCACTGTGCAATTGCCTAGACCTCATCCTCGCGATTCAGAGTCCACAACTAATCGCTTTGATAGTGAGACAGGCAATGAGCCAAACCCCGCCCCAGGGCCCGAAAATACCCACGGACACGCCTCCTATTGGTCCACGTGGTGCCCCGCTTCTCTCTCATTGGCTGTTGCTAAGGCCTAGTGCCAGGAGAACCGGTTTCTAGGGGCGGGCTCAAAAGCGCCTGCTCCTTAGCCAGGAAACCTTTGTGCTCCCACCACCAACTGTCACTGGGGCTGGCTCCAGCCAACAGCATCTCTTCTCTATCCTTAGAAGCTGACCGTTAGGCTACAGACCCTGTGCTTCGTCAGCGGAGCTAGTCCTCCAATGCTGTTTGTAAGCCTTTCCGCATGTTTTGCAAAGCCCAGAACAAATACCCAGACCTTGGCTCTAACTCATTAGAGGGTCTCAGTGGAACCTGTATACCAGAGTTTTAGGAAGAAAGATCAACCTTAGGACATTTGAAGTTTAAGTTTAACTAACAAGAGATCTGCTTAAGGTTCCATAAGATCCACCTGCTACATTTGTATTTAGGTGTTTATCACTTCCTCATTGAGGAACTTTCTACAAAACTTGCCGTGCACGTGGCCAGCCCGGGACTTTGAAGTTGGCATCGGGCACAGCGAGTGTTGATCTACCCGTTACAGACGTGGCTTCCCCAATCCCTGTGACTGCGGCTCAAATAATGAAGAATCTCGGACAACCCTGCCTTTCCTCGTTTCTTTCCTTAGCATTTCTGGGTCTCGGATGCAGGCTGACAAAACAAAAGGTGACTGACAGTGACCGGAATTTTTCATTCAAACTAATACACACAGCGCCTCCATCTTTGCTTTCTTTCACCTTGAAATCGTTTTCTTTTTAATTTTTTTATGTTAATGAATCACCGTGAGATACAGTTACAGACTTACAAAGTTTCCTGATTGGGTCTTTATCTTGAAATCTTTTGAGGGGGATAGAGTGTGCCTTGTAGGGAGCTCATAGCTCTGGGCCTGTTGTATGTAATCCTTCAGTGTAATACTCAGGAAGATTAAGGTGTTTTACAGGAGTGACTGTGAAGTTATGTTTTTCTCAATATACATTGTGTTATTTTGTTCAGCTTATATTGTTGGTTTCTCAGTTACAGTAGTGTCTCCAAAGTCTTCTAAACCTGTTCCCTTTCCCTGGCAGTGAGGCAAGCCAGTAGAGAAGTCCAGTTTTCGGTCCCAAAGCTGCCCCCAGAAGCCTGATGGCTGGATCCCCCTCTGTCAGTGCAGTACGTAACTACCTAGACTGAAACTCACTGCATGCTTTCAAGGTGTTGCTAATACTTCTTTGGATTTTTCTTTTGTTTTTAAGCCTCACCTGGCAGTGCTCAGGAATTAATCCTGGCAGGGCTCAGTGGATCAATGGGATGCAGGGATTATGCTGAGATTAGTCAAATGTAAGACAACCACCCTACCTGCTGTACTATCACTCCAATGACTATTATGTTGGATTTGAAATGGAAAAATCATTATCCCTCCATAAGACGATAATTTCTTTTTTTCTCCAAAGAAATGTGTCTCTGAGGGGCAATATGGTTTCCTTCCACCTTTACAATTACAGTCACAGACTGTCTTCAGTAAAAGTGGCAATGTCTTGGCATTGGTGTGGCAAAAACTGGGGTCGAAATTTATAGATTAATTAATTTTTTTATTGAGTCACTGTGTGTTAGAGCATTACAAAATTGTTCATGATTGGGTTTCAGTCATACAATGTTCCAACACCCATCCCTCTACCAGTGTAATTTCCCAGCACCAGTGTCCCCAGGTTTCCCTCCCACCTCTTCAAGTTACCCCGACCCCAGCCTGCCTCTATGGCAGGCACCTCTCTTCTCTCTTCTCTCTATCTTCTCTCTCTCTCTCTCTCTCTCTCTCTCTCTCTCTCTCTCTCCCCCTCTCCCCCTCTCATTTTCTATATTATGGCTTGCGATACAGATGCTGAAAGGTTATCATTTATATCCCTTTTCCTGCTTTCAACACTCAGCTCTTGTCCAGAGTGATCATTTCCAACTAGTGTTGTCATAATGGATCCTCCTCTATCTTAACTACCATCCATTCCCCACACCTCTACCAACCATTGACCAGTCCACCTGGCTTGAAACTTGTCCATTTAGATTCAATTAAATTAGACCAAGACCAATTTACCCAGGAGGCATCTGGTCCTATTTTCCCAACTGCAGGCCTCAGGGCAGTTTAGCCTTTTTGATTTTTTTTTTTCTGCCTGACTTCAAAGGGTCCTTCTAGATCTCAGAGACAGAATGACTGTTTTGCTCTGGTTAGAGGCTGTCTCCTTAAGATATCGCCTAACTATCAGTATGTGTGTGGCATCATGAAAAAAAAAATACCAGTAGATGTTATTGACAAAGGAATATGAAAGAAAGATTGAAGACAATGTACACAGAAGTTTCAGGTCAGTGATGTTCCTCTATGAATATAATGATGAATAAATAATGTTAAAATGAATTTCTCCAAATATCTAGAAAGTTCATCGAGACTGAACCCTGGGGCCAGAGTGCTATGGGTAGTGTGTTTTCCTTGTATGTGGCCGACCTGGGTTAGATCCTCAGTATCCCATATGGTCCACTTGTGCACTGCCAGGAGTAATTCCTAAGGGCAGAGCCAGGAGTAACCACGGAGCATCACCAAGTGTGACCCAAAAAGCCAATAGTAAAAATAATAATTGATAATAATAATGTTCATCATAGTAATAATAATAATTAATAATAATACTGTTCATCATATCAACTTCAGAAATGTCTTAATGATTGTTGAATGAAGCTAGTCAGAAGTAGAATAAAGACAGGATAATATCAATTTTATATGGCCTTTAGAATAACTGACTGAGGAAATGCAGTGTTTGAAATAGGAGGATGCTCTAATCAATCTTAGCCCCAGGGTAGAGGGAGGAGAAGGAAAGAAAGAGTGGAGGGAAGAGAGAGAAAAGACAGATGAGAAGGAATGGGGGCCAGGTCCGGGATTCGGTTACGAAATTGTCACTAAGGAAAGATAGAACTAAATATCCAAACCACAGTGTCAACAACACTAAAATCAAGAGACCCAAACTTTCACAACCAAACGTAGAAAGCTGCTTGTCCACAGGGCAGGGCTGGAGGTGGGTTGGGCATACGGGCAGGAACCTGAGAACGTTGGTGGGGGGACCTTGGCACTAGTGGTGGCGAAAGCTCAACTATGAATAACTTTGGAAATCACGGTGCTTAATTTTTTTAATGTGTGATTGGAAAATAAATTTTAAAAAGAAAAGAAAAAGAAATACCTTTGATGATTATATTTCATGGAGAACAAAGTCAATGAGGAGGGAGTACATCAAACTTAAACGCTTCTGCACTGCCAAAGAAACAGGGGCCCAAATTAAAACCCTCCCTCAATGAACGGGAGAAAATACCTGCCCAGCATTCATGTGACAAAAACACAAATATCCAAGATGTGCAGACATTTGCAAAACTTAGCAACAAAATAAGACACTCAGAACTTGCTCCTAGCTCTGTACTCAGAGATCACTCCTGGTGTCTTTGGGGACCAAAAGTGGTGCCAGGGATCAAACCCAGGCCAGCCTCGGCAGTGTGCAAAGCAAGCTCCCTTCCCACCGTCTAAGTAATCCAGCCCCTGTCCACATAGCTTTAATGGATGGTTTCAGGGCCTCTGAGCCTGCCTGGAGTGATCCCTGAGCAGAGTCAAGTGTGCCACCCTCTCCCCCCGAAAAAAACAACAACAAAACAACAACAATAACAACAACATATCTTCCCCTTTTGTACCGTTCCTTTTTCCTGGGTCTCCTTTGTCTTCTGAGGTTGTCCCACAGATCTCTCAGGCTACCTACCTTCAGATTGACCCAATCAGCTTTGCTTAGACTAGGGCAGGCAAACCTCACTCAACTATGACCCCTCAGCCTGCCAGTTAAGTATCTCCAGATCCAAATGTGTAAAGAGGGCAGGAGCGATAGTACAGCTGGGAGGGCACTTGCCATGTGTGTGGCCAACCTGGGTTCAAACACCAGCATCCTCTATGGTGCTCCAAGCCTGCCACGAGTGATCCATGAGTGCAGAGCCAGGAGTAAACCCTCAGCACAACGACAAGTGACCCAAAAATAAAACAAGACAAAACAAACAAGCAAACGAAAACTTGTTTAAAGAATGGATAAAATGGAAAGAGTCTGCTATACCCCTAAGAAGTCACAGTATTAGATATGAAATTTGCCACAATATAAAATACAGAGAGGGCTGATAGAAAATTTTGTAAGAGAAGTATGAAACCAGCAATTACCTCAAGCATTATTCTACATGCATTTCACTGCTTCATTCACTATAAAATAGAATCACTTGTCCATTGCACTAAGTTGCCAAAGATAGAAGGAACAGATTCAATTGTTTTAATTCTCAAAGGATGTTTCTTTAGATCCTTAGTATGGTCTGGCAATGTGAGAATGAGTGACAGTCCAGCGGGTAGGGTGTTCACACCTTGCAGGAGGCCGATGCAGGTTCGATCCACGGCATACCATTGGGTCCCCTGAGCCCTGCCATTCGTGAGTGCAGAGCTATAAGAAACCCCTAAGCATTGTCAGGTGTGACCCCAAAATAGCCAAAATATAAATTAAAAATTAAATTTATGTATATATTATCTAGTGATCCCATTAAAATTCAGGTTGATAGTTTTTATCCTTAAGAATTATCATTTATGCGAGCTAAAAGTAGACTATAGGCCAAACATGATGACAACTTACTACCTGTATTGCAAAACATAACATCCAAAAGGAGAGAGTAAAGAGACTGTGTCTGCCACAGAGGCAGGGGGTGGGGGATAAGGTGGGGGTGGCCCGAGGAGTACTGAGAACATTGGTGGTGGAGAATGGGCACTGGTGAAGCGATGGGTACTCGATCATTGTATGACTGAAACTCAAACATGAAAGCTTTATAAGTCTGTAACTGTATCTCAAGGTGAGTCATTAAATTTTTTAAAAAATTTTAAGAAAAGAAATATCATTTATAATTCTTCTTTTCCTAAGTCAGTTCAGACTTGACTGTTCCACAATAAATCCCAAATTGAGAGAAGCCTTAGAGAAAAGCAATTACTCTCCAAAAGTTGTCAAGCCATTTGATCAGCTATGAGAACTTTTGATTTATCTGCGAGTAGCCAATTATCCCCAAGTTTGTCTTCTGCTCTGCTCCTGCAGAACTCTGAGGACTCAGGCTGTTGTAATGGGAAAGTTTCTGAAGTGAACACCTGAGGGGGACTTGCATTAAAAACTTTTCTAAATTGATCCATTTGTGGCTCAGATAGTAATTTGTGGGTCCATGGGCACATCAGAAAGTTTGCTGAGCTCAACGTGACAGGGTCTCTGGGGACCAAGTCAGTGGTGTGTTTTATAGCCCTGGATTAACACACAGGCATTCACCCGCAGCCTGGCAGAGGGTCCCGTCAACTTCACCAGCCTCAAACTCAGTAAGTACCTCGTGTCTCCACTCCTGCTTGAAGAGACAGGATTTTTCTTTAGAAAAATTTCCTTTCCCTGGGGCTGGAGAGAGAGCAGGAGGTAGGGCGATTGTCTTGCATTCAGCTGACCTGGGTTCCAACATCCCCGACATTCCATAGGGTCCCCTGAGCACTGCCAGGAGTATTTCCTGAATGCAGAGCCAGAGTTTCCTGAGCATCACCAAGCGTGTGATTTTACAAAGTAAAACTCAGGGGCTGCTGCTGTGATGCATGTGTGCATTCGGTGGCCCAGAGACTCCCCCCCCTACCTCCGCACCTCCCAGGGCTCCCCAACAGAGAGACAGAGAGGGGAGATGGGGGACCACAGTCTGATGGTGAAAATGGCCCCTTTAATGCAGAGTTGCTAGCATACTTATAGAACATCTGAAGGGGGGTTGAGGTAAGAACATAGGTGTGATTGGTCATTTACAGAGATAAACATTTGGCAGAGAAAATTCTCTTGTGGAGATCAACTCAAGAAGACACTCTGTCTCCCAGGGACATCTACATTGCTTTTTTATTTCCCTCTAGTTGTATAAGTTATCAATACTTGCAGTTGTTTGGATAAACACAGTTAGAGACAAAGATCCCAACACTTAGTTCTCTGAGAGCAAGCAAGGCTTTTACCATAAATCCCAGACAAAGTCCTCAGACCAGTTCAGCTTGTCCTTCCCCATGGGGGTTCTGTCTCTTAGGTCTAATAGCTTGCAGCAAGACCATGCATTTATGCCTTCTAGAATGTCCCATTTCCATGCCGCGTGGCTTTGCCTTCATCCCAGGTCCATACCAGTCCCACTGCGGGACCTCTGTTTTGGGCTATTTGGAACTACAGCAACTCAAGCCTGAGTCAAGTAATTATGACCAAGTAATTATGCCCAGGAGCAGATATATCTCAGAGTCAATGCAAATATTAGGAGCATAGCATTAATGGTCTTTCTGTGTTTAACTGAAGAACAAAATATAAAAAGGCTAGAGGGGAGATAGAAAAGCAGGTACAAATATATAACACTTCAAATACAAAGCAGATCAAATTTAAAGTTCAGAATTACCAGAGAGTTTTGGGTTAAAGTAATCAAGACTCACTTGGGGAATTGTGACAATGAGAGGTAAAGTATAAGGGAAAGGTTAAGGATAAACTTGAACCAGATTAGAGTTGCTTGCCAGCAAGAGCATGTTAAGCTTCTCTGGGAGGGAGAAGGGGGCAATTCAGCCTAAAGCACTTTGGGTTAATATCCAACACAAAGGAAAGGTTGAAGATAGACTGTAACCAAATTAGGGCTGTTAGCAAGGGCAGGGAAAAAAGCTTCTCTGGGAGGAGGAAAGGGGCAATTCACAGGTGAAGTCTAAAACACTTAGGGTTGATACCCAACAAAGTGTGACCCAAAAAGTAAAAAAAAAAAAAAAAGACAAAACTGGAGAATTAATTTTTCCTGATGCTGTTTTTGTGGGACACGCTTTCTAATGCTAAACTCACCCGAGTTCCTATACTCACATCCCTTTATACTCACGATATTCTGGAGGTTTTTCCTTCTTTGTTTTGTTTTTTGCTTTTGAGTCACACCAAGTGAGGCTGAGGGGTTACTCCTGCCTCTGCACGCAGGAATTACTCCTGATGGTGCTGGGGGACCCTAAGGGATGGTAAATGGTCAGCTGTGTGCAAGGCAAGCAGGAATCACTGTGGTCATGCTCAGGGGATTCCGGGGATGGAATGAAAGGCAAGTGCCCTACCCACTGCACTGTCACTCTAGCCCCATCAATTTATTATTTTCTTCTCTGCAGTTTAAACCATATATTTTGTTGCACTTTGTATTTTACTGTTTTTTCCCTTTCATTTTGCTTTGTTTGTTTGGGGGCCATACCAGCAGTGCTCAGGATTACTCCTGTTCTGTGCTCAAAGATCACTTCTGGCGACCTTTATGGTTCCGGGGACCCTTTATGAAACCAGGGATTAATCCCAAAACCACCAAGAGCAAGGCAAGCCCCCTCGACACTGGACTATCTCTCTAGCCCCTTTTATTTCTCTTAATCTGCATTTTCATTTAAAATTATTTTTTAAAACTTTATGGTGGCCAAAATTAGTTCTTAGAGTAACACATACACCAATTCACTAAGAATATTGACATCCTCATTCATTACTTTTACAGCAACACTACTCACCTTTCCACTCTGATTAAACTTTGTTTTTTGAGTTCACTTTTCCTTTTCTTCTCACCTACCTGCCTCTTCATGCATTTCTCATTGATTTTTAATTTTTCTCCCAAATGCCTTTTTTCATGTTCTTGTCTTAGATCCTATGATCTAATAACCAAAATGTTAGAATGGCTGGGGGTTGCGGCCACGGTGCAGCCTGGAGGGCTCTTGCCGTGCTTGCAGCTGATGCAGGTTCGATCCCCGACAGCCCGTAGGGTCCCTGAGCCCGCCAGGAGTGATCCCTGAGTGCAGAGCCAGGAATAAGCCCCAAGTACTGCCGAGTGTGGCCCAAAAAACAAACAAAAGAAAATTAGAACTATCTTATCTAGTTCAGCTTAATGAAATGATTTTAGGGTTGTTTGGGGATTTGTTTTCTAAATTTTAGAGTTTTCAATTTTGGTGAGAATTTTCTATTACAGTGCCAGATGTTCTGATTCATAAATATTTTATTCATTCCAATGTCTTTTTCTGTCATCCAGGAAAATCTTTCTAAGAGTTTAAAAAGTTTTGACCAACAATTTCTTGCACCGAGTATTTTTATTTTGTAGTAGCTTTTATGTTGCTAATTCTTTAACTTTATAACTATGAATTGTGCTGTCATAATGATACTCATGTTTGAAGATTTCATATTAGTCAATGTAGATCATTCATTAATATTGAATGAAGAAATCTAACCACTAATCATTTTCAATATTAAATTTTTTATCATATTATTGTAGATATCATGGAATAAAATGAACTCTGATAATTGATATTCAAACTTATGACCTAAGATTATGAGTTTGGCAACTTACATATTTTGGTATAATTTCCATGAATTAGTAAGTTTTCTCTTATATTCATAGTATTTTATAGTACAAAATTGTTTTGTTCTTGCTTCGGGACACACTTGGTGGTGCTCAAAGCTTACTCCTGTTTTTGAAGTCAGGGATCACTTCAGGTGGGGTTCCGGGGACAATAAGGAATGCCAAGGATCAAACCCTATCAACCGCGTCCCAGGCAAGCGCCCTCTGTGCTGTGCTATTGCTCCAGACCTATACAAAATTTTTGGTTCTTTGTTTGATTGGTTTAGCTTTTTGGGTCACACCCGGCAATGTTCAGGGGCTACTCTTGGCTCTCAACTCAGGAATTACTCCTGGTGGTGTTGGGGAACCTTATAAAATGCCATGAACAAAAGGGTCAGCCTCTTTCAAGGTAAACGCCCTACCTGCTAGACTCTAAATCTGTCCCCAGGAATGAGAATTTTCGAGAAGAGAGCTGCCTGTCTCATTTGTGATATGGCAATCTGACATATTTTGCCAAATGTGAAGTCAATTATGTTAATGTTTCCTACAGTTATGAAATTTTCACTTTTTTGAGAATTCCCCAATTGCGTTTGATATTTTCCTCAAGCTACTTTATGGGTTTACGTTTAGGCCACACTCGGCTGCGCTCAAGGCTTACTCCTGGCCCTGTGCTCAGGGATCACTCCTGCTGGGGCTCAGGGAGATCTGGTACCAGGGATCGACCCCAGGACAGCTGCATGCAAGGCAAGTGTCCTCCCCACTGTGCTCTTGCTCCAGGTCTTTTCTTACGCTATTTTGAAATCATTGTTCAGCGAATAGTGAGAGCTTGATTTCTTCCTTTCCTACCTGAATGCCCTTAATATCTTTTTCTTGCCTAATCGCTATTGCAAGTACATCCAGTACTATATTGAACAGAAGAGGAGAGAGTGGGCATCCTTGTCTTGTCCCTGTTCTCAGAGGGAAGGGTCTTAGTTTTTCCCCATTGAGGATGATGCTTGCCGTAGGCTTGTGGTAGATGGCTTTGACTATATTGAGGAAGGTCCCTTCTATACCCATTTTGGCGAGAGTTTTCATCATAAAGGGGTGCTGGATCTTGTCAAATGCTTTCTCTGCATCTATTGATATGATTATATGATTTTTATCTTTTCTTTTGTTGATATGATGGATTATGTTGATTGATTTCCGGATGTTAAACCATCCTTGCATCCCCAGAATCCCTAAGGTACATTGAAGGCAAGGTCGGCAAAACCCTCCACGACATTGAAGCCAAAGGTATCTTCAAAGCTGACACGCCACTGGCCAAGCAAGTGAAAACAGAGATAAATGAATGGGACTATCTCAAACTAAGAAGCTTCTGCACCTCAAGAGAAACAGTGACCAAAGTACAAAGACAATCTACAGAATGGGAAAGGATATTTATGCAGTGCCCATACGATAAAGGGTTGATAACAAGGATATACAATGCACTGGTTGAACTCCACAAGAAGAAAACTGCCAACCCGATCAAAAAATGGGGTGATGAAATGAACAGAAGCTTTCCTAAAGAAGAAATCCAAATAGCTCAGAGGCACATGAGAAAATGTTCCACATCACTAATCATCAGGGAAATGCAGATCAAAACAACCATGAGATGATTCTCACACCACAGAGACTGGCCCACATCCCAAAAAACAAAAGCAACCGGTGTTGGCGTGGATGCGGGGAGAAAGGGACTCTTCTTCACTGCTGGTGGGAATGCTGACTTGTTCAGCCCTTTTGGAAAACAATATGGACGATTCTCAAAAAATTAGAAATTGAGCTTCCATTTGACCCAGCAATACCACTCCTGGGAATATATCCCGGAGAGGCAAAAAGGTATAGTAGAGATGGCATATGTATTTCTATGTTCATTGCAGCACTGTTTACAATAGCCAGAATCTGGAAAAAACCAGAGTGCCCCAAAACAGATGACTGGTTAAAGAAACTCTGGTACATCTACACAATGGAATACTATGTAGCTGTCAGAAAACATGAAGTCATGAAATTTGCATATAAATGGATCAACATGGAAAGTATCATGTTGAGTGAAATGAGTCAGAAAGAAAGAGACAGACATAGAAAGATTGCACTCATATGTGGAATATAATGTAACTGAGAAGTACAAGTTGGCAACGATGCAACTTCTGGCAGATATCTCTCTGGACTTAGTTACTAAAATACTAAATTACAGAAACCCAAAACTGAGAGGCCGCTAAGTGTGGTCACTCGACCTCATACCTCTTCATCCTCAGCAATGGAAAACAAATTATCTAATGCTTCCTTTTCAGCAGGTCTGACTTTAGGGGAGAGACTCTCCAAACAATAATAGTGAGTTTTGTTGAAATATTGTATGCAATCAAAGTGAAAGTAAAGTGAAATTTATTAGTTACACAGGCGGGGGGGGGCTTAGGGTGGGGGGTCTAGGGGCGTGGGGGGGTTAGGGGTGTGAGGGGGTGGGGTGGAGCTATGCTGGGATTCTTGGTGGTGGAATATGAGCACTGGTGAAGGGATGGGTATTCGAGCATTGTATAACTGAGATTTAAACCTGAAAACTTTGTAACTGTCCACATGGTGACTCAATAAAAAATTTTTAAAAAAAGAAATCATTGTTAATTAGCACATACATATATTGGTACTGAATTAAGTAAATTAATGAAACAAATTATTCTTCAAATGATTCCTTTTACTGTGTTTCACTAACGACTGTCCCTCCTTGGAAATGTTGTGCAACCTTTGCTTCTCTCTAGCTGAACAATCACATCGCCCAAAGAAAACAAATTGAGTTTATTTTGATTTGTTATGATGAACTTTTTTCCTTTCTTTGCCACACCTGGTGACACAAAGGAGTGACTCCTGGCTCCTTCACACAGAATTACTCCTGGCAATGCCCCGGGGAACATCCAGGACGTCAGGGATCATAGGGGATGGCTGGCCACATGCAAAGCAAATGCCTACCCACTGTACTATTGCTCCAACCCTGATGACTGATTTCTTTAGAGTGAGCAGAGTAAGAATGTTTCAGGAAGGCCAGGACCAGAGCGAGAAGTGAGGATAAATGAATGTGAGAGGTGAGGGGATGGATACTAAAAATGGTTTTCCTGAGCGTCTCACCACCAAAATGGACCCTCGCTCCCTCCCTCTCTCTCCATCCCTCTCTCTCCCTCCCCCCCTTCCTCCCTTCCTCCCTCCATTCCTCCCTCCCTCTCTCTCTCTCTCTCTCTCTCTCTCTCTCTCTCTCTCTCTCCCCCCCCCTCCCCCTTCCTCCTTATGGGCATTGTAGCTTGCAATACAGATACTGATACGCCATTCTGCTTGGCCCTTTACCCACTCTAAGTAGACATCTCCCATCCAGAGCGATCCCTTCCAGCCATCATCATCATACCGGTCCCTTCTCTAACCAACTGCCTTCTCCCTGAGCCCTGAGACTGACTTCCAACCAGGAACCATCCTCCAGGCCCTTTAAAATATCTACTGTCCCTGACTGTTAAGATGTATACCATGTTACTATATCCCACAAGAGTATAGTCATTCTATCCCTGTCCTTCTGTTTCACTCATCATGATACTCTCCATATCCTTGTATTTAGAAGCAAATGTCATAACTTTATTTTTCTAACAGCTAGACAGCAAGTGGATAGCAAAGTGTTCCTCTCTCGCCTCCAGCCTAAACTTTGGTCGCCACAAAAAGGAATCTTTGATTCTCAACATTTTCACCCAGAATTGTGTTTGTTTGGGGGGCCACACCAGGCAATGCTCAAGGTTTACTCCAGGCTCTGCACTCAGAAATCACTCCTGGCAGTGCTTGGGGCACCATTTGGGATGCAGGGAATAGAATCCAGGTTGGCCGCATGGAAGGCATTTGGCCGAACCCATGACAAGTTTCCTGAGAAGCTGTCACTCATATGCACATGAGCATAATGTCCAGGAATATACTGAGACCTTCACTGAAGCAGTCACTGTATCCCTGTCATCCCATTGTTCATCAATTTGCTCGAGTGGGCATCAGTAATATCTTCATACATTCCTGTTCCATGCTAGTGTAGCCCAATGGTGTATTGGGGGCTCTCTCTGGATCAGGGAATGAGGCCCATCATTGTTACTGTTTTTGGCTTATCGAGTATGCCACGGGAGCTTGCCAGGCTCTGCCATGCAGGCAGAATACTCTCGGTAGCTTGCCGGGCTCTCAGAGAAGGGCGGAGGCTTTTGACGCGGCCTCTAATCGCATTTACAGGTGTTCCCAGTCTACCGAATGTAAGCTGTTGGTCAACTGGCATGTTGTAACGATCTAAACACTGACAAACACAAACCTGCCTACATCTCTAGTCAGCACCTGGGACATCTGCAGCCTCAGGTTGATCTCCTTGAGGTTGATGGAGTGCGCCCGAAGGTTGTTGATCAGCTGGCAGAGCACAACCCTATGGCGGAGGGTCTGTGCCAGGTCGAACACCTGCACCGAGTCCCAGGTCACCTGGTGGTTGGCTGACAGCACCATACAGTGGTGACAGCACCATACAGAGCCACCGAGAGCGCTGCTGCCATGGCTCTATGTCCGACAGTACTGCGACTCGGCCCGGCTGGGGCAGGCAGCAACACTGTGGCCGGCACCGAGTTTTTTTATGCCCCACCAATGACATTTTGTCTGGATCTTGCAAAACAGCGGCGATGTCTATCAGGAATTACGTGTAGAGTTCCAGCAGGGATCGCAAATAGAGTTCCATGCCTGGCGTGCTGAGCCGCGCGTTGTCTAAAGCGAGATGGTGAGCCGGGTTCAGGAGAGCATGAGGGGTTCAGGCAGCGTCAGTGCCCTCTTGCCTCCAATCAAGTATGGTGCGGTCATCAAAATACCTGTGAATTCACGGACACTGCAGGAGTCTTGGTTAAGGAATAGCGAGATGTGGAAAATTCGTCGCTAACAGGAACCCCAATGTCAGGACATTCCCCTAAGGGAAACAAATTTAGACCAGAGGGAAGTAAACAGGCATGTCCAGGCCAGAATAGAATAGCAAATTGCCACTTGACAGTATCCTTTAAGTGGGCCTGCTGATTGGTCATGTGAAATATCGGGTCTCTGTCTTCATGTACCCTTAATTGTACCATGTCTACTCACAGTGCTGAACGTGTCTGTCAACTTCAACAGTGGCTCACAGGACGGGAACCAGGATGCTGGAGACATGGGTGAATAAATGGCCGCTCTGTGAGCTCCCTGTTTGGGTGACCCTCAAGCTTGGACACGTCTAATGTATTGGTCGTATTCTTTGTGACTGGTCTCTCTGGTCAGGGATCTCAAAACAAACCACCTTGGAGCACTGGAGGTGATGATAGAAAAGATACAGAGAGAAATCTACAAAACCAGATAGTCTGTGATTAAGAGGATCTGGGGAGAGGCCAGAATGGTCGTATGTGAAATGGTGATCCAAGACTATGATTTAAACACTTGAACGAGGCTGGAGCGAAGGTACACTGGGTAGGGTATTTGTCTTGCATGTAGCAAACCAGGGTTCGATCCCCGGCACCCTATATGGTGCCCTGAGCACCACCAGAGGTTATTCCTCAGTGCAGAGCCTGAAGTTACCCCTAGGATCGCCGGGTGTGATTCAAAAAGCCAAAGTAGGGGCTGGAGAGATAGCACAGTGGGTAGGGCGTTTGCCTTGCACGCGACCGACCCGGGTTCAAATCCCAGCATCCCACATGGTCCCCTGAGCACGGCCAGGGGTAATTCCTGAGTGCAGAGCCAGGACTAACCCCTGTGCATCGCCAGGTGTGACCCAAAAAGCAAAAAAAAAAAAAAAAAAAAAAAGCCAAAGTAGAAAAAAAACTTGAATGATTTTCAATTGCAGGGACATACTATGGAAATGCATAAAAGCTGTCAAGTTAAACAGAATTCATTTAGGCTGCATATGACTTAAGTATAACTCTATGATATAATATGTAATTGATTTAAGTTGTTCAACAAGATACTAAATTTACCTCTCTGAAAATAATCAACTAGAAGAATTTTACAATCATAGAAACAACAGGGCCAGAGACACTGTTGTGGCAAGTGCATGGAGGGCACTTACATTTTTATTTGATCCCCTGAATCTCATAGAGTCCTCCAAGTATGCCAGGAGTGATTCCTAAATTTTGAGCTAGGAGTAACTGATAAGCATCACTGGCTGGGCCACTAAACTCAAAAACCAAAAACATGGAAGCAATAACTGTTCCTCAGTGATGTTGACAACCCTCTTAAAATGCTTTTTTCACTAACTCTTCATTTTTTGAAAAATGACAGCGCTTTTGTACCTTCTACTGAATAAGAATATGTTAGTCACATTGATGCCAGCATGTCATGACAGTTATCTCAAGTTCACCAACAAATCTGTTATTTATTTTTTTTCTGTAGTTCTTTACCAAGCGAACAAGAAAGTGATGGACACAATTGCTCTACAAGAAACAATTTGGGGAGTATTATTTTTCTTCCAGTTCATGATTGGTCTTATTGGCAATTTATTGTTGCTCATGCTATATGTCAAGAGCTTTCTGCAAAGAAAGAAGCCAATAGATTGGATATTTACCCACTTAACTTTAGCCAACATGATGACAGTTTTATTCGCCGGGTTTCCAGAATTAATATTTTTCTTTGGAATAAGGAACTTTCTGAATGACACTGGTTGTCAGGCAGTTTTGTTCTTGTACAGAGTAGGTCGGGGTCTTTCCCTCTGTATCACAAGTTTCCTCGGTGTGTTCCAAGCCATTGTGATCACCAACAACTATGCTCAGTGGGCGTGGCTCAAATCAAACGTCTACACATGCATTTCTTCTGTCTTCCTCTTTTTCTGGGTACTCAACATGTTCATTTATTTCCAGGTCATCTTGTTAGTGAAGGCCCCATACAACATTACTCAAATCAAAATATTTTATAACCAAAAGTACTGTATGGCACAGGACACAGAGAAGATGGGAGTGTCATCATTAGTGGGTGGAATGATTATAAGTGATTTCCTGTGTATTCTCCTCATGATCTGGACTAGCGTGCACATGGTAAAGTTCCTCTTCAACCATCGCAAGAATGTCCAGCACATTCGTAGGCACAGTCTCTGCCCACAGTCCTTTCTTGAGATCAAGGTCACCCACACCATCCTGGTCCAAGTCTTGTTTTGTTTTTTGTTACTGGATCAACTGCTGCCTTACCATTTATGTAACATACAGTCATGAGGTACAAGGGTTAGAAAACATCACTGTTTTTGTGTCTTCCTGCTATCCAATGATCTGTGCTTTCTTGCTGATAAAGAAAAATAGAAGTCCCTTTATGAACTGCACCTTTGCAAAGAGGAGGAAATCTTCACAAACCACTGCCATCAGAAACTTGAATAACTCTCACAACAGCTCTGACACAAAGTGCTCAGAACAGAAAAATCCTAGTGCAAAGGTTAAGTGATGTGGGGCTGTGGAGATGGCCCAGTGGGTAGGGCATTTGCCTTGCACAGGATCTGCAGCTTGCCGGGAGTGATTTCTAATTACTGAGCCAGGAGTGAGTCCTGAGCATCAGCAGGCAGGACCAGGAAAAATAAGCAGGAGGTGTGAGGGTTTTGGGGTCCAAAATAAAAGAAAATAATATCTTCTATGAACATGTCTCAAAGTCCACAGCTTACTGTACAAACTGAGATCAGTGAACTTTAAATTGAATAAAACACATTGTAGAAAGCTGTACCTCTAAGAGGGGCTTTATTTCCATTCTTTCTTGGGAAAGGGGGTGACCATCTGCCTGTGCTTGGGGCTCCAACTGGGTTTGGCTGCTTGCAGGGCAAGCACATTACACTCTTACTATTGCTCTATCCCCCATTTTGTTTCATTTATAAAATGACTTCAAATATTCATCTTTGAGAATAGTGAAGTGACTGTGGCGAAAATTAACCTGTGACCAATTCCTCAGTTAATGGGGTACTAGAGACCAAACCTGGGTTGCCCATGTGCAAGGCAAGTGTTCTATCCCACTGTGTATCTCTCCAGCCCTGAAAAATTCCTCTAATAGAGTAATTGCGAGGTGTGGTGAGACTTGAGCGATAGTACAGCGGGTAAGGTGTTTCCTTGCATGCGGATTCCTGGGTTCAATCCCTGCATCCCATAGGGTCTCCCAAGCAATGCCAGGAGCAATTCCTGAGTGCAGAGCCAGGACGAAACCCTGAGCATCGCCAAGTGTGACGCCAAAAGACAATAAATAAATAAAATGTTTTTTTAAAAAGAAGAGTGGGGTGGGGAAACAAATCAATGGAGACATTATTCACTGAGATCCGAATAGTTTCCCTGAGTGCATAAAATGTGGGTTTAAAAGTTCTATAAATGAGATCAAATAAAGGTAAGAAGCAATCTATCAGCAGTATAATAAATGTCTGGCTCAATACACTGAGTACCTAATGCACATAAGAAAAAGGAGCGAGAAGAGCAAGAAGGAAAGTTGCCTCCCCTAGAGGGATGGTGGTGGTTGGGGCTGGGGGAGTGGGGAATGGTGGTAGGGAAACAGAGACTTTCGTGATGAGAAATGTACACTGGTGGAAGGATGGTTGCGTGATCACCATATGACTGAAACCCAATTATGTGGCCTTGGAATGGTATATCTCATGGATATCCAGTCTGAAACATTTTGTAAAGTATTGTGGAATTCATGCCCAATTCAGTCAGCTTAATCAATGGCCAAATATATATCAGTACTCCTAACATTATAAAAAAACACACACATTGAGTACTTGATTTCTCTCATCACCAATGACATTGGTCTCAATTATTCATCAAAAATAGATGGTTTGGTGAAGTAATGTGAGTAAACATCAAGTAAAAACCATCTATTCTAGATAATCTACAAAAATTGGGAAATGGGACCAGGGGTGGTATGAGGTGTGGGCAGAGAGCAGGATGAGTGATTGTGGGTGATGTTTGATTCAACATTAACCCATCATTGGGATCAGAGCGTTAGTCCAGCGGGGAGGGAGTTTGTCTTTCATACAACTGACCCAGGATCAATCTGTGGCATCCCACAAGGTCCCCCAAACAACACTTGGAGTAATTTCTGAGTGCAGAGCCAGGAATAATCCCCGAGCATCACTGAGTATGGCCCACAAACAAAAAATACAAGTGAAATGTGTTGACATCCCAAAGTAATTCTTCACTATTCACTTCAAACTCCAAAGAATGGTGTTCTGTTCAGCTCTAGGGGAATCTTATCAGGATCAGATAACTAAGAAAACTATTGCTCGGTGGGTTCTTACGGAACCCATAAAAAACTAACGCCTCTGGGACCTAGTGATAGTACAGCGGGGAGCAGCTTGCCTTGAATGCAGCCCAACAGAGGTCAGTCCCCAGCATCCCACAGGGTCCCCTGAGCATGGCTACGAGTAATTTTTCTATACAGAGCCACAAATAAACCTTCAGCATCACCAAGTGTGGCCCCATAACAAAAGCAAAGCAAGAAAGAACATTTTTTTGTTGGTGACTGTGTGGATATGTATTTAGAAAATGTACTGGCAAGCGGTTCCACATCAAAAAATGCCTAAAGAACAGACAGACAAATTGCTAAATAAAAATGGACTCCAAGGTGGGCCATAGAAGTAGTATAAAGGGGTATGTGACTTTCCTTGGACACAGCTGACCCAGGTTTACCCCCCAAAATTCCATATGTTCTCTGAGCACCACCAGGGATGATTCCTGAGTGCAGAGTTAGGAGCAACCCCTGAATATTGACAGGTGTTTCACTAAAAAAAAAAAAACTAGCAGATAAGATCCGGAGCTGCCTCGAGCGAAACGGACCCTCTGCTCCTAAAGACTATGATCCAAGAGGTCTTCTATCCCAGTTTTGCACCCAGAGCGGCTTCTTACAGAAATGCATCTAGACTGTGAACTGAGCGAAAATATCAGAAATCCAAAACCATCTTCATGAACTCAGCAATAGAAAACAAATTATTAAATGGTGCCTTTTCAGCAGGCCTGATTGTTGGAGGAAAATTCCAAACAATAATAGTGACTTCTCTATTGAAATACTGAATGTATTCAAAGTATAGAGAGAATAAAGTGAAGACCATTAGCTGCTCAGATGGGGACAGTGGGAGGGGGGTATATTGGGATTCTTGGTGGTGGAACATGTGCACTGGTGAAGGGATGGGGGGTTAATCATTATATGACTGAGACTTAAACCTGAAAGATTTGTACTTTTTTACAGTGATTAAATAAAATAAAAAAAATTTAATGACTCCAAGCCAATCATATCTCGAACTAGTTTAAATTTGTGGAAATTATTCTATATAACCGTTGAAACAGCCATAAGGATGTACCAGTCATCTTAAAAAGGAGAAACAGAGGCAAACGATGGGAAAAAGCACAACATTTTTTTTTTATTGCCATTTGGAGTCACACCCACTTCACTATTGATCTAGTCGTGATCACTCATCTTTTGGGTATAGTAATGAATAGTGATGTCATTCCATCATATAACCCCTAAGCATACTGTTTCTCTAATTAAACAAGACATGAAATTATGTAAGAAAGCTTATTGGATGTTCTAAGTCACACTTAAGATATTATAACTTAACATATAATTTGCTGCTATTTACTACAATTGGATTATACAATAAAAAGAACATTTAAAAACCTAAGTCTGAGGGGGCTGGAGTGATAGCACAGTGGGTAGGACGTTTGGCTTGCACGCAGCTGACCCAGGTTCGAATCCCAGCATCCCATATGGTCCCCTGAGCACTGCCAGGAGTAATTACTGAGTGCAGAGCCAGGAGTAACTCCTGTGCATCACCGGGTGTGACCCCCCCCAAAAAAACCTAAGTCTGAGGGCTGGAGCAATCCCCAACTCCCCACAACCTGCGGTATCCATGTTCCCTGTTGCGTTCAGGACTGACAGGCATTCTCAGGTGATGGACAGAAGAACAGATTGCAGACTGTTCACCAGACAACAACTTTATTGAAAAATAAACAGGGCTAATGTAGGGAAAGAGGAACTGCTAAAGAGTGGGGGACAGGGATAGAATGGAAACAAAGCGGGGGAAGTACAGAGGAGGAGTTGAACACAGCGGAGTTTAACACTCATGGAGAATTGTGCGTGATGGGGAGTGATGAGCCATGGGTGCACAGCAATGGGTGGCAAGTAACTCAAATAACATCATCTCCAGCAAGGAAGAAAAATAGACCCATAACCAAGCCGAACTGCTTGTAATAGAGGGGCAATGGTGACACACAGCAATTACAAATTATGGAGAGGACAGCGCTCCTCCTGGGACTCTCCTAAGCTAACTGTGGTGTGGTGACTCCCAAGCCCTATCACCTCCAGGAGAATCCCAGGATCTTTAATCAACAGGATGGCACCGTCCAGATGATTCGGAAACAGTGCCTGCGGGAATCCAAAACACAAGAATTCATTTGCATTGCACCAGCTGACCAAAGTTTTATCCCAGCACCATATCTAAGTCCCCAAGTACCAAAAGGAGTAATTCCTGTGGTAGAGCCAGTGAAAGCCCTGACCATCACTGGGTGTGACCCAAATAGAAACAGAAACCAGAAACTTGGTCAAAAATGAAGGTTAGAGTCACACAAATGGAGGCTACAGCTATAGTATACATCAGGTAAGATTTTACTTTGCATGCAGCTAACTGGGTTCAATCGCCAGCATCTCATTTGGTTCCCTGAGCACCACCAGGAATAATTCCTGAGTGCAGAGGCAGGAGTAACCCCTGAATACTCCCAGGTGTGACCCAAAAAGCAAAACAAAAAGAATCATTCGAATATTTCTATATTCTAGAATCTGAGAGTTACACTTTTCATGCTCATCAAATATTTAGAAATGTAGACAGTAATTTATGACATAGAAATAAGTAAGCAGGAAAAAAAGAAATAAGTAAGCAGGGTTGAAATGATAGTACAGCAGGTAAAGTGTTTGTCTTGCACACGGTTGACACAGGTTCAATCCCCAGCATCCCATATGGTACCCCAGCCCAGGTAGTAATTCCTGAGTGCAGAGTCAGATGTAATTCCTAAGCATCGCTAATCATGACCAAAAAAAAAAAGAATACATATATATGGCCTAGAGATTCCATTAATATTCAGAATGATTTTTAATCCTTATTTATTGTCATTTATAGTCCATGTTTTCCTAAGTCAATTCAGACTTGGTTGTTCCACAATAAATCCCAAATTGAGAGAAGCCTTAGAGAAAAATGATTACTCTCCGAAAAACTGTGACAGCAATTTGATTACTGAGAACTTTTGATTTCTCTGCGAGTAGCCAATTATCTCCAAGTTTGTTTTCTGCTCTGCTCCTGCAGAACTCTGAGGACTCAGGCTGATGTAATGGGAAAGTTTCTGAAGTAAACACCTGAGGGGGACTTGCATTAAAAACTTTTCTAAATTGATCCATTTGCGGCTCAGACAGTAATTTGTGAGTCCATGGGCACATCAGAAAGTTTGCTGAGCTCAACGTGACAGGGTCTGTGGGGACCAAGTCACTGGTGTGTTTTATAGCCCTGGATTAACACACAGGCATTCATCCACAGCCTGGCAGAGGGTCCCGTCAACTTCGCCAGCCTCAGACTCAATAAGTACCTCCTGTCTCTGCTTCTGCTTGAAGGGAAAGACAGGGATTCATCTTTAGAAAATTTTCTTTCCCTGCAGCTGGAGAGATAGTGCATTTGTCATGAACACAACTGACCCTGGTTCCAACATCCCTGACATTCCATAGTGTCCCTCGAGCACTGCCAGGAGTATTTCCTGAATGTAGAACCAGGAGTAACTTGAGCATCGCCAAGTGTGACCCAAAAAAGTTTAAAAAAGAATTGGATAATTTATTTTCCCTAATGCTGTTTTGTGGGATACGCTTTCTAATGCTAAGCTCATCTGAGTTTCTATATACTTGTATATATACTTTAAATGTATACTTTATGCATTTCTTTATACTCATGAAATTCTGGGGTTCTTTTTTCTTCTTTGTTTTTTTTTTTACTTTTGAGTCACACCAAGTGATGCTGAGGGGTTACTCCTGCCTCTGCATGCAGGAATTGCTCTTGATGGTGCTTGGGGGACCCTACGGCATGGTAACTGATCTGTTGTGTGTATGGCCAGCAGAAATTACTCTGGTCGTACTCGGGGGATACTGGGCATGAAATCCTGATTGGCTTTTATGAAAGGCAAACGACCTACCCACTAGCCCCGTCAATTTATGATTTTCTTCTCTGCAGTTTCAACCATATATTTTGTTACACTTTGTATTCTTCTGCACTTTCCCTTTTGTTGAACTTGAGTTGTTTTGGGGCCACACCAGCAGTGCTCAGGACTTACTCCTGGCTCTGTGCTCAGGGATCACTCCTGGCAGGTTCTGAGGACCCTATGCGGTGCCGGAGATGAATCCCAAACCCAACACGAGCAAAACAAGTGCC
The DNA here is from genome assembly GCF_027595985.1 of Sorex araneus. NCBI lineage: Eukaryota > Metazoa > Chordata > Mammalia > Eulipotyphla > Soricidae > Sorex > Sorex araneus. The sequence goes on from NC_073303.1 coordinate 247,953,233, forward strand.
CTATGCACTGAACTATCACTGTGTCCCCCTTTAATTCTCTTAATCTGCACTTTCCTTTAAAAATATTTTCTAAAACTTTTTGGTGGCATAACTAGTTCTCATAGCAACACATATAACAAGTTTCTTAGAATATTCACATCCTCATTCACTTATACAGCAACTCTGTTAACCAATCCACTCTGATTAAACTTTTTTCTGAGTTCAATTTTCTTTTATTTCTCTTCCCCCACCTCTTTATCCATTTCTCATTGATTTTTTTTGGGGGGGTCACACCTGCCAATGCACAGAGGTTATTCCTGGCTCTGCACTCAGGAATCACCCCCGACGGTGCTCAGGGGACCATATGGGATGCTGGATGCTGGGAATCGAACCCGGGTCGGCCGCGTGCAAGGCAAACGCCCTACTCGCTGTGCTATTGCTCCAGCCCCTCTCATTGATTTTTAACTTTTCTCCCAAATGCCCTTTTTCATGTATCATTCTTAGAGCTAAGATCTAATAACCAAAATGTAAGAACTGTTGGGGCGGCAGACGCAGTGCAGCAGGAAGGCTCATGCCGTGCTTGCAGCTGACGCAGGTTTGATCCCTGATGTCCCATAGGGCCATTGAGCCCTGCAGGAGTGATTCCCTGAGTGCAGAACCAGGAGAAACCCTGAATACTGCCGAATGTGAGTGAAAAAACAAACAAAAGAAAATAGAACTCCCTTTTCTGGTTCACCTTAGTTAAATGATTTTATGGTTGTTTGAGGTTTATTTTATTGAATTTTAGCGTTTTTAATTTTGGAGGGAATTTTCTATCACAATACCAGAAGTTCTGATTCATAAATATTTTATGCATTCTAATATCTTTCTGTGCCTTCCAAAAACATCTTTCTATGAGTTTAAAAAGTTTTGACCAAGAATTTCTTGCATCAATTGAAATGATTTTTTTAAATTGGAATAGTTTTATTGAAGTAATAATGTTGGAAATCCTTTAACTTTGCAACTGTTTTGTGAATTGTGTTATCATAATAATTTCTTGTAGAGGTTTCAATTGTTAACCAGTGTAGATCATTCATTAATAGTGACTAGAGAAATCTAATTTAATTTTCAATATTTTTCTTCTTTATCATATGATGAGTATATAGTGGAATAGAGTGAGCTTATGACCGCTGATATGTTCATGCTTATGAATAAAATAATGATATATTTTGTTTTCACATGGCAAAGCCTGGCAAGTGCCCCATGGCATATTCTATATGCCAATACAGTAACAATAACAGGTCTCATTCCCCTGACCCTGAAAAGAGCCTCAAATTGTTGGGAAAGAGTAGTAAGGAGAGGCTCTAAGATCTCAGGGCTGGGATGAATGGAGACGTTACTGGCGCCTGCTCGAGTAAATCGATGAACAACGGGATGACAGTGATACAGTGATATATTCTGTTATAATTACCTTGAACCAATTAGTTCTCCCTGATATTTATAATATTGTATGATCCAAAACTTTTTTATTTCTGTTTGGAGCCACACCAGGTGGTATTCAGGGCTCACTACTGGCTTTGAACTCAGGATTCACTCCAAATAGGGTTCGGGGGTCATAAGGGATGCCGAGGATAACCCCCTATGAGGCGTGTGCCAGGCAAACAACGTCCCTGCAGTGCTACCGTCCCAGACCTGGGTGAAATTCTTGGTTGGTTGGTTGGTTGGTTGGTTGGTTGGTTGGTTTAGCTCTCTGGGTCACACCTGGTGATGTTCAGTGGTCACTCTTGGCTCTGCACTCAGAAGTCACTCCTGGGGTGCTGGGGGGGGCATACGAAAGGCCCGGGATCAAACGGGTCGGATGCGAGCAAGGTGAATGCCCGCCCCGCTGTAGTCTCACTCCAGCCCCATGTATGAGAATTTTCAAGGAGAGACCTGCCTGTTTCATTGGTCATTTGGTAACCTGACACATTTTCCTAAATGTTAAGTCAATTTTATTAATATGTTTCTGAAAGTGATGATATTTTAGCAGGTTTGTGAATTCCCTAATGGCTTGTGCTATTTGCCTTATGTTTCTTTTTGGCTTTTAGGCCACACTCGGCTGTGCTCAAGGCTTACTCCTGGCTCTGTGCTCAGGAATCACTCCTGCTGGGGCTCAGGGGATATGTGGTACCAGGGATCAAACCCAGGACAGTGAGTGCAAGGCAAGTTCTCCCCATTGTGCTACTGCTCCAGGCCTATTCCTATGCCTTTTGAAAACATTATTAAGTTTTTACATGCATATTTTCATATTTCATTAAATATTTGACTAAAACAAAATGTTCTTAAAATAATCCCCTTCTAATTCACTCTTAACTGCCCCTACAATGGAACTGTTGTACAACCTTTGCTTCTATCTAGCTGAAAAATTACATCAAAAATTACATCAAGGAAAACAATGAGTTTATTCTTATTCCTTGCAGTATCGTGTCTCTATTTGGTATCTGCCATTCTGATTATGATATGTCTTGGAGTCTTTTTATTAGGGTTTCTTTTAGCTGAAGGCTCCTTTGATTTGGATGCCTGCATTCTTCAGCTCTAGGAACTTCTCAGCAACAATATCTTTAACTGTTCCTACTTCATTGGGGTTGTCTCCCTGTCCTGGTACTCCGATGGTTCTTCTGTTGTTCCTCTTGAATTCATCTCCTAGGTCTCTTATTCTCCCGAGTGCTATTTGGAGGCCTTTTTCCATTATATCTTGTGTCCTGTGTGCTTTCTGCAGCTCGTCTTCAAGCTCACTAATTTTATCTTCAGTTGTCGTCACTCTACTGTTGAAGGTGCTCACTGAGTTTTTTATTTCGTCTACAGAATCTTTTATTAGTGATGCTTCTGTTTGTAGCTTTCTTATTTCTGTTCTCATTTCCTCCTATACTTTCTTGGCTGTCCATTCCACTTTTATGTCGTCCTTTAATTTACTGGATGCCTGTTTCACCGTTTCTTTGACCTCATTGGACATCCTCAACATTTCATCTCTGAATTCTTTGTCGGAGGGATTATGTTTGTGGGAATTCCCTGTTGAGGCTTCAGGGCTCTTTTCTTCATCAACTCTTCATGGGGGATTGTGCGCTGTGTCTGCATGTTACTGTGGTAGTATGGACGTGGGTCCTTCCAGTTCACTATCAGTGACCACTCTCACTGCAAGGGAGGATTCTAGACGGGCTTGGTCAACAGTGGTCTCCTTTTCCCCTGTAAGAATCCTACCTCTTTGGTGCTCCTCTGTGCCTTATACTGGGCTGATAGTGTAGCTTTAGGGAATGTGTTCCTTTTCATTAGGCTTGTTGAATTCTTTGTGTTCGCTGCTATTTTGGTGGTTTGGGGAGTATTTTGATTGAAATAGGCTAGTGGACTATTGGCCTAATGTGTTTGGGATAGCCAGGATGTCCTCTTCAGAATCAGTTCATGGAGACTGAGCTGTAAGTCCAAAGTACTGGGAAAGAGAAAAATAACTTGGCTGCACCGGCGGCCATGCCACCGCCAGTGTACCTGTGCTCGGAGGGGTCTCTTCAGTGGCCATGTGGGGTCTGGAGCATGCTTTGGCACTCCTGGTTCCCCCCTGGCCAGGCGCTCCACGGGGGGCCTAGTTTATTCTTATTCCTAAAGACAATGTTTTTTCTTTCTTTGCCACATCTGATGATGCTCAGGGGTTACTCTGGCTCTGCACTCAGGAGTTACTCCTCTCAGTGCCCAGGGACCATATAGGATGCTGGGGATTGAACCTGAGCTGGTCACGTACAAAGCAAATGCATAGCCACCGTACTATGGCTTCAGCCCCAAAGATGAATTTCTATAAAGTGAGCAGAGTAAGAGTGTGTGAGAAAGGCCAGGACCAGAGTGAGAAATGAGGATAAATGAATGTGAGAGTGAGCGGATGGGTAATGAAAATGGCTTTCCTCAGCATCGCACCACCAAATGGGGCAGGGATTGGGTTAGGCAGCGCCACAGCAATCAGCATCTATGGAGGGAAGACAGTGATTTGGACTCAATTAACTTTTCTGCGGGGAACGTGACAGAGGTTGTAGGTAAATGACAAGTGTTTCAAAATGAGTGACTGAGAATCGACTGGAAGTAGGCTTGGGGTCAAAGGCTTAGGAACAAACAGAATATTTCAATCTTCGGGTGCAGGATTTAAGGGGTAGGAAGGAGAGAGACCCATACACACAACAGGTTTCTTTTTCTGTGTGTGTGTTTTTAATTGAATCACTCTGAGATATAGTTACAAGCTTTCTGGATGGAATTACAAACATACAATGTTCCAAGACCCATTCCTCAACCAGTGTACATTTCACACCACCAATATCCCCAGTTTTCTCTCTCTGTCTCTGTCTCAGTCTCCCTCTCTGTCTCTCTGCCTCTGCCTCTGTCTTCCTCTGTCTCTGTATCTCTCTATCCTTTTGAGCATTATGATTTGCAATAAAGATACTGAGAGTCCATCATGTTTGGGCCTTTGCCCACTTTCAGCACACATCTCCCATCCAGAGCCATCCATTCCAACCACCATATCATAATTGTTCCATCTCTATCCCAATGTCTCTCACCTCCAGCCCGGAGACAGGCTTGAACCATGAACCAATCCCACTGCCCTTATTTCTACTCTCCACAGTTGTTAGACTTATACTATGTGGTTTTTTTTTTAATCCCACAAATGAGTGCAGTCACTCTATGTCTCTTTCCCTCTGATTTTTTCTCTCTGCATGATACTCTTCATGTTCATTGCTTTATAAGCAATTTTCATACATTATTTTTTCTAACAGCTATATGATATATAGACCAATTCAGGCTCTTCACCCTATCCAGCCTGGATTGCAGTCCTCACACAGGGGAAAATAGGACCCACCATGTTGGCCCAGAATTGCATCCCTTGGGTTTTTTAAAATTTAATTTTATTATTTTTTTATTATTTTTTAAATTTATATTAGTGAATCACTGTTGGGTACAGTTAGAAACTTATGAACTTTCATGTTTGTATTTAGTTTACATCCCTCTAACAGTGCCCATTCTCCTCCACCAATGATACCAGTATCCCTCCCACCAACCTATCCCAACCCCCACCACCCCATCCTGCCTCCCAGGCAGAGCATTCCCATTTGTTCTCTCTCCTGTTGGGTGTTGTAGTTTGCAATAGAGGTATTGAGTGGCCACCATGTTGGGTCTATAGTCTACTTTTGGTACGCAACTTTCAACCCAAGTGGGTCCTCCCAACATTCTCTACTAGGTGTTCCCTTCTTTGTCTCTGCTGCCTTTTTCCCCAGCATGTGAGGCCAGTTTCCAATCTGCGGGGCAGAAATTCTGGTTCTTATCTCTACTACACTTGGGTGTTATTGTCCCAGGGTTTTTTTTTTAAGGGGCCACATCTGGCAAAGCTTAGGGCTTAATCCTTGCTCTACACTCAGAAATATCTCCCTGCAGTGCTTGGGGTATCTTTTGGGATGCGGGGGGATCGAACCCAGGTTGCCCACATAAAGGCAAATGCTCTACCCCAAGAAAGGGTTCTTGAGAAGCTGTGACTCATGGTAGAGAAGCAGATGAAAATAATGTACAGGAAAGATATTGAGACCTTCACTGAACCAAAGTATCTACGAATTCATGGACACTGCAAGAGACTTGCGTAAGAAACAGCGAGATGTGGGCAATTCACCCTCAAACAGGGACCCCAAGATCAGTATAGTCCCCTAAGGAAAACAAGTTTAGACCTGAAGGAAGCAGGCAGGCATGTCTAGGCCAGAATAGAATAGCAAATTGTCACTTAATCTATCCATTAAGGGTGCTGCTGATTGGCCATGTGAAATATCCGGGTACCTGTCTTCATGTACCCCTTAATTATACCATGACTATTCACAGTGCTGAGTATGTCTTTCAACTTCAACAGCAGCTCACATGATGGGAACCAGGATGCTAGAGCAATATGGATGAATAAACAGCCACTCAGTATTATCCCTGTTTGGGTGACTCCAAAGCTTTGATATTACTGTATTATTTGTCACATAGTCTGTGACCAAATTTTCAGAAGAGAAATCTAGAGAATCAGACAGTCCTGTGATACTCTAAGACAGGATCAGGAGGCAGACCAGAACGATGTGATGTAAAATGGTGATCTTATAATATGATTGAAAAGATTTGAATGTGGGCCCTGAGTGATAGTACCTAGGGTAGGGCATTTGCTTTGCTCAGGGCACACCAAGATTTGATCCCCAGTACCCCATATAGTCCCCAGAGAAACTTCTGGAATAATTCCTGAGTTCAGATCCAGAAGTCACCCCTGAACATCATCGTGACCAAAAAGTCAAAGGGAAAAAATAAATAACTTAAATGATTTTCATTTTCTGGGACATATTATGGAAATGCATTAGAGTTGTCAAGTTAAAAATAGTCAATTTATGTTCATATGATTTAGACATAATCTCTCTGATATAAAACATGTAATTGATAAAAGTGTTCAACAAGATACTAAATTTACTACTCTGAAAACAGTCAACAGAATAATTCAACAAAAATGGAAAATTAGGTGCCAAGAGACAGAAGAGCAGAGAGGGCACTTGTTTTACCCATGGCTGATCCCAAAATCCCAAAGGGTCCCTCAACACCAAGAGTAATTCCTAGTGCAGAGCCCGAAGTAACCCCTGAGCATCACCAGGAGTGACCCGAAAATAAAAAAACAAAAATATGGTAGTAATAAATCCTGCTAGGTGATGTTGATAACCCTCTAAACTTATTTTTTGCACTAATTCTTCACTTTCTGAAAAATGACAGCACTTTTGTAGATTATATTGACATAACATGTAAGTCACATTCACACCAGCATGTCATGACATTTCTCTCATGTTCATCAACAAATCTGTTATTTATACTTTGTGCAGGTCTTTCTCCAATGAACAAGGAATCAATGGACAAAATAGTTCTACAAGATATGATTTTGGGAGTATTATTTTTCTTCCAATTCATACTTGGTTTTGTTGGAAATTTACTGTTGATCATGATAAATATAAACACCTTTCTGCAGAGAGCAAAGCCAATAGTTTGCATATTTACCCACTTAACTTTTGCCAACCTGATGACAGTTTTATTTGCCGGGATTCCAGAATTAATATTTTTCTTTGGAATAAGAAATTTTCTGAATGACACAGGTTGTAGGGCAGGTTTGTTCTTGTACAGAGTGGGCCGAGGTCTTTCCCTCTGCACCACATCTTTCCTCAGTGTGTTCCAAGCCATCGTGATCACCAACAACCATGCTCAGTGGGCGTGGCTCAAATCAAACATCTACACATGCATTTCTTCTGCCCTCCTCTGTTTCTGGGTACTCAACATGCTGATCTATAGTCAGGTCATCATGGGAGTAAAGGCCCCATTTAACACTACTGGGCTTGAAGGAGTTTATAGTCTCAAATACTGTATGTCACACAACAGAGGAACATCTGCATTTCAGGGAGGAATGATTTTAAGAGATTTCCTGTGTGTTCTCCTCATGATCTGGACCAGTGTGCACATGGTAAAGTTCCTCTTCAACCACCGCAAAAATGTCCAGCACATGTTTAGACACAGTCCCTGCCCACAATCCTCTCTTGAGATCAAGGTCACCCACACCATCCTGGTCCAAGTCAGCTGCTTTGCTTTTTTTTACTGGACCAACTGCTGCCTTACCATTTATGCAACCTACCTTCATGAGGTACAAGGGTTAGAAAACATTGCTCGTTTTGTCTCCTCCTGCTACCCAGTAATCTGTCCTTTCTTGCTGATAAAAAACCACAAAGGCCCATTTCTGAACTGCACCTTTGCAACCTTGAGGAAATCTCCACAAATCTCTGGCACCAGAGACTTGAATTACTCTCACACCATCTCTAACACAAAGTGCTCAGGACAGAAAAATCCCACTGCAAAGGTTAAGTGATGGGAGGTGGAGAGATAGCCCAGTTGGTAAGACACTTGCCTTCACATGATCTACACAGGGTCAGGAGTGATTTCTGAGTTCTAAGCAGGAGTGAGTCCTGAGCATCATCAGGTGTGACCAGGGAAAAATGGATGGAGTGCAAGGATTCTGGGGTGTAAAGCAAAAGAAAATAGTATCTTATATGGGCACATGTCCAAGTCCACAGTTTACTGTACAGACTGAGATCAATGAACTGTGAATTCAATAAAACACATTGTAGAAATCTGCACCTGTAAGTGAAACTTTATTTCCATTCTTTCTGGAGGTGGTGGGGGAAGGATGCACATCTGGCAGTGCTTGGGTCTCCAACCGGGTTTGGCTGCTTGCAAGACAAACCTATTTCCCTCTATACTCTTGCTCTCTGCCCCCTTTATCTCATTTACAAAATTATTTCAAATATTCGCCTTTGAGAATATTGAAGTGGCTCTGTGGAAACAATTAACCTATTGTGATGCATTTCGCAGTTAATGGGGTGCTTCGGATCAAACCCGGGTCACCCGTGTGCAAGACAAGTGTTCTCTCCCACTGTGTGTCTCTCCAACCACAGCAAACCCTCTGATAGGATAATAGTGGAGCAGGTTTGGGGTTTTAGCAATATTACAGCGGATATGGTGTTTGCTTCTCACATGACCGACGTGGATCCAGGCCCCAGCATCCCATATGGTCTTCTGAGAAATTCCTGAGTGCAGAGCCAGGAGGAACCCCTGAGCATCTCCAGGTGTGACCCCAAAAGGCAATTAATAAATGAAATGTTTTTTTAAAAAAAGAGAGGGATGAGGGGTACAAAGCAATAGAGACATTATTTACTGAGTTTCAAACAATTTTGCTAAATTTAAGAGCTCTATAAATGAGCTCAAATGAAGGTAAGAAGCAATCTGCAAGCAGTATAGTAAAAGTCTGACTCAAGACATTGATTAGCTAATGCACAAAAAGAAAAGGAGAGAGACAGCAAGAAAGAAAGTGCCTCCTCTAGAGGGATGCTGGGGTTTGGGCTGGGAGTTTGGGGGATGGTGGTAGGGAAACAGAACGTGGTGGTGGGATATGTACACTGGTGGAGGGATGGTTGATGGATCATTATATGACTGAGTTTGTGTGTGTGTGTGTGTGTGTGTGTGTGTGTGTGTGTGTGTGTGTGTGTGAAGCAATATAGTTTTCTTTTTTCTTTTCCTTTTTGGGCTACACCAAGTGATGCTCAGAGCTGACTGCTGGCTCTGCGCCCTGGAATTCCTCCTGTCAGTGCTCAGGGGAACACTATGGATGCTGGGTATCGAACCCGGGTTTGCTGTGTGCAAGGCTGTGTGCCCTACCCCTGTACTGTCGCGCGGGTCCGACAAGACAGTTTTTATAGAAAGTGACTTAGAAAGGTTCAGAGGAAAGCACGCGCTGCAGAGAGAGCACAGGCGCCTCCAGAGAGAAAGAGGCTCAGCAGGGCTGCAGCGATGTCCAGCGGGTGCGCGTTGGCCTTGCACGCGTCTACCAGGGTTCGATCCCGGGCACCCCATAAAGTCCCTGAGCCCTGCCAGAAGTGCAAAAACAAAACCAAGTGCAAACAGGAGGATGAGCCGGAGCTGGCCGGCCTGCCCCTTTGGCCCGCTGGCCCCCGACTCCTGCCCAGGCACCCGCAGTTCTCCTACTTGGACGCGGACAGCGCCAGGTGAGCGGCGAGCAGCTGACCTTCCTGTCCCTGCTGAGCGCCGGGCCTGGCTGACCTTCACCTGCCCGAACTTGGCCGCTGGCCTGGACTCGGCCGCGGGGGCCGAGGGCTGCGTGCTGCGCTTGCGGGGGGCCTTGGGCCAGGAGCTGGGCCTCAACCAGACGGAGGCGGCAGTGCTCTGGACCCACAGGACGGCTGCCTGGTCGGCAGAGAGGGTGGCGAGCTTACAAGAGGGTCCCTGCGCCCGTGCACCGCACCCCTGCCCCACCCCGCCACACCCCGCAGTTCCGGAAGGGCCAGGCCAGACCCTGCTGGAAATCTGCGCTGCCAGGGACAGTCCTGCCACTGCTCCACGGGGGGCCGCGGACTTCGGACAGTCTGGCCAGAAGTTCAGCTTCCAGCTGTGGCCCGTCTGCTTCAATGGCTGAGAGTCCCCGGGGTCGCGGGAGGGGGGCACAGACGGGACCCACCACAGGGGCACTAATGGTGCTGAGGCCTGGAGCTGCCCTATTTATCTTCCCCTGCAACTGCCTCCCTGTGAGACAAGAGGAATCTCCTTCCTTCTTCAGCCCCCGGGGGGACCCCAAACGTCTTCCTTCCTCTCTTGGGGGGTGGCAGCAGAAGTTTAGCTGGAAGTTTAGCACCCCTGCACCCCATAGGAAGGACTTCGAGCTCGGAGCTGATACAGTCCCCCAAACCTGCCTCCCGCCCTGTCCCCACAAAACTCTGGTGTTTCCAGACCTCCTTATTGATTCCCTCCTTATTGATTCTCTGCTGTTCGACAGAGACTGCGCCTTGGCTTCCCCACACATTTGGGGGAGCAAGGCAGAGGGTCCCTGAGTGTAGGAACCAAAGTCGGACTCCAGAAGGAACTGGGGCCCCTTGTCAGAGATGTGTGGGCCCCCCACTGCCTCAGCCCCACTCCGGATGCTGCCCCACCCCTGCCTGTGACCCCCTTCCCCAAACAATCAGGCCATATCAGGAGGAATGGACTCGGTGGGGAGGAGTGGGGTTTGGGGGGTGACCCCGGATCTCAATGGTCCTGCCTTCATTCTCGAGGCATCTGTGGGCCAAGAGGAGGCGCCTCTGGTGGATTCGACTCGCTTACACCCGCCAAGGGCTGGAGGGGATGAGAGAGTCCAGCATCTTCCAGCCCTGCTGGTGCCCTGCTGGGTCAGAGAATGAACTGGTGAACTGTGCCCGGGAGTCCCTGCTGCCTGGGGCTCATCCCACTCACTCTCTGCGTGGAGGGACACCCAGTGAGCAGTGCTCCAGAGCCAGCTGCCCGGGAGCCAACAAGGTGACACAGGAGAGGCTGTGCCTTCCCTCAGTGCAATGTCTCCAACCAACTCAGTTCTAAAGGTCTCCAGACCCCACGTCCCCACACCATAGCACCCCACATTGCTGAGGGGCCATCTTTTGTCCTGAGAGAGTTTGTGGGTTCCTGGACACATGAGAAGTCCCATGTCTTCTGTTCTCTGTGGAGGAGAGTGGCAGAGGCCAGATTTACATCTGGGATCTCCAGATGTCTGCAGTGAAGGTAACAGCCATCAGAGGAACTGGAGGTGGATTAAGATGAATTTTAATTAATACAGGAATAATGAGCCTAACACCGGGCAGCCTCCTTCCCTGGAAATTCTAAATACATTGCTTCTGCTGAGGAATTGTTTGTCCTTTTTTTTCTTGCTTTTTGGGTCACACCCAGTAATGCTCAGGGGTTACTCCAGGCTCTACACTCAGGAATGATTCCTGGGGTGCTTTCGGGACCATATGTGATGCTGGGGATTGGACCTGGGTCAGCTGCATTCAAGACAAATGCATTACCCACTGTAATATAGCTATGGCTCTGAAGATTTTTTGGGAGGTATGCTTTGGTGTGGGCCCGAAGGGTTCTGTGGACCACTGAGTACCTGGGATTGAACCTGGTCAGCCAGGAGCAGGGTGAGATTATTTTGTTGTTTTTCTCTTCACTCTGAACAAGAAACGTTCTGAATCTACTTTGCTCGCTCTGTGTCCCAGCTCTTTGGAAAGGTTTCCAGTTACAGTCAACCCCTCATACCATCTCCCCACGTTCTAGGGTGCCCCAACTCTCTTCTACAAAAAAGATACAGAAATACAGCAAAATACAGCTCAGAACCCACCAATTTGGGATGAGGGAATCCGCCATCAAGGGACTGAAGCTGTTTGGTGTTTGTTTGTTTGTTTGTTTGTTTTTTCGCTTATTCATGGTCTGGGGGCCACAAACTAGCCAACGCTCAGAGGATCTCTGTCTCTGCACTCAGGAATCACTCCGACATGAAGGTGGGGCTGTGTGGAGAGCGAAAGAAAGAACCAGGGGCTTGTGACTGCAAACCTGGAGCACTAACTGCTCTGCTCCCGCTGCAGCGGCCAGAACTGCTTGCTTGCTTGATCCTTAATGACCCTATACCTAACATTGATTGAAGCCAAGAAAAGGGCTGGAAATTTTAAGCTTTGGGAAAAGTGGTACCTCGGTAGTTCCGCTGAAAGGCCACGTGATGGCGCTGTGGGCGTTTCCGTCCCTCCCCAGGCCCGTTTCTCTAAGAATTTTCCTCCCTTCTGTTTGCTTCGGTGTTAAGTATGGGGTCATTAAGGATCAAGCAAGCCGCTTCCACAGGTGCTGCGGTAGGAGAGCCTGTGGGTGCTTGTCTTTCACTTGAGTAACCTGGGTTCGATTCCAGTTTTCAGAGCTTTGTGGGGTACATAGCTGAGTCTCCTCGGGGGGTCGAGTGGGTTACCCCAGCTTTGTCTCTACACCTCGATTGGTGCAGAGGATTGAACCTGACCTGGAACGAGCAAGGCAAGGTTATTTCCTTAAATTTTTCGTTCTCTTCACTGAGAGCAAGAAAAGTTCTGAACCCCTTTGCGATGTTTGTGATCCAGCCCTTTGAATGTTTCCTGTTATTGGCAACTCAAGCAATTCAAACCCAAATTGTTATGGCAACCAAATTTTCTAAGAGTGGAAAATTCTTAGAGAAACGGGCCTGGGAAGGGACGGAAACTTCCCCACAGCGCCATCTCGTGGCCATTAGACAGAACTGCTGCTTCGTGATATTCCAAGTTTAAAATTTCCAGCCCTTTTCTTTGCCTCAATGTTAAATATGGGTCAGTAAGCATCAATCGCACCCTAGGGCCATGGATCGAAATCTGAGCAGGAAAAAAAAGAAATGTGAGCCGGGAGGGCACTTTCATTGTATGAGGTCATCCGGGTTCTTTCCCTGCACCCCATACGTCCCCCAGGCACCCTCAGGAGTGATTCCTGAGTGCAGGGACAGGGGTAACACCCGTATATCGCCGGGTGTGGTCGCCGAAACACAAACAAAAGCCTTTCACGGAGGATTCCTTCACGCCAAACTGGGGGATGCCGAGCTAAGTCTGGCTCCCACCACCTTCCTCCACCGAAAACCGCGAAGGTGTGGGGACACTAGGGAAAGGAACCGTTTGCGAAAGGGGGCTGAGAGGGAGAGATTCTACTGCGGGTAAAGTACGTGCCACGCTGCTGAGTTCAATCCCGACACCCGGGTCGACCCACGCGAGGCAAGCGCCCTCGATGCTCTGCAGCCGCTGCTTGGCCTGAGGCGGCCGGCTTGATCCTAGTGACCCGCAGGTTACCATGGAAGCAAACCCCAGGGCTGGAAATCTTTAGGCAGGAGAGTCGGGCCACGGCTCTTCCGCCCATGCACCGCGAGAGGGCGCTGTGGGGCGTTTCCGCGCCTCCCAGGGACATTTCTCTAAGAACTGTCCACCCCTAGTCCTGACCTCTCTCCACAACCCATTATTCCTCCAAGGACATCAGAATTTCTGCATAAGAAAACAAGAAAGTATTTCTGCACAGTGGAGCCGCGTCCTCGCCCCTCTCCTTAGTCCACTGTGCTGACTGGCCAAGCGAGTGACTCTGGCTTTTTTGTTTGGGGTTTGGGCTGTGGGTGGCCGCAACAGTTTCTCCAGGGGCTCAGGGGAATTACATGGTGCTACAGACGGAACCCAGGTGAGCACAGAAGACAGTTGTGCCTTCCCGCAGTGCGAGCTCTCCACACCGGCCCATTCTTACAGGCTCCAGCCCCATCATCCTCACAACCCCACACTCCGCATTGCTGAGGGTACCATCTTCCTTCCAGAGAGAGTTTTGGGGTTCCTATACATATGAGAAGTCCCAAGTCCTCTGTTTTATTTCTGTGAAGAGGGTGGTAGAGGCCAGACTCAACTCTGGCATCTCCAAAAGTTGGGGTGAAAGTATCTACCATCAGCAAAATCAGGACTGGGTTGAAAATAATTTGATTAAAACAGCAATAATGAGACTAAGACCGGGAAATCCTCATCCCTGTAAATTCTAAATACACCACTCCACCGAGGATAATTATTTTTTAGGGGTTTAGTGTCGGTTGCGGGGTTCTGTGGACCCTTATAAGTACTTGGGATGGAACCTCATCATTCATGAACAAAATAAGGCTCTTTTGAGTGTTGCCATTGTGGCTCTTTTTCTCGCTATGAGCAAGAAAAATTCTGACCCCACTTTTCTCTGTCTGTGACTCAGGCCTTTGGAGATGTTTCTTGTTACAGTCAATCCCACATGCCATCACCCCACGTTCTGGGGTGCCCCCAAATATTACTACAAAGAAAAGGGGGCATGGGGATAGCCAGGTACAGCTCAGAACCCCCCAAGTTGGGGTGAGGAATCTGCCATCAAGGTACTGAGCCTGTTTTGGTTTCCTTTGGTTTGTTCATGGTTTGGGGGCCACAAACCCAGCAAAACTCAAGGGTTCTCCTGTCTCTACACTCAGAAATCACTTGGCATGACAATGGCATTTATGGAGAGCCAAAGAAAGAACCAGGGTCCTGTGGCTGCAAGCCAAGAGCACTAACCACTCTGCTCCCGCTGCATAGGCCAAAGCACCTAGCTTAGTCCTTAATGACCCTATACCTAACATTTGAAGCCAAGAAAAGGACTGAAGAGCTAAAGCATCGGAAAAATCTGGCCTCAGCAGTTCCAGTGAATCGCCACGGGATGGCCCTATGGGCGTTTCCCTCCCTCCCCAGGTCTGTTTTCTAAGACTTTTCCACCCTTGACTATGCTTCAGTGTTAGTATGGGGTCATTAAAGAACAAGCAAGCTGCTTACACAGGTGCAGCAGTAGGAGAGCCTGTGGGAGCTTGTCGTTCATGCAGGTGACCAGGGTTCGATTCCTGCCTAAGATTTTTGGGGGTACATAGTTGAATCTCCTCAGGGGTTCGGTGGGTTGCTCCAGCACTTGCTCTCTGGATAATGAAAGGTGCAGGGGTTTGATCCTGGTCTAAAGTGAGCAAGGCAAGGTTCTTTTCTTTTCTTTTTTGTTCTCTTTGCTCTGAGCAAGGAAACTTCTGAACCCACTTTGCTATGTCATGAACGAACCATTTACAAATGTTTCCTGTTATGGGCAACCCACACCCCATCACCCCACATTCTAAGGGTTCCCCAGCCGTCTTCTATAAGGAGGAGGGGTGCATGAAAAAGTTCCAACTCGGAATCCCCAAAGTCGGGTGGGGGAATTCGCCATCAAGGGCCTAAGGCTGCTTTGTTTCTATTTTCTTGTTTGTTTGTTTGTTTGTTTATGGTTGGGGCCACACCCAAAGATTCTCAGGGGATTCTCCTGTGTCTGCATTCAGGAATCCCGCTGGACACGACTGGGGCACTATATGGGGAGCCAACGGATGGATGACGGTCCTGTGAAGACAAAGACAAAGGTTCTAACCCCTCAGCTACCGCTGCACCTGCTGAAGCTGCGTGCTTGATCCTGAATGACCCCATACCTACAATTGATGCAAACCCAAGGAAGCAACGTTTTAGAGAAACGTCCCTGGGAAGCAACAGGAAACGCTCCACAGCGCCATCTCGTGGCCAGTCGGTGGAACTGCCGAGGCCGGACTTGCCCACGCTTAAGATTTCCAGCCTTTGTTTGGCTTCAGTGTTAAGTATGGCATCATTAAGGACCAAGCAAACCACTTTGGCTGCTGCAAGTGAGAGCAGAGCGGGTAGGGCTCTTGCTGCAGTCACAGGCCCCTGGTTCTTTCTGTGGCTCTCCGCACAGCCCCACCATCAGGCAGGAGTGATTCCTGAGTCAGAGCCAGGAGAAGCCCTGAGTGTGGCTGGGTTTCTGGCCCCCAAACCATGAACAAACCAAATAAAAGCAAAACAGCATCAGAGCCTTGATGGCGGATTCCCTCACCCCATCTTGGGGTGTTCTGAGCTGTATCTGGCTGTATCCATGCCTCCTCTTCCTTGTAGAGGAGAGTTGGGGCACCCTCAGAACGTGGGGTGGTGTGTGGGGTTGACTATAACTGGAAACCTTTCCAAAGGGCTCAGTCCGACAGACAAAGTTGGTTCAGAACTCTTCTTGTAAAAAGCGAAGAGAACAACAACAAAATCATCTTGCCCTGGTCGTGGCCAACCAGGTTCAAACCCAGGTACTCAGTGGTTCCCAGAACCCTGTGGGCCCACACCAAAGCCCCCCACTCCCAAAGGTCCTCAGTGCCAGAGCTATAGTAAAGAGCATAGGGTGTTTGCCTTGTGTGCAGCCAACCCCGGTCCAATCCCCGGCATCCCATAGGGTCCCACATGCACCACCAGGAGTCATTCCTGAGTGCAGTGTCTGGAATAATCACTGAGAATTGCTGGATGTGACCAAAAAGAAAAAAAAATAATAGGCAAAATTGATGTATTTAGAATTTCCAGGAAAGGATATTGCCCCGTCTACGCTCATTACTCCTGTGTAATTAAAATTCTTCTTAACCCACCCCCAGGTCCTCTGACGGCAGGTACCTTCACCCCAGACATCTGGATGCCAGAGTTGAATCTGGCCTCTGCCACCCTCCTTTCAGAGAACAGAAGACATGGGACTTCTCATGTGTCCGGAAACCCCAAAACTCTCAGGAAGGAAGATGGCACCCTCAGAAATTGGGGCTTTGGGGTGTAGGGCTGAGGGGTTGGAGACCTTGTGAACTGGGTTGGTTTGGAGGGACGGTCCTGCAGCAAGGCACAGCCTCTCCTGTGTCACCCTGTTCGCTCCCGGGCAGCTGGCTTTGGAGCACTGCTCACTGGGTGTCCCTCCACGCAAAGAGTGATTGGGTCGAGCTTCAGGCAGCCTGGACCCCCGGACACAGTTCATCAGTTTATTCTCTGACCTGAGGCCCAGCAGGGCACGGGCAGGGCTGGAAGATGCTGGACTCTCTCATCCCCTCCAGCCCTGGATGGGTGTAAGTGAGTCGAATCCACCAGAGGCGGCTCCTCTTGGCCCATGGATGCCTCGAGAATGAAGGCAGCACCACTGGGATCCAGAGTCACCCCCAACTCCAACTCCACCCGGCCTGGCCAGCAATTATATAAAGCATTATTCTACATTCATTTCACTTCTGCATTCACTATAGAATAAAATCATTTTTCCATTGAACTAAATTCCCAAAGATAGACAACAGAGATTCTATTGTTTTCATTCTCAAAGGATGTTTCTTTGGATCCTTAGTATGGTCTGGCAATGTGAGAATGAGTCCAGCGGGTAGGGTGTTCACACCGATGCAGGTTTGATCCACGGCATCCCATTGGGTCCCCTGATCACTGCCATTCCTGAGTGCAGAGCCAGAGGAAACCCCTGAGCATCGTCAGGTTTGACCCCAAAATGGCCAAAAATATGAATTAAAAATTAAATTTATATATATGTGATCTAGTGATCCCATTAAAATTCGGGTTGATAGTTATCAACCCAATAGTTATCCTTAAGAATTATCATTTATGCATGCGGAAAATACACTGTAGTCCAAACATGATGGCCACTTACTACCTGTATTGCAAACCATAACACCCAAAAGGAGAGAGAGAGTAAAAGGGACTGTGCCTGCCACAGAGGCCGGGGTGGGGAGATAGAGTGTGGGTGGCTCGAGGGGTACTGAGAACATTGGTGGTGAAGAATGGGCACTGGCGGAGGGATGGGTATTTGATCATTGTATGATTGAAACTCAAACATGTGGCTTGTAAATCTGTAACTATATCTCAAGGTGATTCATTAAAAATTTTCTAAAATTTTAAGAAAAGAATTATCATTTATAATTCTTCTTTTTCAAAGTCATCTCAGACTTGGTTGTTCCACAATAAATCCCAAACTGAGAGAAGCCTTAGAGAAAAGCAATTACTCTCCAAAAGTTGTCAGAGCCATTTTATCAGCTATGAGAACTTTTGATTTCTCTGCGAGTAGCCAATTATGCCCAAGTTTGTTCTCTCCTCTGCTTCTGCAGGACTCTGAGGACTCAGGCTGATGTAATGGGAAAGTTTCTGAAGTGAACACCTGAGGGGGACTTGCATTAAAAACTTTTCTAAATTGATCTATTTGCGGCTCAGACAGTAATTTGTGGGTCCATGGGCACATCAGAAAGTTTGCTGAGCTCCAAGTGACAGGGTCTCTGGGGACCAAGTCACTGGTGTGTTTTATAGCCCTGGATTAACACACAGACATTCACCCGCAGCCTGGCAGAGGGTCCCGTCAACTTCGCAGCCTCAGACTCAGTAAGTACCTCCTGTCTCTGCTCCTGCTTGAAGGGAGAGACAGGGATTTTTTTTAGAAAATTTCCTTTCCCTGGGGCTGGAGAAATAGAGCAGGGGGTAGGCTGTTTGTCTTACAGAGCTGACCCTGGTTCCAACATCCCCAACATTCCATAGGGTCCCCTGAGCACTGCCAGGAGTATTTCCTGAATGCAGAGCCAGGAGTAACCTGAGCATCACCAAGTGTGTGAGTTCCCAAAGCAAAATGCTGGGGCTGCTGCTGTGATGCATGTGTGCATTAGGTGGCCCAGGGCCGCCTCCCCACCTCCCCACCTTCCCAGGGCTCCCCAAATGAGAGGCAGAGATGGGAGATGGGGCACCACAGTCTGATGGTGAAAATGGTCCCTTTAATGCAGAGTTGCTAGCATACTTATAGAACATCTGAACGGGGCTTGGGGTGAGGACATAGGTGTGATTGTTCATTTACAGAGATAAACATTTGGCAGAGGAAATTCTCTTTGGGAGATTAACTCAAGAAGACACTCTGTCTCCCAGGGACATCTACATTGCTTTTATCTTTCCCTCTAGTTGTGTAAGTTATCAATACTTGCAGTTGTTTGGATAAACACAGTTAGAGACAAAGATCCCAACACTTAGTTCTCTGAGAGCAAGCAAGGCTTTTACCATAAATCCCAGACTCAGTCCTCAGGTCAGTTCAGCTTGTCTTTCCCCATGGGGGTCCTGTCATTTAGATTGTAACAGCTTGCAGCAAGATCATGCATTTGTGCCTTTTAGAATGTCCCATTTCGACACTGGGTAGCTTTGCCACTCATCTGGGGTCCATCCCAGTCCCATGGCTGACCTCCCTTTTGGGGTGTTAGGAACTACAGCAACTCAAGCCTGAGTCAAGTAATTATGACCAAGTAATTATGCCCAGGAGCAGATATATCTCAGAGTCAATCCAAATATTAGGAGCATAGCATTAATGGTCTTTCTGTGTTTAACCGAAGAACATTGCTCTATAGTAAAATATAAAAAGGCTAGAGGGGAGATAGAAAAGCAGGTACAAATATACAGCACTTCAAATACAAAGCAGCACAAATAAAAGTTCAGAATTGCCAGAGAGTTTTGGTTTATAAGTAATCAAGACTGACTTGGGCAACTGTGACAGTGAGAGGTAAAGTATAAGGGGAAGGTTAAGGATAAACTTGAACCAGATTAGGGCTGCCAGCAAGAACATGTTAAGCTTCTCTGGGAGGGAGAAGGGGGCAGTTCACTGATGAAGCCTAAAGCACTTAGGGTTAATATCCAACGCAAAGGAAATGTTGAAGATAGACTGTAACCAAACTAGGGCTGTTAGCAAGGGCAGGGGAAGCTTCTCTGGGAGGAGGAAAGGGGCAATTCACCAGTGAAGCCTAAGACACTTAGGGTTGATATCCAACAAAGCATAACCCAAAAAAGTAAAAAAACAAAACAAAACAAAACAAAAACCAGAGAATTAATTTTTCCTGATGCTGTTTTTGTGGGACACACTTTCTAATGCTAAGTTCACCCGGGTTCCTATACTCACATTCTTTTATACTCATGATATTCTGGTTTTTTTACTTCTTTGTTTTGTTTTTTGCTTTTGAGTCACAAGAAGTGAGGCTGAGGGGTTACTCCTGCCTCTGCACGCAGGAATTACTCCTGGTGGTGCTTGGGGGAACCTATGGGTGGTAACTGGTCAGCTTTGTGCAAGGCAAGCAGGAATCACTGTGGTCGTGCTCAGGGGATACTGGGGATGGAATCCTGGTGGATTGAATGAAAGGCAAGTGCCCTGCCCACTGCACTATCACTCCAGCCCCATCAATTGATGATTTTCTTCTCTGCAGTTTCAACCATATATTTTGTTATGCTTTGTATTCTACAAAACTCTCCCTTTGATTTAACTTTGGTTGTTTTGGGACCACACCAGTAGTGCTTAGGATTACTCCTGTTCTGGCGGGTTCCCGGGACCCTATACGAAGGCAGGGATTAATCCCAGACCCACCATGAGCAAGGCAAGCCCCCTATGCACTGGACTATCTCTCTGGTCCCTTTTATTGCTCTTCTTAATCTGCATTTTCATTTGAAATTATTTTTTAAATTTTATGGTGGCCAAAACTAGTTCTTATAGTAACACGTGTAATAATCTACTAAGGATATTTACATCCTCATTCATCACTTTTTCAGCATTTCTGGTGACCTTTCCACTCTGATTAAATTTTGTTTTCTGAGTTCACGTTTCTGTTATTTCTCTCCTACCTGCCTCTTCACATATTTCTCATTGATTTTTAACTTTTCTCCCAAATGTCTTTTTTTGGGATCTGCAGCCATAGTGCAGTCGGGAGGGCTCTTGCCATGCATGTAGCTGATGGAGGTTCGATCCCCGACAGCCCATAGGGTCCCTGAGCCCACCAGCCCACTGAGTACAGAGTCAGGACTAAGCCCTGAGTACTGCTGAGTGTGGTCTAAAAAGTAAACAAAGGAAAATTAGAACTATCTTATCTAGTTCAGCTCAAGTAAATGATTTAGGGTTGTCTGGGGATTTGTTTTATATATTTTAGAGTTTTTAATTTTGGAAGGAATTTTCTATCACAATAACAGATGTTCTGATTCATAAATATTTTATGCATTTCAATGTCCTTTTCTGTTATCTAAAAAAAAGTTTCTACCAGTTTAAAAAGTTTTCTTTCTTTTTTTTTTCTTTTTGGGTCACACCTGGCGATGCACAGGGGTCACTCCTAGCTCTGCACTCAGGAATTACTCCTGGCGGTGCTCAGGGGACCATATGGGATGCTGAGATTCGAACCTGGGTCAGCTGAGTGCAAGGCAAACGCCCACCTGCTCTGCTATCGCTCCAGCCCTATGAGTTTTAAAAGTTTTGACCAACAATTTCTTCTACCAATTGGTATTATTTTATAGTAGTTTTTATGCTGCTAATCCTCTAACCTTGTAACTATTTTATTAATTGTGCTGTCATAATGGTATTTTTGTTTGAAGGTTTCAATATTAACCAATGCAGATCGTTTCATTAATATTGAATGAAGAAATCTAACAATTTATCGTTATCAATATTATGCTTCTTTACTTCTTTGTCATATCATTGAAAAAATCATGGAATAAAGTGAGCTGTGATGGTTGATATTCATGCTTATGACCTAAAACCGTGAGTTTGGCAACTTAATATATTTTGTTATAATTACCTTGAATCAATAAGTTTTCCCTTATACTCATAATATTTTGTAGTACAAACCTTTTTATGTTTGTTGTGTGCCAGACTGGGTGATGCTTAGGGCTCACTCCTGGCTTTGAACTCCAGGTGTTTTCAGGGGAGTATAGGGGACGCCAAGGATCAAGCCCAATAAACTGCGTGCCAGGCAAGTGCCCTCCCCACTAGGCTATTGCTTCACACCTATACAAAATGTGGGTTCTTTGTTTGGGTGGTTTAGCTTTTTGGGTCACACCTTGCAATGTTCAGGGGCTACTCTTGGCTTGGCACTCAGGAGTCACTCCTGGTAGTGTCTGGGGGCCTTGTAAAATGCCATGAACAAACAGGTCGACCTCATTCAAGGTAAACGCCCTACCCACTAATCTCTCAATCTTGCCCCATGAGTGAGATTTTTCAAGGAGAGAGCTGCCTGTCTCATTTGGGATATGGTAATCTGACATATTTTGTTTCACTAACCCACACCCTCCAACCTGTGTCCACGGCTGGCACTTTGCTTCTCTCTCCCTCCCTCCCTCGCTGCTTCCCTCCTTCCCTCCCTTCCTGTTTCTCTCTCTCCCTCCCTGTCTCTCTCTGCCTCTCTCCATCTCTCTCTCCACCCCCCTCTCTCATCTCATTCTCTGTCCCTCTCTCCTCTTTCTTTTGCTCTCTCTCCCTCTCCTTCTGGGCATTGTAGCTTGCAATACAGATACTGAGACACCATCATGTTTGGCCCTGTACCCACTTTCAGCACACAGCTCCCATACAAAGCAATCCCTTCCAGCCATCATAGTCATAGTGGTCCCTTCTCTAACCAACTGCTCTCACCCCAGCCCTGAGACAGGCTCCCAACCAGGAACCATCCTCCTGGCCCTTGTATCTACTGTCCATGGCTGTTAGAGGTACACTATCTTTTTTTTTGGCTTGTTTTTGGGAGTCACACCCAGTAATGCTCAGGGGTTACTCCTGGCTTTACACTCAGGAATCACTCCTGGCTGTGCTCAGGGGACCATATGGGATGCTGGGAATCGAACCCGGGCCAGCTGTGTGCAAAGCAAACACCCTGCACACTGTACTATTACTCCAGCCCCAGTATACTATCATTTATATCCTAAAAAAGAATGCAGTCATTCTGTCCCTGTCCATCTGACTACTTCACTCTGCATAATACTCGCCATGTTCTTATATTTATAAATAATTTCATAACTTCATTTTTCTAATAGCTCTATGGTGTGTGGACCACAATAGGTTGCTCTCCCTCCTACAGCCTGAAGTTTGACCCCACACAAAGGGAATCTTGGGTCCGCAGCATTTTAGCTTGTTACCCCAGAATTGCCTCCCTTGAAGG
The DNA here is from genome assembly GCF_027595985.1 of Sorex araneus. NCBI lineage: Eukaryota > Metazoa > Chordata > Mammalia > Eulipotyphla > Soricidae > Sorex > Sorex araneus. Next base: position 247,975,899 of record NC_073303.1, read on the forward strand.
TTTTGGTTTTGTTTTTTTTGTGGAGACACCAGACAATGCTCAAGATTTACTCCTGGCTTCACACTCAGCTATCACTCCGGGGGTTGCTTGGGGCACCATTTGGCATGTAGGGAATCAAAGCCAGGTTGGCAGCATCCAAGGCAAATGCCCTACACCACAAAGTTTTTTGAGAAGCTGTGACACATGGTAGAGAAGTACATGAAGATGATGTCCAGGAAAGAAACTGAGATTGTAAGGGAAATACCTATGGATTCATGGACATGGCAGGAGACGCTGGTAATGAGTAGCAAGTTGTGGGAAATAGACCCCCTAACAGAAGCCCTAAGGTCAGGACAGTCCCCTAAGGAAAATAAGTTTAGACCAGAGGGAAGCAGACAGGCATGTCCAGGCCAGAATAGAATAGCAAATTGTCACTTTACTCTATCCTTTAAGGCCACTGATTGGCCAGTGAAATATCCGGGTCTCTGACTTCATGCACCCCTTAATTGTGCCCTGTCTACTCACAGTGCTGAACGTATCTGTCAACTTCAACAGCGGCTCACATGATGGGAACCAGGATGCTGGAGAGATGGATGAATAAATGACCACTCTGTGCGATACCTGTTTGGGTAACCCTGAAGCTCGGACACTCCTGATGTGTTTGTCGAATTCTATGTGACTGGTCTCACTGGTCAGGGCTCTCAAATCAAACATTTTTGGAGCACTGGACGTAATGATAGAAAAGATTCAGAAGAGAAATCTACAGAATCAGACAGTCTGTGATACTCTGAGACAGGATCTGGGGAGAGGCAGAATGATTTACTGTAAAATGGGGATCCACTACTATGATTATATAACTTGAATGGGACCAGAGCGAAGGTACATCGGGTTGGGCATTTGCCTTGCATGTGGTGGACCAGGATTCGATCCCCGGCACCCCATATGGTGCCCTGAGCACCACCAAAGGTAATTCAGAAGTAATCCCGAGATCTCCCAGTGTGACCAAAAAAGTTAAAGTAGGATAAAACGACTTGAACGATTCTCAGTTTCATGAACATATTATACAGAAACACATTAAAGCTGTCAAATTAAATAGACTCAATTCAGGCTGCATATGACTTACATATAACTCTATGATATGAAATATATTATTGATTTCAAAATTGCTCTACAAGATACTAAATTTACTTCACTGAAAATAGTCAACTGGAATAATTTTACGAAAATGGAAAAAACAGGGCCAGAAATATAGTACAGCATGGAGGGTACTTGCCATTTGATCCCCTGCATCCCATACGGGTCTGCAAGCATGTCATGAGTGATTCCTAAATTCCGAGAGAGAAGGAACTGATAAGCATCGATGGCTGTGACGCTAAAATCAAAAACAAAAAACATGAGAAAAAACATGGAAGCAATAACTGCTCCACAGTGATGTCGATAATCATCTAAATATTATTTTTTCACTAATTCTTTATTTATTTTTTTATTTTTTTATTTTTTTATTTTTGCTTTTTGGGTCACACCCGGCGATGCACAGGGGTTTCTCCTGGTTCTACACTCAGGAATTACTCCTGGCAGTGCTCAGGCGACCATATGGGATGCTGGGATTCGAACCCGGGTCGGCCGCGTGCAAGGCAAACGCCCTACCCGCTGTGCTATCGCTCCAGCCCCACTAATTCTTTATTTTTGATTAATGATAGAGTGTTTGCACGTTCTACTGAACGAGAATATGTTAGCCATATTAATTCCTGCATGTTATGACATTTCTCTCAAGTTCACCAACAAATCTGTTATTTATTTTCTCTGCAGGTCTTTACCTAATGAACAAGAACGCAATGGATGCAATAGTTCTACAAGATATGGTTTTGGGAGTATTATTTTTCTTCCAATTCATATCTGGTTTTGTTGGAAATTCACTGTTGATTCTGATAAATATAAACACTTTTCTGCAGAAAGCAAAGCCAATAGATTGGATATTTATCCACTTAACTTTAGCCAACATGATGACAGTTTTATTCGCCGGGATTCCGGAATTAATATTTTTCTTTGGAATAAGAAACTTTCTGAATGACACTGGTTGTAAGGCAGTTCTGTTTTTGTATAGAGTGGGCCGGGGTCTTTCCCTCTGCACCACATCTTTCCTCAGTGTGTTCCAAGCCATCGTGATCACCAACAAGCATGCTCAGTGGGCGTGGCTCAAATCAAACATCTACACATGCATTTCTTCTGCCCTCCTCTGTTTCTGGGTACTCAACATGCTGATCTATATCCGGGTCATCATTGGAGTGAAGGCCCCATTCAATATTTCTGGAATTGAAGGAGTTTATAACCAAAAATACTGTATAGCACATTACTCAGATATTACGGGAGCCTCTGCATTTCAGGGAGGGATGATTTTAAGAGATTTCCTGTGTATTCTCCTCATGATCTGGACCAGCGTGCACATGGTAAAGTTCCTCTTCAACCACCGCAAAAATGTCCAGCACATCCTTAGCCACAGTCTCTGCCCACAGTCCTCTCTAGAGATCAAGGTCACCCACACCATCCTGGTTCAAGTCAGCTGTTTTGTTTTTTTTTACTGGATCAACTGCTGCCTTACCATTTATGTAACATTCAGTCCTGTGATACAAGGGTTAGAAAACATTACTGTTTTTATCTCTTCCTGCTACCCAGTGATCTGTCCTTTCTTGATAATAAAAAACCACAGAGGCCCCTTTCTGAACTGCACATTTGTAAAGATGAGGAAATCTCCACAGATCACTGCCACCAGAGACTTGAATTACTCTCACACCAGCTGTGACACTAAGTGCTCAGGACAGAAAATTCCAAGTGCAAAGGTTAAGTGATGGGGGGTGGAGAGATAGCCTAGTAGGTAATACACTTGCCTTCACATGATCTACACAGGGTCAGGAGTGATTTCTGAGTTCTAAGCAAGAGTGAGTCCTGAGCATCGTCAGGTGTGACCAGGGAGAAGTGGATGGAGTGTGAGGGTTTTGTGGCGTAAAATAAACGAAAATAATATCTTCTACGGAAACATATCCTAGTCCACAGCTTACTCTACAGACTGAGATCAATGAACTGTGACTTGAATAAAGACACACTGTAGAAAGCTGCACCTGTATGTGAAACTTTATTTCCATTCTTTCTTGGGAAAGGGGATGCATGTTTGGCTGTGCTTGGGTCTCCAAGCGGGTTTTACTGCTTGCAAGGCAAACACATTTCTCTCTATAATCTTGCTCTCTTCACTGCTTTATTTCATTTGTAATATGATTTCAAATATTGATCTTTGAGAATATTGAAGTGGCTCTGTGGAAACAACCAAAAGTGATGCATTCTGCAGTTAATGGGGTGCTGGAGATCAAACCCAGGTCACGCATGTGCAAGATACGTGTTCCATCCCACTGTGTATCTCTCCAACCACAGCAAGGTCCTCTAATAGAATAATAGTGGGGTAGGGTTGGGGCTTGAGTGATAGTACAGTGGGTGTGGTGTTTGCCTTGCACACGGCTGACGTGGATTCAGTCCCCGGCATTCCATCAGGTCTTCTAAGCAATTCCTGAGTGCAGAGTCAGGAGGAACCCCTGAGCATCTCCAGGTGTGACCCCAAAAGGCAATTTATAAATAAAGTTTTTTTTTCAAAAAGTGGGATGTGGGAAACAAAGCAATGGAGACATTCACTGAGTTCCAAATACTTTCACTGAATGCATAAAAAGTGAATTTAAAAGTTCTATAAATGAGTTCAAATGAAGGTAAGAAGTAATCTGTAAGCAGTATAATAAATTTCTGACTCAATACATTGAGTAGCTAATGCACAAAAGGAAAAGGAGAGAGACAGCGAGAAGGAAAGTGGTTCCTCTAGAGGGATGCTGGGGGCTGGGGGTTGGGGCTGGAGGGTTGGAGGATGGTGCTAGGGAGACAAGAGCTTGGTGGTGGGAAATGGACACTGGTGGAGGGATGGGTGCCCCGTCATTGTATGACTGAAACCCAATTATGAACAACTTTGCAATGGTCTACCTCAATGATATCTATTTTTTTAATTCTTTTATTGAATCACCATGAGATACAGTTAGAGATTTACAAACCTCCTTGACTATGTTTCAGTCATATAATGATCGAGTACCCATCCCTCCTTCAGTCCCATTCTCCACCACCAATGTTCCCAGTATCCCTCCAGTAACCCCCATCCCCCTCCTGCCTCTTTGGCAGGCATTTTCCCTTTTATTCTCTCTCTCTCTATCTCACTCTCTCTCTTTCTCTCTCTGTGTTATGGTTTTGGGTACTAAGTGGCCATCATGTTCGGCCCATAGTCTACTTACAGCAGGCATCTCCCATACTGAGCGAGCCCTCCAAGCATCATTTACTTGGTGCTTCCTTCACTATATCAGCTGCATTTCCCCTCAACATGTGAGGACGGGTACAGATATTCAATTGAAAAAAAAATTTTTTAAAGTAATGTAGAGTTTATGCCCAATTCAATCAAGTTAATCAATCGCTGAGTCAATGTTAGTACTCCTACACACACACACACACACACACACACACACACACACACACAAAAAGGACATTGAGTAGCTTGATTTTCCTCATTACTAGTGAAATCTCAGTTATTCCTGAAAAATAGAAGGTTTTGTGAAGTAATGTGAGTAAACATCAAGTGAAGAATCATCTCTTCTAGATGATCTACAAACATATGGGAATGGGGCCGGGGTGGCATGCGGTGTGGGCAGAGAGCAGGATGTGTGATTGTGGGTGATGTTTGATTCCACATTAGCCCATCATTAGGATCGGGCATTAGTCCAAGGTGGAGGGCACTTGTCTTGTGTGCAGCTGGCCCAAGTTCGATCCCTGGCATCCCAGAGGGTCCCTCATGCACCACCAGGGGTAATTTCCGAGTGCAGAGCAAGGAGTAACCGCTGAGCGTCACTGGGTTTGGCCCACAAACACGCAAATACAAGTGGAATGTTTTGACACCCTGAAGGAATCCTTCACTGCTCACTTCTAACCCCCCAAAATGGTGTTATGTTCAGCTCTATGGGGGGTCTTATCAGGATGCAAATAACTAGGAAAAATAACTGTTGCTCAGTGGGTTCTTGGGAAACCTATAAAAAACTCACACCTCTGGGTTCAAAATGACAGCACAGCGGGGAGCAGCTTGCCTTGAATGCCGCCAAGCAGAGGTCAGTTTGCAACAACCCATAGGATGAGCACCGCCAGGAGTAACTTTTGAATGCAGAGCCATAAATAAGCCTTCAGCATTGCCATGTGAGACCCCAAAACAAAAGCAAATCAAGAAAAAACATTTTTTGTTATTGGTGACTGTGTGGATATGTATTTAGGGAGTGTACTAGCAAGCGGTTCCAGATTAAAAAACAAATGCCTAAACAGCAGACAGACAAACTGTCTAACAAAAATGGACTCCAAGGTGGGCCAGAGCAGTAGTATAAAGGGGTAGGGGGCTTGCCTTGTACATGGCTGACCCAGGTTCAATTCCCCAACATCCCATACGATCTTGAGCACCACCAGGAATGATTCCTGAGAGCAGAGTTAGGAGTAAGCCCTGAGCATCTCCAGGTATTGCTCTAAAAAAACAAAAACATTTTTCCATGATTGCCCCAAGGCAATCATATCCTGAGGTAGTTTAAAGTCATGGGAATTATCCTATGTAACCATTGAAACAATCATAAGCATGTGCCACTCGTCATTAAGAGGATGAACACAGGCAAAGTTTGTGAAAAAGAACAACACATATTATTTTTTTTACCTTTCGGGTCACACCCACTTCACTATCACTCCAGCCCTGATCACTCATCTTTTGACAGGTCACAGGGAAAAGTAATGAATAGTGATGTCATTCCATGTTGTAAACCTTAAGTATACTGTTTCTCTAATTAAACAAGCATGGAATTATGTAAGAAGGTTTATTGGATGTTCTAAGTAACACTGAAGGACAACATATTATAATTTGGTGTCATTTACTACAATTGGATTACACAATAAAAAGAGCATTTAAAAAAACATAAGTCTGAGGGCTGGAACAATCCACAACTTCCCCCAAACTGCGGTGTCCATGTTACCTGGTGTGTTCAGAACTGACCTGGAGGTACTTGGGGGACCATGTGGGATACCAGGGATTGGACACAGGTCAGCTGCATGCAAGCCAAACGCCCTACACACTGTACTAAGGCTCTGGCTCTGAGGATTATTTGGGGAGAATGCTGTGGTGGGGGCCCGTACGTAGGGTTCTGGGAACCACTAAGTACCTGGATAGAACCTGGTCGGCCACGAGCAGGGTGAGATTATTTTGTTGTTGTTCTCTTCACTTTGAACAAGAAAAGTTCTGAACCCACTTTGCTCTGTCTGTGACCCAGCTCTTTGGAAAGGTTTCCAGTTACAGTCAACTCCATGTGCCATCACCCCACGTTCTGAGGGTGCCCCAACCCCTTTCTACAAAGAAGATACAGGGATACAGCAAGATACAGCTCAGAACCCACCAATTTGGGATGAGGGTATCCGCCATCAAGGCACTGAAGCTGTTTTTGTTTTTGTTTGTTTGTTCATGGTTTGGGGGCCACAAACCAGTGGCATGAAGGTGGGGCCGTATGGGGAGCCAAAGAAAGAACCAGGGGCCTGTGACAACAAACCAAGAGCACTAATTGCTCTGCTCCAATTGCAGCTGCCTGAACCCTTTACTTGATCCTTAATGACCCTATATCTAACACTGAAGCCAAGAAAAGGGCTGGAAGTCTTAAGCTTGGGAAAAGTGGTACCGCGGTAGTTTCGCTGAAACGCCACGGGATGGCGCTGTGGGCGTCTCCGTCCCTCCCCAGGCCCGTTTATCTAAGAATTTTCCACCCTTGGCTTTGCTTCAGTGTTAAGTATGGGGTCATTAAGGATCAAGCAAGCCGCTTCCACAGGTGCAGCGGCAGGAGAGCCTGTGGGTGCTTGTCTTTCACTTGAGTAACCTGGGTTCGATTCCAGCCTTCAGAACTTTCTGGGGTACATAGCTGGATCTCCTTGGGGGGTCGATCGGGTTGCCCCAGCTTTGTCTCTGGACCTCGAGGGGGCCATTGCTGAGGGGGCCATCTTGTGTCCCGAGAGAATTTGGGGGTTCCTATACACATGAGAAGTCCCATGTCTTCTGTTCTCTGTGGAGGCGGGTGGCAGAGGCCAGATTCAAATCTGGGGTCTCCAGATGTCTGGGGTGAAGGTAGCAGCCATCAGAGGAACTGGAGGTGGGTTAAGAAGAATTTTCATTAACACAGGAATAATGAGCTTAACACCGGGCAGCCTCCTTCCCTGGAAATTTTAAATACATCACTTCTGTGGAGGAATATTGTTTTGCCTTTTTCTTTCTTGCTTTTTGGGTCACACCCAGCAATGCTCAGGGGTTACTCCAGGCTCTACACTCAGGTATGACTCCAGGCGGTGCTTGGGGGACCCTATGGGATGCCGGGGATTAGAACCTGGGTCAGTTGCATGCAAGGCAAATGCCTGACCCACTGTAATATAGCTCTGGCTCCGAGGATTTTGGGGGAGGTATGCTTTGGTGTGGGCCCGCAAGGTTCTTGGGACCACTGAGTACCTGGGATTGAATCTGGTCGGCCACGAGCTGGGTGAGATTATTTTGTTGTTGTTCTCTTCACTTTGAACAAGAAAAATCCTGAATCTATTTTGCTGTGTGTCCCAGCTCTTTGGAAAGGTTTCCAGTTTCAGTCAACCCTTTGTGCCATCTCCCCACGTTCTGAGGGTGCCCCAACCCTCGTCTACAAAGAAGATACAGGGATACAGCAAGATACAGCTCAGAACCCACGAATTTGGGATGAGGGTATCCGCTATCAGGGGACTGAAGCTGTTTTGGTTTTTGTTTGTTTGTTTGTTCATGATTTGGAGGCCGCAAACCAGGCAACGCTCAGAGGTTCTCCTGGCTCTGCACTCAGGAATCACTCGGGCATTAAGGTGGGGCTGTATGGAAACCAAAGAAAGAGCCAGGGACCTGTGACACAAAACCAAGAGCACTAAGTGCTCTGCTCCCATTGCAGCGGCCAGAACTGCTTGCTTGATCCTTAATGACCCTATACCTAACACTGAAGCCAAGAAAAGGGTTGGAAATCTTAAGCGTGGGAAAAGTAGTACCGCGGTAGTTCTGCTGAATCGCCACGAGATGGCGCTGTGGGCGTTTCCCTCCCTCTCCAGGTCAGGTTCTCTAAGAATTTTCCACCCTTGTGTTTGCTTCAGTGTTCAGTATGGGATCATTAAGGATTAAGTTGCTTCCACAGGTGCAGTGGTAGGAGAGCCTGTGAGTGTCTTTCACTTGAGTAACCTGGGTTCAATTTCAGCCTTCAGCTCTTTGACGGGTACATAGCTGAATCTCCTTGGGGGGGTCGAGTGGGTTGCTCCAGTTTTGTCTCTGGACCTTGAGGGGTGCAGAGGATTGAACCGTACCTGAACGAGCAAGGAATGATTATTTTCTTACATTTTTTGTTTTCTTCACTCTGTACAAAGAAAGTTTTGAGCGCACCTTGCGATGCCTGTGACCATGCCCTTTGTACGTTTCATGTTATGGGCAACTCACACCCCATCACCCCACACTATGAGGGCACCCCAACCCTCTTCTACAACGACATGGGAATGGAAGAATGTACAGTTCTGACACCCTCAAGTCAGGGTGAGAAAATTCACCATCAAGGAATTGAAGCTCTGTGTTTTACTTTTCTTTCTTTTTTGTTCCTTTATGGTTTGGGGTTCTGCACTCAGTAATCTCTACGACACGACTGAAGAACCGTATTTAGAGCCTAAGAATATACCCGGGTCTTATCCATGCAAGGCAAGAGCCCTGTCCACTCTGCTCCCGTGGCAGCGGCCCAGGCTGCGTGCTGGATCCTTAATGACCCCATACTTAACACTGAAGCAAAGAGAAGGGCTGAAAATCTTAAACGTGGGAAAATTCTGACCACGGTAGTTCTCCCGAAACGCCATGAGATGGCGCTGTGGGCGTTTCCGTCCCTCCCCAGGCCCGTTTCTCTAAGAATTTTCTACCCTTGTGTTTGCTTCAGTGTTAAGTATGGGGTCATTAAATATCAAGCACGGAGCTTTGTAGGTGCAGTGGTAGGAGAGCCTAGAGGGTGCTAGTCATTCACGCGGTGACCAGCGTTGGGTTCCCGCCTTCAGATCTTGTGGGGTACATAGCTGAATCTCCTCGAGGGTCGATTTGGTTGCTCCAGCTTTGTCTCTGGACCATGAGGGGTGCAGAGGATTGAACCTGATGTGGAACGAGCAAGGCAAAGTCATTTCTTTTATTTTTTGTTCTCTTCACTCTGAGTTAGAAAACTTCTGAAGCCACTTTTCTATGTTTATGAACGATCCATTTAGAAATATTTCCTGTGATGGGCAACCCACACTCCATCACCCCAAGTTCTGAGGGTGCCCAACCCTCTAGTACAAAGAATATACAAGGATACAGCAAGATACAGCTCAGAAACCCCCACGTTGGGGTGAGGGAATCCTTCAATAAGGGACTGTGAGTGTTTTGGTTTTATTTGTTTTGTTCATGATTTGGGGTCCACAAACCCAGCAATGCTCAGGGGTTTTCCCTTCTCTGCACTCAGGAGTCACTCCAGCATGGTCGTGGGATTGTATGGAGAGCCAAAGAACCAGGCTCCTGTGGCTGCAAGCCAAGAGCACTAACTGCTCTGCTCCCGCTGCTTGGACCCAAGCGGCTTGCTTGATCCTTAATGACCCTATACCTGACATTGAAGCAAAGAAAAGGGCTGGAAATCTTAAGCGTGGGATAAGTGGTACCGCGGTAGTTCCGCTGAAACGCCACGAGATGGCACTGTGGGCGTCTCCGTCCCTCCCCGGGCCCGTTTCTCTAAGAATTTTCCACCCTTGGATTTGCTTCAGTGTTAAGTATGGGGTCATTAAGGATCAAGCAAGCCGCTTCCACAGGTGCAGGCGTTAGAAGAGCCTGTGGGTGCTTGTCTTTCACTTGAGTAACCTGGGTTCGATTCCAGCCTTCAGAGCTCTCTATGGTACATAGATGAATCTTCTCGGGGGGTCGAGTGGGTTGCCCCAGCTTTGTTTCTGCACCTCGAGGAGTGCAGAGGATTGAACCTGATCTGGCACGAGCAAGGTTATTTCCTTTAATTTTTTGTTCTCTTTACTAAGTAAGAGCAGGAAATGTTCTGAACCCCTTTGTGATATCTGTGATCCAGCCCTTTGAATGTTTACTGTTATTGGAAACCCATACAATTCAAACCCAAATTGTGATGGGCAACCCAAATTTTCTAAGAGTGGAAAATTCTTAGAGAAACGGGCCTGGAAAGGGACGGAAACTTCCGCACAGCGCCATCTCGTGGCGTTTAGGCAGAACTGCCGCTTCCCGATATTCCAAGCTTAAAGTTTCCAGCCCTTTGCCTCAATGTTAAGTATGGATCACTAAGCATCCATCGCATAGCCTAGGGCCATAGATCGAAATCTGAGCAGGAAAAAAAAAAAAAGAAAACTGAGCCGGGAGGGCACTTGCATTGTATGGGGCCATCCGGGATCTTTCCCTGCACCCCATAGTCCCCCAAGCATCCTCAGGAGTGATTCCTGAGTGGGGCAGCAGGGGTAACACCCGATTATCGCCGGATGTGGTCGCCGAAACACAAACAAAAGCCTTTCACGGAGGATTCCTTCACGCCAAACTGGGGGATGCCGAGCTGAGTCTGGCTCCCACCACCTTCCTCCAGCGAAAACCTCGAACGTGTGGGAACCACTGGGACAGGAACTGCTCGCGAAAGGGGACTTGGAGAGATTCTACTGCGGGCAAAGCACGTGCCACGCTGCTGGGTTCAATCCCGACACCCGGGTCGCCCCACGCGAGGCAAGCGCCTTGGATGCTCGGCTGCCTCTGCACGGCCTGAGGTGGTTGGCTTGATCCAAAAAACACACCACTCTGCCAGAGATATTTTTTATTTAGGGGTTTGGTGTGGCCCAGGGGGTTCAGGGGACCCTTATGAGTACTTGGGATGGAACCTCATCAGCCATGAAAAATAAGGCTATTTTGAGTGTTGCTGTTGTGGCTGTTCTCTTCGCTATGAGCAAGAAAATTTCTGACCCCACTTTTCTCTGTGACCCAGGCTGTGGGGGGTGGTTTCCTGTTAGTGTCAATCCCACATGCCATCACCCCACGTTCTTGGGGTGCCCCCAAACTTTTCTACAAGGAATACGGGGCATTGACATAGCCAGATACAGCTCAGAACCCCCCAAGTTGGGGTGAGGGATCTGTCATCAAGTACTGAGGCTGTTTTGGTTTCCTTTGGTTTGTTCATGGTTTTGGGGCCACAAACCCAGCAAAGCTCAGGGGTTCTCCTGGCTCTGCACTCAGAAATCACTCTGGCATGACAATGGGAGTTATAGAGAGCCAAAGAAAGAACCAGAGTCCTGTGACTGCAAGCCAAGAGCCCTAAGCACTCTGCTCCCACTGCATAGGCCCAAGCGGCTAGCTTGGTCCTTAATGACCCCATACTTAACATTGAAGAAAAGAAAAGGGCTGAAAAGCTTAAGCGGTGGAAAAGTCGGGCCTCGGCAGTTCAACTAAATAGCCACGAGATGGCGCTGTGGGCGTTTCCATCCCTCCCTAGGTCCTATCCTCAAAGAATTTTCCACCCTTGGCTTTGCTTCAATGTTAAGTATGGGGTCATTAAGGATCAAGCAAGCCGCTTCCACAGGTTCAGCAGTAGGAGAGCAGTGTGGGTGCTTATCATTCACGCGGATGACCAGGGTTCGATTCCTGCCTTCAGATTTTTGTGGGGTACATAGCTGAATCTCTTCGGGGGTTCGGGTGTGTTGCTCCCGCACTTGCTCTCTGGACAACAAAGGGTGTAGGGGTTTGATCCCGCTCTGAAATGAGCAAGGCAAAGTTATTTTCTTTCTTTTTTGTTCTCTTCGCTCAGAGCAAGAAAACTTCTGAACCCACTTTGCTATGTCTGCGACCAAGCCATTTACAAAAGTTTCCTGCTATGGGCGACCCACACCCCAACGCCCCACATTCTGAGGGTGCCCCAAACTGTTTTCTAAAAGGTGGAGGGGGACATAGAAAAAGATCCAACTCAGAATCCCCAAAGTTGGGTTAGGGAATTCGCATCAAGGACCTGAGGCTTCTTATTTTCTATTTTCTTGGGTTTTTTTTTTTGTTTCTTTGTTCGTGGTTGGGGCCACACCTAGAGATGCTCAGGGGACATTCATGTGTCTGCACGCAGGAATCCCACCGGACACGACTGGGGCACCATATGGATTGCCAACGGATGGATGACGGTCCTGTTGCAGGCAAAGGCAAGGGTTCTAACCCCTCAGCTACCGCTGCACCGGCTGAAGCTGCGTGTTTGATTCATAATGACCCCAGGCCTAACACTGAAGCAAACCCCAGGAAGAAAGTTTTTACAGAAACATCCCTGGGGAGCAATGAGAACGCTCCACACCGCCATCTCGTGGCGTTTCGGTGGAACTGCCGCACCCGACCTTTCCCATGCTTAAGATTTCCAGCCTTTTCTTGGCTTCAGTGTTAAGTATGGGGTCATTAAGGACCAAGCAAGCTGCTTGGGCTGCTGCAGCGGGAGCAGAGCGGTTAGGGCTCTTGCCTGCAGTCACAGGCCCCTGGTTCTTTCTGTGGCTCTCCACACAGCCCCACCATCAGGCAGGAGTGACTCCTGAGTCAGAGCCAGGAGAACCCCTGAGTGTTGCTGGGTTTGTGGCCCCCAAACCATGAACAAACCAAATAAAAGGAAAACAGCATCAGAGTCTTGATGGCGGATTCCCTCACCCCAACTTGGGGTGTTCTGAGCTGTTATCTGGCTGTGTCCATGCCTCCTCTTCCCTGTAGAGTAGAGTTGGGGCACCCTCACAACGTGGGGTGGTGTGTGGGGTTGACTATAACTAGAAACCTTTCCAAAGGGCTGAGTCTGACAGAGCAAAGTGGGTTCAGAACTCTACTTGTTCAAAGAGGAGAACAATAACAAAATCATCTTGCCCTGGCCGTGGCCGACCAGGTTCAATCCCAGGTTCTCAGTGGTTCTCAGAACCCTGCGGGCCCACACCAAATCGCCTCTCCCCCCAAAAATCCTCAGTGTCAGAGCTATAGTAAAGTGCGTATGGTGTATAACTTGCATGCAGCCGACCCGGCTCCAATCCCTGGCATCCCATGGGGTCCCCCAGGCACCACCAGGAGTAATTCCTGAGTGCAGAGCTTGGAATAACTTCTGAGCATCGCTGGGTGTGAACAAAAAGCAAAAAAATATATCCTAGGCAGAATTGATGTATTTTGAATTTCCAGGGAAGGATATTGCCCAATCTTTGGCTCATTATTCCTGTGTAATTAAAAGTCTTCTTAACCTACCTCCTGTTCCTCTGAAGGCAGGTACCTTCACCCCAGACATCTGGAGATGGTAGAGTTGAATCTGGCTCTGCCACACGCCTTTCCAAAAACAGGAGACATGGGATTTCTCCAGGAATCCCCAAACTCTATCGGGAAGGAAGATGGCACCCTCAGAATTTGGGGTGTTGGGGTGTAGGGCTAAGGGGTTGGAGACCTTGTGAACTGGGTTGGTTTGGAGGGATGGTCCTGCAGCAAGGCACAGCCTCTCCTGTGTCACCCTGTCACCCTGTTACTCCCGGGTAGCTGGCCCTGGAGCACTGCTCACTGGGTATCCCTCCACTCTGAGAGTGAGTGGGGCGAGCCCCAGGGAGCCCGGACCCCCAGACACAGTTCACCATTTTAGTTTATTCTCTAACCCGAGGCCCAGCAGGGCGCGGCAGGGCTAGAAGATGCTGAACTCTCTCATCCCTTCGAACCCTTGGCCGGTGTAAGTGAGTCAAATCCAGCAGAGGTGCCACCTCTTGGCCCACGGATACCTCGAGAATGAAGGCAGCACCACTGGGATCCAAGTCAGTCCCCAGCACCCACTCCCCACCCCATTGGGGCCACACCTCCTGATCTGGCCCGGTGATCAGGGGAAGGGGTCGGGGGCAGGGGTGGGGCAGCATCCGGAGTCAGGCTGAGGCAGTGGGGGGCCCACACAGCTCTGCCATGGGCCCCATTTCCTTCTGGAGTCCGACTTTGGTTCCTACACTTGGGGATCCCCCACCTGCCCTGCTCCCCCAAATGTTAGGGGAAGCCAACGAGCAGTCTCCATTGAACAGGAGGGAATCCAGTGGTCAACAAGGAGGTCTGGAAGCACCAGAGTTTTGGGGGGCAGGTCGGGAGGCAGGGGGCCCAGATGATGGCACAGGGGGGAGGGCACACAGTCTGTACACAGCAGATCCAAGCTCGATTCCCGGCATCCCATAAGGTTCCCCTGAGCAGAGCCAGGAATAATTCCAGGATGCAGAGCCAGAAATCAGCCCTGAGCACCACAAGTGTAGACCAAAAAGAAAAAGAAAATGATCTTCCTTCACACACACACACACACACACACACACAGAAATACACAAACACTTTTAAAAAATCCAGCTGAGCTGAGTGCATGAGCCAGGAGTGACCCCTGTGCATCGCTGGGTGTGACCCAGAAAGCAATAAATAAATAAATAGTCCAGCTGAGCCTCTCTCAACTCTGAGCTCCTGCAGACTCTGTTTCTGCTGCTGTCACACTTGTCCCTGTGCCCAGTCACTGACCCCAATTATTGCTCAGACCTCTGTCCTCAGTCAGGCTGCACCTTGTTCCTGAGGGGCCTGCGGGTCCTTCTGGCCCACCTGCGTCCCAACGCCGTGACTGACCTTCTTCCATGGTTGGAAGGAGCTGCACCAGCTTCCTGGCTTCTCCCTGGACCATGAGGCCCGTTTCACCTGAGGGACACAGGGGGCCAGTGAGCACAGGCTCTGGGCGCCTCCCACCAGCATGGGTTTTTTGTCGGGCGGGAGGGAGGAGGGTCAACCTCCTAAGCAGTGCTCAGGGGTTTGGGGCCCCTCCTGGTGAGTGTTGGTTGCTCGGGCCTTGAGGCGCGGAGGGCCGCCAGGGCCACACCTGTGTGTGGGGACGAGGCAGTGCCCTGGACCCAAACTCGGTCATTGCAGGGGCAAGGCCTGCGCCCGCCTCCTGAGCTGCCTCCCCAGTCCCAGGCTTTGACTGTGTGTGCTCTGGTGGCAGAGGTGGTGGGAAGGCATTCAAGTGTCCCTCATAGCCCTGAGCACCACGGGATGTGGTCTCCAAATCCAAAGCAAACCCCTAAAAGTGGCCGAATATCTATTTTGCTTCTGGCTTCCTGCTGGCTCTGGGTTGCTGGAGGTCTGACCTTCCAGCACTTTCTAATCTGCAGCCATTTGGTAAAAGCAGAGGCACTCTTAATTGGATAAATTTTTGTTTTGTTTTGTTTTAGGTGATAGATTCATTCCTGAATCTGTACGGTTTTGACAGATGAATGAACCACTTCCACACAAAATTCAAATGCTTAAGAGGTAAATTTATTATAGATGTAAGTCAGCCAAGGGAAAGGAAACTGTCCATTGCCTGCCCCAAAGTCCAAGCATCTCCTTCTGCCCGTGTACGACGTCACTTGTCTTGTCCCTCGATGGCCGGTCCTGAGTATGATGGCCTGGTCCGGTCCCTCGCCATCTGCTGTCTCCAGTGTGCGATGGCCTGGTCTTGTCTCTGCACCTTTCTTTGCCCTGGTCTGAAATCTGTCCCGTGTCCCCCCTATTGGGCCCTGCTGCTTCTCTCGCTGGGCCTGTCTGGGACTGTCCCCCACAAGCTCCCTGGCCCCTGAGCTTCCCATCGTCTCTATTCACAGTCACGTACACGTGGGCTCGGACCTTTGCTACCCTGCTCTCTCTGTCACTGGGGTGAGGGGCAAAGAGAGTGTTACCCAGCTCGGGAGAGCAGGGGGTGTTCCTGTACTTGCTACTTTGTCCCCTCCCCACCGCCCCAGGTCTCCGTGAACTGCTGTGATAGGATAATATTACAGCAAGCAAGACTGAGAACAACCCGTCAAAGCAATAAGTTGTCCTGGTGGCTTCAACCCTCCTCACCTATACACATACAATCCACAGGCAGCTGCTACCCACAATTCCTTTCAGGATCAAGAGCAAAGTTCCATCTTCTGAATGGAATTCCTGCTGACAAAGGGGGCGCTGAGTTCTTTGGGGGCCCCGCATTCCCTGACTAGGGTGGGACCATGAAGTTGACCCTATTTACAGCAGCTGAGTCAGTTGACCTGACAGCGAGCAGGTCAGATGCTCTCTGGAGTTGCAGGACTCGGGGCGACAGGCAGGAGGGGAACTGAGGTAAGTAAAGTAACTGATGACGGGTAGAACACTGGGAGATCGGAAATCAGCTTGTGGGGGAACTTGGCCAAGTGCAGGAGCCAGGACCCCTCAGGGGGCTGGAGCAAGTGTTTCTGGACTCTAATGAGCCGGGAGCCCGGGTGTCCTGGGGCTTGTTGGGGAGCACAGATTTCTCAACTCTGACATATGCGCCCCCAAAGTTAGTCCCTGGGGCCAGCTTGACAGTACAGCGGGTAAGGCATTTGCCTGGCACACAGTCAGCCTGAGTTGGATCCACTCGAGCACCCCGGGAGTAATCCTTGAGCTGGGAGCCAGGAGTTACCTCAGAGCACGAATGGTGTGGCCCCAAAACAAACATCAATCAAACCCTATTCTTTTTCCACTCAAAACCGAAATGACTGAGGAAATAAGAGTCTGCGAGCATTATGGGGGTCCTTGATAGCCTCCCCTGGTGAGATTGGGGTACAGGGAAAGTCACCCTCCCTTTCTCCATATCCTTGGGATAACGATTGACGTTTCCTCCCACTTAGGATGGGGCGGGTGCCCCCACTATCTGCCTCAGTGGGTAAGGCCTTGACTGAGTCTGCTGCTTGTGCCCTTTGGATCGACCTCCGTGCTCCCTGACCTGCCCTCCTGTCCCCTAACATCCCAGGATGTGACTGCCACCCTTTGGGGTTCCCACACAAAGCTTTGAGCTGTCTTAAGGAGCTGAGAGCCACACCCAGTGGGACTGTCCTTAGCAGAAGCCCCTTCTGTCCTTCCAAATGCCAGTGTGGCAGTAAGGAGAATATATACTCATACAGTTGTAGACCAAAAGACAAAAAATAATTTTTTTCTGGACTTGTTTTTAAAAGGAGAAACCAAGGACTTGGGGAGGTGGGGAGTAGGAAGAGGCAGACTAGTCTATATTATTATTTGTTGGTGTACAACATTCCATAATCTCAGGCCTTGCTAGGCTTAGATGTAAACATTGTTTTTCTGCTACTGTTACTTTAACAGACTATACTTCTGGCTATGTAACTGACTTTGATACTGTTTCCTTTGACTAAATTAATTTGCATATTCTGCCTATGTGACTGAATATCATTGGTTAAAACATCAAGCTAGTTAGCAAAAGGGGCTGAACAGGCTGCTCTCCACTCTCAGGCACGCCACAGTCCAAGAAACTCTGGAGACAGTTATGTGATCCTCTCAGAAAACATATTTCTTTCGGGTGCGTATCTTAAATGCCTCAGACTGTCTAACCAAACCTTATTGCAACATATGTTGCAACAATTATTAATTTTTTATGATTTACAAATTTATTCCAGAACTTATTCAAATTATTCAGAATGGCTCTAGCAGGAGTTCTGGGATCCTGCCCCAGAACATAGGGCAGGATGTTTAATTTAATTAATTAATTAAATTTGATTAATTTAATTGTTTGATTAATTTAGGGACATAGATGTCCCTCCCTCCTTACCCCACGTAAATGCACAGCCAGGATCTCCCTGCACTCACTTCGGTGTGCTTGGTAAAGGGTCCCACAGCTTTCATCCAGAGCCACCCCACGATGCATTTTTCTCCCTGGGGCCCTGTGTGTGCTCCAGAGGCATATCGGGAAAATCCCCTGAAAGTCTCACTGACGATATTTCAGAGCGCCCTGTTCTGCCTCAACTATATGCCAGAGGCTCCTGGGTGGAGCCAAGCATGCCCGTCCCCCACCCGATATGCAGCTCCTCCAGGCTCGTGCAAGTGAAGGTCATTGGCGGAGCCCTTCCCAATCGCTCTGAGTTTCCCTGGACAGACACAGCCGAGCAGCCCTAGCCTCACCCCTGCAACTGCACCCCATCCAGGTGAGAGCAGTCCGCACCCCTCAATAGTGATCCAAAAAAAGAAAAAAGAAAAAGAATAAGACAGCAGATACTAAAGTGAACAGGCACTTACTTGCCTTCCAGCTGGGTTCAATCCCCAGCACTCCTGAGCACTGTCAGGACTGATCCCTGAGCACAAAGCAAGTGTGGCCCCCAAACAAAAACAAACAAAACCGAACAGCCCCTAGTGTGTGTGCAGAAACCACAAGAGCCGAGCCAGTCCCACCCATACCCCCTAACTCCATCCCACCCAGACAGAGTCCTGCCTGCAGGAGGAAGACCCCCGTACCTCACCTGGCACCTCTTACACTGACACATGTTCCCCCCCACACTCTGGCTGCCGGGGTTGCCTGAGCGGAACCAGCAGAGCAGGATAACCCACCTGTACCCCTCCCCGAAAGCACAGGAGGAGAAAAACCCCCTGCTGAGCAGTTTCTGAACACCTTGACCCGGCCCTCTGCACCCTTGGGTGACGAGTGAGCTGGCCCGAGACCAATCTGGATCCCGTGAAGGATCTGTGCGTGTGAAGGACCCCAACGACAACGTCATTTTCAAGGTCACAAATTCCCAGTGCCCTGTGAGCGACCACGGGTGGCAGCATGAAGCCTGAACCAGACTGACCTCCCGCCCAAAAGCCTTCCTAGAGCGCTTGAGTGACGGGCCCCTGTGTCCTTCACCACCCCTTCCCCCTGACTGTTTATGAAACGTTCTTCTCCACACTGCCCCGGTTTCGCTGAACACACCACAGGGGGCCAGTCCCGGCCCACCTCTCTCCTGTCCCATGCATCATGTGCAAGAACCCAACACCCTCGTGGGACCCACGGAGAGATGTATCTCTCTCACTCTGAGTGGAACTGGCAGAGCTGACGCCAACCCAGGTGCCGTGAAGGAAGCACCCACACCCTCGCCAGAGCCATTTCGTGTTTGTTTGGGGGCCACACCAGGTGATGCTCAAGCCTGACTCCTGGCTCTTCAGTCAGTCAGGACTCTAGCTCGAGATAAAATGGGATGCCAGGAACTGCAGTGCAGTTGGTCACGTGCCAGGTAAACGTCCTACCCACCGTGCAATCTCTCTGGCCCTTCAACTGCCCCCCCCCTTGTCAATAAAACAAAAACACAGGGCTGGAGACAAATGGTTCACGCATTGCACGTGGCTAGCCCACATGAGCTCTGACATGCTAGGTGGTCCCCAGAGCCCACCAGGAGTGATCCCTGAGTGAACAGCCAGCCCCGAGCATCGCCGGATATGGCTCAGAAGAATTAAGATGATAAGAAAAAAAGCTGAAAAAGGAACCTTTCGTGCACAGGTGGTGCTGGGACAGAGCAGACCCCCTCCAGCCCCACATGGATCCCACCCAGGTTCCTGCAAGAGGGACCCCAACGCCTCTGCTGGAACCTAAGACCCTATTTCCACTGCACTCTGTGCTGGTCTGAGCTGAGTGTTCTGGCCTGAGCCGTGCCCAGCTCCGAAGCCCACTCGTGTGCAATCTGGGTGCGCATGAGGGAAGGACCCCAACTCCTTCGCCAGAGCCACATTGGGAAACAGTTTCCGCCCAAGTGCTCTGTGAGCACAGCGCTGGACCCACACGTACACACATGTGCCTCCATATGTGCCAGTAAGTTCCGAGCCATCACCTATTATGTATTTTGTTAATTTATTATATATTGTTGGGCAGTTACTGCCACAACTAACGATGCTCAGGGCTGACTCCTGGCCCTACACTCAGGAATCATGACTAGCGGTGCTCAGAGGACCCTGTGGGATGCCGGGAACCGAACTCAGGTTGGCTGTGTGCAAGGCCAGCGCCCTCCCCGCACGGCTATCGCTCAAGTCCCCTTGCCATAACCTTGTCCGAACTCTCTCCTCCCCCATGCTCTGTGGTTTGCTGGACTGGCTCAGTAAGGCCCGCAGAACCCTCCCAAGGACCCCTCTCAGGATGCTGAGTGCAGCGGGGCTACCTGAGCGGAACTGGCCATAGTCTGACGGCCCAAAGGTGTCCCAGACACTGAGGGAAGGACCCCGACAATCAGGTCAGAGGAGTTTCGGAACAAAATTCTGCATGCACTGGAGCCGCTCTAGCCCAGCTGGCACCACTCCTGCCCCACCCAGGCCCGGCCACTTGCCCGTTGAGAGGAGGACCCCAGGGTCCTCGCTGGTGGCTTTCAGATACACCAGCATGTGGTGAGCATGGCAGAGCAGGGCCAGAGCCAGCCCAGTCTGAGTGTCCAGCTGCATCCCACTGCGGATGGTGGGGAGGACCCGGCACCCCCATCTCACCCACGCTCTAGGTGCTGGAGTGGCCAGAACTGAGCCAACCCCGGCTGGGCACCCCACAACTCTGCAGTCCAGGTGCGGGTGACTGAATCACCCCAAAGCCCTGGGCAGAGCCTTGTCGGAAAGGATTCCCCCACCCCACCCTCAGTGATCTGAGCACTCGAGGGCCACCTAAGCAGAGACGGTGCTGCCCAACCCTCACCTGTGCCCACCACAGCCAGGGACATGCGAGAGAAGCTTCTCCGTGCCCGCCCAGGGCCGCTAAAGATGCCCTCAGAGCACCCGTGTGTCCACTGGAAAAAAACTGCCTGTTAAGGAGGTTCCAGCCCCCCACCCCAACACTATCCTGTCAGCTGTGTGCAAGGAAAAGATCATGACCCCTTTGCAGAGACTCCCTGACTCGGTGCTCTTGGGATCCTGGGGTCCCATGCCAGTTTAGCAGCTGCTCTCTGGGTTGAGAGAACACTCTGGTGCCCTAAAGTCTTTACTCCTGCCCCATCTGGGGCGCCAGCGAGTGCCGAGCACGTGTGTTCATAATTCCAAGCTCAACTGGGACTGAAGAGCAGTTGTCAGTTGAGTCAGTTGAGTCAAAGAGAGTAAGTAGGAGCAGAGTTGCTCAGCAAAGGCTACAGAAGAGCTGAATATAAAAACTGTGTGTGTGTGTGTGTGTGTGTGTGTGTGTGTGTGTGTGTGTGTGTAGACCTTAGAATTGTATTATAGTTAAGGTAATTTGTTTGTACCAATATTGGCATTCCTGATCTTAGCATCCACCACTATTTCACTTCACCTCAAACAAATCCAACTTTTTTTGCTTTTCCTTTGTGCAGGGGTCTGGACCATGTGCCAGAAATCCAATCTGGGGCTCCAGTGTGCAGAGCACGTGTGTTCCAGCCCACAGAGCCATCTCCCCGGCCCTAAACAAAGACTAAGAATTCTGTCAGTCAGGACCATTTAAGAATATTTTGTTCAAAAAGCAGAAGAAAACTAAAGACAATTCCATTGAATTACACAACAAGAATTACAGAATAAGAATTGAGTTACACAAGAAACCCAATTGGGAACCTAGAGACAGAGAGTTATCGCTTGCCCCAGTGGATGAAGGAGAAGTCACAGAAGACCTTAGAGCTCATCCGAGGAAATGAGAGTAAGGCCAGGGTCAGAAAATCAAAGATAATGTCGTTGAGTTGAACAACAAGAACCCAACTGGGAAGCTTGAGACTCAGAGCTGTGGCTATCGCTTGCCCCAGTGGATAAAGGATAATTCAAAGGAGACCTTTCAACTTACTCAGGAAAGTAAGAGTAAGTCCAGTGTCAGGGTTGGATGGAGCAGAAGGAAAGAGCATCTTCCCGGAGGGGAGGCCTTGTCTCTCATGGATCCTTCTACTCAGGAGGGAAATGGTTGAGAAAGACGTGACTGCTTCGCAATGAGAACGTTTTACACAAGAATTTCAGTTTCTTTCTCTTTTTTTTCCGTTTTGAATCATACCCAGCGATGCACAGGGGTTCTTCCTGGCTCTGCACTCAGGAGTCACTCCTGGCAGTGCTCAGGGGGTCCCGTCAAACCCGGGTTGGTCACATGGAAAGGGAAAGCCCCTCCCTGCTGGCCTTTGCTCTGGCTTGGGCTGTGACAGCTGATCAGGCCTAAGCACTATTGCCCCTTCCTGGGCAGCCTGGGGCTTGTCATGGGGACAAAGCCAGAGGACCACTGGTTTCCTGGGAGGGGCTGCAGCTGCTGGGAGCACCCCTGGCTGGAAGTCCTCGAAGCTAGAGTTTCCCCCTCCTAGAACCCAAGTCCTGGCTTGAGGAAAGGCCTGCTGGTGACACCTGACACTGAATGAAACCCAATTAGAGCTTGAGGCAGGTCCCCAAGGCAGTGCGTGATCTGAAAGCTGTCCTAAGACCCACTGTGCACAGGGAACTTCCACTTCTTTGCAGGGAACACCCCTTCCTGGAACCTGTTTGAGACATTTGCGGAGGGAGGTTGTTTTTTTGTATTTTGGGATTTGGGTTTTCTTGGAGGGGGGAGGTGGAGTGTATACCCCGAAGTGCTCAGGACTCCTGGCTCTGTGCTCAGGTGGCTCAGAAGACCCTATGGGATGTTGGGGATGCAACCTGGTCAGCCACATCAAGGCCAGCATCCTACCAGCTGTACTGTACTCACACCAAAAATTATCCTTATCATTTCTCTCAATTTTTTTTCTGTTTGTTTATTGGGGGGCCACACCCGGCTATGCTCCTTGTTTGAGCAACTTGAAGTCACTGTTCGGTTGCTGGGTGGAGAACAGACCTGTCAGGTCAAGCAGTTCTGGTCCGCCCAAGAGCCCCTGTTGCGCTTCCTTGTCAGGACCTGGACTGAGCAGGAGATCTCATCTCCAGGGAGAGGGAACTCAGGGAGACTCCCCCTGCCCGGGGCCACCCCTTGGGAGGTGGGAGGCTGTGAAAATCCCCACTCAGAGGCCCAGGAACTGCTCCTCGACTCAGCCCAGCACCTGTTTCTCAGGTGGGGTCACAAACTGCCCTGGATCGGAAGCAGCCACAATCCAGAGATGGAAACAGATATTGGGCCCTTGAAATTTTCTCTCTACTCAATGGGGCACCTGGGGGAAAAAAGCTTCTGTTGGACCTGGAGCCACCACCAGTCCAGGGCTGAGAATTCACCTGAGGTCATCCCCTAGAACTCTAATTCACTTTAGAGCCATTTTGAGGTCTTTTGCCATTATTTGTTGTTCCCTATATGCTTTGTGCAGCTCATCTTCAAGCTCACTGATTCTGTCTTCGGCTGTAGTCATTCTACAGTTGAGGGCTCCTACGGAGTTTTTTATTTCATCTACTGATTCTTTTAGTTGTGTGACTTCTGTTCGTAGCTTTGAGATTTCTGCTCTCATTTCTTCCTGGATTATCTTGGTGGAGCGTTCCAATGCTGCATCCATATCCTCCCTTAATTTATTGGAAGTTCGTTCCATAGTTGCTTTGAGTTCGTGAACCATCCTCACAATTTCCTCTCTGAATTCTTTATCCGAGAGGAGGTTGTATTTCTGGGAAGCCGCTGCTGAGGTTAGTGAGATATTTTCTTGGATCTCTCCTGGTGGGGGGGATTTTCGCTGTTTCTTCATGTTGTTATGGGCTTTACTATCCGGTGGTCTCCTTAGCTTGGGAGGGGTCTCAACTGAAGATGTGGAGCTATGCTCTAAAGAGTTCTTGTAAAAACAAAGGACTTTTATGTGCAAGTTGATGTGTTCACTGACAGTTTTTGTGAAATTAGCATAGGCTAGGCTAGTTGACATATAGTGACTAAGATGACGAGGGAATTCTTCAGAGTAGTGGGTTCTATCAATTATGGTCAAAGGACAATGCATGGAATGGATGCATGGAGAGAGAAAACAGAAGAGAATGTCCTGCTACAGTGGCAAGGTGGGGTGGGGGGAGATGGGATTGGGGAGGGTGGGAGGGATGCTGGGTTTACTGGTGGTGGAGAATGGGCACTGGTGAAGGGATGGGTTCCCGAACTTTGTATGAAGGAAGCATGAGCACAAAAGTGTATAAATCTGTAAATGTACCCCCACGGTGATTCATTAATTAAAAATAAATAAATTTAAAATATAAATAAAATCAACTTTATTACCATCAAAAAAAAAAAAGAAAGAAAGAAATAACTGCAGCCCCGTTAGTGGCCTGTGCTCCAAAATAGACCACGCCCACTTTGAGGCCACGCCCCTACAGTGAGGACACGCCCCTAACCAGCATAGTTGGGGGGGGTGGTCAGGAATAGAGGCTGCGGCCCAAAGGTGCCAGGCGGGGTTGGAGGCGTCGGGGCAAGCCCCAAAAACCCAGGGCTGAGAATTCAGAGCCCAGTGGTGGCGTCATGCGTCAGGGACCAGCAGCCACCAGACCTGCAGCCTCTGGGCAGCGCTGCAGACTCACCCCTTCCCGAGGCCGCCTGAAGCCTGCTGGATCCCAGGCTTTGGGGGCAGTAGCCAAGGCTGGACTTGAAGCCCCTTAGGCAGCATCTGAAATCACCCCCTGGCAGAGATGGAAGCTTCTAGGCAGAGACTAAGGGAAGCACTGGACATTTAAAACTTCTCTCACAGCAGAGCAGAACCAAAAAGCCAAATCTTTTTGTTCAGGCACAGATTTCACACTTGTTGCTTTTCTTAAGAAAAGAACCTTTACCACTTGCTCAGAAAAGGCAAAACCTAAAAGAACCATTCTCTCTCCTCCCTTGGAGAGACCCAGATCAACGTTTCCTTTGTAGAGATGTAGGCACCATTCAGGGTTTTCTTTGAAACCCAAAGCCCTAAGTTACTGTCTATGTATTCCCTAGTTAACAGAAAGGTACAAATCTAAGACATTCATGAAAACAGCAAAACCCACATCAACCACTTTTTCTCTTAGAACTGAGACCAAATGACCACGTTTGCAAGGATGCAGGAATAACATCACTCCTTTGGAAAAGAAGTAAAGTAGCCAGTCTTCCTGTCAGGGAGATTAAAAAAAAAAGAAGTAAACATCTTCAAAATCTCATTTCCCATTCCTCCAACTTCTTATTGGTGAGGTCTAGAGCTGCTGCCTTTTCAAACTATTTTCTAGATACATCCCCTCAGGGCAACAGCTTGGTTGTCAATACTGCCTTCCTTGAACAAGGCGCTTTGTCACATCCTGAATCCTGTGCACTTCTTCCCCACCCCAAGGATTTCAAGAAACCACAGCAAGATCAGGAGCTGCTAAGGCACTTGCCTGGGACAGAGCTGACCTGGGATTCATCCCCAGCATCCATAGGGGACCCTGAGCCACCCAGGAGTGATCCCTGAGTGCAGAGCCAAGTCAGCCTTGAGCACCACTGGGTGGATAGCCCCCCAAAAAAACTTTGAAAAACCACAGAACGAAATAGCACAATCGTCATCCTTGTCCCAGAGAATTTCCCCCCGGGATCCTGCAGTGGCCACTGCAGTGGGCTTTTCCCGAGGGCATTCATTCTGAGTGGTGGGGTAAGACAGACCTGATGACTCAATTTTCCATCTGTCTAGAGAGCTCAACCTTGCGGTGTTCTCACGTCCAAGGTTTGATACTGGGCTGTCTGATGTGGGAACGAAAACTGAGATGGGGCTGAGGCTGGGATCACAGCACCCGGCTGAAGAGGAGAAGGAGAATACAGAGGATGGTTGGGGGTTCTGACTCTTTCACAAAGGCGACCATATCTCTGCTCATCTGGGGGTTCTTTGTCTTCCATGCTGGCCAATTTACGTTGGACAGAACTGACAAAGTCCAAGTTTTTTTTCCCCCACTTCTCGGTTGAAAGAGGGCAGGGAAAATGCTACCTTGGAAGTCCTGCCCTTGCTTTTCTCTGTGGTGATGACACAGGTCACTATGTACAAGTCCACTGTCTCTCTGGGCTGCATCCAAAAGTCCCTGAGCAATGGTCAACTCCGGACACCAAGATGTTGTCCCACAACAGTGGATTTGTCCTTCGGCATGTGGTTCCTGAGGACTGCATGAAAGAACTGCAGACAGGATTAAAGACGCTGAAGCAGCGCGAGATCACAGTGCAGTTCCCTGAGACGCTCCAGGTCCTGGAGGGATGGGCGTCGGTCCCTGTGTGATGGAAACCTAATCATGCACAGTTTTGTAAGTGTCTATCTCACTGATTCAATTCGAGGGGAAAAAATCAAAAGAAGAGATCCAAATCACATAAAAAATTTTAAAAAATAAATGAATAATTTAAAACAAATAAACAAACAATTCATGTCCTTTCCTGATTTCAGGTTTCTCTATCCACCTCCTGGTGGCTGTAATGTCACTCGACCTGCTGCCAGGTGCCCCGTCTGGTTTAGTATGTCGTTTGTCTGGTGCCTGCCACCTGCCAGCCTCCTGGTTGGATGTCTACGATGCTGTCAGTTCAGCCTCTCCAGTTCCTGCTCTGGCATGTGCAGCTGCAGTCCTGTCCTCTGTGTCTCCTCGGTGGCCCCACTGCACCAAATCTGTCCCTGCAGTTCCCATTCCCTGTGGCTTTGTACCAGCCACAAGCACTGGGGCAGAACATTTGCTAGTCCTGCAGGAGTGGGAAGGATGGTCGGCTTGGGGGCTGCCTGTCACCAGCTCTCATATCTCACCACCTCCGGCCCCCAAGACCTACTTGTACCTAATTTGTCTTCTGCGGGCCAGGTTGAAAGTGACTTGTTAAAGGAACGAAGTGACCTGGCCCCGCCTCACCTCCCCTTGTCACTCCACTCACACCATCGCAGTCGTAGTCAGGGCAGCCTTGGCCCTCACAAGCCCGTCAGCCTCTGTCAAACCTTGACAGAGCAATGGCAAATGCCTGCAGTGGTGACAGAGGGTAGCTGTATTCCAGCACGAACTGATTCTTGATACCGTGCTCAAGCTGCATGACCACACGGGAAGCTGGGAAGGAAAGACATGAGGTCATTAGGACACAGTGTAGGTGGGCTGGAGGAAAGCCTATATTGAAGGGACAGAAACAAAATCTCAGGCTGGAGCCATACGACAGCAGATAGGGCATTTTGCCTTGTACGCGGCAGACCTGATTTGGAACCCTGGCATGCCATAGGGTCCCCCAAGGCCCACCAGGTTTGATTCCTGAGAAGAAAGAAGGAGTAACCCCTAAGTAGGGCCAAGTTTGGCCCAAAAATCAAATAAGAATAAAAAAAAACCACCAAATTCTCCTCTACACATTTATTCATCAGCAGGTTACTCTGAAACGGGAAACGTGAAAGTGAGAACAGAGAATCTCTAAATCTCTGCATGCCTCAGCACAAACTAGGAGAAACTCAAACTAGGAGAGAGACCTGTGGGGAGAGTGTTTGCCTGGCATGCAGACGAACCTGGTTTGATCCCGGCATCCCATAAGGTCCCATAAGCACCACCAGGAGTGACTCCGTGCAGAGTGCGGAGTCAGGATGAACCCCTGAGCATGTCCAGGTGTGACCCAAAAAGCAAAAAGAGAAGGTCACACTGGTGGTATTGGTGTTGGAACACTGTATACTTGAAACAACTGTATTACAAGCAAACTTGTAAGTCACGGTGTTTTAGTAAAACTATATTTTAAAAATCAAAAGGGAACCAAATAATAAATCATTTTTTTCTACATCTGTAAAGAATTGTACAAGAAGGGTTAAAAAATATTTTTTTTACCAGAATACTCTTTGCTATTAATGCTATTATTATTATTATACATATTAATAGGATGGAAGTTAGCCTGATTTTGGATTTGGTTTGGGGGTCACACCTGGAGGTACTCAGGGGTTAGTCCTGGCTCTGCACTGAGGAATCACTCCCGGCACACTCTGGAACATATGGAATAGCAGGAATTGAACATGAGTCAGCTACATGCAAGGCAAGTGGCTTACCCACTGTACTATCACTCCAGCCCTGAAAGTGACCTATTTTAAAAACATGCATGGTTCGTTTGTGGAATATATATATATATTTATATATATATAATGTATAAAAGTAATATCCAAGAGTTGCATGTCCTTCTCTCCCAGAAGAGAGCCTAACGTGACACTTGCCATAACCATGCTGCCAGACCCCACGCCAAAAAAGGTTTGGGGTGCACTTCAGTATTCAACTTCAGTGCTGGGGGCCGCCAGGGTTGGTGCTGCTGACGCCACACTCAGGGGTGCTGACGCGGAGATAAAGGAATAAAGGGAGCCCGCGTTTGAACTTGGGGTCTTTTGCCAGCCTGGCCCGCGCCCCAACCGGTTGAGCCGTTGCCCAGGCGCGTGGCGATGTTTCAAACCCATTTCAAATTCAAACATAAACCAAGTTATCGGCGTTCATCTTAGGTGTGAAGAATGCATTTGCTACGGTTGAAATAGCATCAATTGAAGCTTCTCCCCTGAGTCAAATGAAGATACAAGACACACCGTTTCCCTTAAATCCCAATTAAAATATAAAAAGTTGACATCAAGGCACTAGAGTGGGGAAGCAGGCTGAGCTCTGGGCTCCAGAATCACGCCCAAGTTAAATCATTAAGATAAAAATAACCCAACTTAAATTCTAAGAAATTGACAACGTTTTAATACGATGTCATTCAATTCCCCTCCCCTAGTAACCAAAAGTCGTCATAAACAAGAAATTGACAAACGTCTCTGATCCGGAAATTTCTCAGGTTCTCTCTTTGTCCAAATGAGGGGTGGGACACCATTGGGTAGAGCATGACAAGAAAGATTACCCTCCCAAAAATTTTAATTAAAATAAATTTTTTTTTTTTGCTTTTTGGGTCACACCTGGCGATGCACAGGGGTTACTCCTGGCTCTGCACTCAGGAATTACCCCTGGCCGTTCTCAGGGGACCATATGGGATGCTGGGATTTGAACCCGGGTCGGCCGCGTGCAAGGCAAACGCCCTACCCGCTGTGCTATCTCTCCAGCCCCTAAAATAAATATTTTTTTAAATGAGGATCCCTAACTTGGGGCATCTAGCGCTGTGAATCACAGTTTTGAGCCGGAGATAATTGCTGGACAGGCGAGAAACGGGCGTTTACCCTGGGTTATTAGTTCCGAGTCTGGCACCTGTTCCCCACAGCAAAAGCATTTCAGACACACACCCCTCCCCGGGAAGTCTGACCCTGACCCAAGGGTGATTCTACCTGGACTTGGGGAGCAGGGCCAGGAGCTGTCAGGAGGAAACTCCCCAAGACTTTCTCAGTGAAGACCGAACCCTATCCCTGATGCCGCCGGTATAGACGCCTCTACCGACCGGGCCCACAATATGCTGGTCACCAGCCACCAAATGCGACTCGCCCCCCAGGACTTCACCCCCACCTGCCAGCGGGACCCTCAGAGTCTCGGCTGAGGCCCCGCCCTCTTCACATTCCCTTCCTCCCTTGCCCCCTCCAGGAGAAAGCAGCCCCCATCCTGCTGACCTGTCATCTGGGGATTCTTGGGATTCCTGGGAGGCTCGGGGAGGCTCGGGATTCACCGTTCAATTGCCTAGACCTCATCCTCGTGATTCAGAGTTAACTACTAACCACTTGGATGGCGAGACAGGCAATGAGCCAAATCCCGCCCCAGGGCCAGAAAATACCCAGGACACGCTTCCTATTGGTCCACGTGGTGCCCCGCTCCTCTCTCATTGGCTGTTGCTAAGGCCCAGAGCCAGGAGTACCGGTTTCTAGGGGCGGGCTCAAAGGCAAGTGTTCTTTACTCAGGAAACCTTTCAGTTCCCGCCACCAACTGTCACTGGGGCTGGCTCCAGCCACCAGCATCTCTTCTCTATCCTTAGAAGCTGACCGTTAGGCTACAGACCCTGTGCTTCGTCAGCGGAGCTAGTCCTCCAATGCCTGTTTGTAAGCCTTTCCGCATGTTTTGCAAAGCCCAGAACAAATATCCAGACCTTGGCTCTAATTCATTAGAGGGCCTCAGTGGAACCTGTATACCAGAGTTTTAGGAAGAAAAATCAACCATAGGACATTTGAAGTTTAACTTTAACTAACAAAGAACTGCTTAAGGGTCCATAAGATCCACCTGCCACATTTGTATTTGGGGCTTTATCACTTCTTCATTGAGAAACTTTCTACAAGACTTGCCGTGCACGTGGCCAGCCCGAGACTTTGACTTTGGCATTGGGCACAGCGAGTGTTGATCTACCCGTTACAGACGTGACTCTCCCAAACCCTGTGATCCTGGCTCAAATAATAAAGAATCTCAGACAACCCTGCCTTTCCTCGTTTCTTTCCTTGGTATTTCTGGGTCTCGGATGCAGGCTGACAAAACAAAAGGTGACTGACAGTTACCGGAATTTTACATTCAAACTAATACACACACCATCTCCATCTTTGTTTTCTTTTATCTTGAAATTTTTTTCTTTTTTTTCTTTTTTATTTTTTTAATGAATCACTGTGAGATACAGTTAGAGACTTACAAACTTTCATGATTACTCTTGATCTTGAATTCTTTTGAGGGGAATAATGTGTGGTTTACCATAAAACAGCTCTGGGCATGTTGTATAGTAATCCCTTAATGTAATACTCAGGAAGATTAAGGTGTTTTAAGGAGTGACTGAGAAGTTATATATTTCTCATTTTCTACATTATGGCTTGCGATACAGATGCTGAAAGGTCATCATTTATATCCCTTTACCTGCTTTCAACACTCAGCTCTTGTCCAGAGTGATCATTTCCAACTAGTGTTGTCATAGTGGATCCTCCTCTATCTTAACTACCATCCATTCCCCACACCATTGACCAACCATTGATCAGTCCTCCTGGCTTGAAACTTGTCCATTTAGATTCAATTCAATTAGAGCAAGACCACTTTACCCAGGAGGCATCTGGTCCTATTTTCCCAATTGCAGTCCTCAGGGCAGTTTAGTTTTTTGGATTTTCTTTTTCTGCCTGACCCCAGAGGGTCCTTCTAGATCTCGGAGACAGAAGCACTGTTTTCTTCTGGTTAGAGGCTATCAGTATGTGTTGGCCCCATGAAAAAATATAATGCCGGTAGATGTTACTGACAAAGGAATAAGAAAGATTGAAGACAATGTACACAGAAGTTTCAGGTCAGTGATGTTCCTCTATGAATAAAATGATTGATAAATAATATGAAATTCTCCAAACATCTAGAAAGTATAGCATCGAAAGTGAACCCTATGGCCAGAGTGATATGGATAGTGTGCTTGTCTTGTATGTGGCCAACCTGAGTTAGATCCCCAGTATCCCATATGGTCCACTTGTGCACTGCCAGGAGTAATTCCTAAGGGTAGAGCTAGGAATAACCCCTGAGCATCAGCAGATCACCAGGTGTGACCTCGAAAAGTCAGTAGTAATAATAATAATTAATAATAATAATAATGTCCATCACAACAACTTCAGAAATGTCTTAATGATTGTTAAATGAAAGTAGTCAGAAGAAGGATAAAGACAGGATGATACCAATTTTATGTCGCATTTAGAATAACTGAATGAGGAAATGCAATGTTTTAAAAAGGAGGATGCTCTTATCAACCTTAGCCTCAGTGTAGATGGGGGAGAAGGAAAGAAAGAGTGGAGGGAAGGAGAGAAAAGACAGATGAGAAGGAATGGGGGCCATGTCCGGGATTCAGTTACAAAGTTGTCACTAAGGAAAGATAGAGCTAAATATCCAAACGACAGTGTTAATAACACTGAAATCAAGAGACTCAAACTTTCACAACCAAACTTAAAAAGCTGCTTGTCCACAGGGCAGGGCTGGAGGTGGGTTGGGCATACGGGCAGGAGCCTGAGAACGTTGGTGGGGGGACCTTGGCACTAGTGCTGGCCAAAGCTCAACTATGAATAACTTTGGAAATCACGGTGCTTTAATTTTTTTAATGTGTAATTGGAAAATAAATTTTAAAAAGAAAAGAAGAAGAAATGCCTTTGATGATTATATTTTATGGAGAAGAAAGTCAACGAGAAAGGAGTACATCATACTTAAACGCTTCTGCACTGCCAAGAAACAACGGCCCAAATTAAAACCCTCCCTCACTGAACGGGAGAAAATATCTGCACAGCACTCATGTGACAAAAACACAGATATGCAAGATGTGCGGGCATTTGCAAAACTTAGCAATAAATAATACACTCAGCACTTACTCCTAGCTCTGTACTCAGGGATTACTCCTGGCTTCGGGGACCATAAGTGGTGACAGGGATCAAACCCAGGCCAGCCTCCACAATGTGCAATGCAAGCTCCCTTCCCACTGTCTAAGTAATCCAGCCCCTGTCCACACAGCTTTAATGGATGGTTTCAGGACCTCTGAGCCTGCCTGGAGTGATCTCTGAGCAGAGCCAAGTGTACCCCTCTTCCCCCAAAAGAAAAGAAAAACAACAGCAAAAACATATCTTCCCCCTTTTTACCATTCCTTTTTTGGGTCTCCTGTTTCTTTTGATCTAGTGGCATAGATCTCTCAGACTACCTACCTTCAGATGGATCCAGTCAGCCTTACTTAGCCTAGGGCAGGCAAACCTCACTCAACTTTGACCCCTCAGCCTGCCAGGAGAAATCTCTGAGCAGAGCAAAGTGTGGCCCACTTCCTCAAAAAAGAAACACAAATGGCCAAAAGGCACATGAAAAAATGTTCCACATCGCTAGTCGCCAGGGAGATGCAAATCAAAACAACAATGAGATATCATCTCACACCACAGAGACTGGCACACATTCAAAAGAACAAAAGCAACCCGTGTTGGCGTGGATGTGGGGACAAAGGAACGCTCCTTCACTCTTGGTGCGAATGCCGACTGGTCCAGCCTTTCTGGAATACTATATGGAAAGTCCTTCAAAAACTAGAAATTGAGCTTCCATATGACCCCGCAATACCACTTCTGGGAATATATCCCGAGGATACAAAAAAAGCACAGTAGAAATGACATCTGTACCTATATATTCATTGCAGCACTGTTCACAATAGCCAAAATCTGGAAACAACCCAAGTGCCCTAAAACAGATAACTGGTTAAAGAAACTTTGGTACATCTACACAATGGAATACTATGTAGGTATTATGTAGGTGTTAGGAGAGTACTATGTAGGTGTTAGGAGAGATGAAGTCATGAAATTTGCTTATAAATGCATAGGCATGGAGACTACCATGCTAAGTGAAATGAATCAGAAAGAGAAGGACAGACATAGGAAGACTGCACTCATTTGTGGAGTATAGAATAACATCACATGAGGCTGACACCCAGGACAGTAGACACAAGGGCCAGGAGGATTTCCCCATAGCTGGAAGCCTGCTTCATTAGTGGAGGGGAGAAGGCAGATGGAATAGAGAAGGGATCACTAAGAAAATGATGGCTGGAGGAACCAGTTGGGATGGGAGATGAATGCTGAATGTAGATAATGAACCAAACATGATGACCTCTCAGTGTCTGTGTTGCAAGCCATAATGCCCAAAAGTAGAGCGAGAGTATGGGGAATATTGTCTGCCATTGAGGCAGGGGGAGGGTGGGAAAGGAGGGTATACCAGGGATATAGGTGGTGGGGAATGTGCACTGGTGGAGGGATGGGTGTGTGATCATTGTGAGATTGTAACCCAAACATGAAAGCTTGTAACTATCTCACGGTGACTCAATAAAAATTTTTTTTAAAAGTGTGGCCCACATGCGGGGGAAGGGTGATGCGGGCTGAATGTGAACTAGAGACTGAACACAGTGGCCACTCAACACCTTTATTGCAAACCACAACACCTAATTAGAGAGAGAGAACAGAAGGGAATACCCTGCCACAGTGGCAGGGTGCGGTGGGAGGAGATGGGATTGGGGAGGGTGGGAGGGATGCTGGGTTTACTGGTTGTGGAGAATGGGCACTGGTGAAGGGATGGGTTCTCGAACTTTGTATGAGGGAAACATGAGCACAAAAATGTATAAATCTGTAACTGTACCCTCACGGTGATTCACTAAGTAAAAATTAATAAATTTTAAAAAATTAAAAAATAAATACATGAATAAATAAAAAATAAAAACTCCCTTTACCACAAAAAAAAGTGTGGCCCAGGAAACAAAATGAAGGAGAACAAAAGAAAACAAAAAAATTTTTAAAAAAACATAACATCTACACAATGGTTCCTATGCTGCTCTTAGGAACTTGAAGTCACGAAATTTGCTTCTAAGTGAATAGTCATGGAGAGTATCATGCTAAGTGAAATGAGTCAGAAATAGAGGAACAGACACAGAATGACTGCACTCAATTGTGGAATATAACATAACATAATATGAGACTGACACCCAAGGACAGAAAAGACAAGGGCCAGGAAGATTGCTCCACAGTTGTAAACCTGCATCATGAGCTAGGGTAGAAGGCAGCTGGAATGAACAAGGGATCACTAAGTTAATGAGAGTTGGAAGGGTTGTTTGGGGTGGGAGATGTATGCTGAAAGTAGATAAAGGACCAAATGTGATAGCATCTCAGTCTCTATATTGCAAACCAGAATACCCAAAAGTAGAGAGTGAGAGAGTATGAGGGAAATTGTCTGCCATAGAGCAGAGGTAGGGGTGGGGTGGGGTGAGGGTGGGTACTAGGGACATTGGTATTAGAAAATGTGCACTGGTGGAGGGATGGGTGTTTGATCTTTGTATGACTGAACTCAAACATGAAAACTTTGTAACTGGAGCTCATGGTGATTTCAATTAAGAATAATAATAACAAATGAATAAATAAAAACCAACATAGCTTCCCATTTTCACCTCCCCTCTTTCCTTGCTTAAAGACTGATGAGAGTCGGTCCCTTCCTACAAGCTTGTGTGACGTCACTGAGGAGCAGCTCATGAAAGGTTCTGCTCTACTCAGTGTAGCCTCTCGCCACCACTCAAGAACTGCAGGAGTGTAAGTACACGGTTGGGGTGCTGGGATTTTTTTTCTTGAATCTAATTTTCATTGAGCAAGTTCAGTCCATTTTATTTTAGTTTTGTTTTTAGTTGGGGAGTCACACCTAGTGATGTTCAGGACTCACTTCTAGCTCTGCACTCAGGAATTCCTCCTGGCATTTCTTAGGATGTCGAGGATCAAACCCAGGTCGGTCACATGCCAGAGAAGCGCCTTACTCACTGCACTATCTCTACAGCTCATGAAAGGCTGGTTTTTATCTGGAATGAACTGGAATGAAGAAGCCATTCAGAGGGACACACCAACCAACATCCCTCCTCTGCTGGAAGGTCGCTCTCTGAACATGCTTACTTCATGCCCATAGTACTATTACTCTCATAGGGTCCCCCAAATCTCACCTTTGAAACATGACACTTCCGATTTCCTATTTAAAATAAACATTCTCCGGGGCTGGAGTGATAGCACAGCGGGTAGGGCGTTTACCTTGCATGCGGCTGGCCCGGGTTCGAATCCCAGCATCCCATATGGTCCCCTGAGCACCGCCAGTAGTTAATTCCTGAGTGAAGAGCCAGGAGTAACTTCTGTGCATTGCTGGGTGTGACCCAAAAAGCAAATAAATAAATAAATAAATAAATAAATAAAATAAACATTCTCTTACTAGATCACAAACCTTTTGACAGTGCACTTAATTTCTAAAAACCTACATAACATAGCCTTTTCACTTAAAATGTGAACTTAAAGGTTTTAATAATCTCCCTTGCACACGTATGCATGGCCAAATTTTTTTGGAGGGACCACACTCAATAGTGATCATTACTACTGGCTCTGAACTCAGGAATTAGTCCTGGCGATGCTTGTGGGACCATATGACATGCCAGAAATAGAATCTGGGTCCAGGGCATGCAAAGCAAGTGCCCTATCTATCCACTGTACTGTATCTCTCCAGACCCTACATGGTAAATTAATAACACTGACAGATCATCAATAATATTTAGCCTATGAATTTTCAATAACTTCTGACAGTTACACATTAAAAAACGTTCACAAATCTTGTCAAATGATTAAGTATTTCCAGATCAAAATGTGTAAAGAGGGCAGGAGCGATAGTACATCTGGGAGGGCATTTACCTTGCATGTGGCCAATCTGGGTTCAAACACCAGCATCCTCTATGGTCCCCCAAGCATGCCAGGAGTGAACTATGAGTGCAGAGCCAGGGGTAAGCCCTGAGCACAACCAGGTGTGACCCAAAAATAAAACAAGACAAAACAAACAAACAAACAAAACCCCGTTTAAAGAATGGATCACAGGAAAGAGTCTGCTATTCCCCTAAGAAGTCGCAGTATTAGACATGAAATTTGCCTCAAAATACTATACAAATAAGGCTGATAGAAAATTTTGTAAGAGAAGTATGAAACCAGCAATTATCTCAAGCTTTATTCTACATGCATTTCAATGCTTCGTTCACTATAAAATTGAATCATTTGTCCATTGCACCAAGTTCCCAAAAATAGAAGGCAGAGATTCGAGTGTTTTCATTTTCAGAGGATGTTTGTTTGGATCCTTAGTGTGGTCTGACAATGGGAGAATGAGCGACAGTAGAGCAGGTAGAGTGTTCAAACCTTGCACGAGGCTAAAGCAGGTTCGATCCAAGGCATCCCATTTGGTCCCCTGAGCTCTGCCATTCCTGAGTACAGAGCCAGAAGAAACCCCTGAGCATCATCAGGTGTGACCCCAAACTAGCCAAAAATCACTGTATCGCTGTCATCCTGTTGTTCATCAATGTGCTCGAGTGAGCACCAGTAATGTCTCCCTCCATTGTGAGACTTGTTAACTGTTTTTGGCATATCAAATACGCCATGGGGAGCTTGCCAGGCTCTGGTGTGTGCGCGAGATACTCTCTGTAGCTTGCAGGGCTCTCTGACAGTGGCTGAGGAATTGAACCCAGGTTGGCAGTGTGCAAGGCAAACACCATGTGCAGGTTGATAGTTTTTATACTTAAGATTTATCATTTATGTGTGCTGAAAGTAGACTATACACCAAACGTGATGGCCACTTGCTACCTTATTGCAAATCATAGCACTCATAAGGAGAGAGAGAGAGAAAGGGAATGTGTCTGCCACAGAGGCAGGGGTCAGGGGGAT
Organism: Sorex araneus; assembly: GCF_027595985.1. NCBI lineage: Eukaryota > Metazoa > Chordata > Mammalia > Eulipotyphla > Soricidae > Sorex > Sorex araneus. Next base: position 248,012,697 of record NC_073303.1, read on the forward strand.
AGGGTGGGGATAGCCAGAGGGGTACTGAGAACATTGGTGCTGGAGAATGGGCACTGGTGGAGGGATGGGTACTCGATCATTGTATGACTGAAACTCAAACATGAAAGCTTTGTAAGTGTGTAACTATATGTCAAGGTGATTCATTAAATTATTTTTAATTTTAAAAAGGAATTATCATTTACAATTCTTCTTTTCCTAAGTCAGTTCAGACTTGGTTGTTCCACAATAAATCCCAAATTGAGAGAAGCCTTAGAGAAAAGCAATTACTCTCTAAAAGTTGTCAGAGCTACTTGATCAGTTATGAGAACTTTTGATTTCTCTGCGAGTAGCCAATTATGCCCAAGTTTCTTTTCTGCTCTGCTCCTGCAGGACTCCGAAGACTCGGGCTGACGTAATGGGAAAGTTTCTGAAGTGAACACCTGAGGGGGACTTGCATTAAAAACTTTTCTAAATTGATCCTTTTGCAACTCAGACAGTAATTTGTGGGTCCATGGGCAAATCAGAAAGTTTGCTGAGCTCCAAGTGACAGGGTGTCTGGGGACCAAGTCACTGTTGTTTTTATAGCACTGGATTAACACACAGACATTCACCCGCAGCCTGGCAGAGGGTCCCGTCAACTTCGCCAGCCTCAGACTCAGTAAGTACCTCCTGTCTCTGTGCCTGCTCAAAGGAAGAAACAGGGATTTTTCTTTAGAAAATTTCCTTTCCCTGGGGCTGGAGAGATAGTGCAGGGGGTAGGGCATTTGCCTTGGACACAGCTGACCCGGGCTCCAAAATCCCCGACATTTCATAGTGTCCCTCGAGCACTGCCAGGAGTATTTCCTTAATGCAGAGCCAGGAGTAACCCGAGTATCACTAGGGGTGACCCAAGAAAAAAAAAGAGAAGAAGAATTTATTTTTCCTGATCCTGTTTTTCTGGGACACTGGGGTGCATTTAGCATTAGCTTTCTAATGCTAAACTCACCCAAGTTCCTATACTCACATTCCTTTATACTCATTATATTCTGGAGGTTTTTTCTTCTTTGTTTTGTTTTTTGCTTTTGAGTCACACCAAGTGATGCTGAAGGGTTACCCAGCCTCTGCACGCAGGAATTACTCCTGGTGGTGCTCAGGGGACCCTAAGGGATGGTAACTGGTCAGCTGTGTGCAAGGCAAGCAGGAATTACTGTGGTCGTGCTCAGGGGATACTGGGGATGGAATCCTGGTGGACTGAGTGAAAGGCAACCGCCCTACCCACTGCACTGTCACTCTAGCCCCATCAATTTATGATTTTCTTCTCTGCAGTTTCAACCATATATTTTGTTATGCTTTGTATTCTTCTGTTCTTTCCCTATTATTTAATTTTGGTTGTTTGGGGGTCACACCAGCAGTGCTCAGTACTTACTCCTGATTCTGTCCTCAGGGTTCAATCCTGGTGGGTTCCAAGGACCGTATACAATGCCGGGGATTAATCCCAAACAAACCAGGAGCAAGGCAAGCACCCTATGCACTGGACTATCACTCTGGCCCCTTTGATTGATCTTAATCTGCATTTTCAGTTAAAAATATTTTTTAAAACCTTATGGTGGCCAAAACTAGTTCTTAGAGTAACACACAGACCAATTCACTAAGAATATTGACATCCGCACTCATCACTTTTACAGCAACTCTGTTCTCCTTTCCACTCTGATTAACCTTAGTTTTCTGAGTTCAGTTTCCTTTCATTTATTCCCCCCACCTCTTTATGCATTTCTCATTAATTGTTAACTTTTCTCCCAAATGCCTTTTTATATATTTTTTCTTATTTCTTATAATCTAATAACCAAAATTTTAGAACAGTTGGGACTGGGACTGAAGCCACAGTGCAGCGGGGAGGGCTCTTGCCATGCTTCCAGCTGACCCAGGTTAAATCCCCGAATCCCACAGGGTCACTGAGCCACCAGGATTGATCCCTAAGTGCAGAGCCAGGAGTAAGCCCTGAGCACTGCCAAGTGTGGCAAAAAAAAAAAAAAAAAGCAAACCAACAAAGAGTATTAGGACTACCTTATCTAATTCAGCTTAATTAATTAATTTTAAGGTTGTTTGAGGTTTATTTTAATAAATTTTAGAGGTTTTAATTGGTGAGAATTGTCTACTACAATACCAGATGTTCTGATTCATCAATGATTTATGTACTCAAAGTTTTTTTTTTCTGCCTTACCAAAACGTCTTTCTATGAGTTTAAAAAATTTTGAGGAAGAATTTCTTTCATCAAGTGAAATTACTTTTTTCAATTAGAATATTTTATCGGAGAAATAATGTTGAAAATCCTTTAACTTTGCAACTATTTTGTGAATTGTGTTACCACAATATTTTTGGAGGTTAAAATATTAACCAGTGTAGATCATTCATTAATAGTGAATCAAGAAATCTAACAATTGTTAATTTTCATTATTTATCTTCTTTATTTCTTTATCATATGATGATATATAATGGAATAAGGTGAACTTACGATAGTTGATATGTTCATACTTTTTTTTTCTCTACACAAAACGCGTTTTAAAAAAAGTGATGAGCTATACATAGAAAGAAAGCAACAGAGAAAAGTGGGGAGGGCGGGCGTGGGGGAGCCCACCGCAACCCCTCCCGCCCAAGCCCCAAGGCTGGGGCACTTGACCTGGCAGGGGGCAGCTGTCAGCTCTGAGCTCTTCCTGCTGGGGAAACCCCTGGGGGGCAAGGCAAGCAAGGGTTTCCGTGGCCTCCTGGCTCAGTAGGGGCTCCCGGCCTCCCCTGAGCAAGCAGCTTGGCGGGATTTGGTCGCTCAACTCGGGAACTGGGGGGCTCGGCAGATCCCAGGTCTCACGAGGTGCGTGCGTGCACGTGTCCGAAGTGAATAGGTCCACGGGGACAGGAGTGAGCCAGGACAGGGGGTCTTTGGGGGCTCTGGGAATGGCCATCGAAGGCAAGCGCAGACCCCTGGCTGCCCCCCACGAGCAAGGAACCCCCCCAGGCCCCGAGTGCTCTGCTGGGGGAGGGTGTCCCGGCTGCAGTGTGCCCGGCCCCCTGGGGACGGTTGGAGGCTCTGGCTTGCTCCTTTGGAAACGGAAAGGAAAGAGGGAGGAGAGGGTGCAGGAGGGTGTGGACTGCGCGCGTCAGGGCGCCTCGGCCACGGCCGTCTGTGCCTGCGGGGCGGGGGGCTCTTCGGGAGGGGCGTCCACTCTGGAGAAGCTCCTGTCCAGGATGCGCCGCCGCAAGTGCCGCGCCCCCTCCTCCTGGGTGGACAGCGGCCCCCGGAACTGCGCCTCGCAGAACCCGCCCCTGAGGGGACAGACGTTGCCTGCAGACTTGACGAGTGACGTCTGAGGGGTCGTGGCCCCGGGGAGGGGCCGGCCGGACCCGGGGAGGGGGCTGCCGACCTCCTCTCGCTTCTGTCGCAGACCGCAGGCGTCCTCCCTGCCCGGGCCCCAGAGGCGCTGGCCGGGCGCGCTTGCCGGCGCTCACACTCGTTGCTGCTCGGCCGCTGGTGCTCCTCGGCCTTCCCCGTGCCTGGAGGGCCGAGGCCAGAGGCCGCTCGCTGCCACCAGCCGCGCGCCCAGCTCCAGCCCCGGCTCCCACAGGCGCTGCGCCCCCCACAGCCAGGCCACCGGGGCCACCCCAGCGGCGGCCGCTCGTCACCCTCACGCCTGTGGCCGGCACCGCGGAGCTTCCTGGTGCAGGGACGGCCGCCCCGGATGGAGCTGCGATGGGCGCCCACCTTTGGGGGCCGCCGCTTGGTCCCCTCGCTCAGCGTCTCCATGGGGGCCTCATTCCCGCACCGCTCGGTCACCCCAAACTGCCTCAGTGGCGCCCGCCCGCGCGGGGCCGCCAGCGCCTTGCGGGTCTCAGAGTCGAGGCCGCGCAGCTCGCAGCAGGCGCCGGTGGGCGAGGGGCGGCCTTGGCCGTGAAGGGCAGCTCGGTCTGGTACGGGTCTTGGCCGTCACCTCAGGGGGCGGGCGGGGGTCCTCCTGCAGGGGCCGCCTGGGGGCCACGGAGCCTCGGGAGCCGCCGGCTGCCGCCTTGGCACGGCTGAGGGGCGCCAGGATGAGCCCGCGGGGGGTGCGGCCCCGCCCAGCGCCCGGGGTGCCCGGCCGGCCCGCCGTGGGCACCAGCGGCAGGGCACCCTGCACGGCCCGGCCACCCGGGGAGGCCCGTCCTGCACCAGCGCAGGGGCAGGTCCCCGGCCCGCGGCTCCTTCTAGACGAGGCGCGGCTGGGGCTTCTGTCTGAGGGTTTCCCGCGGGCTCAGGCCCCGTCTTAGGCTTGGCCTTGGGCCCTTCCCGTGGCGGTGGCGGCGGGGGCGACGGCAGCGGCGCGGACAGAGCGGCGGGACCCGGACTCGGGGGCCCGGGCGGGGGCGCCCCCGCCGGCGTGCGATCCCGGGCGCCCCCCGCGGGCGGCCCCGCCATGACCTTGCCTTCAGCTTTTGTGACTAGGCCCTGGGCGGTGGAGAGATCTGTTCATACTTATGAACTAAAATGATCAGTTTGGCACCTTATAGATTTGTTATAATAACCTTGAATCAATTAGTTCTCCCTTAGGGGCTGGAGCGATAGCACAGAGCGTAGGGTGTTTGCCTTGCACGCGCCCGATCCCGGTTCGATTCCCTGCATCCCTTAGGGTCCCTTGAGTACTGCCAGGAGTCATTGCTGAGTGCAGAGCCAGGAGTAACCCCTGTGCCTTGCCAGGTGTGACCCAAAAAGAAAAACAAAAGTCGTTCTCAATTTATCATTTGCATACTACAAGATTTTTTGGTTTCTGTTTGGAGCCACACCCGGTGGTGCTCAGTGCTTACTCCTGACTTTGAACTCAAGAATTACTCCAGGTGGGGGGCTGGAGTGATAGCACAGCGGGTAGGGCGTTTGCCTTGCACGCGGCCGACCCGGGTTCAAATCCCAGCATCCCATATGGTCCCCTGAGAACTGCCAGGGGTGATTCCTGAGTGCATGAGCCAGGAGTGACCCCTGTGCATTGCTGGGTGTGACCCAAAAAGCAAAAAAAAAAAAAAAAAAAAGAATTACTCCAGGTGGGATTCGGGGACCGTAAGGGATGCCAAGGATCAAACCCTATCAGCTGCGTGCCAGACAAACGACCTCCCGGGACGCTGTGTTATCACTCTAGTCCCATGTGTGATGATTGTTTGGTTGGTTGGATTTGCTTTTTGGGTCACATCTGGCAATGTTCAGCGGATACTCTTGGCTCTGCACTCATGAATTACTCTTGGGGGTGCTGAGAGACCATATGAAATGCCGGGATCCAACTGGTCAGACACATGCAAGGTTTACCCTCCGGGCTGTACTCTCACTCCAGCCCCATGAATGAGATTTTTCAAGGAGAGAGCTGCCTGTCTCACTTGTCCTTTGGTAATCTGACTTATTTTGCCAAATGTTCAGTCTGCACTGCACTGTTGCACTGTCATCATGTTGTTCATGATTTGCTCGATTGGGCGCCAGTAACGCCTCCATTCATCTCTATCTCGTGCTAGTGTAGCCCAGTGGCGTCTGCTGGCTCCAGGAACACGAAGTGTGGCCCGTTATTGTTCCTGTTTTTGGCATATCGAACACGCCAAGGGTATTATAGGCGCTGCCATAATGTTAAGTCAATTTTGTTAAGATGTTTCCTAAAGTGATGATATTCTACCATGTTTGTGAATTCCCTAATGGGCTTATGCTGTTTGCCTTGTGTTCCTTATTGCTTTTAGGCCACACCGGCTGTGCTCAAGGCTTACTCCTCGCTCTATGTCGGGAATCACTCCAGCTGGGGCTCAGAGGATATGTGGTACCAAGGGATCGAACCCAAGACAACCGTGTTCAAGGCAAGTGTCCTCCCCGCTGTGCTATTGCTCCAGGCCATATTTTTTTGCTATTTTGGTCACACCAGATGATGCACAGGGGTCACTCCTGGCTCTGCACTCAGGAACCACCCCTGATGGTGCTCAGGGGACCATATGGGATGCTGGGAATCGAACCCGGGTTGGCCGCGTGCAAGGCAAATGCCCTACTGACTGTGCTATTGCTCCAGCCCCATGAAACCAATTCTTCTTAAAATAATCCTTTTGCTTGTTTCCCTCATGGCTGTCCCTACATGGGAAATATTGTGAAACTTTTGCTGAGTATCACCAGGGGTGGAAAATAAAGAAAACAAAGTTGTCATTCGCATCAGAATAAAATAAACTCATTTCTTTCTTTTTTCTTTATTTTCCACCCCTGGTGATACTCAGGGATTACTCCTGGCCCTGCAGTCAGGAATTACTCCTGGTACTGCACAGGGAACCATATGGAATGCCAGCGATTGAACCCCAGCTGGCCATGTGCAAAGCAAATGTCTAGCGGCTGTACTAAGGCTTCAACCCTAATCATGAATTTCTATAAAATAAGCAGAATAAGAATGTGTGATGATGGCCTGAACCTGAGTGAGAAGTGAGAATCAATAAATGTGAGAGGGTGAGGGGATGGGGACTGAAAATGGCTTTCCTCAGCATCGCACCACCAAAATGGAGCAGGGGTTGGGTTAGGCACTGCCACCGCGATTAGCATCTGTGGAGGGAAGACAGTGATTTGGGCTCAATTAACTTTTCTGCAGGGAAAGCAACAGAGGTTGTAGGTGGATGACGAGTGTTTCAAAATGAGTGACTGAGAATCAACTGGAAGTAGGCTCGTGATCAAAGGAAGCATTCAAATCATTGGGTACGGTATTTAAGGGGCAGGAAGGAGAGAGACCCACAACACACAACAAATTTCTTTGTGTGTGTGTTAATTGAATCACTGTGAGATATAGTAACAAGCTTTCTTGAGGGAGTTACAGTCATACAATGTTCCAACACCCATTCCTCAACCAGTGTACATTTCCCAACACCAATGTTCCTAGTATCCCTCCTGCTAAGGGTCCCCTTGCACCTGCCTCTATGGCAGGCACTTTTCTTCTTTCTCTATCTGTCTCTGTCTCTGTATCTCTATGTCTCTGCCTATCTCTGTTTATCTGTCAGTCGTTGTCTGTCTCTGTCTCTCTCTGTATCTCTCTATCTTTTTCTCTCTTTATGAGCATTGTAGCTTGCAACACAGATCCTGAGAGTCCGTCATGTTTGGCCCTTTACCCACTCCCAGCACACATCTCCCATCCAGAGCAATCTGTTCCAACCAGCATTGTCAATAGTGGCTCCTCCTCTAAACCAACTGCCTCTCCTCCGGCCCTGAGACAGGCTTCCAATCACGAACCAATCCTCCTGGACTTTGTTTCTACTGTTTATGGTTGTTAAACTTATACTGTATGGGTTTTTTTTTAATCCCACAAATGAGTGCGTTCTATGTCTATCCGTCTCCTGCTGACTTATTTCACTCTGCATGATATTGTCCATGTCCATGCATTTATAAGCAAATTGCACAGTATCATTTTTTCTAACAGCTGTATGGTGTGTAAACCACTTCATGCTCTTCACCCTGCCCCACCATGAAGTCCAGCCCCTGCACAAGAGAAAATTGGATCCTCGGAGTTTTGCCCCAAATTGCCTCCCTTGGGTTTGTTTTGAGGGGCCACACCCGACAATGCTCAGGGCTTACTCCTGGCTCTGCACTCAAAAATCACTCCTGGCAGTGCTGGGGGCACCCCTTGGGGTGCGGGACATTGAGAACCCGGGTTGGCTGCATGGAAGGCAAATGCTCTACCCCAAGAAAGGGTTCTTGAGAAGCTCTAACTCATGGTAGAGAAGTAAATGAAGGTAATGTCCAGGAAAGATATTGAGACCTTCACTGAACCAAATTACCTATGAATTCCCGGACACTGCAAGAGACCTGGATAAGGAATAGCGAGAGGTGGGAAATTCACCCCCTAACAGGAACCCCCAGGTAGGGATCGTCCCTGAGGAAAACAAGTTTAATCCAGAGGGAAGCAGACAGGCATGTCCAGGCCAGAATAGAATAGCAAATTGTCACGTAATCTATCCTTTAAGGGTGCCGCTGATTATTCATTTGAAATATCCGGGTCTCTGTCTTCATGCACCCCTTAATTGTGCTGTGTCTACTCACAGTGCTGAACGTGTTTGTCAACTTCAACAGCGGCTCACATGACGGGAACCAGGATGCAGGAGCGATATAGATGAATAAATGGCTGCTCTGTGTGCTATCTGTTTGGGTGATCCTAAAGATTGGACACTCCTGATGTGTATTCCATTCTGTGTGACCAAGCTCGCTGGTCAGAGTTCTCAAATAAAACCATTTTGGAGCACTGGAGGTAATGATACAAAAGATTCAGAAGAGAAGTCTATAGAATCTGATTGTCCTGTGATTCTCTGAGACAGAATCAGGGGAGAGGCCAGAATGATTTCATGTAAAATGGAGATCCAATGGTATCATTTAAAAGACTACAATGAGTCCAAAGCAAACTTTCATTGACTATGGCATTTGACTGGCATGTGGCCGACTAGGGTTCAATCCCTGGCACCCCATAGGGTTCCCTGAACACAAAGAGAGGTAACTCCTGATTGTAGAGCCAGAAATAATCCCTGAGCATTCCTGGGTGTGACCCAAAAAGCCAAAGGAAAAAAAGTAACAAGACCTGATTATCAGATTCTGGGAAATATTATGGAAACACATGAAAGCTATCAAGTTAAATAGAACCAATCTAAGCTACCTATATGACTTAAATATAACCTCTAGGATATAAAATATATAATTGATTAAAAAATTACTCAACAAGATTCTAACTTTACTTCTCTGGAAATAGCCAACTGGCTTTACAAATATAAAAACAACAGGAGTCAGAGATAGTACAGTGTGTAGGGTGCCTGCCTTGCACATGGCAGACCCAGGTTCGATCCCCTACATCTCATAGGGTCCTCCACGCATACCAGGAGTGATCCCTGAGTGCAGAGCCAGGAGGAATCAATCTGTAATTCTGGTTGTGACTAAAACACAAAACAAATAGAAGCAATAGTTCCTCCTAAATGATGTTGATAACTCTTTAAAAATTCTTGTCGCATTAGTTTTTCATTTTCTGAAAAATGACAGCACTTTTACACATTCTACTGACACAATGGGTAAGTCACATTCACACCAGCATGGAGTGACACTTCTCTCAAGTTCACCAACCAGTCTGTTATTTATACTTTGTCTAGGTCCTTATTCAACGAACAAGAAAGCGATGGACACAGTAACTCTTCAAGATACTGTTTGGGGAGTATTATTTTGTTTCCAATTCATGATTGGTTTTATTGGAAATTCATTGTTGCTTATGCTATATGTTGAAACCTTTCTGCAAAGAAATAAACCAATAGATTGGATATTTACTCACTTAACTTTTGCCAATATGATGACAATTTTATTTGCCGGGTTTCCTGAATTAATCTCTTTCTTTGGAATAAGAAACTTTCTCAACGACGCTGGTTGTCAGGCAATTTTATTCTTTTACCGAGTGGGCCGGGGTCTTTCCCTCTGCACCACATCTTTCCTCAGTGTGTTCCAAGCCATCGTGATCACCAACAACCATGCTCAGTGGGCATGGTTCAAATCAAACATCTACACATGCATTTCTTCTGCCTTCCTCTTTTTCTGGGTACTCAACATGCTGATCTATATCCGGGTCATTTTGACTGTGAAGGCCCCATTCAACATTACTGGAATTGAAGACTTTTATAACCAAAACTACTGTATAGCACATGATGCTGAGAAGAATAGAGTGTCTACATTCCAGGGAATAATGACTATAAGAGACCTGCTGTGTGTTCTCCTCATGATCTGGACCAGCGTGTACATGGTAAAGTTCCTCTTCAACCATCGCAAGAATGTCCGTCACATCCTTAGAAACAGTCTCTGCCCACAGTCCTCTCTTGAGATCAAGGTCACCCACACCATCCTGGTCCATGTGAGCTGCTTTGCTTTTTTTTACTGTATCAACTTCTGCCTTACCATTTATGTAGCATACCGTCATGATATACGAAGGTTAGAAAACATCGCTGTTTTTGTGTCTTCCTGCTATCCAATGGTCTGTCCTTTCTTGCTGATAAAAAACCTTCGAGGCCCCTTCCTGAACTGTACCTTTGTAAAGATGAGGAAATCTTCACAAACCACTGCCATCAGAGACTTGAAAACTCTCACACCAGCTGTGACACAAAGTTCTCAGGACAGAAAAATTCCCCTGCAAAGGTTAAGTGATGGGGGTTTGGAGAGATAGCCCAATGGGTAGGGCACTTGCCTTGCACATGCCCTGCACAGGGCTAGGAGTGATTCCTGAGCATCAGCAGGTGTGACCAGGGATTAAAAAAGGGGGGGAGGGGATGTGATGTAAAATGAAAGAAAATAACATTTTTTAATTATTGAATCACTATGAGATATTAACAAAGCTCTCATGATTGAGTTTCAGTCATACAATATTCCAACACCCAACCATTCCCCTTCCAGTGTATATTCCCCACCACCAATATCCCCAGTATCTCTCCTGCCACTGACCCTTCAGCCTGCCTCTATGCCAGGCTCTCTCTCTCTCTCTCTCTCTCTCTCTCTCTCTCTCTCTCTCTCTCTCTCTCTCTCTCTCTCTCTCTCTCTCTCCCCCCTCTCTCTTCCTCTCCCCACCTCCTCCGCCCTTTTGGGCATTATCATTTCCAATATAGATACTAAGGGGCCATTATGTTTGGTTGTTTGCCCACTTTCAGTACACATCTCCTATGCAGAGCGATCCTTCCAACCATTATTGCCATCATCGTCCCTTCTCTGTCCCAACTGCCCTCCCCTAGCCCTTAAGGCAGGCTTCCAAGTGTGGACCCTTTGTCCTGACCCATGACAAAATAACGACGTATATGGACACAGCTCCAAGTCCACAGCTCATTGTACATGCTGAGAAAAATGAAGAGCTGAATTGAATGAAACACATTATAGGAAGCTGCACTTACAAGAGGCAATTTTTCCCAGGTTTATTGGGTTACTCCAATCACAGTGCTCCCATTCCTCTGTGTTTCCCTGTAACCTCATTCTTTTTTTTTAATTTTTTTTTTTTTGCTTTTTAGGTCACACCCGTTGATGCACAGGGGTCACTCCTGGCTATGCACTGAGGAATTATCCCTGGCGGTGCTCTGCTTTGGGGCAAGGGTTTGGGTTCAGGATGGAAACATCCGAAATATGTTAGTGGGAAGGTGCAATAGTGGTGAGATAAGTGTTTGAATATTAGATGTAATCAAATATTGTGAACTACTTTATAAAATAACAAAAATAACCAAAAGAATCCTCAATTAGGGGCTGGAGTGATAGCACAGCGGGTAGGGCGTTTGCCTCACACACGGCCGATCCGGGTTTGATTCCCAAAATCCCACATGGTCCCCTGAGCGCCACCAGGAGTAATTCCTGAGTGCAGAGCCAGGAGTGGCCCCTGTGCATTGCCAGGTTGTGACCCAAAAAGCAAAAAAAAAAAAAAAAAGAACCCTCAATCAGTGAAGTAGTTCTGGTATGCAACTAACATTCTCAATAAACTTCACAACACTCCCCTAAAGACAGTTTTTTGGAGCATTTTCAGTGGTTTATTCATAACAAACAATAGAAATTAAACTACTTTGGTTCTGCTTTGAGGCTGGGTTGGGGTTGGGGATGGAAACATCTAAAATATGGTGGCGGCGCCGGCTAATAGAGGAAATATCCTTCTTTCATGGTCTCTCTCCCCTCCGGGAGGAGGCGTGGTGTCCGACGTTTTGTGGGTCCTTTGAGCAGGTATGAACTTTGTGGCACGGAAAAAAAAATGTGCTTTGAACTTGAAACAGCCGTGGGACACCTGGGCAGTCTCAGGCCGGGGCCGGAGCTCGGGCTCCGGCCGAGATTCGACCCGGGTCGCCATGCCTTTGCACAGCCATGTGGATGTAGAACGACCAGGAACCAGAGACAGCTTTAGGACTTGGGGTTCCAGCGAGTGCTTGCAACCATGTATGCAGACTGTGAACTAAGATTTTGCTACATGCTGTTCCAGAAAGGGAAATGATTCATTTTCCAACTTAAATCTCCCTGGACTTAATTACTATAATACAGAAATTGTAAACCGCGCAGCCGCTATGGCGGCCTCGCAACTTTTTTTTTTTTTCTTTTTTGGGTCACACCCAGCAATGCTCAGGGGTTACTCCTGGCTTTGCACTCAGGAATTACCCCTGGTAGTGCTTGGGGGACCATATGGGATGCCGGGGATCGAACCCAGGTCGGCGCATGCAAGGCAAACGCCCTACCCTCTGTGCTATCTCTCCGGCCCCAACCGCGCAACTTTTTATCTCTTCATTCTCATCAGTGGAAAACTTATTATCAAATATTTCCTTTTCAATAGAGCTTTATTCTTGGGGGATAAATTCCAACAAAATGAGTGAGTCTGTGTTGAAACTCCAACAACAATAGTGAGTTTTGTGTTGAAATCTGGAATGTAATCAAGGTAAAGAGAAAAGGAAGTGAAATTATCAGTCACGCAGGGAGGGTTGGGGGGTGAGGGGTGGGATGTATACTGGTATTTTTGTTGTTGTTTTTGTTTTTGTTTTGTTTTTGTTTTTATTGGTGGTGGAATATGGGCACTGGTGAAGGGACGGGTGTTTGAGCATTGTATAACTGAGATATAAGCCTGAGAACTTTGTAACTTTCCACATGGTGTTTCAATAAAATAAATTTTAAAAAAAATTAAAAAAAATATGGTGGTGAAATTGGTGTTCGAATATTAAGTGTAATCAAATATTGTCCACTACTTTAGAAATGTAAAATAAAATTTTTAAAAAATAAATAATTTTTAAAAAGATTCAGATGTGCACTAATTGGTCCTTACTGACTTATTTTCTGTTCCTTCTATTTACCATTCTCAAAGGTTTGTTTGAATAAACAATGTAAAGTAAACAGCTTAAAACAAGTAACTATTTTTGACCCCGAGCCTTTCTGTGTTTTATTTTGCTCCCTTACTGGGGAGCAGGGGCGGGGGCCTGGTGGTAGGGTCACCCTCTTGGGAAAACTTTGGTACGGGTCCAAAGGTTTGGGGTGCACTTCAGTATTCAACTTCAGTGTCAGGGGCCACGAGGATTGGTGCTGCTGACGCCACGCTCATCGGTGCTGACGAGGGGAGGCAGGAATAAAGGGAGCCCAAGTTGAAACTTGGGTCTTTTGCCAGCCTGGCCCACACCCCAGCCCGTTGAACCATTTCCGAGGCGCGTGGCGACGTTTCAAACCCATTTCAGGGGCTGGAGTGCTAGCACAGTGGGTACGGCGTTTCCCTTGCACGCGGCAGACACGGGTTCGATTCCCAGCATCCCATACGTTCCCCTGAGCACTGACAGGAGTCATTCCTTAGTGCATGAGCCAGGAGTAAGTAACCCTTTGCACCGCCGGGTGTGACCTCCCCCCAAAAAACAACTAAAACCCATTTCAAATTCAAACATAAACCAAGTTATCAGCGTTCATCTTAGGCGTAAAGAATGTATTTGCTACAGTTGAAATAGCATCAATTGAAGCTTCTCCCCTGAGTCAAATGAAGATACAAGACACATAGTTTCCCTTAAATCCAGACACCCCGATTAAAATAGAAAAAGTTGAGATCAACGCATTAGAGTGGGGAAGCAGGCTGGGCTCTGGGCTCCTGAATCACGACTAAGTTAAATCATTAAGTTAAAAATAACCCTACTTAAATTCTAAGAAACTAAAAAAAAATTATAAGAAATTGACAACGTTTTAATATGATTTCACTCAATTTCCCTTCCCTACCCCTCCATGAAGACGTCATAAACAAGAAATTGACAAACGTCTCTGATCCGGAAGTTTCTCAGATTCTCACTTTGCCCAAATAAGGAATGGAACAAGGTTGGGTAGAGCATGTCAAGGAAGATTACCCCCAACAAAAGTAAATTTAATTAAAATAATTTTTTTTTTTTTTTGGTTTTTGGGTCACACCTGGCGATGCACAGGGGTTACTCCTGGCTCTTCACTCAGGAATTACCCCTGGCGGTGCTCAGGGGACCATATGGGATGCTGGGATTCGAACCCGGGTCGGCCGCGTGCAAGGCAAACGCCCTACCCGCTGTGCTATCGCTCCAGCCCCTAAAATAATTTTTTTTATTTTAAAAAAGATCCCTACCTAACTCGGGGCATCCAGCACTATAAATCAGACAGTTCTGACCAGGAGATAATGGCTGGACAGGCGAGAAACGGGCGTTTCACCCTGTGTTCTCAGTTCCGAATCTGGCACCTGCCCCTCACAGCAAAAGCATTTCAGACACACACCCCTCCCCGGGGAGACGGACCCTGACCCAACGGTGGCTCTACCTGGACTTGGGGAGCAGGGCCAGAAGCTGTCAGAAGGAAACTGCCCAAGAGTTTCTCAGTGAAGACCCTAACCCAATCCCTGATGCCGACAGTATAGATGCCTCTACCGAACGGGTCCACACAGCGCTGGTCACCAGCCACCAAATCCGACTGCCCCCCAGAACTTCACCCTTTCCTCTCTGGCCACCAGGCCAGAGCAGCCCCTATCCTGCTGACCTGTCATCTGGGGATTCTTGGGATTCCTGGGAGGCTCGGGATGCTCGGGATTCACTGTGCAATTGCCTAGACCTCATCCTCGCGATTCAGAGTCCACGAGTAACTGACTGAATAGTAAGACAGGCAATGAGCCAAACCCCGCCCCAGGGACAAAAAAATACCAACGGACACGCCTCCTATTGGTTCACGTTGTGACCCGCTCCTCTCTCATTGGCTGTTGCTAAGGCCCAGAGCCACGCGGACCAGTTTCTAGGGGCGGGCTCAAAGGCACATGCTCTTTAGCCAGGAAACCTTTGTGCTCCTGTCACCAACTGTCACTCGGGCTGGCTCCAGCCACCAGCATCTCTTCTCTATCCTTAGAAGCTGACCCTTAGGCTACAGACCCTGTGCTTCGTCAGCGGAGCTAGTCCTCCAATGCCTGTTTGTAAGCCTTTCCGCATGTTTTGCAAAGCCCAGAACAAATACCCAGACCTTGGCTCTAACTCATTAGAGGGCCTCAGTGGAACCTGCATACCAGAGTTTTAGGAAGAAAGATCAACCTTAGGACATTTGAAGTTTAAGTTTAGCTAACAAGATCTGCTCTAGGTTCCATAAGATCCACCTGCCACATTTGTATTTGGGGTTTATCACTTTCTCACTGAGGAACTTTCTACAAAATTTGCCGTGCACGTGGCCAGCCCGGGACTTTGACGTTGGTATCGGCACAGCGAGTGTTGATCTACCCGTTACAGACGTGGCTCCCCCAAACCCTGTGATTGCGGCTCAAATAATGAAGAATCTCAAACAACCCCGCCTTTCCTTGTTTCTTTCCTTAGCATTTCTGGTTCCAGATGCAGGCTGACAAAACAAAAGGTGACTGACAGTTACCAGAATTTTACATTCAAACTAATACATGCAGCGCCTCCATCTTTGCTTTCTTTGATCTTGGAATCTTTTTAAATTTTTTTTCTTATTATAATGAATCATCGTGAGATACAGTTACAGACTTACAAACTTTCATGATTGTGTCTTGATCTTGAAATCTTTTGAGGGGAATAGAGTGTGGTTTGTAGGAAGTTCATAGCTCTTGGCATGATGTATGTAATCCCTCAATGTAATACTCAGGACGATTAGGTGTTTTACAGTTGTGACTGAGAAGTTATGTGTTTCTCAATATACATTCATTGTGTTATTTTGTTCAGCTTAAATTGTTTGTCTTGGTTACAGTAGTGTCTCCAAGGTCTTATAAACCTGTTCCCTTTCCCTGGCAGTGAGGCAAGCCAGTAGAGAAGTCCAGTCTTTGGTCCCAAAGCAGCCCCCAGAAGCCTGATGGCTGGAGTCCCCTCTGTCAGTGCAGTACCTAAGTACCTACACTCAAACTCACTGCATGCTTCAAGGGTATACCTAATAATACCTTGAATTTTTCTTTTGTTTTGAGACCTCACCTGGCAGTGCTCAGGAATTAGTCCTGGTGGGGTTCTGTAGATCATATGGGATGCAGGGATTATGCTCAGATTAGTCGCATGTAAGGCAACCACCCTACCTGCTGTACTATCACTCCAATGACTATATGTTGGACTTGAATTGGAAAATTCATTATCCCTCCATAAGGTAATAATTTCTTTTTTTTCTACGGAGAAACCTGTCTCTGAGGGGCAATATGGTTTCCCTTCCACCTTTACAATTACAGTCACAGATTGTCTTCAGTAAAAGTGGCATTGGTGTGGTAAGAACTGGAGTCGAAATTTATAAATTTATTTTTTTATTGAGTCACGGTGGGTTAGAGCATTACTAAATTGTTCATGATTGTGTCTCAGCCACACAGTTTCAACATCCATCCCTCTACCAGTGTAATTTCCCAGCAACAGTGTCCCCAAGTTTCCCGCCCACCTCTTCAAGTTATCCCCAACCCCAGCCTGTCTCTATGGCAGGCACCTCTCTTCTCTCTCTCTCTCTCTCTCTCTCATTTTAGGCATTATAGCTTGCGATAGAGATGTTGAAAGGTTATTATTTATATCACTTTACCTGATTTCAACACTCAGCACTTGTCCAGAGTGATCATCTCCAACTAGTGTTGTCATGATGGATCCTCCTCTATCTTAACTTCCATCCATTCACCACACCTCTCACCAACCATTGACCAGTCCTCCTAGCTTGAAACTTGTCCATTTAGATTCAGTTCAATTAGAGCAAGACCGCTTTACCCAGGAGTCATCTGGTCCTATTTTCCTAACTGCAGGCCTCAGGGCAGTTTAGCTTTTGTGATTTTATTTTTCTGCTGGACCACAGCTGATCCTTCTAGATCTCAGAGACAGAAACACTGTTTTCCTCTGGTTAGAGGTTGTCTCCTTAAGACATTGCCCTACTATCAGTATGTGTGTGGCCCCATGAAAAAAAATAATACCATAGATGTTATTGACAAAGGCATAAGAAAGATTGAAGACAATGTACACAGAAATTTCAGGTCAGTGATGTCCATCTATGAATATAATGATGGATATATAATATGAATTTCTCCAAACATATAGAAAGTATAGCATCGAGAGTGAACCCTGGAGCCAGACTGATGCGGGTTGTGTGTTTGTCTTATATGTGCCGACCTGGGTTGGATCCCCAGTATCCATATTGTCCACCCGTGCACTGCCAGGAGTAATTGCTAAGTGCAGAGCCAGGAATAACCACTGAGCATCACTAGATGTGACACCAATAGATGATGATGATGATGATGATGATGATGATAATAATAATAATGTCCATCATATCAACTTCAGAAATGTCTTGATGATTGCTAAATGAAGCAAGTCAGAAGAAGGATAAACACAGTATGATATCACTTGTATGTGACATTTAGAATAACTTGATGAGTAAATGCAGTGTTTTAAAAAGGTTGGTCCTCCACTCAACCTTAGCCCCAGGGTAGAGGGAGGAAAAGGAAAGAAAGAGTGGAGGGAAAGGAGAGAAAAGACAAATGAGCAGGAATGGTGGCCAGGTCCAGGGATTCAGCTACAAAGGTGTCATTAAGGAAAGGTAGAACCAAAAATCCAAACCACAGTGTCAACAACACTGAAATCAGAGACCCAAACTTTCACAACCAAACTTAGAAAGCTGCTTGTCCAGAGTGCAGGGCTGGAGGTGGGTCGGGGATATGGGAAGGAACCTGAGAACATTGGTGGGGGGACCTTGGCCCTAGAGGTGGCAAAAGCTCAACTATGAATAACTTTGGAAATCATGGTGCTTTAATTTTTTTACTGTGTTGTTTGGAAAATAAAGTTTAAAAAGAAAAGAAAAAGAAATGTCTTTGATTATTATATTTCATGGAGAAGAAAGTCAAAATGGACCGAGCATATCAAACTTAAAAATTTCTGCACTACAACGAAACAGGGGCCCAAATTAAAACCCTCCCTCACTGAACGGGAGAAAATATCTGCACAGCATTCATGTGACAGAAACACAAATATCCAAGATGTGCAGACATTTGCAAAACTTAGCAACAAAATAATACACTCAGAACTTACTCCTTGCTCTTCACTCAGGGATCACTCCTGGTGGTGCCGGGGATCAAACCCAGGCCAGCCTCGACACTGTGCAAAGCAAGCTCCCTTCCCACAATCTAAGTAACCCAGCCCCGTCCACATTGCTTTCATTGATGGTTTCAGGACCTCTGGGCCTGCCTGGAGTGATCCCTGAGCAGAGTCAAGTGTGCCACCCTCTCCCCAAAAGAAAACAAAAACAAACAAACAAAAAAAAAACGTATTTTCCCCTTTTGTACCATTCCTTTCTCTTGGGTCTCCTTTTGATGTTGTCCCACAGATCTCTCAGGCCACCTACCTTCAGATGTATCCGATCAGCTTTGCTTAGACTAGGGCAGGCAAACCTCACTCAACTTTGACCCCTCAGCCTGCCAGTTAAGTGTCTCCAGATCCAAATGTTTAAAGAGGGCAGGAGCGATAGTTCAGCTGGGAGGGCACTTGCCGTGTGTGTGGCCAACCTGGGTTCAAACACCAGCATCCTCTATGGTGCCCCAAGCCTGCCAGGAGTGATCCATGAGTGTAGAGCCAAGAGTAAACCCTGAGCACAACCAGGTGTTACCCAAAAATAAAACAAGACAAAACAAACAAGCAAATGTTTAAAGAATGGATAAGCAGGAAAGAGTCTGCTATACCCCTAAGAAGTTACAGTATTAGGCATGGAATTTGCCACAAAATAAAACTCAGAGAGGGCTGATGGAAAATTTGGTAAGAGAAGAATGAATCCAGCAATTACCTCAAGCATTATTCTACATGCATTTCACTGCTTCATTCACTATAAAATAGTATCACTTGTCCATTGCACTAAGTTGCCAAAGATAGAAGGCAGAGATTCAATTGTTTTTGTTCTCAAATGATGTTTCTTTAGATCCTTAGTATGGTCTGGCAATGGGAGAATGAGTGACAGTCCAGCGGGTAGGGTGTTCACACCTTGCAGGAGGCCCATGCAGGTTCAATCCACGGCATCCCATTGGGTCCCCTGAGCACTGCCATTCCTGAGTGCAGAGCCAGAAGAAATCCCTAGGCATTGTCAGGTATGACCCCAAAATAGCCAAAATATAAATTAAAAATTAAATTTATTTATATATGATCTAGTGATCCCATTAAAATTCAGGTTGATAGTTTTTATCCTTAAGAATTATCATTTATGTGAGCTGAAAGTAGACTCTAGACCAAACATGATGACAACTTACTACCTGTATTGCAAAACATAACATCCAAAAGAAGAGAGTAAAAGGGACTGTGTCTGCCATAGAGGCAGGGGGCAGGGGGTAAAGTGGTGGTGGCTGGAGGAGTACTGAGAACTTTGGTGGTGGAGAATGGGCACTGGTGAAGGGATGGGTACTTGATCATTGTATAAATGAAACTCAAACACGAAAGCTTTATAAGTCTGTAACTGTATCCCAAGGTGATTCATTAAAAATTTTTTAGAATTTTAAGAAAAGAATTATCATTTATGATTCTTATTTTCCTAAGTCAATTCAGACTAGGTTGTTCCACAATAAATCCCAAATTGAGAGAAGCCTTAGAGAAAAGCAATTACTCTCCAAAAGTTGTCAGAGCTATTTGATCAGCTATGAGAACTTTTAATTTCTCTGCGAGTAGCCAATTATGCCCAAGTTTGTTTTCTGCTCTGCTCCTGCAGGACTCTGAGGACTCAGGCTGATGTAATGGAAAAACTTCTGAAGTGAACACCTGAGGGGGACTTGCATTAAAAACTTTTCTAAATTGATCTAGTTGCGGCTCAGACAGTAATTTGTGGGTCCATGGGCACATCAGAAAGTTTGCTGAAAAAAAAAGTTTGCTGAGCTCCAAGTGACAAGTTCTCTGGGGACCAAGTCACTGGTGTGTTTTATAGCCCTGGATTAACACACAGGCATTCACCTGCAGCCTGGCAGAGGGTCCCGTCAACTTTGCCAGCCTCAGACTCAGTAAGTACCTCCTGTCTCTGCTCCTGCTTGAAGGGAGAGACAGGGATTTTTGTTTAGAAAAATTTCCTTTCCCTGGGCTGGAGAGATAGAACAGGAGGTAGGGCAATTGTCTTGCACTGAGCTGACCTGGGTTCCAACATCCCCGACATTCCATAGGGTCCCCTGAGCACTGCCAGGAGTATTTCCTGAATGCAGAGCCAGGAGTAACCTGAGCATCACCAAGCATGTGATTTTACAAAGTAAAACACTGGGGCTGCTGCTGTGATACATGTGTGCATTCGGTGGCCCAGAGACTCCTCCCTACCACCCCACCTCCCCAGGGCTCCCCAACAGAGAGACAGAGAGGGGATATGGGGACCACAGTCTATGGTGAAAATGGCCCCTTTGCTTGTGCCCACGTGGCCTAGCACATGTGGTGCCCGATCACATGTGTTGCCCGCATCTCCCCTCTTGAGATGTGTACTTTCATGCTTTTGTATCCAGTGCTGGGATGTGTGTAGAGCTTCCTCCACCCTTGGAGAAGCCCGAGTTCTCTCTTGAGCACGTTACTCCTACTGTTTTTTCTTTTCCACTTGTCCCTTCCTCCTTCCCTCAGAAACCTCTAAATAAAATCTGTTACTTCACTTCTAAAAAAAAATGGCCCTTTAATGCAGAGTTGCTAGCATACTTATAGAACATATGAAGGGGGGTTGAGGTAAGGACATAGGTGTGATTGGTCATTTACAGAGATAAACATTTGGGAGAGAAAATTCTTTGGGGAGATCAACTCAAGAAGACACTCTGTCTTCCAGGGTTGTTGTTTTAATCTTTCCCTCTAGTTGTGTAAGTTATAAATACTTGCAGTTGTTTGGATAAACACAGTAAGAGACAAAGATCCCAACGCTTAGTTCTCCAGGCTCTGAGAGCAAGTAAGGCTTTTACCATAAATCCCAGACTAAGTCCTCAGGCCAGTTCAGCTTGTCCTTCCCCATGGGGGTCTTGTCTCCTAGGTTGTAACAGCTCGCAGCAAGACTATACAACCATATATTTATGCCTTTTAGAATGTCCCATTTCAATGCTGGGTAGCTTTGCCACCCATCCTGGGTCCATTTCAGTCCCACGGCAGGACCTCCCTTTTGGGGTGTTAGGAACTACAGCAACTGAAGCCTGAGTCAAGTAATTATGACCAAGTAATTATGCCCAAGAGCAGAAATATCTCAGAGTCAATCTAGTCCCAAATATTAGAAGCGTAGCATTAATGGTCTTTCTGTGTTTAACAAAAGAACATTGCTCAATAGTAAAATATAAAAAGGTTAGGGAGAGAGAGAAAAGCAGGTACAAATATACAGCACTTGAAATACAAAGCAGCACAAATAAAAAGTTCAGAATTACCAGAGAGTTTTGGTTCATAAGTAATCAAGACTGACTTGGGCAACTGTGACAATGAGAGGTAAAGTATAAGGGGAAGGTTAAGGATAAACTTGAACCAGATTAGGGTTTCCAGCAAGAGCATGTTAAGCTTCTCTGGGAGGGAGAAAGGGGCAATTCACTGATGAAGCCTAAAGTACTTAGGGTTAATATCCAACACAGAGGAAAGGTTGAAGATAGACTCCAACCAAATTAGGGCTGTTAGCAAGGGCAGGGGAAGCTTCTCTGGGAGGAGGAAAAGGGCAATTCACCAGTGAAGCCTAAGACACTTAGGGTTGATATCTAACAAAGTGTGACCCAAAAAATAAAAAGGGGGGGTATTTTTCCTGATGCTATGTTTGTAGAACAGGCTTTCTATTGCCAAAGTCACCTAAGTTTCTATACTCACGTCCCTTTATACTCATGATAGTCTGGGTTTTTTTCTTCTTTGTTTGTTTTGTTTTTTGCTTTTGAGTCACACCCAGTGATGCTGAGGGGTTACTCCTGACTCTGCACGCAGGAATTCTCCTGATGTTGCTCAAGGGACCCTATGGGTTGGTAACTGTGTGCAAGGCAAGCAGGAATTACTGTGGTCATGCTCAGGGGATACTGGGGGTGGAATCCTGATCGGTTGGGTGAAAGGCAAGTGCCTTATCCACTGTACTATCACTCTGTAGCACTGTAGCACTGTCCTCCCATTGCTCATCAATTTGCTTGAGTGGGCACCAGTAACGTCTCTATCATGAGACTTCTTGTTACTGTTTTTGGCATATCGAATACGCCGAGGGGAGCTTGCCAGTCTCTGCCATGTGGGCGGGATACTCTTGCCGGGTTCTCCGAGAGGGACAGAGAAATCAAACCCCAGTCGACGGCATGCAAGGTAAATGCCCTACCTGCTTTGCTATCACTCCAGTAGCCCCATCAATTTATGATTTTCTTCTCTGCAGTTTCAACCGTATATTTTGTTATGCTTTGTATTCTACTGTTCTTTCCCTTTTATTTAGCTTTCATTGTTTGGGGGCCACACCAGCGTTGCTCAGGATTACTCCTGTCTGTGCTCAGGAATCACTCCTGGCAGGTTCCGGGGACCCTTTACTATACTGGGGATTAATCCCAAATCCACCACGAGCAAGACAAGCGCCCGCTGCACTGGACTATCTCTCTAGCCCCTTTATTGCTCTTAATCTGCATTTTCATTTAAAACTATTTTTTTTAAAACTTTATGATGACCAAAACTAGTTCTTAGAGTAACACATATACCAATTTACTAAGAATATTTACATCCTCATTCATCACTTTTACAGAAACTCTGGTCACCTTACCACTCTGATTAAACTTTGTTTTCTGAGTTCACTTTTCTGTTATTTTTCTTCTACCCACCTCTTCATATATTTCTCTTTGACATTGAACTATTCTCCCAAATGCCTTTTTTTCATGCATTCTTCTTAATCCTATGTTCTAATAACCAAAATATTAGAATTATTGGGGGCTGCAGCCACAGTGCAGTGGGGAGGGTTCTTGCCGTGCATGCAGCTAATGCAGGTTCAATCACTGACAGCCCAAAGGGTCCCAAACCCACCAACCCACTGGTAGAGAGCCAGGAGTAAGCCCTGAGTACTGCTGAGTGTGGCCCAAAAAATAAACAGAAGAAAACTAGAACTGTCTAATCTAGTTCAGCTTAATTCAATGATTTTAGGGTTGTTTGGGGATTTGTTTTAGAAATTGTAGAGTTTTTAATTTTGGTAATGATTTTCTATAACAATATCATATATTCTCATTCATAAATATTATATGCATTTGAATGTCTTTTTCTTTCATCAAAAAATGTTTCTACAAGTTTAAAAAGATTTGACCAACAATTTTTTGCATGATTTGAATTATTTTATAGTAGTTTTTATGCAGCTAATCCTCTAATTTTGTAACATTTTTTAATTGGGCTGTCATAATGATGTTTTTGTTTGAAGGCTTCAATATTAACCAATGTAGATCATTATTAACATTGGATAAAGAAATCCAACAATTTATCAATTTCAATATTAAACTTCTTTATTTTTTATCATATTATTGAAGATATCATGGAATAAAGTGAGCTGTGTTTGTTTCTATTCATACTTATGAACAAAAATCATGAGTTTGACAACTTAATGCATTTTTTATAGTTATCTTTAATCACTAAATTTTCTCTTATATTCATAGTGCTTTATAGTACAAAATTGTTTTGTTTTTTGTTTTGGGTCACACTTGGTGGTGCTCAGAGCTTACTCCTGGCTTTGAACTCAGGAATCACTTCAGGCGGGTTCAGGGGATGAAAAGGGTTGCCAAGGATCGAACTCCATCAGCTTCATGCCAGCACAGCACCCTCCCTGCTAGGCTGTCACTCCGGACCTATACAAGACTTTTGGCTCTTTGGTTGGTCGGTTTAGCTTTTTGGGTCACACCCAGCAATGTTCAGGGGCTTCTCTTGGCTCTGCACTCGGGAGTCACTCCTGGTGGTGCCAGGGGACCTTATAAAACACCACAAACAAAAGGGTTAGCCTCATTCAAGGGAAATACCCTACCCACTAGACTCTCAATCTAGCCCCAGGAATGAGATTTTTCAAGGAGAGATCTGCCTGTCTCATTTGTGATGTGGTAATCTGACGTATTTTGCCAAATGTGAAGTTAATTGTGTTAATGTTTCCTAAAGTTATGCAATTTTCATTTTTTTGTGAATGCCCTGATTGCTTTCATTATTTTCGTTATACTTCTTTATGGGTTTGCTTTTAGGCCACACTCAGCCACACGCTGAAGGTGTACTCCTGGCTCTGTGCTCAGGGATCACTCCTGATCTGGTGCTCAGACAATATGTGGTACCAGGGATCAAACCCAGGAGAGTTGTGTGCAGGGCAAGTGTCTCCCCACACCCCCACTGTGGTTTTGCTCCGACCGATTTTGGTAGTTTATTAAGTAAATTGATTGAAACAAATTCTTCTTCAAATTAATCCTTTTACTGTGTTTCCGTCATGACTGTCCATACTTGGAAATGTTCTGCAATCTTTGCTTCTATCTAGTAAAAATTACATCTCCCAGAGAAAAATATAATGACTTTATTCTGATTTTTAATGATGATTTTCTTTCCTAGCCACACCTGGTGATGCACAGGAGTTACTCCTGACTTGTTCACTCAGGAGTTTCTCCTGCTAGTGCCCAGGGGACCATATGGGATGGCGGGGATCAAGCCTGAGCTGGTCTAATGCACAGCAAATGCCTTCTCGCTATACTATGGCTCCAACCCCTATGAAAGATTTCTTTAGAGCGAGCAGAGTAAGACTGTGTGAGGAAGGCCAGGACCAGAGTGAGAATGAAGATAAATGAATGTGAGAGTGAGCGGATGGGTACTGAAAATGGCTTTCCTCAGCATCGCACCACCAAATGGGGCAGAGGGTGGGTTAGGCAGTACCACAGCTGTCAGGACCTATGAGGGAAGACAGTGATTTCGGTTCAATTAACGTTTCTGCAGAAAAAAGACAGAGGTTGTAGGAGGATGACGAGTGTTTCAAAATGAGTGACTGAGAATCAGCTGGAAGTGGGCTTGGGGTCAAAGGAAACATCCCAATCCTCTTGTGTGTTGTTTCAGGGGCAGGAAGGAAAGAGACCTCCACAAACAAAAAGTTTCTTCTTGTGATTATTTTGTTTATTTAATTCATTTTTTATTGAATCACAAAGAGATAGTAACAAATCTTTCAAGTGGGGTTTCTGTCATACATTGTTCCAACATGCATGCCTCCATCAGTACAGTTTCCACCACGAATATCTCCCATATCCAACCTACTATGAGACCCCCCTCCAGCCTGCTTCTCTGGCAGACATTTTCCTTCTCTCTCCCTCCCTCTCTCAGTCCCTCTTTCTCTCTCCCTCCCTCCCATTGCCCTCCCTCTTCCCTTCCTCCAGCCTCTCTCTCACACTTTCTCCCTCCTCTACCCATCTCCCTCTCCCGCTCTCTCTCTCTCTCTTTCCTTCTCTGTCTGTCTCTCTGTCTCTGTCTCTTTTTTCTCTCCCTTTTTATGTGAATTGGAGCTTGCAATACAGATACTGAGACGCCATCACACTTGACCCTTTACCCACTTTCAGCACACATCTCCCATCCAGAGTGATCCCTTCCAGCCATCATTGTCACAGTGGTCCCTTCTCTAACCAACTGCCCTCTCCCCCAGCCTTGAAACAAGCTACCAATTAGGAGCCATCCTCCTGTCCCATATATCTACTGTCCATGGCTGTTAGAGGGATACCGTGTTTTATATCTTACAAAAAGAGTCCAGTCATTCTGTCCCTCACCTTCTGACTATTTCACTCAGCATGATACTCTCCATATCCATGTATTTAGAAGCAAATTTCATAACTTCATTTTTCTTACAGCTGTATGGCGTGTGGACCACAAAAGGCTCCTCTCCCTCCTCCAGCCTGAAGTCCAGCCGCAACACAAAGGGGATCTTGGAACCTCAGAGTACTTCCCCAGAATTGCCTCCCTCATGTTTGTTTTGGGGTCACACCAGGCAATGCTCTAGTCTCACTCATTGCTCTGCACTCAGAAAACACTCCTTGCAGTGTTTGGGCAGCAATTGGGACGTGAGGGATCGAACCCAGATTGGCCACATACAAGGCAAATGCCCTACCCCATGAAAGTTTCTTGACAAGCTGTGACTCATGGTAGAGAAGTACATGAAGATAATGTCCAGGAGACATACTGAGACCTTAACCAAAATACCTTTGAATTCATGGACACAGCAGGAGATTTGGTAATGAATACTAAGTTGAGGGTAATTGACCCCTTAACAGGAACCGCAAGGTCAGGATAGTCCCGTAAGAATAACAAGTTTAGACCAGAGGACAGAAAACATGAAGATCAAGGTCAGAATAGAAGAGTTAATTGTCACTTGACTCTATCCTTAAGGGGGCTGCTGATTGGCTGTGTGAAAAATCCGGGTCTCGATCTTCATGTGCCCCTTAATTATGCCGAGTCTACTCACAGTGCTGAACGTGACTGTCAACTTCCACATCTTTTTGCATGATGGGAATCAGGATGCAGAAAAGATATGGATGAATAAATGGCTGCTCTGTGTGTTTCCTGTTTGGGTGACCCTAAAGCTTGAACACTCCTGATGTATTTGTCGCATTCTATGTGACCAGTCTCACTGGTCAGGGCTCTCAAATCGAACCATTTTGGAGCACTGGAGGTAATGATAGAAAAGATTCAGAAGAGAAATCTGCAGAATCAGATAGTCTGTGATACTCTAAGATGGAATCTGTGGAGAGGGAAGAATCATTTAATGTAAAATGGGGATCCAATGCTATGATTAAAACAACTTGAAAGGAGAGTGAAGGTACTCTGGGTAAGGCATTTGCCTTGCATGTGGTGAACCAGGGTTCGATCCCCGGCATCCCATTGAGTCCCCTGAGCACAGATACAGGTAATTCCTCAGTCCAAAGCCAGAAATAATCCCAAAGATTGCCAGATGTGATCCATAAAGCAAAGTAGGAAAAAAGACTTGAATGATTTTCAATTTCATGGGCATATTATATGAAAGCACATTAAAGCTGTCAAGTTAAATAGAATAAATTTAAGCTGCATTTGACTTAAATATAACTATAATATGAAATATATAATTGATTTTAAAATTGCTCAACAAGATACTAAATTTAATTCTCTGAAAATAGTCAACTGGAATAATTTTACAAAAACGAAAACAACAGGACCAGAGACATAGTACAGCTTGGAGGGCACTTGCCATGCGATCCCAAGCATCCCATAGGGACCTCCAGTCATGTCAGGGGTGATTCCTAAATGCCGAGCTAGGAGGAACTGACAAGCATTGCTGGCTGAGACACTAAAATCAAAAACAAAAAAACATGAAAGCAATAACTCCTTCTCAGTGATGTCGGATAACCTTCTTAAAATTATTTTACTATAATTCTTTATATTTTTGGGACTGGAGTGATAGCACAGCAGGTAGGGCATTTGACTTGCATGTAGCCGACCCTGGTTCGAGTCCCAGCATCCCATCCATCGAGCACCGCCAGGAGTAATTCCTGAGTGCAGAGCCAGGAGTAATCCCTGAGCATCGCCAGGTGTGACTTTAAAGGCAAAAAAATAAATTAAAATTAAATTAAATAACTTTATATTTTGAAAAATGACAGGGTTTGCAAGTTCTGCTGAACAATGTTAGTTAGAACATTTAGTCACATTGATGCCAGCATATTGTGATATTTCTCTCAAGTTTAACAACAAATCTGTTATTTCTTTTTTTTCTGCAGGTCTTTACCAAATGAACAAGGAAGCAATAGACACAGTAGTTCTACAAGAAACAGCTTGGGGAGTATTATTTTTCTTCCAATTCATGATTGGTTTTGTGGGCAATTTATTGTTGCTCATGCTATATGTCAAGAGATTTCTGCAAAGAAAGAAGCCAATAGACTGGATATTTACCCACTTAACTTTAGCCAACATGATGACAGTTATATTCGCCGGGACTCCGGAATTAATATTTTTCTTTGGAATAAGAATCTTTCTGAATGACACTGGTTGTCAGGCAGTTTTGTTCCTGTACAGAGTGGGCCGGGGTCTTTCCCTCTGCACCACATCTTTCCTCAGTGTGTTCCAAGCCATCGTGATCACCAACAACCATGCTCAGTGGGCGTGGTTCAAATCAAACATCTACACATGCATTTCTTCTGCCTTCCTCTTTTTCTGGGCACTCAACATGCTGATCTATATCCGGGTCATCTTGCTATTAAAGGCCCCATTCAATGTTACAGGAATTGAAGAAGTTTATAACAAAAAATACTGCATGGGACATGACACTAAGAAAATGAAAACGGCTGCATTTGTAGGAGGAATGATTTTAAGAGACTTCCTGTGTGTGTTCCTCATGGTCTGGACCAGCGTGCACTTGGTAAACTTTCTCTTCAACCATCGCAAGAATGTCCGGCACATCCTTAGGCACAGTCTCTGCCCACAATCCTCTCTTGAGATCAAGGCCACCCACACGATCCTGGCCCAAGTCAGCTGTTTTGTTTTTTTTTTACTGGACCAACTGCTGCCTGACCATTTACCTAACATTCAGGCATGAGGTACAAGGGTTAAGAAACATCACTGTTTTTGTCTCTTCCTGCTATCCAGTAATCTGTCCTTTCTTGCTGATAAAAAACCACAAAGGCCCCTTTCTGAGCTGCACCTATATAAAGAAGAGGAAATTTTCTCCACAAACCACTGCTGTCAGAGACTTGAGTTACTCTCACACCACATGTGACACTAAATGCTCGGGACAGAAAAATCCCACTGCAGAGGTTAAGTGATGGAGGGCTGGAGAGATAGCCCAGTGGGTGGGGCACTTTACTTCAGAGGATTGGCCTCTTGCCAGGAGTGATTTCTGATTACAGAGCCAGGGGTGAGCCCTGAACATCAGCAGGTGTAACCAGGGCAAAAAGCAGGGAGTGTGAGGGTTTTGTGGTATAACACAAAAGAAAATAATATCTTAGACAGACACATATCCAAGTCCACAGCTTACTCTACAGACTGAGATCAATGAATTGTGAATTGAATGAAATACATTGTAGAAAGCTGCACACATAAGTGAAACGTTATTTCCATCTTTCTTGGGAAAGGGGATTCACATCTGGCTGTGCTTGGGCCTCCAACGGGGTTTGGCTGCTTATAAGGCAAGCACATTCCCCTCTATACCCTTCCTCTCATCCCTGCTTTATTTCATTTGTAAAATGATTTTATATATTCATATTTGACAATATTAAATTGGCTCCTTGGAAACAATTAACCTAATGTGATACATTCCGCAGGTAATGGGGTACTGGAGATCAAACCCGTGTCACCTGTGTGCAAGAAAAGTGTTCTACTGTGTATGTCTCCAACCCCAGCAAAGTCCTCTGATAGAATAATAGTGGGGTAGGGTTGGGGTTTGAGTGCTAGTACGGAGGGCATGGTGTTTGCCTTGCACATGGCCAACGAGAATTCAACCCCCGGCATTCCATATGGTCAACTGAGAAATTCCTGAGTGAAGATCCAGGAGGAACCCCTGAGTATCTCCAGGTGTGACCCCAAAAAGCAATTTATAAAGTCCTCTATGAATATAAATATGGATAAATAATATGAATTTCTCCAAACATCTAGAAAATATAGCATCGAGAGTGAACCCTGGGGCCAGAGTGATACGGGTAAGGTGTTTGTCTTGTATGTAGCCGACCTGGGTTAGATCCCCAATATCCCATATGGTCCCCCATACACTGCAGGAGTAATTCCTGGCCAGGAGTAACCCTGGAGCATCACCAGGTGTGACCCAAAAAGCTAATAATAATAATAATAATATCAACTTCAGAAATGTCTTGTTGATTGTTAAATGAATCTAGTCAGAAGAAGGATAAGCACAGGATGATATCACTTGTATGTGGCATTTAGAATAACTGGATTATGGGGAGGGTGGGAGGGACGCTGGATTTACTGGTGGTGGAGAATGGGCACTGGTGAAGGGATGGGTTCTCGAACTTTGTATGGGGGAAACATGAGCACAAAAATGTATAAATCTGTAACTGTACCCTCACGATGATTCACTAATTAAAAAAATAATAGTAAAAATTTAAAAAAATAGAATAACTAGATGAGGAAATGCAATGTTTTAAAGAGGAGGATGCTCTAATCAACCTTAGCCCCAGGGTAGAGGGAGGAGAAGGAAAGAAAGAGTGGAGGGAAGGGAAAGAAAAGACAGATGCAGATCTGGGGATTCAGCTACAAAAGTGTCACTAAGGAAAGATAAAACCAAATATCCTACACTGTGTCAACAGCTCTGAAATCAAGAGACCCGAACTTTCACAACTAAACTTAGAAAGCTGCTTGCCCAGAGGGCAGGGCTGGAGGTGGGTAGGGGTATGAGCAGGAGACTGAGAACGTTGGTGGGGGGACCTTGGCACTAGAGGTGGCGAAAGCTCAACTATGAATAACTTTGGAAATCATGGTGCTTTAATTTTTTAATGTGTTGATTGGAAAATATAGTTTAAAAAGAAAAGGAAAAGAAATGTCTTTGATGATTATATTTCATGGAGAAGAAAGTCAAAGCAGAGGGAGTACATCAAACTTAAATACTTCTGCACTTCAAAGAAACAGGGGCCCAAATTAAAACCCTCCCTCACTGAATGGGAGAAAATATCTGCACAGCATTCATGTGACAAAAACACAAATATTCAAGATGTGAGGACATCTGCAAAACTTAGCAACAAAAGAATGCTCAGAAATTACTCATAGTGCTTTTCTCAGGGATCACTCCTGGTGGGCTTCGGGGGTCAGAGTGGTGCAGGGTATCAAACCCGGGCCAACCTCGACAGTATGCAAAGCAAGATCCCTTCCCACTGTCTAAGTAATCCAGCTCTTGTCCACATAACTTTAATTGATGGTTTCAGGACCTCTGAGTCTGACTAGAGTGATCCCTGAGCAGAGTCAAGTGTGGCCTCCCATGAAACATAACTTTAATTGATGGTTTCAGGACCTCTGAGTCTGACTAGAGTGATCCCTGAGCAGAGTCAAGTGTGGCCTCCCATGAAACAAAAACAAAAGCATCAACAACAAAAACATATCTTCCCCTTTTCACCTTTTTCCTGGGTCTCCTGTGTCTTCTGATGTTGTCCCACAGATCTCTCAGGCTACCTACCGTCAGATGTATCCAATCAGCTTTGATTAGCCCAGGGCAGGCAAACCTCACTCAACGTTGACCCATCTTCCTGCCAGGAGGGATCTCTGAGCATAGCCAAGTGTGGCCCAGAAAACAAAATGAAACAGAACAAAAGAAAACAAAATAAAATTATAATTAAAAAAAACAACATAACATCTACACAATGGAATACTATGCAGCTCTTAGGAAAGATGATGTCATGAAATTTGCTTATAAGTGGATGGTCATGGAGAGTATCATGCTAAGTGAAATGAGTCAGAAAGAGAGGGACAGACATAGAATGACTGCACCCATTTGTGGAATAAAAAATACATAATATGAGACTGACCCTCAAGGACAGCAAAGGCAAAGGCTAGGAAGATTGTGCCATAGTTGGAGACCTGCCTCATGAGCTAGGGGAGAAGGCAGCTGGAATAGAGAATGGATCATTAAGGCAATGATGGTTGGATGGATTCTTCGGTGTGGGAGATGTGTGCTGAAAGTAGATACAGGACTGAATGTGATAGCATCTCAGTATCTATATTGCATACCATAATGTCCAAAAGTAGAAAGAGAGAGTATGAAGGAATTTGCCATGCAGCAGGCGTAGGGAGGGATGGGGTTGGGGGATACTGGGGACTTTGGGGTAGAAAATGTGCACTGGTGGAGGGATGGGTGTTCGATCATTGTATGACTGAAACTCAAACATGAAAGCTTTGTAAAAGAGGCTCACGGTGATTTCAATTAAGAATAATAAAGTAAATAAATTAATGATTATCAACATACCTTCCCCTTTTCACCTGCCCACTTTCTTTGCTTAAAGATTGATGAGGGTCAGTCCCTTCCTACAACCTTGCATGATGTCACTGAGGAGCAGCTCATGAGAGGTTCTGCTCTACTCAGTGTAGCCTCTTGCCACCAGTCAAGAACTGAAGGAGTGTAAGTACAAGGTTGGGGTACTGGGACTTTTTTTTCTTGAGCCCCATTTTCCTTGAGCAAGGTTCAGACCATTTTATTTTTTTTTTTTTGCTTTTTGGGTCACACCCAGCGATGCTCAGGGGTTACTCCTGGCTTTGCACTCAGGAATTACTCCTGGCGGTGCTTGGGGGACCATATGGGATGCCGGGGATCGAACCCGGGTTGGCCGCGTGCAAGGCAAACGCCCTACCCGCTGTGCTATCGCTCCGGCCCCCAGACCATTTTATTTTAGTTTAGTTTTGAGTAGGGGGAGTCACACTCAGTGATGCTCAGGGCTTACTCCTGGTTCTGCACTCATGATTTCTTCCTCACATTTCTTGGAATGTTGAGGATCAAACCCAGGTCAGTCACATGCCAGACAAGCACCTTAGTCACTGCACTATCTCTCCAGCTCATGAAAGGCTGGTTTTTATCTGGAATGAACTGGAATGAAGAAGCCATTCAGACGGACACACCAATCAAGATCCCTCCTCTGCTGGAAGGTGGCTCTCTGAACGTGCTTACTTCATGTTAACAGTACTATTGCTCCAATAGGGTCCCCCAAATCTCACCTTTGAAACATGACACTTCCAATTTCCTATGTAAAATATACATTCGCTTACTAGATCACAAACCTTTTGACAGTGCACTTAATCTCTATAATGCTACATAACATATAACATAGCCTTTTCACTTAAAGTGTGAACTTAAAGAATTTATTAACCCCTTTTGCACACATTTGCATGGCCCAATTATTTTGGAGGGCCCACACTCAATAGTGATCGTGGGTTGACTACTGGCTCTGCACTCAGGAATTACTCCTGCCGATGCTTGTGGGACCATATGGGATGCCAGGAATAGAATCTGGGTTGACCACATGCAAAGCAAGTACCCTACCCACTGTACTATGTCTCTCCAGCCCCTACATGGTAAATTAATAACACTGACAGATAATCAATAATATTTAGCCTATGGATTATCAATAATTTCTGACAGTTTCACATTAAAAGATGTTCACAAATATTTTGTCAAATGGTTAAGTATCTCCAGATCCAAATGTGTAAAGAGGGCAGGAGGGATAGACAGCTGGGAGGACACTTGCCTTGCATGTGGCCAACCTGGGTTCAAACACCATCATCCTCTATGGTCCCCAAGCCTGCCAGGAGTGATCCATAAGTGCAGAGCCAGGGGTAAGCCCTGATCACAGCCAGCTATGACCTCAAAATAAAATAATACAAAACAACCAACCAAACAAAAAACTGTTTAAAGAATGAATACACAGGAAAGAGTCAGCTATACCCCTAAGAAGTCACAGTATGAGACATGAAATTTGCCATAAAATAAAATACAGAGAGGGCTGATCGAAAATTTTGTAAGAGAAGTATGAAGCCAGCATTTACCTCAAGTACTATTCTACATGCATTTCACTGTTTCATTCACTATAAAATAGAATCATTTGTCCATTGCACTTAGTTCCCAAACATAGAAGGCAGAGATTCAATTGTTTTCATTTTAAAAGGATGTTTGTTTGGATCCTTAGTATGGTCTGGCAATGTGAGAATGAGTGACAGAACAGTGGGTAGGGTGTTCACACCTTGCAGGAGGCTGATGCATTGTTGATCCACGGCATCCCATTGGGTTCCCTGAGCACTAACATTCCTGAATGCAGAGTCAGAAGAAACCCCTAAGCATCGTCAGGTATGACCCAAAATAGCCAAAAAATATAAATTAAAAATTAAATTTATATATAGATATGATCTAGTGATTCCATTAAAATTCAGGCTGATAGTTTTTATCCTTAAGAATTATCATTTATGCGTGCTGAAAATAGACTATAGTCCAAACATGATGGCCACTTACTACCTGTACTGCAAACCATAACACCCAAAAGGAGAGAGAGTAAAAGGGACTGTGCCTGCCACAGAGGCAGGGGGTGGGGAGATAGAGTGGGGGTGGCTCGAGAGGTACTGAAAACATTGGTGGAGGAAAATGGGCACTGGTGGACGCATGGGTACTTGATCATTGTATGACTGAAACTCAAATATGATAGCTTGTAAATCTGTAACTATATCTCAAGCTGATTCATTAAATTTTTTTTAATTTTTAATAAAATAATTTATAATATTCTTTTATATATAATATAATAATAAAACTTCTAATATCATTTATAATTCTTCTTTTCCTAAGTCAATTCAGACTTGGTTGTTCCACAATAAATCCCAAATTGAGAGAAGCCTTAGAGAAAAGCAATTACTCTCAAAAAGTTGTCAGAGCTATTTGATCAGCTATAAGAACTTTTGATTTCTCTGTGAGTAGCCAATTATTCCCAAGTTTGTTTTCTGCTCTGCTCCTGCAGAACTCTGAGGACTCAGGCTGATGTAATGGGAAAGTTTCTGAATTGAACACCTGAGGGGGACTTGCATTAAAAACTTTTCTAAATCCATCCATTTGCGGCTCAGATAGTAATTTGTGGGTCCATGGGCACATCAGAAAGTTTCCTGAGCTCCAAATGACAGGGTGTCTGGGGACCAAGTCACTGGTGTTTTTATAGCCCTGGATTAGCACACAGGCATTCACCCGCAGCCTGGCAGAAGGTACAGTCAACTTTGCCAGCCTCAGACTCAGTAAGTACCTCCTGTCTCTGCTCCTGCTTGAAGGAAGAGGCAGGGATTTTTCTTTAGAAAATTTCCTTTCCCTGGGGCTGGGGTAATAGAGCAGGGAGTAGGACATTTGTCTTGCACACAGCTGACCCAGGTTCCAAGGTCCCTGACATTCCATGGGTCCCCCAAGCACTGCCAGGAGTATTTCTTGAATGCAGATCCAGGACTAACCTGAGCATTGCCAAGTGTGTGAGTTCACAAAGTAAAACTCAGGGGCTGCTGCTGTGATGCATGTGTGCATTTGGTGGCCCAGAGCCTCCTGCCCGCCTCCCCACCTCCCCAGGACTCCCCAACAGAGAGACAGAGAGATGGGAGATGGGGGACAATAGTCTGATGGTGAAAATGGCCCCTTGAATGCAGAGTTGTTAGCATACTTATAGAACATCTGAAGGGGGGTTGAGGTAAGGACATAGGTGTCATTGGTCATTTACAGAGATAAATATTTGGCAGAGGAAATTCTCTTGTGGAGATCAACTCAAGAAGACACTCTGGGAGCTGGAGTGATAGCACGGTGGGAAGGCCCTTTGCCTTGCATGCGACTGACATGGGTTCGATTCCCAGCATCCCATATGGTCCCCCTGAGCACCGTCAGGAGTAATTCCTGAGTGAAGAGCTAGGAGTAACCCCTGTGCATTGCCAGGTGTGACCCAAAAACCAAAAAAATAGAAGACACTCTGTCTCCCAGGGACATCTACATTGCTTTTATCTTTCCCTCTTATTTGTATAAGTTATCAATACTTGCAGTTGTTTGGATAAACACAGCAAGAAACAAAGATCCCAACACTTAGTTCTCCGGGCTCTGAGAGCAAGCAAGGATTTTTTCGTAATCCCAGACTCAGTCCTCAGGTCACTTCAGTTTGTCCTTCCCCATTGGGGTCCTGTCTCTTAGGTTGTAACAGCTTGCAGCAAGACCATGCATTTATGCCTTCTAGAATGTCCTATTTCGATGCTGGGTAGCTTTGCCACTCACCCCGGTCTATCCCAGTCCCACGCCGGGACCTCCCTTTTGGGGTGTTAGGAACTACAGCAAGTGAAGCCTGAGTCGAGTAATTATGACCAAGTAATTACGCCCAGGAGCAGATGTATCTCAGAGTCAATCCAAATATTAGGAGCATAGCATTAATGGTCTTTCTGTGTTTAACCAAAGAACATAGCTCTATAGTAAAATATAAAAAGGCTAGAGGGGAGATAGAAAAAGCAGGGACAAATATACAGCACTTCAAATACAAAGCAGCACAAATACAAAGTTCAGAATTACCAGAGAGTTTTGGCTTACAAGTAATCAAGACTGACTTGG
This sequence comes from Sorex araneus, assembly GCF_027595985.1. Taxonomy (NCBI): domain Eukaryota; kingdom Metazoa; phylum Chordata; class Mammalia; order Eulipotyphla; family Soricidae; genus Sorex; species Sorex araneus. The sequence continues at coordinate 248,048,584 of NC_073303.1, forward strand.
GGAACTGTGACAGTGAGAGGTAAAGTATAAGGGAAAGGTTAAGGATAAACTTGAACCAGATTAGGGCTGCCAGCAAGAGCATGTTAAGCTTCTCAGGGAGGAAGAAAGGGGCAATTCACTGATGAAGCCTAAAGCATTTAGGGTTAATATCCAACACAAAGGAAAGGTTGAAGATAGACTCTAACCAAATTCAGATGTTAGCAAGGGCAGGGGAAGCCTCTCTGGGAGGAGGAAAGGGGCAATTCACCAGTGAAGCCTAAAACACTTAGGGTTGATATCCAACAAAGTGTGACCCAAAAAGTAAAAAAACAAACAAATAAACAAACAAAAACAGAATTTATTTTTCCTGATGCTGTTTTTGTGGGACACGCTTTCTAATGCTAAGTTCACCTGAGTTCCTATACTCACATTCCTTTATACTCATGATATTCTGGGGTTTTTTTCTTCTTTGTTTTGTTTTTTCCTTTTGAGTCACACCAAGTGATGCTGAGGGGTTACTGCTGGCTCTGAACGCAGGAATTACTCCTGGTGGTGCTTGGGGGACCCTAAGGGATGGTAACTGGTCAGTTGTGTGCAAGGCAAGCAGGAATTACTGTGGTCGTGCTCAGGCGATACTGGGGATGGAATCCTGGTGGACTGCGTGAAAGGCAAGTGCCCTGCCCACTGCACTATCACTCTAGCCCCATCAATTTATGATTTTCTTCTCTGCAGTTTCAACCATATTTTTTGTTATGCTTTGTATTCTGCTCTACTCTCCCTTTGAGTTAACTTTGGTTGTTTTGGGGCCACACCAGTAGTGCTCAGGATTACTCCTGTTCTGTCGGGTTCCTGGGACCCTATACGAAACCAGGGAATAATCCCAGACCCACCATGAGCAAGGCAAGCGCCTTATACACTGGACTATCTCTCTGGTTCCTTTTATTTCTCTTAATCTGTATTTTTATTTAAGACTTTTTTTTTAAGCTTTTGGTGGCCAAAATTAGTTCTTATAGTAACACGTATAATAATTGACTAAGGATATTTACATCCTCATTCATCACTTTTTCAGCAATTCTGGTCACCTTTCCACTCTGATTAAACTTTGGTTTCTGAGTTCACTTTTCTGTTATTTCTCTCCTACCCGCCTCTTCATGTATTTCTCATTGATTTTTAACTTTTCTCCCAAATGTCTTTTTTTCATGTATTTTTCTTAGATCCTATGATCTAATAAACAAAATATTAGAATTATTGGGGGCGGCAATAATTATTGGGGGCGGCCATAGTGCAGTAGGGAGGGCTCTTGCCATGCATGTAGCTGATGGAGGTTCGATCCCCGACAGCCCATAGGGTCCCTGAGCCCACCAGCCCACTGAGTACAGAGCCAGGACTAAGCCCTGAGTACTGCTGAGGGCTTATTAGTCCAAAAAATAAACAAAAGAAAATTAGAACTATCTTATCTAGTTCAGTTTAAGTAAATGATTTTAGAGTTCTTTGGGGGATTTGTTTTTATATATTTTAGAGGTTTTAATTTTGGAAGGAATTTTCTATCACAATACCAGATGTTCTGGTTCATAAATATTTTATGCATTTGAATGTCTTTTTCTGTTATCCAAAAAAATGTTTCTACGAGTTTAAAAAGTTTTGACCAACAATTTCTTATACCAATTGGTATTATTTTATAGTAGTTTTTATGCTGCTAGTCCTCTAACTTTGTAACTATTTTATTAATTGTGCTATCATAATGGTATTTTGTTTGAAGCTTTCAGTATTAACCAATACAGATTGTTCATTAATATTGAATGAAGAAATCTAACAATTTATCATTATCAATATTAGACTTCTTTACATGGAATATAGTGAACTGTGATGGTTGGTATTCGTACTTATGACCTAAAATAATGACCTTGGCAACTTAATATATTTTGCTATAATTACTTTGAATCAATAAGCTTTCTCATATATTCATAGTATTTTATAGTTTAAAATTGGTTTGTTTTTGTTTGGGGCCACACTCAGTGGTGCTCAAAGATTACTCCTGGGTTTGCACTCAGGAATCACTCCAGGTGGGGTTCAGGGGATGCTAAGGGATGCCAGGATCAAACCCTATCAGCTGCGTGCCAGGCAAACGCCTACCCTGCTATGCTCTCACTCCAGATCTATACAAGATTTTTGATTCATTGATTGTTTGATTTAGCTTTTTGGATCACACCCGGCAATGTTCAGGGGCTACTCTTGGCTCTGCACTCAGAAACTACTCCTAATGGTGCTGGGGGACCTTATAAAATGACACAAGCAAAAGGGTCAGACTCATTTTAGGTAAACGCCCTACCCATAGACTCTCAATCTAGCCCCAGGAATGAGATTTTTCAAGGAGAGAGCTGCCTGTCTCATTTGTGATATGGCAATCTGACATATTTTGCCAAATGTGAAGTCAATTATGTTAATGTTTCCTAAAGTTATGAAATCTTCCATTTTTGTGGATTCCCTAATTGCTTTTTATATTTTCCCTATGGTACTTTATGAGTTTGCTCTTAGGCCACACACAGCTGTGCTCAAGGCTTACTCCTGGCTCTGTGCTCAGGGATCACTCCTGCTGGGGCTCAGAGGATATGTGGTACCAGGGATCAAACCCAGGAGAGTTGTGTGCAAGGCAAGTGTCCTCCCCACTGTGCTGTTGCTCCAGCTTTTTCCAAGCTATTTTGAAAAAATCGTTAATTATTACACACATATTTTGGTACTGAAGTGAATTGATTGAAACAAATTCTTCTTCAAATTAATCCTTTTTAAATTTTTTGCTTTTTTTTGGGTCACACCCAGTGATGCACAGGGGTCACTTCTGGCTCTGCACTCAGGAATTACCCCTGGCGGTGCTCAGGGGACCATGTGGGATCTGGGAATCGAACCCGGATTGGCCCCTGTAAAAAAAAAGGCTCGCAGAGGGGCGCGTGTATTCGCGGGCTCTCCGGGAATCTCTGTCTCACCGCCCACATTCGGTGCCCTGGAACCGCTGTGTGTGCTGTCGGAAGAAGGACCAAGCTGGTTGCTGATTAGTTACCGTTTATTCAATCTTCCATCTTTCCCATCTCCTGCACTCCCAGCTCCAGCCTTTCTCTGGATCTACTCCAGCCTCTCTCTGGCTTCTCTAGTCTCTCCTCCTTCCTTGTCTCTCCCACCTTCCCTCTAGGCTACACCCAGGCAGGTAGCAAAATCAACATGAGAAAGCCCTTCCAGAGGGCAGGGCATTCCAAAGCCCTTCCTGACTCTTAAGGTTTTTTTCCTTTCCTTAGTCCAAACACTTATTAACATCTTAATACTAGTTATTTTTGTATGGACATAGCAAGAGATACATTGAGGCTTGCAAGGCAGCTCTCCTGGCAACATCTTGCCACAGGCTCAGACTACAGCACTCAGGCCAGATTAATCACTCCTAACCCTAGCAGGGTCCAAATCTAGTTATTGTTGTTTGGATCATGACAACATTTGTCCATGATCAAGCTCTTAACTTAGAGTTAAGCATTAGGCACTTTGGCCAGGCCCATCTCGATGCCAGGGTAGCACACAACTCACCGCTTGCCCTGGGTCCATCTCGTCCCTCGTCAGGACCAAGCTTTTGGGGGTGCTAGGAAGTAAGGGCAGCTGAGGCTTAGGTCGAGAGAACAGATGCCCAGGAGGAAAATATATAGAGTCAAATGACTCCCAGGTTACAAAAGTATAGCCTTTGCTCAGTCTCCCTGTGTCCATACAAAAAGGACATTGCTCTGAATAAACTATGCAAAGGACTCAAGGAGAAGAGAAGAACAATATTTACAAGTCAACAGAACACTAAGAAAGAAGCTACAAATAAGTAAAGAGAAATGGGAGCACTGTAATGGGAGTAACCCAATAAACCTAAACTACCTGAGGCTATGTTATCCTACAGGCCGAGTGCAAGCAAATGCCCTACCTGCTGTGCTATCACTCCAGCCCCAATAAAATTAATCCTTTTATTGTGTTTCACTCACGACTGTCCCAAATTGGAAATGTTGTGCAAGCTTTCCTTTGATCTAACTGAAAATTGCATCTCCCAGAGAAAATAAAATGACGTTATTCTGATTTTTAATGATAAACTTTTTCCTTTATTTGTTTTAAAAAAATGTAATGAAACACTGTGAGATAGAATTACAGACCTATATACTTTTGTGATTATAAATCAATCATACAATGGTAGACTACCCATCCCTCCACCAGTGCCTATACTCCACCACCAATGTTCCCAGTATCCTTCCCACCACTCCCACCCCATCCCCGCATGCCTCTCTCTCTCTCTCTCTCTCTCTCTCTCTCTCTCTCTCTCTCTCTCTCTCTCTCTCTCTCCTTTTGTCTATAATCTACTTTCAGCACATATCTCCCATCCTGATAGAGGCCTCCAAGCATCCTTTGCTTGGTGGTCTCTTCTCTATCTCAGCTGCCTTTTCCCCCAGCATGTGAGGCTGGTTCCAAGCTGTGGAGGAATCCTCCTGACCCTTACAGCTACTATCCTTGGGTGTTAGTCTCTCATTATGTTACTAGATATTCCACAAATCAGTGCAGTCCTTCTATGTCTGTCCCTCTCTTTCTGACTCATTTCACTTAACATAATACTCTCCATGTTGATCAACTTATATGCAAGTTTCATGACTTCATCTTTTCTAAACAGCTGCATAGTATTCCATTGTGTAGATGTACTAGAGTTTCTTTAACCACTCATCTGTTCTCGGGCACTCGGGTATTGTCCAGATTCAGGCTATTGTAAATAGTACTGCAATAAAGATACAAGTGCATAAGTCATTTCTACTATATTGTTTTGCATCTCCGAGATATATTCCCAGGAGTGGTATTGCTGGGTCAAATGGGAGCTCAATTTCTAGTTTTTTGAGAAAAGTCCATACCGTTTTCCAAAAAGACTGAACCAGTCCACATTCCCACCAGCTGTGAAGGAGAGTCCCCTTCGCCCTCATCCATGCCAACACCAGTTGCCTTTATTCTTTTGGATGTGTGCCAGTCTCTGAGGTGTGAGGTGATACCTCATTTTTGTTTTGATTTGCATCTTTTTTGATGATTAATGATTAGGAGCATTTTTTTTTGCTTTTTGGGTCACACCCAGCGATGCACAGGGCTTACTCCTAGCTCATGCACTCAGGAATTACTCCTGGAGATGCTCGGGGGCGCAATATTGGATGCTGGGTATCGAACCTGGGTTGACCGAGTGCAATGCAAATGACCTACCTGCTGTGGAAGGCCCTGTACACATCGATTAGCCCTCTCCCTTCTGTTTCTTCCTTCAAATTCAGTACTTCCTTGTTGAGTTTTAATCTTGGTGATCTGTCCAGAGGGGATAAGGCAGTGTTGAAGTCTTCAACTACTATTTTGTTGCTCCCAATGTCCTCCTTGAAGTCTATTAACAGTTCTTTTAAGTATTTAGCTGGACCCTCATTGGGTATGTATATGTTTAGAACTGTGATTTCTTCCTTCTATACATATCCTTTGATGGTTAAAAAAATGGCCTTCGCTGTCCCTTCTAATCTTTTTCAGTCTGAAATCTATTTTTGTCGGATACTAGTGTGGCCACCCCGGATGTTTTGAAGGAGCTGTTTGCTTGCAGAGTTGTTTTCCATCCTTTGACTTCGAGTCTATGTTTGCTCTGACTGTTCAGATGTGGCATCAGAATGTTGGGTTCAGTTTTTTAATCCATTTTGCCACTCTGTCTCTTCATTGGTGCATTTAAACCATTAACATTGAGAGAGATTGTTGTCATATAAGTCATGTGCCATCTTCCTGTAGAGGTTTTTTGTCCTTGTAGGGGTTTTTCTTGTCTTACAGTAGCCCCTTTAGTCCTTCTTTTAAGGTTGGTTTTGAGCCTATGAAGTTCCTGAGCTTTTGTTTATCTGTGAAATAATGTATCGTTCCTTTGAGTTTGAGTGAGAGTTTAGCCAGATAAAGTATTCTTGGTGAGGTGTTTCATTGAGTTTAATCACTATATCCCACCATTGTCTTCGAGCTTGGAAGGTTTCCTCAGAAAAGTCTGCTGTAAATCTAAGGGGTGCTCCTTTGGATGTGATTTCTTTCTTTGACCTCGCTGCTTGCAAGGTATTGTGTCTCTGTCCATGGTATCCGTCATTCAGATTATAATATGTCTTGGAGTCTTTTTATTAGAGTGTCTCTTAGCTGGTACCCTTTGGGCTCCTTGGACCTGGATGCCAGAATTCTCCAGCTCTGGGAATGTCTGAGCAAAGATATCTTTAACTGTTGCTTTTTCACTGTGGTTGTCTCTCTATCCTACAGGTACACCGATGATTCTTACATTGTTGCTCTTGAGTTCATCCCTTAGTCTCTGATTCACCCTAGAGCTATTTGAGGTCTTTTCCCATTGTATGTTGTACCTGTATGCTTTCTGTAGCTCATCTTCAAGCTCACTGGTTCTGTTTTCGACTGTAGTCATTCTACTGTTGAGGGCACCAACTGAGTTTTTTATTTCATCTACTGAGTCCTTTATTAGTGACACTTCTGTTTGAGGTTTTCTCATGTCTGCTTTCATTTCTTCTTGTATTTTCTTGGCTGTCCATTCCACTGTTTCTTTCATGTCCACCTTCAACTTATTGAATGTCAATTTTACCATTACTTTGAGTTCATTGATCATCCTTACTCCTGGCTCTGCACTCAGAAATCACTAGTTGCAGTGCTTGGGGCATCAACAGGGATGTGAAGGATCGAACCCAGGCTGGCCACATGCAAGGCAAATATCCTACCCCACAAAAAGTTTCTTGTGAAGCTGTGACTCACGGTAGAGAAGTACATGAAGATAATGTCCAGGAAAGATATTGAGACCTTCACTGAACCAAAGTACCTATGAATTCCTGGACACTGCAAAAGACTTGGTTAAAGAATAGTGAGATGTGGGAAATTGACCCCCTAACAGGAACCACAAGGTTAAGATAGTCCCCTAAGGAAAACTAGTTTAGACCAGAAGGAAGCAGACAGGCATGTCCAGACCAGAATAGAATAGCAAATGTTCATGTAATCTATCCTTTAAGGGTGCCGCTGATTGTCCATTTGAAATATCTGGGTCTGTCTTCATGTACCCCTTAATTGTGTTATGTCTACTCACAGTACTGAATGTGTCTGTCAGCTTCAACAGTGGCTCACATGACGAGAACCAGGATGCTGGAGTGATATCAATGAATAAATGGACACTATGTGCACTCCCTGATTGGGTGACCCTAAAGTTGGACACTCCTGATGTATTTGTCGCATTCTATGTGACCGGTCTCACTGGTCAGGGCTCTCAAATCAAACATTTTTGGAGCACTGGATGTAATGATAGGAAAGATTGAGAAAAGAAATCTACAGAATCAGACAGTCTGTGATACTCTAAGATAGGTTCTGGGGAGAGGCCAGAATGATTTAATGTAAAATGCTGATCCAATACTATGATTCAAACAACTTGAATGGGGACGGAGTGAAGGTACATCAGGTAGGTAATTCGCCTTGCATGTGGCAGACCAGGGTTCAATCCCTATTACCTCATAAGGTGCCCTGAGCACCTCCAGAGGTAATTCCTCAGTGCAGAGCTAGAAGTCATCCTGAGGATCGCCAGGTCTGACCCAAAAAGTCAAAGTAGGTAAAAAGAAGACTTGAATGAGTTTTAATTTCAGAGACATATTATGGAAACACATGAAAGCTGTCAAGTTAAGGGGCTGGAGCAATAGCACAGCGGGTAGGGCATTTGCCTTGCACGTAGTCGACCCAGGTTTGATTCCCAGCATCCCATATGGTCCCCTGAGCACAGCCAGGAGTAATTCCTGAGTGCAGAGTCAGGAGTAACCCCTGTGCATCGCTGGGTGTGACCCAAAAAAGAAAAAAAAAGCTGTCAAGTTAAATAGAATCAACTTAAGCTGCATATGACTTAAATGTAACTCTATGACACTAAATACATAATTGATTTTAAAATTGCTCAATAAGTTATTAAATTTACTCACTGAAAATAGTCAACTGGAGTAATTTTATAAAAATGGAAACAACAGGGCCAGAGGCATAGTGCAGCGTGGAGGGCACTTGTCACTTGATCCCCAGCATCCCATAGGGTCCTCCAAGCATGCCAGGAGTGATTCCTAAATTCTGAGCTAGGAGTAACTGATAAGCGTCGCTGGTTGTGACACTACAATTAAAACCAAAAAATATGGGAGCAATTACTGCTCTTCATTTGTGTTGATGACCCTCTAAATATCATTTTTGCACTAATTATTCATTTTTTGAAAAATGACAGTACTTTTGCATGTTGGGCTGGAGTGATAACACAGTGGTTAGGGTGTCTGCCTTACACACGGCCTACCAGGGTTCGATTCCTCTGCCCCTCTCCGAGATCCTGGCAAGCTACTGAGAGTAGCTTGCCCGCACAGCAGAGCCTGGCAAGCTCCCCAGGGTGTATTGGATATGCCAAAATCAGTAACAACAAGTCTCACAATGAAGATGTTACTGGTGCCCACTCAAGCAAATCGATAAGCAATGAGATGACAGTGATACAGTGATACTTTTGCACATTCTACTGAACAAGACTATGTTAGTCACATTGATGCTAGCATGTCGTGACATTTCTCTCAATTTAACCAACAAATATGTTATTTATTTTCTCTGCAGGTCTTTACTGAATAAACGAGGAAACAATGGACACAATAGTTCTGCAACAAACAATTTGGGGAGTATTATTTTTCTTCCAGTTCTTGATTGGTTTTATTGGAAATTCATTGTTATTCATGCTATATGTCAAAAACTCTCTGCAAAAAACAAAGCCAATAGATTGGATATTTACCCACTTAACTTTCGCCAACATGATGACAGTTTTATTCGCCGGGATTCCGGAATTAATATTTTTCATTGGAATAAGAAACTTTCTGAATGACATTGGTTGTCAGATAGTTTCGTTCCTATACAGAGTGGGCCGGGGTCTTTCCTTCTGCACCACATCCTTCCTCAGTGTGTTCCAAGCCATCGTGATCACCAACAAGCATGCTCAGTGGGCGTGGCTCAAATCAAACATCTACAGATTCATTTCTTCTACCTTCCTGTTTTTCTGGGCACTCAATGTGCTCATCTTTACCCAGGTCATCTTATTAATGAAGGCCCCATTCAATATTTCTGGAATTGAAAGTATTTATAACCTAAAATACAGTATGGCACATAAGTCAGAGACACAGGGAGTATCTGTATTTCAGGGAGGAATGATTTTAAGAGATTTTCTGTGTGTGCTCCTCATGATCTGGACCAGTGTGCACATGGTAAAGTTCCTCTTCAACCATTGCAAGAATGTCCAGCACATCCTTAGGCACAGTCTCTGCCCACAGTCCTCTCAAGATCAAGGCCATCCACACCATCCTGGTCCAAGTCAGCTGTTTTGTCTTTTGTACTGGATCAACTGCTGCCTTACCATTTATGTAAAATTCAATCCTGAGGTCCAAGGGTTAGAAAGCATCACTGTTTTTGTTTCTTCCTGGTATGCAGTGTTCTGTCCTTTCTTGCTGATAAAAGCCCACCGGGGCTCCTTTCTGAACTGCACCTTTGTAAAGATGAGGAAATCTCCACAAACCACTGCAGTCAGAGACTTGAATTACTCTCACACTGCCTGTGACACTAAGTGCTCAGGACAGAAAAACTCCACTTCAAAGGTTAAATGATGGGGGGCTGCAGAGATAGCCCAGTGGGTAAGGTACTTGCCTTCAAATGATTTGCACAGGGCCAGGAGTAATTTCTTAGTTCTGAGCCAGGAGTGAGTCCTGAGCATCACCAGGTGCGACCAGGGAAAAAAAGGAGAGAGTGTGAGGATTTTTGGTGTAAAACAAAAGAAAATAATATCTTATACAGACACATGTGTGAGAAGCAGAAGATTCCTCAGTATGATCATAGAAAAAGGGGGAATGTGAGAAGCAGTTAGCTCATCTCTTCTCACCCTGGTTGTAAAGATTGTAGGGGGGCAGCCTTGGCCATGAAGGATATATGACTTAGTTAATGGACTAAAAGAACTAGCTGGTGTTTATACAGACATGGAGCTGGACAGTCAGGAACCGGCACACCCACACCCGTGTCTTGTATCCTGTGTCTAACTGATAAGATGCTTCCTTTTCTTTCTTTTTTTTTTTTTTTTTTTTTTTGCTTTTTGAGTCACACCAAGCTATGCACAGGGGTCACTCCTGGCTCATGCAATCAGGAATTACCCCTGGCGGTGCTCAGGGGACCATATGGGATGCCGGGATCGAACCTGGGTCGGCCACGTGAAAGGTAAAAGCCCTACCCGCTGTGCTATCACTCCAGCCCCTAAGATGCTTTCTTGATGTATGGGAATGTTTTGCTTTCTTAATGTATGGAAATACCTTGCTTTCTTGATGTATGGGAATTGGGAATGTCTCCCTAATTGGGACTCTTTTCTTGTTATATTGTTCCTGTAGGCTTTTATGCATTTATGAAATTTAAGTTTATTTCTTCCTGTGGAATTGTTTATCTTTGAGCTTGTTCCTGAGGCCTGTGTGCCCAGGATGGCTATATAAACCCTCAGCTGTAAGCCCTCGTGTTGAGCTCTGACCTCCTGCTTCGGCAGGACAGCTCGGCCCCAGCTAGCTGGAATAATCAAGTCTCGGTGTGTGTTTTGCAATCCCGCTGGACTCTTTGTGTCTCTGAGTACTGAGGGGTGGCCTTGATCCCAACAACATGCAAGTCCACAGCTTACTTTACAGATTGAGAAAATGAACTGTGAATTGAATAAAACACATTGTAGAAAGCTGCACCTGTAAGAGAACTTTTATTTCCATTCTGTCTTGAGAAAGGGGATTCACACTGGCCGTGAAGGGGATTCACACTGGCCATGCTTGGAGCTCCAGCCTTGTTTGGCTGCTTGCAAGGCAAGCACATTCCCCTCTATACTCTTGCTCTCTGCCCCCTTTATTTCATTTATAAAAATCATTTCAAATATTCATCTCTGAGAATATTGAAGTGGCTCTAGGAAACAACCTAATGTGATGCATTCCTCAGTTAATGGGGTACTGAAGACCAAACCCAGGTCACCCTGCATGGCAGTTTTTCTACCCCACTCCCACTGTGTATCTCTCCAGCCCCGGTAAAGTCTTCTAATAGAATAATTCTGGGGTAGGGTTGGGGTTTGAGCGAAAGGAGAGCGGGTATGGTGTTGGCCTTCACACGGCCCATGTGGATTCAATCCCCAGCATTCCAAATGGTCTTCTGGGCAGTTCCTGAGTGCAGAGCCAGGAGGAACTCCTGAGTATCTCCAAGTGTGACCCCAAAAGCCAATTAATAAATAAAGTGTTTTTTTTTTTAAAAAAGAGTGGGGACTGGAGCAATAGCACAGGGGTTACTATTTTTTTTTTTTTGCCTTGCACGCAGCTGACCCGGGTTCTATTCCCAGCATCCCATATGGCCCCCGAGCACCGCAAGGAATAATTCCTGAGTGCATAAGCCAGGAGTAACCCCTGTGCAAAAGCCGGGTGTGACCCAAAAATAAGAAACAAAAAGTGGGTTGGGGGAAACAAAGCAATGGACATTATTCATTGAGTTCCAAATAGTTTCCCTAACTGCATAAAACATAAATTTACAAGTTTTATAAACGAGCTCAAATGAAGGTAATCTGTAAGCAGTGTAATAGATGTCTGTGTAAAATTCTCCCAGATTGGCTGAGGGAGAGCCCCGGCGGCTCTCCCCATCGGCGCCCCGGTTCAGGGATGGTCCCGGGCTGCTCGCCCAGCAGGGGTGGCCCAGGCCATGGGGCAGATGGCAGAGGAAACGAGGGCCAAGCCAGTTGATTGATCAGTTGCCGTTTATTCCATTCTCTCCACGCACCTGTTCCAGTCTCTCTGAGCTCCCCATTCTAGTCTCACACTACCCCTCATTCCTGTCTCCTCCTGTCTCTCCTGCTCATCTCTCCACGCTCCACCTCACAGCCTGGGCTCTCTCTCTCCTCTCTGGATTCTGACTCTGACCGAATCCAGAAATTACTGTGAATTTCTGTGGTTGTGCTCAGGGGATACTGGGGGTGGAACCCTGGTCAGCAGCATACAAGGCAAGCGCCCTACCCACTGTATTATCACTCTAGCCCCATCAATTTATGATTCTTTTGTTCTTCTTGGGTCACACCCGGCGATGCACAGGGGGTTAGGGGTTAGAACTGGCTTTGCATCCAGGAATTACTCCTGTAGTGCCCAGGGGACAATAAAAAAAAAAACTTTGTTTTCTGAGTGTCATTTTTTTTTCTTTCTCTTCTACCCAGCTCTGCATGTATTTCTCATTGGTATTTTACTTTTCTCCCAAATGCCTTTTTTTCACGTATTTTTCTCAGATCCTATAATCTAATAACCAAAATGTTAGAACTGTTGGGGGCGGCAGCCATAGTGCAGCGGAGAGGGCTCTAGCCCTGCTTGCAGCTGACACAAGTTCGATCCCCAACATCCCATAGGGTCCCTGAGACCTCCCGGAGTTATCCCTGAGTGCAGAGCCAAGAGTAAGCCCTGAGCACTGCCGAGTGTGCCCCCCCCAAAAAAAATTAGAACTATCTTATCTAGTTCAGTTTAGTTAAATGATTTTAGGGTTGATTGGGGATTTCTTTTATAAATTTTAGACTTTTTAATTTTTGGGCCGAATTTGCATGCAATCGACCTGGGTTCAATTCCTCCATCCCTCTCAGAGAGCGTGGCAAGCTACTGAGAGTATCCCGCCCACATGGCAGAGCCTGGCAAGCTACCCCTCTCTTATTTGGTATGCCAAAAGCAGTAACATCAAGTCTCACAATGGACACGTTACTGGTGCCCACTTGAGCAAATCAATGAACAGGATGACATTGCTTAATTTTGGGGAGAATTTTCTATTACAATACCAGATGTTCTGATTCATAAAGATTTTATGTATTCATGTGTCTTTTTCTGTCATCAACAAAATCTTTCTACGAGTTTAAAAAGTTTTGACCAACAATTTCTTATCACTGTCACTGTCATCCCATTGCTCATCAATTTGCTCGAGTGGGCACCAGTAACATCTCTCATTGTGAGACTTATTGTTACTGTTTTTGGCATATCCATTACACCATGGGTAGCTTGCCAGGCTCTCCGAGAGGGGCGGAGGAATAGAACACGGGTTGGCTGCATGCAAGGCAAATGCCCTACCGCTGTTCTATCGCTCCAGCCCAACAATTTCTTATACCAATTGATATTATTTTATAGTAATATTCATGTTGCTAATACTTTAACTTTGCAACTATTTTATGAATTGTGCTGTCATGATACTTTTGTTTGAAGGCTTCAATATTAGTTAAAGTAGATCATTAAGTAATATTGAATGAAGAAATCTCACAATTTATCCATTTCAATATTCAACTTCTTTATTTCTTTATTATATTATTGATAATATCATGGAATAAAGTGAGCTGTGATTGTTGATATTCATTCTTATGACCTAAAATAATGAGTTTGTCAACTTAATATATTTTGTTATAATTACCTTAAATCAATAAGTTTTCCCTTATATTCATAATATTATTTTTTTGGTCTTTGGGTCACACCTGGCAATGAACAGGGGTTACTCCTGGCTCTGCACTCAAGAATTACTCCTGGTGGTGCTCAGGGGACCATATGGGATGCTGGGATTTGAACCCGGGTCAGCCGAGTGTAAGGCAAACGCCCTCCCCACTATGTTATCACTCCAGCCCCTATATTCATAATATTTTATAGTACAAAATTTTTGTGTTTGTTTTGGGCCACACCCGGTGATACTCAGGGATCACTCCTGGCTTTGAACTCAGGAATCACTCCAGGTGGGGTGCAGGGGACTCTAAGGGACGCCAGGGATCAAACTCTATCAGCTGCGTGCCAGGCAAGAGCCCTCCCCGCTATGCTATCGCTTTAGACCTATCCAAGATTTTTGGTTCTTTGGTTGGTTGGTTTAGCTTTTTGGGTCACACCCGGCAATGTTCAGGGGCTTCTCTTGGCTCTGCACTCGGGAGTCACTCCTGGTAGTGCCTGGGGACCTTATAAAATGCCACAAACAAACGGGTCAGCCTTGTTCAAGGTAAACACTCCACCCACTAGACTCTCAATCTAGCCCCAGGAATGAGATTTTTCAAGGAGAGAGGTGCCTGTCTCATTTGTGATATAGTAATCTGACTTATTTTGCCAAATGTGAAGTCAATTATGTTAATGTTTCCTAAAGTTATGATATTTTCACTTTCTTGTGGATTCCCTAATTGCTTTCAATATTTTTCTTATACTACTTTATGGATTTGCTTTTAGGTCACACCAGACTGTGCTCAAGGCTTACTCCTGGCTCTGTGCTCAGTGATCACTCCTGCTGGGGCTCAGGGGATATGTGTTACCAGGGATTGAACCCAGGACAGCTGCATGCAAGGCAAGTGTCCTCCCCACTGTGCTATTGCTCCAGGAGTATTCCTACCTATGCTATTTTGAAAACATTGTGAATTATTACACATATTTTGCTGTTTAGTTAAGTAAATTGAAACAAATTCTTCTTCAGAATAATCCTTTTATTTTGTTTCATTCACGACTGTCCTAAATTGGAAATGTGCAATCTCTATTTTCATCTACCTGAAAAATTACATCTCCCAAAGAAAATAAAATACCAAAATACCTATGAATTCATGGACATGGCAGGAGATTTTGGTAATGAATAATAAGTTGTTGGAAATTGACCCCCGAACAGACACCCCAAGGTCAGGATAGTCCCCTAAGGAGAACTAGTTTAAACCAGAGGAAAGAAAACGGGCAATTCCAGGATAGAATAGAATGGCAAATTGTCACTTGACTCTATCCTTTAAGGGTGCAGCTGATTGGCCGTGTGAAGTATCCGGGTTTCTGTTTTCATGTACCCGTTAATTGTGCCATGTCTACTCACAGTGCTGAATGTGTCTGTCAACTTCAACAGCTCACATGATGGGAATCAGGATGCTGGAGTGATATGGATGAATAAATGGACACTAGGTGTGCTCCCTGTTTGGGTGACTCTAAAGCTTCTATGTGACTGGTCTCACTTGTTCAGGGCGCTCAAATCGAACATTTCTGGAGCACTGGAGGTAACAATGGAAAAGATTCATAAGAGAAATCTACAGAATCAGATACTCTGTGATACTCTAAGACAGGATCTGTGGAGAGACAGAATGATTTAATGTAAAATGGTGATCCAATTAAAACAACATATACTGGGGCTGAAGCAATAGCATGGCGGTTAGGGCATTTGCCTTGCACGAGGCCATCCCGGTTTCGAATCCCAGCATCCCATATGGTCCCCTGAGCACCACCATCAGTGGTTCCTGAGTGCAGAGCCAGGAGTAACCCCTGTGCATCGCCAGGTGTGACCCAAGAAAGCAAAATAAAAATAAAAACCTTATACAGGGACGAAGCGAAGGTACATTGGGTAGGGAATTTGCCTTGCATATGGAGGACCAGGGTTTGATCCCTGGCACCCCCAAAGGGTCCCCTGAGCACCGCCAGACGTAGTTCCTCAGTGCAGAGCCAGAAGGTATCCTGAGGATCACCGGGTGTGACACAAAGTGGGGGGAAAAAAAGACGAGTGATTTTCAATTTCAGGAACTTATTATGGAAATGCATTAAAGAAGTCAAGTTAAATAAAATCAATTTAAGCTGCATATGACTTATGTCTAACTATGATATAAATATATAATTGATTTTAAAAATTACTCAACAATATAATAAATTTAGTTCACTGAAAATAGTCAACTGGAATAATTTTACAAAAAGGAAAACAAGGGGCAGAGACATACTACAGCGGGAGGGCACTTGCTTTGCACAGGTCAGACCCATATTCGACCCCCTGCATCCCATAGGGTCCTCCAAGCGTGCCAGGAGTGATTCCTGAGTTCCAAGATAGGAGTAAGTGATGAATATTGCTGGCTGTGACCCTAAAATCAAAAACAAAAGTACATGAAAGCAATAACTGCTTCTCAATGATGTCGATAACCCTCTAAATATTTTTTGCACTGATTCTTCATATTTTTTTTGCTTTTTGCGTAACACCCAGAAATGCTCAGGGGTTACTCCTGGCTCTGCACTCAGGAATTACTCCTGGCGGTGCTTGGGAAACCATATGAGATGCTGGGAATTGAACCTGGGTCAGCCGCATGCAAGGCAAACACCCTATCGCTGTGCTATTGCTCTCGTCTCTAATCCTTCATTTTTTGAAAAATGACAGCACTTTTGCACATTCTACTGACAAAACTGTGTAAGTCATATTCACACCAGCATGTGTGACATTTCGCTCAAGTTCACCAAAAAATCTGTTATTTATTCTTTCTGCAGGTCTTTAACGAACAATCAAGAAAACGATGGACACTATAGTTCTACGAGAAACAATTTGGGGAGTATTATTTTTTTTCCAATTCATAATTGGTTTTATTGGCAATTTATTGTTGCTCATGCTATATGTCAAGAGCTTTCTGCAAAGAAATAAGCCAATAGATTGGATATTTACCCACCTAACTTTTGCCAACATGATGACAGTTTTATTCTCTGTGATCCCAGAATTACTATTTTTCTTCGGAATGAGAAACTTTTTAAATGACACTGGTTGTCAGGCAGTTTTGTTCCTGTACAGAGTGGGCCGGGGTCTTTCCCTCTGTACCACATCTTTCCTCGGTGTGTTTCAAGCCATCGTGATCACCAACAACTATTCTAAGTGGGCGTGGCTCAAATCAAACATCTATACGTGTATTTTTTCTGCCTTCCTCTGTTTCTGGGTACTCAACATGTTGATGTATATCCGGGTCCTCTTGGTAGTGAAGGCCCCATTCAACATTACTGGAATCAAAGAAGTTTATAACCAAAAATATTGTATGGTACATGATGTAGAGAAGATGGGAACATCTGCATTCCAGGGAGGAATAATTTTAAGAGATTTCCTGTGTGTGCTCCTTATGATCTGGACTAGCGTGCACATGGTAAAGTTCCTCTTCAACCATCGCAAGAATGTCCAGCACATCCTTAGGCACAGTCTCTGCCCACAGTCCTCTCTTGAGATCAAGGCCACCCACACCATCCTGGTCCATGTCAGCTGTTTTGCTTTATTTTACTGTACCAACTGCTGCCTTACCACATACGTAACATTCAGGCATGAGGCTCAAGGGTTACAAAACATCGCTCTTTTTGTCTCCTCCTGCTATCCAGTGATCTGTCCTTTCTTGCTGATAAAAAACCTTCGAGGCCCCTCCCTGAAATGCACCTTCATGAAGATGAGGAAATCTCCACAAACCACTGTGGTCAGAGACTTGAATATCTCTCACACCATCTCTGACACAAAGTGCTCAGGACAGAAAAGTTCCACTGCAAAGGTTAAGTGATGGGGGCTGGACTGATAGCCCAGTGGTAGGGCACTTTCCTTTCACATATTCTGCACAGGGTCAGGAGTGATTTCTGAGTACTGAGCCAGGAGTGATTTCTGAGCATCAGCAGGTGTAACCTAGAAAAAGGACAGGATTTGAGGGTTTTGTGGTGTAAAACAAAAGAAAATATTATCTTATACGGACACACCTCCAAGTCTTCATTTTACTTAAAAGACTTAAAAGACAGATAAATGAACTGTGAATTGAATAAAACACATTGTAGAAAGCTGCACCTATATGAGGGTCTTTATTTTCATTCCTTTTTGGGAAAGCGGGTGCATATCTGGCATTTCTTGATGCTCCAACCGGGTTTGGCTGCTTGCAGGGCAAGCACATGACCCTCTATACTATTGCTCTCTGCCCCCCTTTATTTCATTTATAAAATTATTTCAAACATTCACCTTTGAGAATATTGAAATGGCTCTGTGGAAACAATTAACCTAATGTGACCCATTCCTCACTTAATGGGGTGCTGGAGACTAAACCCAGGTCACCCATGTACAAGGCAAGTGTTCTATCCCACTGTGTATCTCTCCAACCCAGCAAAGTCCTCTAATGGAATAGTAATGGGGTAGGTAGAACTGGGACTGGAGCAAAGTGCAGCAGGAAAGGTGTTTGCCTTACACAGGGCAGACCTGGATTCAATCCCCGGTATCCCACATGGTCTCCCGAGCAATGCCAGAAGCAATTCTTGAGTGCAGAACCAGGAGGAACTCCTGAGCATCGCCTTTGTGACTCCAAAAGTTAATAAAAAAAATAAAATGTTATTTAAAAAAATTGGGGTGTGGGGAACAAAGCAATGGAGACATTATTTACTGAGATCCAAATAGTTACACTGAATGCATAAAAAGTGAATTCAAAAGTTCTATAAATGAGCTCAAATAAAGGTAAGAAGCAATCTGTCAGCAGTATAATAAATGTATCACTCAAGACATTGAGTAGCTCATTCAAAAAGGAAAAGGAGTTGAGGACCATTAATGAGAGGTACAAGCTTGCAGCAATGGGACTCACGGGGACAGTCGGGAAGGGGGTGGTGCCAGCTGCGCTCTCCACCAAGATGTGACCCCAGTGCCACAGGTGTGTGGCCTCTCCCCAGCTGCACGAGCACGATCCCAGAGGCCAGCTAAACTACTTTTGGTGCCGGCAGCTCCTTGCAGAAATGTCTCTAGACTATGAACTAAGCCGCGGCCCCATGTCTGCCCAGGAGGGGAAAGGTTTTTCTCTGTCGCCTTTTCCTTGCTGGGGGCAAAGGGCATGGCGACTGCCAGCTTATGAGGACTACTAATGAGAGGTACAAGCTTGCAATGATCCAATTTCTGCCACAATTTTCCCTGGATTTAGTAAAATACAGAAATCCAATCTGTATTTTATAGATAGATATTTCATATCTCTTCAGGTCTGATTCTAGGGGGGAAACTCCAAACAATAATAGTGAGTTTTTGTTGAAATATTGAATGTACCCAAAGTAAAGTGAAATTTATCAGTTACACAGGTGGGGTTTGGGGGGGTGTGGGGGGCTGTGGAGGTGGGAGGTATGCGGGGTTTTTTTGGTGGTGGAATATGTGCACTGGTGAAGGGATGGTTGTTTGAGCATTGTAAAACTGAGACTTATGCCTGAAAGCTTTGTAATTTTCCACATGATGACAATAAATTTTTTAAAAAAAGTAAAAGGAGAGAGAGCAAGATGAAAAGTGCATCCCCTAGACGGATGCTGAGGGTTGGGCTGGGAGATGGGAGATACTGGTTGGGAAACAGAAGACCTTGGTGGTGGTAAATGTGCACTGGTGGAGGGATGGGTGCTTGATCATTGTATAGTAGAAACTCAGTTATGAACAGCTTTGGAATGATCTATCTCCCGGATATTCAATTTATGAAAAAAAATTTTAAGTAATGTAGAGTTCATGCCCTGTTGCAACAATGTTGTAGTAAGGTTTGGTTAGACAGTCCAGTCTGAAGCATTTAAGATATGCATGCGAAAGAAGTTTTCTGGGAGGGCCTGAGATTATGGGATGTTGTACACCAATAATACCCTATACAACGGACTTAATCAATGGCTGAAAAATATCAGTACTCCTAAAAAAAAAATAGACACTGAGTAGCCCAATTTCCCGCATTCCAGTAAAATCTAATTTATTCCTGAAGAAAAAATGGTTTTGTGAAGTAATGTGAGTAAACAACAAGTAAAGAATTGTCTATTCTAGATAATCTATAAACATTGGGAAAGAGGCCAGCACTGGCATGAGGTTTGGGGAGAGACCAGGATGAGTGATAGTGGGTGATTTTTGATTCAACATTAGCCAATCTCTGGGATCAGAATGTTAGTCCAGCGGGGATGGAGTTTGTCTTGCACGCAGCTGACCCATGTTCTATCCTTGGCATCCCACAGGGTTCCTCATGCACCACTAGGAGTAATTCCTGAGTGCAGAGCCAGGAGTAACCCCTGAGCATCACTGGTTATGGCCCCAAAACAAACACAAGTGGAATGCTCTCACATCCAGAAGTAATTCTTCACTGGTCACTTAAAACCCCAAAGAATGGTGTTCTGTTCAGCTCTATGGGGGTCTTATTAGGATCGACATAACTAGGAACACTGTTGTTCAACGGATTCTGGGGGAACCCATCAAAAATTAACACCTCTGGGGCCAAATGATAGTACAGCAGGAGCAGCTTGCCTTGTGTGCAGCCAAACAGAGGTCAATCCCCGGCATCCCCTAGGGTCCCCTGAGCACTGCCACGAGTAAGTTTTGAAAAAGAGCCACAAATAAACCATCAACATCGCCAAGTATGGCCTCAAAACAAAAGCAAATAAGAACATATTTTGTTGGTGCTGACTGTGTTGATATGCATTTAGGAAATGTACTAGCAAGGGGTTCCACATCACAAAAATGCCTAAAGAGGAGCTAGAGGGGGCTGGAGTGGGGAGGGCGTTTGCCTTGCACATGGCCAACCTGGATTCAATTCCCAGCATCCCATATGGTCCCCTAAGCACCACCAGGGGTAATTGCTGAGTGCAGAGCTAGCAGTAACCCTTGTGCAAAACCAGGTGTGACCCAAAAAGCAAAAAAAAAAAGGGGGTAGTTTGATAGTACAGTCATGAGGGCATTTGCCTTGCATGCAATCTATCCAGGGTCAATTCTCAGCATACCATATGGTCCCCTGAGCACCTCCAGGAGTAACCCCTGAGCATCCCTGGGTGTGACCCAAAAAGCAAAAAAATAAAAATAATTCCTAAAGAGCAGACTGACAAATTACCTAACAAAAATGGACTCCAAGGTGGGCCAGAGCAATAGGATAAAAGTGAAGGGGATTTCCTTGGACATGACTTACCCAGGTTCAATTCCCCAATATCCTATATGTTCTCTGAACATTACCAGTGATGATTCCTGAGTGCAGAGTTAGGAGTAATCCGTGAACATCACCAGGTGTTGCTCTAAAAAAATAAAACCTTTTTTTAAATGAACTCCAAGGCAATCATATCCTGAAGTAGTTTAATTCTGTGGTAATTATCCTATGTAACCGTTGAAACAGCCATAAGGATGTACCACTCATCATAAAAAGGATGAACAGGAAAAAAAAAGGATGAACAGAGGCAAATGATGGTAAAAATACACAACACAGTTTTTTTTTTTTTGCCTTTGGAGGTCACACCCACTTCACTCTCACTCATCTTTTGACAGGTTGAAGGGAAAAGTAATGAATAGCGATGTCATTCCATGTTGTAAACGCTAAGTATATTGTTTCTCTAATTAAATGAGACATGGAATTATGTAAGAAAGGCTATTGGATGTCCTAAGTAACACTTAAGTACAGCATATTATAATTTGGTGTTATTTACTACAATTGAATTACACAATAAAAAGAACATTAAAAAGCATCAGCCTGAGGGCTGGAGCAATCCCCAACTCCCCCAACCTGCGATGTCCATGCTCCCTGGTGCGTTCACGACTGACAGGCATTCTCAGGTGATGGACAGAAGAGCAGACTACAGACTGACTGACAGAACACAACCTTTATGGCATATTAAATAGCTCTAATGTAGGGAAAGAGGTGACAGGGATAGAATGGAAACAATTTGGGGGAAGCACAGAGGAGGAGTTGAACACAGCGGAGTTTAACACTCATGGAGAATTGTGAGTGTCCCTGGGGAGTGATGAGCCACTGGTGCACAGCAATGGGTGGCAAGTAACTCAAATAAGATTGTCTCCAGCAAGGAAGAAAAATAGACCCATAGCCAAGCCGTACTGCTTGTAATAGAGGGGCAATGATTACACAGAGCAATTACATATTATAGGGGGACAGCGCCCCTTCTGGGACTGTCCCGTGCCATCTCTGGAGTGGTGTCTCCCAAGCCCTGCCTCCTCCGGGAGAATCCCAGGATCTTTAGTCAACAGGGTGGCACTCTCCAGATGACTCGGAAACAGTGCCCGCAGGAACCCAACAAACAATGATACCCTTGCCTTGCACCAGGTGACAAGAGTTTAATCCCCAGCACCACATATAGGTCCCCAAGTTCCACCAGGAATAATTCCTGTGTGTAGAGCCAGTGAAAGCCCTAAACATCAAAGGGTGCTACCCAAATAGCAAAAAATCCATAATCCTAATCAAAATGAAAATTAGTCATACAAATGAGATCTGGAGCTATAGTACAGTGGGTAGGGCATTTGCCTTGCATGCAGCCAACTGGGTTCGATCCCCAGCATCCCATATGGTCCCCCCAGCATTCCAGAAGTAATTCCTGAGTGCAGAGGCAGGAGTAACCCCTGAGCACCGCTGGTTGTGACCCAAAAAGCAAAAAAAAAATAAGTCATCCAAATATTCCTATATTCTAGAATCTGAGAGTTGCACTTTTCATGCTCATCAGATATTGATAAATGTAGATAGCAATTTATGACATTTAGGGATAAGTAAGCAGGGCTGAAATGATAATATAACAGGTAAGGTGTTTGCCTTGCACATGGGTGACACACGTTCAATCCCAGGCATCCCAGATGGTACCCCAACCCAATGGTAGCAATTCCTTAGTGCAAAGCCAGGTGTAACTCCTAAGCATCACTAATTGTAACCCCCCAAAAGGCAATATATATATGTACCTATATATACATAGCATAGAGATTCCATTAATATTCAGAATGATATTTCTATCCTTATGTACTATCATTTAGTCCTTGTTTTCCTAAGTCAATTCAGACTTGATTGTTCCACAATAAATCCCAAATTGAGAGATGCCTTAGAGAAAAACAATTACTCTCCAAAAGTTGTCAGAGCCATTTGATCAGAGCATTGAGAACTTTTCAATTCTTCTGCGAGTAGGCAATTATCCCAAAGTTTGTTTTCTGCTCTGCTCCTGCAGGACTCTGAGGACTCAGGCTGATGTAATGGGAAAGTTTCTGAAGTGAACACCTGAGGGGGACTTGCATTAAAAACTTTTCTAAATTGGTCCATCTGCAACTCAGACAGTAATTTGTGAGTCCATGGGCACATCAGAAAGTTTCCTGAGCTCCAAGTGACAGGGTGTCTGGGGACCAAGTCACTGGTGTGTTTTATAGCCCTGGATTAACACACAGGCATTCACCCGCAGCCTGGCAGAGGGTCCCGTCAACTTCGACAGCCTCAGACTCAGTAAGTACCTCCTGTCTCCGCTCCTGCTCAAAGAAAGAAACAGGGATTTTTCTTTAGAAAATTTCCTTTCCGTAGGGCTGGAGAGATAGAGCAGGGGTAGGTAGTTTGCCTTGGACACAGCTGACCCAGACTCCAACATCCCCAACATTCCATAGGGTCCCTCGAGCACTGCCAGCAGTATTAATGTTGAGCCAGGAGTGACCTGAGTATCACTAGGGATGACCCAAAATGACAAAAAAAAAATGAGAAGAATTTATTTTTCCTGATCCTGTTTTTGTGGGACACGCTTTCTAATGCTAAGCTCACCTGAGTTCCTATACTCACATTCCTTTATACTCATGATATTCTGGAGGCTTTTTCTT
This sequence comes from Sorex araneus, assembly GCF_027595985.1. Taxonomy (NCBI): domain Eukaryota; kingdom Metazoa; phylum Chordata; class Mammalia; order Eulipotyphla; family Soricidae; genus Sorex; species Sorex araneus. The sequence goes on from NC_073303.1 coordinate 248,071,957, forward strand.
CTTTGTTCTTTTTTTTTTTTTTTTTTTTGCTTTTGAGTCACACCAAGTGATGCTGGGGGTTACTCCTGCCTCTGCACGCAGGAATTAATCCTGGTGGTGCTTGGGGGACCCTAAGGGATGGTAACTGGTCAGCTGTGTGCAAGGCAAGCAGGAATTACTGTGGTCGTGCTCAGGGGATACTGGGGATGGAATCCTGGTTGGCTGCGTGAAAGCAAGTGTCCTACCCACTGCACTGTCACTCTAGCCCCATCAATTTGTGATTTTCTTCTCTGCAGTTTTAACCATATATTTTATTATGCTTTGTATTCTACTGTTCTTTCCCTTTTACTTAACTTTGGTTGTTTGGGGGCGACACCAGCGGTGCTCAGGACTTACTCCTGACTCTGTGCTCAGGGTTCACTCCTGGTGAATAGGAGCCTATTGAATAGGCTCGGAGGACCCTATTCAATGCCAGGGATTAATCCCAAACAAATCAGGAGCGAGGCAAGCACCCTATGCACTGGACTATCACTCAGGCCCCTTTGATTGCTCTTAATCTGCATTTTCAGTAAAAAATATTTTTTGAAACCTTATGGTGTCCAAAACTAGTTCTTAGAGTAACATATAGACCAATTTACTAAGCATATTGACATCCTCACTCATCCCTTTTACAGCAACTCTGTTCTCCTTTCCACTCTGATTAAACTTTGTTACCTGAGTTCAGTTTTCTTTTATCTCCCCCCCCACCTCTTTATGCATTTCTCATTAACTGTTATCTTTTCTCCCAAATTCATTTTCTCCCAAATTCATCAATCCACCAGGATTGATCCCTAAGTGCAGAGCCAAGAGTAAGCCCTGAGCACTGCCAAGTGTGGCAAAAAACAAAACAAAAACAGAGTATTAGGACTACCTTATCTAATTCTGCTAAATTAATTAATTGTAGGGTTGTTTGAGGTTAATTTTAATAAGTTTTTAGAGGTTTTAATTTTAGTGAGAATTTTCTACTACAATACCAGATTTTCTGATTCGTCAATGATTTATGCATTCAAAGTTTTTTTTCTGCCTTACAAAAACATCTTTCTACGAGTTTAAAAAATTTTGACCAAGAATTTCTTTCATCAATTGAAATTATTTCTTTCAATTAGAATATTTTATCGAAGTAATAATGTTGAAAATCCTTTCCTTTGCAACTATTTTGTGAATTGTGTTGTCATATTTTTGGAGGTTTCAATTATTAACCAGTGTAGATCATTCATAATAGTGAATCAAGAAATCTAACAATTTTTAATTTTCAATATTTATCTTTATTTTTTTATCATATGATGAAGATATAATGGAATAAAGTGAACTTACGATAGTTGATATGTATTAATTCTCTACACAGTTGATATGTATTAATTCTCTACACAAAACGCGTTTTTAAAACAGTGATGAGCCACTAATCATCAGAGAGATGCAGATCAAAACAACTTTGAGATACCACCTCACACCACAGAGACTAGCACACATCCAAAAGAACAAAAGCAACCGCTGTTGGAGAGGATGTGGGGAGAAAGGGACCCTTCTTCACTGCTGGTGGGAATGCCGACTGGTTCAGCCCTTCTGGAAAACAATTTGGACGACTCTCAAAAAATTAGATATTGAATTCCCATTTGACCCAGCAATACCACTGCTGGGAATATATCCCAGAGAGGCAAAAAAGTACAATCGAAACAACATCTGCACATGTATGTTCATCGCAGCACTGTTTACAATAGCCAGAATCTGGAAAAAACCCGAATGCCCCAGAACGGATGACTGGTTGAGGAAACTTTGGTACATCTATACAATGGAATACTATGCAGCTGTTAGAAAAAAGGAGGTCAAGAATTTTGTAGTCAAGTGGATGGGCATGAAAAGTTTCATGCTGAGTGAAATGAGTCAGAAAGAGAGAGACAGACATAGAAAGATTGCACTCATCTATGGTATATAGAATAGCAGAGTGGGAGACTAACACCCAAGAACTGTAGAAATAAGTACCAGGAGGTTGACTCCATGGCTTCGAGGCTGGCCTCACGTTCCGGGGAAAGGTCAACTCAGAGAAGCGATCACCAACTACATTGTAGTCGAAGGCCATGTGGGGGAAGGGAGTTGCGGGCTGAATGAGGGCTAGAGACTGAGCACAGCGGCCACTCAACACCTTTATTGCAAACCACAACAGCTAATTAGAGAGAGAAAACAGAAGGGAATGCCTTGCCACAGTGGCAGGGTGGGGTGGGGGGGAGATGGGATTGGGGAGGGTGGGAGGGATGCTGGGTTTACGGGTGGTGGAGAATGGGCACTGGTGAAGGGATGGGTTCCCAAACTTTGTATGAGGGAAGTATAAGCACAAAAGTGTATAAATCTGTAACTGTACCCTCACGGTGATTCTCTAATTAAAAATAAATAAATTTTAAAAAAAAATTTTAAAAAAAAATAAAACAGTGATGAGCTATACATAGAAAGAAAGCAACAGAGAAAAGTGGGGAGGGCAGGCGTGGGGGAGCCCACCGCAACCCCTCCCGCCCAAGCCCCAAGGCTGGGGCACTTGACCTGGCAGGGGGCTGCTGTCAGCTCTGAGCTCTTCCTGCTGGGGAAGCCCCTGGGGAGCGTGGTCAGCAAGGGTTTCCGTGGCCTCATGGCTCAGTAGGGGCTCCGGCCTCCCCTGAGCAAGCACCATGGCGGGACTAGGTCGCTCGACTCGGGAACTGGGGGGCTCGGCAGATCCCAGGTCTCACGAGGTGCGTGCGTGCACGTGTCCGAAGTGAATAGGTCCACGGGGACAGGAGTGAGCGAGGACAGGGGGTCTTTGGGGGCTCTGCGAATGGCCATCGAAGGCAAGCGCAGCCCCCCTGGCTGTCCCCCACGGGCCAGGGAACTCCCCAGGCCCCAAGTGCTCTGCTGGGGGAGGGTGTCCCGACTGCAGTGTGCCCGGCCCCCTGGGGACCGGTTGGAGGCTCTGGCTTGCTCCTTTGGAAACGGAAAGGAAAGAGGGAGGAGAGGGTGCAGGAGGGTGTGGACTGCGCGCGTCAGGGCGCCTCGGCCACGGCCGTCTGTGCCTGCGGGGCGGGGGGCTCTCCGGGAGGGGCGTCCACTCTGGAGAAGCTCCTGTCCAGGATGCGCCGCAGCAAGTGCCGCGCCCCCTCCTCCTGGGTGGACAGCGGCCTCCGGAACTGCGCCTCGCAGAACCCGCCCCTGAGGGGACAGACGTTGCCCACAGACTTGACGAGTGACGTCTGAGGGGGTCGTGGCCCCGGGGAGGGGGCCGGCCGGACCCGGGGAGGGGGCTGCCGACCTCCTCTCGCTTCTGTCGCAGACCGCAGGCGTCCTCCGTGCCCGGGCCCCAGAGGCGCTGGCCGGGCGCGCTTGCCGGCGCTCACACTCGTTGCTGCTCGGCCGCTGGTGCTCCTCGGCCTTCCCCGTGCCTGGAGGGCCGAGGCCAGAGGCCGCTCGCTGCCACCAGCCGCGCGCCCAGCTCCAGCCCCGGCTCGCCACAGGCGCTGCGCCCCCCACAGCCAGGCCACCGGGGCCACCCAGAGGCGGCCGCTCGTCACCCTCACGCCTGTGGCCGGCACCGCGGAGCTTCCTGGTGCAGGGACGGCCGCCCCGGATGGAGCTGCGATGGGCGCCCACCTTTGGGGGCCGCCGCTTGGTCCCCTCGCTCAGCGTCTCCATGGGGGCCTCATTCCCGCACCGCTCGGTCACCCCAAACTGCCTCAGGGGCGCCCGCCCGCGCGGGGCCGCCAGCGCCTTGCGGGTCTCAGAGTCGAGGCCGCGCAGCTCGCAGCAGGCGCCGGTGGGCGAGGGGGCGGCCTTGGCCGTGAAGGGCAGCTCGGTCTGGTGCAGGTCTTGGCCGTCACCTCAGGGGGCGGGCGGGGGTCCTCCTGCAGGGGCCGCTTGGGGGCCACGGAGCCTCGGTAGCCGCCGGCTGCCGCCTTGGCACGGCTGAGGGGCGCCAGGATGAGCCCGCGGGGGGTGCGGCCCCGCCCAGCGCCCGGGGTGCCCGGCCGGCCCGCCGTGGGCACCAGCGGCAGGGCACCCTGCACGGCCCGGCCACCCGGGGAGGCCCGTCCTCCACCAGCGCAGGGGCAGGTCCCCGGCCCGCGGCTCCTTCTTGACAAGGCGCGGCTGGGGCTTCTGTCTGAGGGTCTCCCGCAGGGTGTCGGTGGGTGAGGCAGCGACAGACACTCGGTGACGCCCATCTGGCGCAGGGGCGAGCGTGCGCGGCCGGACAGGCCCCTCGGTGCTCTAAGAACTCAGGGCAGAACTCACAGCGGATGTCGTGCGCCGGCTCGGGGCCTGAGGCCAGCACAGGCGCGGGGGGGGCGGGGGCCCCCGGCTCCGGCTCGGCCTTGGGCCAGTCCTGCCGGCTGGGGGCCCAGCCCGGGGGCGTCCCCGCCTGCGCGCGCTCCCGGGCTCCCCCAGCGCGCGGCCCCGCCGCGGCCTTGCTGTCTGCTTTTGTCACTTGGCCCTGGGCGGTGGAGCGATCTGTTCATACTTATGATCTAAATTGATAAGCTTGGCACCTTATAGATTTGTTACAATAACCTTGAATCAATGAGTTCTCCCTTAGGAGCTGGAGTGATAGCACAGCGGGTGGGGTGTTTGCCTTGCACGCGGCCAACCCGGGTTCGATTCCCTGCATACCATAGGGTCCCCTGAGCACTGCCAGGAGTGGTTCCTGAGTGCAGAGCCAAGAGTAACCCCTGTGCATCGCCAGGTGTGATCCAAAAAAGAAAAAAAAATTCGTTCTCTCTTTATTTATAATTTGCATACTACAAGATTTTTTGGTTCCTGTTTGGAGCCACACCCGGTGGTGCTCAGGGCTTACTCCTTCCTGAATTTGAACTAAGGAATTCCTCCAGGTGGGGTTCGGGGACAGTAAGGGATGCCAAGGATCAAACCCTATCAGCTGCGTGCCAGCCAAGCACCCTCCTGGGACGCTGTGTTATCACTCTAGTCCCATGTCAGATGATTGCTTGGTTGGTTGGATTTGCTTTTTGGGTCACACCTTGCAATGTTCAGGAGATAATACACTTGACTCTGCACTCACGAATTTCTCATGAGGGTGCTGGGGGACCATATGAAATGCCGGGATCCAACCAGTCAGATGCATGCAAGGTAAACACCCTCCCGGCAGTACTCTAACTCCAGGCCCATGAATGAGATTTTTCAAGGAGAGAGCTGCCCGTCTCATTTGTCCTTTGGTAATCTGACTTATTTTGCCAAATGTTAAGTCTGCACTGCACTGTTGCACTGTCATCCTGTTGTTCATGATTTGCTCCATTGGGCGCCAGTAACACCTCCATTAGTCTCTATCTCGTGCTAGTGTAGCCCAGTGGCGTCTGCTGGCTCCAGGAACACGAAGTGAGGCCCGTTATTGTTCCTGTTTTTGGCATATTGAATATGCCAAGGGTATTACAGGCTGTACCATAATGTTAAGTAAATTTTGTTAATGTTTCTTAAAATGATGATATTCTACCATGTTTGTGAATTCCCTAATGGGCTTATGCTGTTTGCCTTGTGTTCCTTATTGCTTTTAGGCCACACCGGCTGTGCTCAAGGCTTACTCCTTGCTCTGTGTCGGGAATCACTCTGGCTGGGGCTCAGAGGATATGTGGTACCAAGGAATCAAACCCAAACAGCCGTGTTCAAGGCAAGTGTCCTCCCTGCTGTGCTATTGCTCCAGGCCTTTTTTTTTCTTTTTGGGTCACACCCAACGATGCACAGACATCACTCCTGGCTCTGCACTCAGGAACCACCCCTGATGGTGTTCAGGGAACCATATGGGATGCTGGGTATCAAACGCTGGTCAGCCGCGTGCAAGGCAAATGCCCTACCAGCTGTGCTATTGCTCCAGCCCCATGAAACCAATTCTTCTTAAAATAAGCCTTTTGCTTGTTTCACTCATGGCTGTCCCTACATGGGAAATATTGTGAAACTTTTGCTGAGTATCACAAGGGGTTGAAAATAAAGAAAACAAAGTTGTCATTAGCAGTCAGAATAAAATAAACTCATTGATTTTCTTTATTTTCCACCCCTGATGATACTCGGGATTACTCCTGGCCTTGCAGTCAGGAATTACTCCCGGTAGTGCCCAGGGAACCATTGGAATGCCAGCGATTGAGCCCCAGCTGGCTACGTGCAAAGCAAATGTCTAGCTGCTGTACTAAGGCTTTAACCCTAATCACGAATTTCTATAAAATAAGCAGAATAAGAATGTATGATGATGGCCAGAACTTGAGTGAGAAGTGAGAATCAATAAATGTGAGAGGGTGAGGGGATGGGTACTGAAAATGGCTTTCCTCAGCATCGCACCACCAAATGGAGCAGGGGTTGGGTTAGGCAGTGCCACCGCGATTAACATCTGTGGAGGGAAGACAGTGATTTGGGCTCAATTAACTTTTCTGCAGGGAATGCGACAGAGATTGTAGGTGGATGACGAGTGTTTCAAAATGAGTGACTGAGAATCAACTGGAAGTAGGCTCGTGATCAAAGGAAGCACTCCAATCCTTGGGTGTGGTATTTATGGGGCAGGAAGGAGAGAGAGACAAACACACACACAACAAATTTTTTGCGTGTGTGTATTAATAGAATCACTGTGAGATATAGTAACAAGCTTTCTTGAGGGAGTTACAGTCATACAATGTTCCAACACCCATTCCTCAACCAGTGCACATTTCCAACCACCAATGTGCCCAGTATCCCTCCTGCTAAGGGTCCCCTTGCACCTGCCTCTATAGCAGGCACTTTTCTTCTTTCTCTCTCTGTCTCTGTCTCTGTATCTCTATGTCTCTGCCTATCTCTATCTGTTTATCTGTCAGTCGTTGTCTGTCTCTGTCTCTCTCTGTATCTCTCTATTTTTCTCTCTCTTTATGGGCATTGTAGCTTGCAACACAGATCCTGAGAGTCCGTCATGTTTGGCCCTTTACCCACTCCCAGCACACATCTCCCATCCAGAGCAATCTGTTCCAACCAGCATTGTCAATAGTGGCTCCTCCTCTAAACCAACTGCCTCTCCTCCAGCCCTGAGACAGGCTTCCAATCACGAACCAATCCTCCTGGACTTTGTTTCTACTGTTCATGGTTGTTAAACTTATACTGTATGGGTTTTTTTTAATCCCACAAATGAGTGCGTTCTATGTCTATCCGTCTCCTGCTGACTTATTTCACTCTGCATAATATTCTCCATTTCCATGCATTTATAAGTCAACTGCACACCATGTTTTTTCTAACAGCTGTATGGTGTGTAAACCACTTCAGGATCTTCACCCTGCCCCAGCCTGAAGTCCAGCCCCTGCACAAGAGAAAATTGGATCCTCGGAGTTTTGCCCCAGAATTGCCTCCCTTGGGTTTGTTTTGAGGGGCCACACTCGACAATGCTCAGGGCTTACTCTTGGCTCTGCACTCAAAAATCACTCCTGGCAGTGCTTGGGGCACCATTTGGGGTGCGAGAGATTGAGAACCCAGGTTGGCTGCATGGAAGGCAAATGCTCTGCTCCAAGAAAGGGTTCTTGAGAAGCTCTAACTCATGGTAGAGAAGTAAATGAAGATAATGTCCAGGAAAGATATTGAGACCTTCACTGAACCAAAGTACCTATGAGTTCATGGACACTGCAAGAGACCTGGGTAAGGAATAGCGAGAGGTGGGAAATTCACCCCCTAACAGGAACCCCAAGGTCGGGAGAGTCCCTGAGGAAAACAAGTTTAGACCAGAGGGAAGCAGACAGGCATGTCCAAGCAAGAATAGAATAGCAAACTGACACGTAATCTATTCTTTAAGGGTGCCGCTGATTATTCATTTGAAATAACCGGGTCTCTGTCTTCATGCACCCCTTAATTGTGCCGTGTCTACTCACACTGCTGAACATCTCTGTCAACTTCAACAGTGGCTCACATGATGGGAACCAGGATGCTGGAGCGATTTGGATGAATAAATGGCCGCTCTGTGTGCTATCTGTTTGGGTGACCCTAAAGCTTGGACACTCCTGATGTGTATTCCATTCTGTGTGACCAAGCTCGCTGGTCAGAGCTCTCAAATCAAACCGTTTTGAAGCACTGGAGGTAATGATAGAAAAGATTCAGAAGAGAAATCTACAGAATCTGATGGTCCTGTGATTCTCTGAGACAGGATCTGGGATGAGACCAGAATGATTTCCTGTAAAATGGAGATCCAATACTATCATTTAAAAGACTAGAATGAGACCAGAGAGAACTTTCATTGGCTAGGGCATTTGACTGGCATGTGGCTGACCATGGTTCGATCCCTGGCATCCCATAGTGTGCCCTGAACACCAAGAAATGTAACTCCTAAGTGCAGAATCAGAAATAATCCCTGAGCATTCCTGGGTGTGACCCCAAAAGCCAAAGGAAAAAAGTAAAAAGACCTGATTATCAGTTTCTGGGAAATATTATGGAAACACATGAAAGCTGTCAAGTTAAATAGAACCAATCTAAGCTACATATAACTTAAATGTTAACCTCTATGAAATAAAATATATAACTGATTAAAAAATTATTCAACAACATACTAACTTTACTTCTCTGGAAATAGCCAGCTGGAATAGCTTTACAAAAATGGAAAAAACAGGAGTCAGAGAGAGTACAGTGTGGAGGGTGCCTGCCTTGCACATGGCAGACCCGGGTTCGATCCCCTACATCTCATAGGGTCCTCCACGCATACCAGGAGTGATCCTGAGTGCAGGGCCAGGAGTAATCGATGTGTAATTCTGGTTGTGACTAAAACACAAAACAAATAGAAGCAATAATTCCTCCTAAATGATGTCGATAACTCTTTAAAAATTCTTTTAGCATTAATTCTTCATTTTATGAAAAATGACAGTGCTTTTACACATTCTACTGACATAATGGGTAAGTCACATTCACACCAGCATGTCGTGACACTTCTCTCATGTTCACCAACCAATCTGTTATTTATACTTTTTCTAGGTCCTCATACAACGAACAAGAAAGCGATGGACACAGTAATTCTACAAGATACGATTTGGGGAGTATTATTTTCCTTCCAATTCATGATTGGTTTTATTGGAAATTCATTGTTGCTTATGCTATATGTCAAAAACGTTCTGCAAAGAAATAAGCCAATAGATTGGATATTTACCCACTTAACTTTTGCCAATATGATGACAATTTTATTCACCGGGATTCCGGAATTAATCTCTTTCTTTGGATTAAGAAACTTTCTGAACGATGCTGGTTGTCAGGCAGTTTTATTCTTTTACCGAGTGGGCCGGGGTCTTTCCCTCTGTACCACATCTTTCCTCAGTGTGTTCCAAGCCATCGTGATCACCAACAACCATGCTCAGTGGGCGTGGTTCAAATCAAACATCTACACATGCATTTCTTCTGCCTTTCTCTTTTTCTGGGTACTCAACATGCTGATCTATGCATGGCTTATCTTCATAGTGAAGGCCCCATTCAACATTACTGGAAATGAAGATTTTTTTAACCAAAACTACTGTATAGCACGTGATGCTGAGAGAAATGGAGTGTCTGCATTCCAGGCAGTAATGGCTATAAGAGACCTGCTGTGTGTGTTCCTCATGATCTGGACCAGCAGGCACATGGTAAAGTTCCTCTTCAACCACCGCAAGAATGTCCAACACATCCTTAGAAACAGTCTCTGCCCACAGTCCTCTCTTGAGATCAAGGTCACCCACACCATCCTGGTCCACGTGAGCTGCTTTGCTTTTTTTTACTGTATCAACTGCTGCCTTACCATTTATATAGCACACCGTCATGATATACGAAGGTTAGGAAACATCGCTGTTTTTGTGTCTTCCTGCTATCCAATGATCTGTCCTGTCTTCCTGATAAAAAACCTTCGAGGCCCCTTCCTGAACTGCATCTTTGGAAAGATGAGAAAATCTTCTCCACAAACCACTGCCGTCAGAGACTTGAAAACTCTCACACCAGCTGTGACACAAAGTTCTCAGGACAGAAAAATACCCCTGCAAAGGTTAAGTGATGGGGGTTTGGAGAGATAGCCCAATGGGTAGGGCACTTGCCTTGCACATACCCTGCATAGGGCTAGGAGTGATTCCTGAACATCAACAGGTGTGACCAGGGATTTTAAAAAAAAACGGGGGGGGGGGGAATGTGATGTAAAATGAAAGAAAATAACATTTTTTTAATTATTGAATCACTATGAGATATTAACAAAGCTCTCATGATTGACTTTCAGTCATACAATGTTCCAACACCCAGCCACTCCCCTTCCAGTGTATATTCCCCACCACCAATATCCCCAGTATCTCTCCTGCCACTGCCCCCTAGCCTGCCTCCATGCCAGGCTCTCTCTCTCTCTCTCTCTCTCTCTCTCTCTCTCTCTCTCTCTCTCTCTCTCTCTCTCTCTCTCTCTCTCTCTCTCTCTCCCTCCCTCTTCTTCTCCCCGTCTCTCTCCTTCTCCCCACCTCCTCCCCCCCTTTTGGGAATTATCATTTCCCATATAGATACTGAGGGGCCATTATGTTTGGTTGTTTGCCCACTCTCAGCACACCTCTCCTATGCAGAGCGATCCTTCCAACCATTATTGCCATCATGGTCCCTTCTCTGTCCCAACTGCCCTCACCTAGCCCTTGAGGCAGGCTTCCAAGCGTGGACCCTTTGTCCTGACCCATGAGAAAAATAACGTCGTATATGGACACGTCTCCAAGTCCACAGCTCATTATACATACTGAGAAAAATGAAGAGCCGAATTGAATGAAACACATTATAGAAAGCTGCACTTACAAGAGGCAATTTTTTCCCAGGTTTATTGGGTTGCTCCCATCACAGTGCTCCCATTCCTCCGTGTTTCCTTGTAACCTCATTCTTTTTTTTTAATTTTTTTTTTACTTTTTAGGTCACACCCATCGATGCACAGGGGTCACTCCTGCCTATGCACTCAGGAATTACCCCTGGCGATGCTCTGCTTTGGGGCAGGGGTTGGCATTCAGGATGGAAACATCTGAAATATGTTGGTGGGAAGGTGTAATAGTGGTGAGATAAGTGTTTGAATGTTAGATGTGATCAAATCTTGTGAACTACTTTATAAAATAACAAAAATAACCAAAAGAATCCTCAATCATGTGAAGCAGTTCTGGTGTGCAACTAACATTCTCAATAATCTTCACACACACTCCCCTAAAGACAGTTTTTTGGAGAATTTTCAGTGGTTTATTCATAACAAACAGTAGAAATTAAACTACTTTGGTTCTGCTTTGGGGCTGGGTTGGGTTTGGGGATGGAAACATCTATAATATGGTGGCGGGAAGGTCTAATGGTGGTGAGATTGGTGTTCGAATATTAAGTGTAATCAAATATTGTCAACTACTTTAGAAATGTAAAATAAAATTTTTAAAAAATAAATATTTTTTAAAAAGAATCAGATGTGTACTAATTGGTCCTTACTGACTTATTTTCTGTTCCTTCTATTTACCCTTCTCAAAGGTTTGTTTGAATAAACAATGTAAAGTAAAATGCTTAAAACAAGTAACTTTTTTTTTTTGGTTTTTGGGTCACACCTGGCGATGCACAGGGGTTACTCCTGGCTCTGAACTCAGGAATTACTCCTGGCGGTGCTCAGGGGACCATATGGGATGCTGGGATTTGAACCCGGCTCGGCCGCGTGCAAGGCAAATGCCCCACCCGCTATGCTATCACTCCAGCCCCAACAAGTAACTATTTTTGACCCCGAGCCTTTCTGCGTTTTATTTTGATCCCTTACTGGGGAGCAGGGGTGGGTGCCTGGTGATAGGGTCACCCTCTCGGAAAAACTCGCCGACGTACGGGTCCAAAGGTTTGAGGTGCACTTCAGTATTCAACTTCAGTGTTGGGGGCCACCAGGATTGGTGGTGCTGACGCCACACTCAGCGGTGCTGACGAGGAGAGGCAGGAATAAAGGGAGCCCAAGTTGAAACTTGGGGTCTTTTGCCAGCCTGGCCCACACCCTAGCCCGTTAAGCCATTTCCGAGGCACATGGCGACGTTTCAAACCCATTTCAGGGGCTGGAGTGCTAGCGCAGCGGTTAGGGCGTTTGCCTTGCACGCGGCCAACATGGGTTCGATTCCCAGCATCCCATATGGTCCCCTGAGCACTGCCAGGAGTCATTCCTGAGTGCATGAGCCAAGAGTAAGTAACTCTTTGCACCGCCGGGTGTGACCCCCCCAAAAAAAAAAACAACTAAAACCCATTTCAAATTCAAACATAAACCAAGTTATCAGCGTTCATCTTGGGCATTAAGAATGTATTTGCTACAGTCAAAATAGCATCAAGTGAAGTTTCTCCCCTGAGTCAAATGAAGATACAAGACACACAGGGGGCTGGAGCAATAGCACAGCGGGTAGGGCATTTGCCTTGCACGCGGCCAACCCGGGTTCGATCCCCGGCATCCCATATGGTCCCCCAAGCACCGCCAGGAGTAATTCCTGAGTGCAAAGCCAGGAGTAACCCCTGAGCATCGCTGGGTGTGACCCAAAAAGCAAAAAAAAAAAAAAGATACAAGACACACAGTTTCCCTTAAATCCAGACATCCCGATTAAAATATAAAAAGTTGAGATCAACGCATTAGAGTGGGGAAGCAGGCTGGGCTCTGGTCTCCAGAATCACGACTAAATTAAATCATTAAGTTCAAAAGAACCCAACTTAAATTCTAAGAAACTAAAAAAAATTATAAGAAATTGACAATGTTTTAATATGATTTCACTCAATTCCCCTTCCCCTCCCCCCCATGAAGCCGTCATAAACAAGATATTGACAAACGTCTCTGATCCGGAAATTTCTCAGATTCTCGCTTTGTCCAAATAAGGAATGGAACACCGTTGGGTAGAGCATGACAAGAAAGATTGCACCCAACAAAATAAAATTTAATTAAAATAATTTTTTTTTATTTTAAAAAAGATCCCTACCTAACTAGGGGCATCGAGCACTATAAATCAGACAGTTTTGAGCAGGAGATAATTGCTGGACAGGCGAGAAATGGGCATTTCACCCTGTGTTCTCAGTTCCGAATCTGGCACCTGCCCCCACAGCAAAAGCATTTCAGACACACACCCCTCCCCGGGGAGACGGACCCTGACCCAAGGGTGGCTCTACCTGGACTTGGGGAGCAGGGCCAGGAGCTGTCAGAAGGAAACTGCCCAAGAGTTTCTCAGTGAAGACCCGAACCCAATCCCTGATACTGGCAGTATAGATGCCTCTACCGACGGGATCCATACAGCCCTGGTTACCAGCCACCAAATCCGACTCGCCCCCCGAGAACTTCACCCTTTCCTCCCTGGCCACTCAGGCCAGAGCAGCCCCCATCCTGTTGACCTGTCATCTGGGGATTCTTGGGATTCCTGGAAGGCTCGGGATGCTCGGGATTCACTGTGCAATTGCCTAGACCTCATCCTCGCGATTCAGAGTCCACGACTAACTGACTGAATAGTGAGACAGGCAATGAGCCAAACCCCGCACCAGGGACTAAAAAATACCAACGGACACGCCTCCTATTAGTTCACGTTGTGACCCGCTCCTCTCTCATTGGCTGTTGCTAAGGCCCAGCGCCACGCGGACCAGTTTCTAGGGGCGGGCTCAAAGGCACGTGCTCCTTAGCCAGGAAACCTTTGTGCTCCCACCACCAGCTGTCACTGAGGCTGGCTCCAGCCAACAGCATCTCTTCTCTATCCTTAGAAGCTGACCGTTAGGCTACAGACCCTGTGCTTCGTCACCGGAGCTAGTCCTCCAATGCCTGTTTGTAAGCCTTTCCGCAGGTTTTGCAAAGCCCAGAACAAATACCCAGACCTTGGCTCTAACTCATTAGAGGGCCTCAGTGGAACCTGTATACCAGAGTTTTAGGAAGAAAGATCAACCTTAGGACATTTGAAGTTTAAGTTTAACTAACAAGAGATCTGCTTAGGGTTCCATAAGATCCACCTGCCACATTTGTATCTGGGGGTTGATCACTTCCTCACTGAGGAACTTTCTACAACTTGCCGTGCACGTGGCCAGCCCGGGACTTTGAAGTTGGCATCAGGCACAGCAAGTGTTGATCTGCCCGATACAGACGTGGCTCCCCCAAACCCTATGATCCCGGCTCAAATAATGAAGAATCTCAGACAACCCTGCCTTTTCTCGTTTCTTTCCTTAGCATTTTTGGGTCTCGGATGCAGACTGACAAAACAAAAGGTGACTGTCAGTTACCGGAATTTTACATTCAAACTAATACACGCAGCGTCTCCATCTTTGTTTTCTTTGATCTTGAAATCGTTTTCTTTTTCTTTTCTTTATTTTTTTTAATGAATCACTGTGAGATACAGTTACAGACTTACAAACTTTCATGATTACATCTTGATCTTGAATTCTTTTGAGGGGAATAGTGTGTGGTTTATCATACAATAGCTCTGGGAGTGTTGTATGGTAATCCCTCAATGTAATACTCAGGAAGATTAAGGTGTTTTATAGGAGTGACTGAGAAGTTATGTATTTCTCAATATACATTGTGTTATTTTGTTCAGTTTAAATTGCTTGTCTCAGTTACCTAGTGTCTCCAAGGTCTTATAAACTTGTTCCCTTTCTCTGGCAGTGAGGCAAGCCAGTAGCCCCCAGAAGCCTGATGGCTGGATCCCCCTCTGTCAATGCATTACCGAACTACCAAGACTGAAACTCACTGCATGCTTTCAAGGGTGTAGCTAATAATATTTTGGATTTTTCTTTTATTTTGACGCCTCACCTGGCAGTGCTCAGGAATTACTCCTGGTGGGGCTCAGTGGATTGCAGGGATTATGGTCAGATTAATCGCATGTAAGGCAACCACCCTACCTGCTGTACTGTCACAATCCAATGACTATTATGTTGGACTTGAACTGGAAACTTCATTATCCTTCCATAAGATGATAATTTGTATTTTTTTTCTACAGAGAAACCTGTCTCTGAGGGGCAATATGGTTTCCCTTCCACCTTTACAATTATAGTTACAGATTGTCTTCAGTAAAAGTGGCAACGTCTTGGCATTGATGTGGTAAAACGGGGTAGAAATTTATGAATTTATTTAAGTTTTTTATTGAGTCACGGTGCGTTAGAGCATTACAAAATTGTCCATGATTGTGTTTCAGTCTGCAATGTTCCAACACCCATCCCTCTACCAGTGTAATTTCCCAGCACCAGTGTCCCCAGGTTTCCCTCCCACCTCTTCAAGTTACCCCGACCCCAGCCTGTCTCTATGGCAGGCACCTCTCTTCTCTCTCTCTCTCTCTCTCTCTCTCTCTCTCTCTCTCTCTCTCTCTCTCTCCTCTCATTTTCTACATTATGGCTTGTGATACAGATTCTGAAAAGTTATCATTCATATCCCTTTACCTGCTTCCAACACTCATCTCTTGTCCAGAGTGATCATTTCCAACTAGTATTGTCATAATGGATCCTCCTCTATCTTAACTACCATCCATTTTCCACACCACTGGCCAATCATTGACCAGTCATCCTGGCTTGAAACTTGTCCAATTAGATTCAATTAAATTAGAGCAAGACTGCTTTACCCAGGAGGCATCTGTTCCTATTTTCCCTACTGCAGGCCTCAGGGCAGTTTAGCGATTTTGATTTTCTTTTTTCCCTGACCCCAGAGGGTCCTTCTAGATCTCAGAGACATAAGCACTGTTTTCCTCAGGTTAGAGGCTATCAGTATGTGTTGGCCCCATGAAAAAAAAATAATGCCTGTAGATGTTACTGACAAAGGAATAAGAATGAGTAAAATGTACACAGAAGTTTCAGGTCACTGATGTTCCTCTATAATTATAATGATGGATAAATAACATGATATTCTCCAAACATCTAGAAAGTATAGCATCAAGAGTGAACCCTCAGACCAGAGTGATACAGGTAGTGTGTTTGTTTTGTATGTGACCGATCTGGGTTAGATCCCCAGTATCCCATATGGTCCACTTGTGCACTACCAGGAGTAATTCCTAAGGGCAGAGCTAGGAGTAACTCCTGAGCATCATCAGGTGTGACCTTGAAAAGCCAATAGTACTAATAATAATTAATAATAATAATAATGCCCATCATAACAACTTCAGAAATGTCTTAATAATTGTTAAATGAAGGTAGTGAGAAGAAGGATAAAGACAGGATAATATCAATTTTATGTGGCATTTAGAATAACTGAATGAGGAAATGCAATGTTTTAAAGAGGAGGATGCTCTAACCAACCTTAGCCTCAGCGTAGATGGAGGAGAAGGAAAGAAAGAGGGGAGGGAAGGGAGAGAAAAGACAGATGAGAAGGAATGGGGGCCAGGTCCGGGATTCAGCTACAAAGGTGTCACTAAGGAAAGATAGAACCAAATATCCAAACCACAGTGTCAACAACACTGAAATCAAAAGACCCAAACTTTCACAACCAAACTTAGAAAGCTGCTTGTCCACAGGGCAGGGCTGGAGGTGGGTCAGGGATATGGGCAGGAACCTGACAACGTTGGTGGGGGACCTTTGCACTAGTGGTGGAGAAAGCTCAACTATGAATAACTTTGGAAATCATGGTGCTTTAATTTTTTTAACGTGAGATTGGAAAATAAATTTTAAAAAGAAAAGAAAAATAAATGCCTTTGATGATTATATTTCAAGGAGAAGAAAGTCAACGAGGAGGGAGTACATCAAACTTAAACCCTTCTGCACTGCCAAAGAAACAGGGGCCCAAATTAAAACCCTCCCTCACTGAATGGGAGAAAATATCTGCACAGCATTCATGTGACAAAAACACAAATATCCAAGATGTGCGGACATTTGCAAAACTTAGCAACAAAATAATACACTCAGAACTTACTCCTAGTTCTCTACTCAGGGATCACTCCTGGTGGGCTTCAGGGACCAGAAGTGATGCTGGGGATCAAACCCAGGCCAGCCTCGGCAATATGCAAAGCAAGCTCCCTTCCCACTATCTAAGCAATCCAGGCCCTGTCCACATAACTTTAATGGATGGTTTCAGGACCTCTGAGCCTGCCTGGAGGAATACCTGAGCAGAGTCAAGTGTACCCATCTCCCCCAAAAAGAAAACAAAAACAAAATCAAAACAACAGCAAAAACATATCTTCCCCCTTTTTACCATTCCTTTTTCCTGGGTCTCCTGTTTCTTTTGATCTTGTTGCACAGATCTCTCAGGCTACCTACCTTCAGATGGATCCAATCAGCCTTGCTTAGCCTAGAGCAGGCAAACCTCACTCAACTTTGACCCCTCAACCTGCCAGGAGAAATCTCTGAGCATAGCAAAGTGTGACCCAGTTCCTCAAAAAAGAAATACAAATGGCCAAAAGGCACATGAAAAATGCTCCACATTGCTAGTCACCAGGGAGATGCAAATCAAAACAACGATGAGATATCATCTCACACCACAGAGACTGGCACACATTCAAAGAACAAAAGCAACCAGTGCTGGCATGGATGTGGGGACAAAGGGATGCTCTTTCACTGTTGGTGGGAATGCCGACTGGTCCAGCCTTTCTGGAAAACTACATGGGCAGTCCTTCAAAAACTAGAAATTGAACTTCTATATGACCCCACAATACCAATTCTGGGAATATATCCTGAGGACACAAAAAAAGCACAGTAGAAAAGACATCTGTACCTATATATTTATTGCAGCACTGTTCACAATAGCCAAAATCTGCAAACAACCCAAGTGCCCTAAAACAGATGACTGGTTAAAGAAATTTTGGCACATCTACACAATGGAATACTATGCAGCTGTTAGGAGAGATGAAGTCATGAAATTTGCTTATAAATGGATAGACATGGAGAGTATCATGCTAAGTGAAATGAGTCAGAAAGAGAGCGACAGACATAGAAGGCCTGCGCTCATTTGTGGAGTATAGAATAACATCACATGAGGCTGACACCCAGGACAGTAGACACAAGGGCCAGGAGGATTGCTCCATAGCTGGAAGACTGCTTCATGAGTGGAGGGGAGAAGGAGATGGAATAGAGAAGGGATCATTAAGAAAATGATGTTTGGAGGAATCAGTCGAGATGGGAGATGTGTGTCGAAAGTAGATAATGGACCAAACATGATGACCTCTCAGTGTCTGTGTTGCAAGCCATAATGCCCAAAAGGAGAAAGAGAGTATGGGGAATATTGTCTGCCATGGAGGCAGAGGGAGGGTGGGAAAGGGGGGGTATATCAGGGATATAGATGGTGGGGAATGTGCACTGATGAAGGGATGGGTGTTTGATCACTGTATGATTGGAACCTATACATGAACGCTGGTAACTATCTCACGATTACTCAATAAAATTAAAAAAAGTGTGGCCCAGAAAACAAAATGAAGCAGAACAAAAGAACACAAACGAATAAAAAACACATAATATCTACACAATGGAATACTATGCAGCTCTTAGGAAGTTGAAGTCATGAAATTTGCTTCTAAGCGGATAGTCATGGAGAGTATCATGCTATGTGAAATGAGTCAGAAAGAGAGGGACAGACACAGAATGACTGCACTCAATTGTGGAATATAACATAACATAATATGAGACTGACACCCAAGGACATTAAAGACAAAGGCCAGGAAGATTGCTCCATAGTTGGAAACCTGAATCATGAGCTAGGGAGAAGGCAGCTGGAATGAAGAAGGGATCACTAAGTTAATGAGTGTTGGAGGGGTTGTTCAGGGTTGGAGATATATGCTGAAAGTAGATAAAGGACCAAACGTGATAGCATCTCAGTCTCTATATTGCAAACCAGAATGCCCAAAAGTAGACAGAGAGAGAGAGTATGAGGGAAATTGTCCGCCATAGAGCAGAGGTAGGGATGGGGTGGGGTGAGGGTGGGTACTGGGGATATTGGTGGTGGAAAATGTGCACTGGTGGGGGGATGGGTGTTGGATCATAGTATGACTGAACTCAAACATGAAAACTTTGTAACTGGAGCTCACGGTGATTTCAATTAAGAACAATAATAATTAAAAAATAAATAAATAAAAACCAACATACCTTCCCCTTTTTACCTCCCCACTTTTTTGCTTAAAGACTGATGAGAGTCGGTCCCTTCCTACAAGCTTGCATGACGTCACTGAGGAGCAGCCTCTCACCACCAGTCAAGAACTGCAGGAGTATAAGTACAAAGTTGGGGTGCTGGGATTTTTTTTCTTGAATCTCATTTTCCTTGAGCAAGATTCAGTCCTTTTATTTTAGTTTTGTTTTTAGTTGGGGAGTCACACCTAGTGATGTTCAGGACTCACTTCTAGCTCTGCACTCAGGAATTCCTCCTGGCATTTCTTAGGATGTCGAGGATCAAACCCAGCTCAGTCACATGCCAGAGAAGCGCCTTACTCACTGCACTATCTCTCCAGCCCCTGAAAGGCTGGTTTTTGTCTGGAGTGAACTGGAATGAAGAAGCCATTCAGACGGACACACCAACCAACATCCCTCCTCTGCTGGAAGGTCACTCTCCGAATGTGCTTACTTCATGCCTTCATCCCCTCCGAGTCTTTGTTAAAGCCTTAGCTTTTTAAAATTTTTATTTATTTATTTATTTATTTATTTATTTATTTATTTATTTTTAGGTTTGGGGGGATCACAACCAGCGGTGCTCAGGGCTTATTACTGGTTCTGTGCTTATACCTGGCAGTGCTCAAGGGACCTCATGAGGTGCCAGGGATCAAACCCAGGTCAGCTTCCAAATGCCCTCCCCACAGTACTTTTGCTCCCTTATGGTGCCCCACATCTCACCTTTGAAACATGACAGTTCCAACTTCCTATTTAAAATAAATATTCTTCTTGGGGCTGGATCGAGAGCACAGCGGGTAGGGCGTTTGCCTTGCACGCGGCCGACCCGGGTTCGATCCCCGGCATCCCATATGGTCCCCCAAGCACCGCCAGGAGTAATTCCTGAGTGCAAAGCCAGGAGTAACCCCTGAGCATTGCTGGGTGTGACCCAAAAAGCAAAAAAATAAAAAAATAAAAATAAAATAAAATAAATATTCTTGGGGCTGGATCGAGAGCACAGCAGGTAGGGTGTTTACCTTGCACGCAGCGCCCCCGGTTTAAATCCTAGCATTCCGAGCTGGAATGATAGCATAGCAGGTAGGGCGTTTGCCTTGCACGCAGCCGACCCGGGTTCAAATTCCAGCGTCCCATATGGTCCCCTGAGCACTGCCAGGAGTTATTCCTGAGTGCAGAGCCAGGAGTAGCCCCTGTGCATCGCCAGGTGTGACCCAAAAACCAAAAATAAATAAATAAATAAATATATAAATAAATCCTAGCATCCCATATGGTCCCCTGAGCACTGCCAGGAGTAATTCCTGAGTGCAGAGCCAGGAGTAACTCCTGTACACGGCCAGGTGTGACCCAAAAAGCAATAAATAAATAAATAAATAAATAATAAAATAAACATTCTGTTACTAGATCACAAACCTTTTCACAGTGCACTTAATTTCTAAAATGCTACATAATATAACTTTTTTCACTTAAAATATGAACTAACAGGTTTTAATAATCTCTTTTGCACATATATACATGGCCAAATTTCTTTGGAGGGACCACACTCAATAATGATCATTACTACTGCCTCTGCACTCAGGAATTAACCCCTGGCGATGCTTGTGGAACCATATGGGATGCCAGGAATAGAATCTGGGCCCAGGGCATGCAAATCAAGTGCCCTATCCACTGCACTATATCTCTCCAGCCCCTACATGGTAAATTAATAAAATTGACAGATCTTCAATAATATTTAGCCTATGAATTTTCAATAACTTCTGACAGTTGCACATTAAAAAACGTTCACAAATCTGTTGTCAAATGATTAAGTATCTCCTGATCAAAATGTGTAAAGAGGGCAGGAGCAATAGTACAGCTGGGAGGGCACTTGCCTTGAGTTTGGCCAACCTGGGTTCAAACACCAGCATCCTCTATGGTCCCCCAAGCCTGCCAGGAGTGATCAATGAGTGCAGAGCCAGGAGTAAGCCCTGAGCACAACCAGGTGTGACCCACAAATAAAACAAGACAAAACAAACAAAAAAAAACCTTGTTTAAAGAATGGATAAACAAGAAAGAGTCTGCTCTACACCTAAGAAGTCACAGTATTAGACATAAAATTTGACACAAAATACTATGCAGATAAGTCTGTTTGCTTTGCTCGCGGCTGACCTGAGTTCGATTCCCAGCATCCCATATGGTCCCCTGAGCACTGCCTGGAATGATTCCTGAGTGCAAAGCCAGGAGTAACCACTATGCATCACCGGGTGTGACCCAAAAAGCAAAAAAAAAAAAAAAATTGTAAGAGAAGTATGAAACCAGCAATTATCTCAAGCTTTATTCTACATGCATTTCACTGCTTCCTTCACTATAAAATAAAATCATTTGTCCATTGCACTGTTACCAAAGATAGAAGGCAGAGATTCAAGTGTTTTCATTTTCAAAGGATGTTTCTTTGGATCCTTAGTATGGTCTGGCAATGGGAGAATGAGCGACAGTAGAGCGTGTAGGGTGTTCACACCTTGCACAAGGCTAATGAACGTTCGATCCACGGCATCCCACTGGGTCCCCTGAGCTCTGCCATTCCTGAGTGAAGAGCCAGAAGAAAGCCCTGAGCATCATCAGGTGTGACCCCAAACTAGCCAAAAATCACTGTATCACTGGATCACTGTCATCCTGTTGTTCATCAATTTGCTCCAGTGGGCACCAGTAATCTCCATTACAAGACTTGTTATTGTTTGGGGCATATCGAATACGCTACGGGGAGCTTGCCAGGCTCTGCGGTGTGGGCGAGATACTCTCTGTAGCTTGCTGGGATCTCCGAGAGGGATGGAGGAATTGAATCCAGGTTTGCCTGCAAACACTGTGTGCAGGTTGATAGTTTTTATCCTTAAGATTTATCATTTATTCTTGCTGAAAGTAGACAATACACAAAACGTGATGGCCACTTACCACCTGTATTGCAAACGATAGCACCCAAAAGGAGAGAGAGAAAATGGGAATGTGTTTGCCACAGAGGCAGGGGGCAGGGGGTTAGTTTGGGGGTAGCCGGAGGGGTACTGAGAACATTAGTGGTGGAGAATGGGCACTGGTGGAGGGATGGGTACTCAATCATTGTATGACTGAAACTCAAACATGAAAGCTTTGTAAGACTGTAACTGTATCTCAAGGTGATTCATTAAAAAATGGTTTTAATTATAAAAAGGAATTATCATTTATAATTCTTCTTTTCCTAAGTCAGTTCAGACTTGGTTGTTCCACAATAAATCCCAAAGTGAGAGAAGCCTTAGAGAAAAACAATTACTCTCCAAAAGTTGTCAGAGCTATTTGATCAGCTCAGAGACCTTTGGATTTCTCTGCGAGTAGCCAATTATGCCCAAGTTTGTTTTCTGCTTTGCTCCTGCAGGACTCCGAAGACTCGGGCTGACGTAATGGGAAAGTTTCTGAAGTGAACACCTGAGGGGGACTTGCATTAAAAACTTTTCTAAATTGATCCATTTGCGGCTCAGACAGTAATTGGTGAGTCCATGGGCACATCAGAAAGTTTCCTGAGCTCCAAGTGACAGGGTGTCTGGGGACCAAGTCACTGATGTGTTTTATAGCCCTGGATTAACACACAGGCATTCACCCGCAGCCTGGCAGAGGGTCCCGCAGAGGGTCCCGTCAACTTCGCCAGCCTCAGACTCAGTAAGTACCTCCTGTCTCTGCTCCTGCTTGAAGGGAGAGACAGGGATTTTTCTTTAGAAAAATTTCCTTTCCCTGGGCTGGCGAGATAGTGCAGGGGGTAGGAACTTTGCCTTGGACACAGCTGACCCGGGCTCCAACATCCCCGACTTTCCATAGGGTCCCTCGAGCACTGCCAGGAGTATTTCTTTAATGCCGAGCTAGGAGTAACCCGAGTATCACTAGGGATGACCCAAAATGACAAGAAAAAAAAAGAGAAGGAGAATTTATTTTTCCTGATGCTGATTTTGTGGGACACGCTTTCTAATGCTAAGCTCACCTGAGTTCCTATACTCACATTCCTTTATACTCATGATATTCTGCAGGTTTTTTCTTCTTTGTTCTTTTTTTTTTTGCTTTTGAGTCACACCAAGTGATGCTGGGGGTGTTATTCCTGCCTCTGCATGCGGGAATTACTCCTGGTGGTGCTTGAGGGACCTTAAGGGATGGTAAGTGGTCAGCTGTGTGCAAGGCAAGCAGGAATTACTGTGGTCGTGCTCAGGGGATACTGGGGGTGGAATCCTGGTTGCCTGTGTGAAAGGCAAGTGCCCTACCCACTGCACTGTCACTCTAGCCTCATCAATTGATGATTTTCTTCTCTGCAATTTCAATCATATATTTTGTTATGTTTTGTATTCTACTGTTCTTTCCCTTTTACTTAACTTTGGTTGATTGGGGGCCACACCAGCAATACAACAATACAATACTTGCTCAGGACTTACTCCTGATTCTGTGCTCAGGGTTCACTCCTGGTTGGTTCCAAGGACCCCATATAATGCCGGGGATTAATCTCAAACAAACCACGAGCAAGACAAGCACCCTATGCACTGGACTATCACTCTGGCCCCTTTGATTGCTCTTAATCTGCATTTTCAGTTAAAACTATTTTTTAAAACCTTATGGAGGCCAAAACTAGTTCTTAGAGTAACACATAGACCAATTCACTAAGAATATTAACATCTGCACTCATTACTTTTACAGCAACTCTGCTCTCCTTTCCACTCCGATTAAACTTTGTTTTCTGAGCTGTTTTATTTTATTTATCTCCCCCCACCTCTTTATGCATTTCTCATTAATTGTTAACTTTTCTCCCAAATGCCTTTTTTAATATATTTTTTCTTAGATCCTATAATCTAATGACCAAAATTTTTTAACAGTTGGGACTGGGACTCTAGCCACAGTGCAGCGGGGAGGGCTCTTGCCATGCTTCCAGCTGACCCAGGTTAAATCCCCGAATCCCATAGAGTCACCGAGCCACCAGGGTTGATCCTTAAGTGCAGAGCCAGGGGTAAGCCCTGAGCACTGCCAAGTGCGACAAAAAAAAAAAAAAGTGTATTAGGACTACCTTATCTAATTCAGCTTAATTAATGAATTTCAGGGTTGTTTGCGGTTTATTTCAAAATATTTTAGAGGTTTTAATTTTGGTGAGAATTTTCTAACTACAATACCAGATGTTGTGATTCATCAATGATTTATGTATTCAGTTTTTTTTCTGCCTTAAGAAAACATCTTTCTACGAGTTAAAAAATTTTGACGAAGAATTTCTTTTATCAAGTGAAATTATTTTTTTCAATTAGAATATTTTATCGGAGTAATAATGTTGAAAATCCTTTAACTTTGCAAGTATTTTGTGAACTGTGTTATCATTATATGTTTGGAGGTTTCAATTATTAACCAGTGTAGATCATTCATTAATAGTGAATCAAAAAATCTAACAATTTTTAATTTTCAATATTTATCTTCTTTATTTCTTTATCATATGATGAAGATATAATGGAATAAAGTGAACATACAATAGTTGATATGTTCATACTTTTATTTATTCTCTACACAAAACGCGTTTTTAAAACAGTGATGATATATAGAAAGAAAGCAACAGAGAAAAGTGGGGAGGGCAGGCGTGGGGGAGCCCACAGCAACCCGTCCTGCCCAAGCCCCAAGGCTGGGGCACTTGACCTGGCAGGGGGCTGCTGTCAGCTCTGAGCTCTTCCTGCTGGGGAAGACCCTGGGGGGCGTGGCCAGCAAGGGTTTCCGTGGCCTCATGGCTCAGTAGGGGCTCCCGGCCTCCCCTGAGCAAGCACTGTGGCGGGACTAGGTCGCTCGACTCGGGAACTGGGGGGCTCGGCAGATCCCAGATCTCACGAGGTGCGTGCGTGCACGTGTCGCGAGTGAGTGGGTCCACGGGGACAGGAGTGAGCCAGGACAGGGGGTCTTTGGGGGCTCTGGGAATGGTCATCGAAGGCAAGCGCAGCCCCACCTGGCTGCCCACCACGGGCCAGGGAACCCCCCAGGCCCCAAGTGCTCTGCTGGGGGAGGGTGTCCCGGCTGCAGTGTGCCCGGCCCCCTGGGGACCGGTTGGAGGCTCTGGCTTGCTCCTTTGGAAACGGAAAGGAAAGAGGGAGGAGAGGGTGCAGGAGGGTGTGGACTGCGCGCGTCAGGGCGCCTCGGCCACGGCCGTCTGTGCCTGCGGGGCGGGGGGCTCTCCGGGAGGGGCGTCCACTCTGGAGAAGCTCCTGTCCAGGATGCGCCGCAGCAAGTGCCGCGCCCCCTCCTCCTGGGTGGACAGCGGCCCCCGGAACTGCGCCTCGCAGAACCCGCCCCTGAGGGGACAGACGTTGCCCGCGGACTTGACGAGTGACGTCTGAGGGGGTCGTGGCCCCGGGGAGGGGCCGGCCGGACCCGGGGAGGGGGCTGCCGACCTCCTGTCGCGTCTGTCGCAGACCGCCAGCGTCCTCCCTGCCCGGGCCCCAGGGGCGCTGGCCGGGCGCGCTTGCCGGCGCTCACACTCGTTGCTGCTCGGCCGCTGGTGCTCCTCGGCCTTCCCCGTGCCTGGAGGGCCGAGGCCAGAGGCCGCTCGCTGCCACCAGCCGCGCGCCCAGCTCCAGCCCCGGCTCGCCACAGGCGCTGCGCCCCCCACAGCCAGGCCACCGGGGCCACCCCAGCGGCGGCCGCTCGTCACCCTCACGCCTGTGGCCGGCACCGCGGAGCTTCCTGGTGCAGGGACGGCCGCCCCGGATGGAGCTGCGATGGGCGCCCACCTTTGGGGGCCGCCGCTTGGTCCCCTCGCTCAGCGTCTCCATGGGGGCCTCATTCCCGCACCGCTCGGTCACCCCAAACTGCCTCAGTGGCGCCCGCCCGCGCGGGGCCGCCAGCGCCTTGCGGGTCTCAGAGTCGAGGCCGCGCAGCTCGCAGCAGGCGCCGGTGGGCGAGGGGCGGCCTTGGCCGTGAACGGCAGCTCGGTCTGGTGCGGGTCTTGGCCGTCACCTCAGGGGGCGGGCGGGGGTCCTCCCGCTGGGTCCGCTTGGGGCCACGGAGCCTCGGTAGCCGCCGGCTGCCGCCTTGGCACGGCTGAGGGGCGCCAGGATGAGCCCGCGGGGGGTGCGGCCCCGCCCAGCGCCCGGGGTGCCCGGCCGGCCCGCCGTGGGCACCAGCGGCAGGGCACTCTGCACGGCCCGGCCACCCGGGGAGGCCCGTCCTGCACCAGCGCAGGGGCAGGTCCCCGGCCCGCGGCTCCTTCTTGACGAGGCGCGGCTGGGGCTTCTGTCTGAGGGTCTCCCGTAGGGTGTAGGTGGGCGAGCCAGCGACAGACACTCGGTGACGCCCATCTGGCGCAGGGGCGAGCGTGCGCGGCCGGACAGGCCCCTGCGGTGCTCTAAGAACTCAGGGCAGAACTCACAGCGGATGTCGCGCCCCAGGTCTGGGCCTGCGGCCGGCGCGGGCGCGGGCGCGGGCCCCCGCTATGGCTCGGCCTTGGGCCAGTCCCGCCGGCTCTGGGGACTCGGGCTGGGGCGACCCCGCCTGCGCGCGCTCCCAGCGCCCCCCGCGCGCGGCCCCTCCGCCGTCTTGCCGTTCGCTTTTGTCACTCGGTGGAGCGATCTCTTCATACTTATGATCTGAAGTTATAAGTTTGGCACCTTATAGATTTGTTAGAATAACCTTGAATCAATTAGTTCTCCCTTAGGGGCTGGAGCGACAGCACAGCGGGTGGGGTGTTTGCCTTGCACGCGGCCGACCCCAGTTCCATTCCCTGCATCCCTTAGGGTCCCCTGAGCACTGCCAGGAGTCATTCGTGAGTGCCGGGCCAGGAGTAACCCCTGTGCATCGCCAGGTGTGACCCAAAAAAAGAAAAAAAATTCGTTCTCCCTTTATTTATCATTTGCATACTACAAGATTTTTTGGTTTCTGTTTGGAGCCACACCCGGTGATACTCAGTGCTTACTCCTTACTTTGAACTCAGGAATTACTCCAGGTGGGGTTTGGGGACTGTAAGGGATGCCAAGGATCAAACCCTATCAGCTGCGTGCCAGCCAAGCGCCCTCCCAGGACGCTGTGTTATCACTCTAGTCCCATGTGGAGATGATTGCTTGGTTGGTTGGATTTGCTTTTTGGGTCACACCTGGCAATGTTCAGGGGATACTCTTGGCTCTGCACTCAGGAATTACTATTGGGGGTGCTGGGGGACTTACAAAATGCCGGGATCCAAAGGGTCAGACACATGCAAGGTAAACACCCTCCCGGCTGTACTCTCACTCCAGCCCCATGAATGAGATTTTTCAAGGAGAGAGCTGCCCGTCTCATTTGTCCTTTGGTAATCTGACTTATTTTGCCAAATGTTAAGTGTGCACTGCACTGTTGCACTGTCATCCTGTTGTTTATGATTTGCTCGATTGGGCGCCAGTAACGCCTCCATTAGTCTCTGTCTCCTGCTAGTGTAGCCTAGTGGCGTCTGCTGGCTCCAGGAACACGAAGTGAGGTCCGTTATTGTTCCTGTTTTTGGCATATAGAACATGCCAAGGGTATTACAGGCTCTGCCATACTGTTTTTTTTTAAAGAAATATTTTATTGAATCACCGCGAAAAAAAGAAAGAAAAAAATTACAAAGCTTTCAGGTTTAAGTCACAGTCAAATACTGATTAAACCCCCATCCCTTCACCAGTGCACATGTTCCACCACCAAGAACCCCAATGCACCCTCCTCCCACCCCACCCCCCATCTAAGTAGCTAATGATACTCCCTTTATTCTCTATATACTTTGAGTACATTCCATATTTGCATACAGAACTCACTATTATTGATTGAAAATTTTCCCCAAGAATCAGGCCTGCTGAATAGGCATCATCTAATAATTTCTCTTCATTGCTGAGAGTGAAGACTTTGAGTCCACTATTGCGGCCGCGCGGTTTTGGGTTTCTAATATTTTAGCTCAGTTCACAGTCAAAATGGATGGCTGCAAGAATCCGCTCTGGTGCCAAAATGGGTTAGGAGACCTCAGGATCACAGTCTTTAGGCGCGGAGGGTCTGTTTCTCGTGCCTCGGCTCCGGATCATCTCTGGGTGGAAGGCGCGCTGGGAACGCCCCCCCCCCTCCGAGGACCACCTACAGGCTACGTCACTAAAGAGAGTCCTACCTCGGGTTGAGGGATCTTAGAGGGTGGTTCTCACCACGTGGGTGCTGTCGCTGCCGCCATTTTTGCTCAGAAAAATGGGGTGGAGAGGGAAAATCCCTCCCCGGGCTGCACGAGGTTGTAGCTCAGTTCACAGTCAAAATGCATGGCTGCAAGAATCCACTCTGGTGCCAAAATGGGTTAGGAGACCTCAGGATCAGTCTTTAGGCTCGGAGGGTCTGTTTTTCGTGCCTCGGCTCCAGATCATCTCTGGGCCTCTGCCATATTGTTAAGTCAATTCTGTTAATATGTTTCCTAAAGTGATGATATTCTACCATGTTTGTGAATTCCCTAATGGGCTTATGCTGTTTGCCTTGTGTTCCTTATTGCTTTTAGGCCACACCAGCTGTGCTCAAGGCTTACTCCTCGCTTTGTGTCGGGTATCAGTCCTGCTGGGGCTCAGAGGATATGTGGTACCAAGGGATCAAACCCAAGACAGTCGTGTTCAAGGCAAGTGTCCTCCCCGCTGTGCTATTGCTCCAGGCCTTTTTTTAAATTTTGCTTTTTGGGTCACACCCGACGATGCACAGAGGTCACTCCTGGCTCTGCACTCAGGAACTACCCCTGATGGTGCTCAGGGGACCATATGGGATGATGGGAATCGAACCTGGGTCAGCCTCATGCAAGGCAAACGCTCTACCCACTGTGCTATCGCTCCAGTCCCTCCAGGCCTTTCCTTATGCTATTTTGAAAACCTTGTTAATAATTTACATGCATAGTTTTGTACTTCTTTAAATAATGAATAAATGATGACTGAAACCATTTCTTTTTTTTTCTTTTTGGGTCACACCCGGCAATGCACAGGGGTTACTCCTGCCTCTGCACTCAGGAATCAGTCCTGGTGGTGCTCAGGGAACCATATGGGATGCTCTAATCAAACCCGGGTCAGCTGCGTGCAAGGCAAACGCCCTACCGGCTGTGCTATTGCTCCGGCCCCGTGAAACCAATTCTTCTTAAAATAATCTTTTGCTTGTTTCACTCATGGCTGTCCCTACATGGGAAATATTGTGAAACTTTTGCTGAGTATCACCAGGGGTGGAAAATAGAACAAAATTGTCGTTAGCAATCAGTATAAAATAAACTCTATTTTTTTCTTTATTTTCCACCCTTGGTGATACTCAGGGATTACTCCTGGCCCTGAAGTCAGGATTTATTCCCAGTAGTGCCCAGGGAACCATATGGAATGCCAGTGAATGAACCCCAGCTGGCCCCATGGGAAGCAAATGTCTAGCTATTGTACTAAGGCTTCAACCCTAATCACAAATTTCTATAAAATAAGCCGAATAAGAATGTGTGACGACGACCAGGACCTGAGTGAGAAGTGAGAATTAATAAATGTGAGAGGGTGAGGGGATGGGGACTGAAAATGGCTTTCCTCAGCATCGCACCACCAAATCGAGCAGGGGTTGGGTTAGGCAGTGCCACCGCGATTAGCGTCTATGGAGGGAAGACAGTGATTTGGGCTCAATTAACTTTTCTGCAGGGAAAGCGACAGAAGTTGTAGGTGGATGACGAGTGGTTCAAAATGAGTGACTGAGAATCGACTGGAAGTAGGCTCGTGATCAAAGGGAGCACTCCAATCCTTGGGTGCGGTATCTAAGGGGCAGGAAGGAGACACACACACACAACCAATTTCTTTGTGTGTGTGTATTAACTGAATCACTGTGAGATATAGTAACAAGCTTTCTTGAGGGAGTTACAGTCATACAATGTTCCAACACCCATTCCTCAACCAGTGTACATTTCCCAACCACCAATGTGCCCAGTATCCCTCCTGCTAAGGGTCCCCTTGCGCCTGCCTCTATGGCAGGCACTTTTCTTCTTTCTCTGTCTCTGTCTCTGCATCTCTATGTCTTTGCCTATCTCTGTCTGTTTATCTGTCAGTCTCCGTCTGTCCCTGTCTCTGTCTCTCTCTGTATCTCTCTATCTTTCTCTCTCTTTATGGGCATTGTAGCTTGCAACACAGATCCTGAGAGTCCATCATGTTTGGCCCTTAACCCACTCTGAGCACTCATCTCCCATCCAGAGCAATCTATTCCAACCAGCATTGTCAATAGTGGCTCCTCCTCTAAACCAACTGTCTCTCCTCCAGCCCTGAGACAGGCTTCCAATCACGAACCAATCCTCCTGGCCCTTGTTTCTACTGTCCATGGTAGTTAAACTTATACTATATGGGTTTTTTTAAATCCCACAAATGAGTGCATTCTATGTCTGTCTGTCTCCTTCTGACTTATTTCACTCTGCATGATATTCTCCATGTGCATCCATTTATAAGCGAATTGCACAACACCATTTTTTCTAACAGCTGTATGGTACATAAACCACTTCAGCCTCTTCACCCTGCCCCAGCCTGAAGTCCAGCCCCTGCACAAGAGAAAAAATGGGTCCTCGGTGTTTTGCCCTAGAATTGCCTCCGTTGGGTTTGAGGGGCCACACCCGACAATTCTCAGGGCTTACTCCTGGCTCTGCACTCAAAAATCACTCCTTGCAGTGCTTGGGGAACCACTTGGGGTGTGGGAGATTGAGAACCCGTGTTGGCTGCATGGAAGGCAAATGCTCTGCTCCAAGAAAGGGTTCTTGAGAAGCTCTAACTCATGGTATAGAAGTAAATGAAGATAATGTCCAGGAAATATATTGAGACCTTCACTGAACCAAAGTACCTATGAATTCATGGACACTCCAAGAGACCTGGGTAAGGAATAGTGAGAGGTGGGAAATTCACCCCCTAACAGGAACCCCAAGGTCGGGATAGTCCCTGAGGAAAACAAGTTTAAACCAAAGGGAAGCAGACAGGCATGTCCAGGCCAGAATAGAATAGCAAATTGGCATGTAATCTATCCTTTAAGGGTGCCGCTGATTATTCATTTGAAATAACCGGGTCTCTGTCTTCATGCACCCCTTAATTGTGCTATGTCTACTCACAGTGCTGAACGTATCTGTCAAGTTAAACAGCGGCTCACATGATGGGAACCAGGATGCAGGAGCAATATGGATGAATAAATGGCCGCTCTGTGTGCTATCTGTTTGGGTGACCCTAAAGCTTGGACACTCCTGATGCTTATTCCATTCTGTGTGACCGAGCTCACTGGTCAGAGCTCTCAAATCAAACTGTTTTGGAGCACTGGAGGTAATGATACAAAATATTCAGAAGAGAAATCTACAGAATGATGGTCCTGTGATTCTCTGAGACAGGATCTGGGGAGAGGCCAGAATGATTTCATGTAAAATGGAGATCCAATATATGATTTATAAGACTAGAATGAGACCATGTATATGGAGCTGGAGCAATAGCACAGTGGTTGGGCTTTCGCCTTTCACTCGGCCAACACGTGTACGATTCTTCCGCCCCTCTCGGAGAGCCCGGCAAGGTACTGAGAGTATGGAGCCCGCACAGCAGAGCCTGGCAAGCTAGCTGTGCGTAGTGGTTATGCCAAAAACAGTAACAATAAGTCTCTCAATGAGAGATGTTACTGGTGCCCACTCGAACAAATCTATGAGCAACGGGATGACAGTGACAGTTACAGTGAGAATGAGACCAGAGAGAACGTTTATTGGCTAGGGCATTTGACTGGCATGTGGCCAACCAGGCTTCGATCCCTGGCACCCCATAGGGTGCCCTGAACACCAAGAAAGGTAACTCCTGAGTGCAGAGCCAGAAATAATCCCTGAGAATTCCTCGATGTGACCCAAAAAGCCAAAGGAGGAAAAGTAAAAGACCTGATTATCAGTTTCTGGAAAATATTATGGAAACACATGCAAGCTGTCAAGTTAAATAGAACCAATCTAAGCTACATTTGACTTAAATGTATCATAGAGGTTAAACATAACCTCTATGATTATATTTAACCTCTATGATATAAAATATATAATTGATTAAAAAATTACTCAACAAGATACTAACTTTACTTCTCTGGAAATAGCCAGCTGGAATAGTTTTACAAAAATGGAAAAAACAGGAGTCAGAGACAGTACAGTGTGGAGGGTGCCTGCCTTGCACATAGCAGACCCGGGTTCGATCCCCTACATCTCATAGGGTCCTCCACACATACCAGGAGTGATCCCTGAGTGCAGAGCCAAGAGTAATCTATGTGTAATTCTGGTTGTGACTAAAACACAAAATAAATAGAAGCAATAATTCCTCCTAAATGATGTCAATAACTCTTTAAAAATTCTTTTCGCATTAATTCTTCATTTTATGAAAAATGACAGTGCTTTTACACATTCTACTGACATAATGGGTAAGTCACATTCACACCAGCATGTTGTGACACTTCTCTCAAGTTCACCAACCAATCTGTTATTTATACTTTGTCTAGGTCCTCATCCAACGAACAAGAAAGCGATGGACACAGTAAGTCTACAAGATACCGTTTGGGGAGTATTATTTTGCTTCCAATTCATTATTGGTTTTATTGGAAATTCATTGTTGCTTATGCTATATGTCAAAACCGTTCTGCAAAGAAATAAGCCAATAGATTGGATATTTACCCACTTAACTTTTGCTAATATGATGACAATTTTATTCCCCGGGATTCCGGAATTAATCTCTTTCTTTGGATTAACAAACTTTCTGAATGACGCTGGCTGTCAGGCAATTTTATTCTTTTACCGAGTGGGTCGGGGTCTTTCCCTCTGTACCACATCTTTCCTCAGTGTGTTCCAAGCCATTGTGATCACCAACAACCATGCTCAGTGGGCGTGGTTCAAATCAAACATCTACACATGCATTTCTTCTGCCTTCCTCTTTTTCTGGGTACTCAACATGCTGATCTATATCCGGGTCATTTTGATAGTGAAGGCCCCATTCAACATTACTGGAATTGAAGACTTTTATAACCAAAACTACTGTATATCACGTGATGCTGAGAGGAATAGAGTGTCTGCATTCCAGGGAGTAATGACTATAAGGGACCTGCTGTGTGTTCTCCTCATGATCTGGACCAGCGGGTACATGGTAAAGTTCCTCTTCAACCACCGCAAAAATGTCCAGCACATCCGTAGGCACAGTCTCTGCCAACAGTCGTCTCTTGAGATCAAGGTCACCCACACCATCCTGGTCCACGTGAGCTGCTTTGCTTCTTTTTACTGTATCAACTGCTGCCTTACCGTTTGTGTATCACATCGTCATGATATACGAAGGTTAGGAAACATCACTGTTTTTGTGTCTTCCTGCTATCCAATGATCTGTCCTGTCTTACTGATAAAAAACCTTCGAGGCCCCTTCCTGAGCTGCACCTTTGGAAAGATGAGGAAATCTTCTCCACAAACCACTGCCATCAGAGACTTCAAAACTCTCACACCAGCTGTGACACAAAGTTCTCAGGACGGAAAAATTCCCCTGCAAAGGTTAAGTGATGGGGGTTTGGAGAATTAGCCCAATGGGTAGGGCACTTGCTTTGCATATATCCTGCACAGGGCCAGGAGTGATTTCTGAGTACAGAGCCAGGAATGAGCCCGTAGCATCAGCAGGTGTGACCAGGGATAAAAGGTGGGGGACTAGGGCTTAAGTGATGTAAAATTAAAGAAAATAACATTTTTTTAAATTATTGAATCACTATGAAATATTAACAAAGCTTTTATGACTGAGTTTCAGTCATGCAATGTTTCAACACCCAACCACTCCCCTTCCAGTGTATATTCCCCACCACCAATACCATTATCTCTCCTGCCACTGCCCCTCAGCCTGCCTCTATGCCAGGCTCTCTCTCTCCCTCTCTCACTCACTCTCCCCTCTCTATTTCTTACTCTCTCTCTCTCTCTCTCTCTCTCTCTCTCTCTCTCTCTCTCTCTCTCTCTCTCTCTCTCTCTCTCTCTCTCCCTCTGTCTCCCTCTCCCTACCTCCTCCCCTCTATTCCAACATAGATACAGAGGGGCCATTATGTTTGGTTGTTTGCCCACTTTCAGTACACATCTTCTATGCAGAGCGATCCTTCCAACCATTATTGCCATCATGTCCCTTCTCTGTCCCAACAGCCCTCCCCTAGCCCTTGAGGCAAGCTTCCAAGCGTGGACTCTTTGTCCTGACCCATGAGAAAAATAACGTCTTATATGGACATGTCTCCAAGTCCACAGCTCAATGTACATGCTGAAAAAAATGAATAACTTAATTGCATGAAACACATTATAGAAAGCTGCACATACAAGAGGCAATTTTTTCCCAATGTTTATTGGGTTACTCCCATCACAGTGCTCCCATTCCTCTGTGTTTCCTTGTAACCTCATTTTTTTTAATTTTTTTTTGCTTTTTAGGTCACACCCGACGATGCACTGGGGTCTCTCCTGGCAATGCACTCAGGAATTACCCCTGGCGGTGCTCTGTTTGGGGCAGGGGTTGGGGTTCAGGATGGAAACATCCAAAATATTTTGGTGGGAAGGTGCAATAGTGGTGAGATAAGTGTTTGAATATTAGATATAATCAAATATTGTGAACTACTTTATAAAATAACAAAAAGAACCAAAAGAATCCTCAATCATGTGAAGTAGTTCTGGTGTGCAACTAACATTCTAAATAATCTTCACACACTCTCCCCTAAGGAAAGTTTTTTGGAGCATTTTCAGTGGTTTATTCATAACAAATAGAAATTAATCTACTTTGGTTCTGCTTTGGGGCAGGGGTTGGGGTTCGGAATGGGAACATCTAAAATATGGTGGCGGGAAGGCCTAATGGTGGTGGAATTGGTGTTCGAATATTAAGTGTAATCAAATATTCTCAACTACTTTATAAATGTAAAATAAAATTTTTAAAAAATAAATAATATTTTAAAAAGAATCAGACGTGCACGAATTGGTCCTTACTGATTTATTTTCTCTTCCTTCTATTTGCGTTCTCAAAGTTTTGTTGGAATAAACAATGTAAAGTAAAACAAGTAACTATTTTCGACCCCGAGCCTTTCTATATTGTATTTTGATCCCTTACTGGGTAGCAGGGGCGGTGCCTGGTAGGGTCACCCTCCCGGGAAAACTCAGTGAGGTACCGTCCAAAGGTTTGGGGTGCACTTCAGTATTCAACTTCAGTGTTGGGGGCCACCAGGGTTGGTGCTGCTGACATCACACTCAGCGGTGCTGACGTGGGGAGGGAGAAATAAAGGGAGCCCGCGTTGGAACTTGGGGTCATTTGCCAGTCTGGCCTGCACCTCAGCCCGGTGAGCCGTTGTCCAGGCGCGTGACTACGTTTCAATCCCATTTCAGGCGCTGGAACGTTACCACAGCGGGTAGGGCGTTTGCCTTGCACGCAGCCGACTCGAGTTCGATACCCAGCATCCCATATGGTCTCCTGAGCACTGCCAGGAGTCATTCCTGAGTGCATTAGCCAGGAGTAACCCTGTGCATCACCGGGTGCGACCCCCCCCCACAAAAAACAACTAAAACCCATATCAAATTCAAGCATAAACCAAGTTATCAGCGTTCATCTTAGGCGTTAAGAATGTATTTGTTACAGTTGAAAGAGCATCAATTAAAGCTTCTCCCCTGAGTCAAATGAAGATATAAGACACACCATTTCCCTTAAATCCAGACATCCCGTTAAAATATAAAAAGTTGAGATCAATGCACTAGAGTGGGTAAGCAGGCTGGGCTGTGGGCTCCAAAATCACGACTAAGTTAAATCATTAAGTTAAAAATAACCCAAGTGAAATTCTAAGAAAGTGGCAATGTTTTATTATGATGTCCCCTCGCCTACCCCCTATGAAGTCGTCATAAACAAGAAATCGAAAAACGTCTCTGATCCGTTAATTTCTCAGGTTCCCACTTTGTCCAAATGAGGGTGGGACACCGTTGGGTAGAGCATGACAAGAAAGATTACCTTCCAAAAAAATTA
This sequence comes from Sorex araneus, assembly GCF_027595985.1. NCBI lineage: Eukaryota > Metazoa > Chordata > Mammalia > Eulipotyphla > Soricidae > Sorex > Sorex araneus. The sequence continues at coordinate 248,107,878 of NC_073303.1, forward strand.
AATTAAAATAATTTTTTTTTACAAAAGAGGCTCCCTAACTCGGGGCGTCGAGCACTGTGAACCAGACAGTTTTGAGCAGGAGATAACTGCTGGACAGGCGAGAAACGGGCGTTTCACCCTAGGTTCTCAGTTCCGATTCTGGCAACTGCCCCCCACAGCAAAAGCATTTCAGACACACACCCCTCCCCGGGGAGACTCACCCTGACCCAAGGGTGGCTCTACTTGGACTTGGGGAGCAGGGCAGGAACTGTCAGAAGGAAACTCCCCAAGAGTTTCTCAGTGAAGACCCGAACCCAATCCCTGATGCCAGCAGCATCGACGCCTCTACGAACCGGGTCCACACATTGCTGGTCAACAGCCACCAAATCCGATTCGCCTCCCAGAAATTTACTCTTTCCTCCCCTGGCCCACTCCAGGCGAGAGCAGCCCCCATCCTGCTGACCTCTCATCTGGGGATTCTTAGGATTCCTGGGTAGCTCGGGATGCTCGGGATTCACTGTGCAATTGCCTAGACTTCATCCTCGCGATTCAGAGTCCACCACTAACCGCTTGGATAGAGGGACAGGCAATGAGACAAACCCCGCCCCATGGCCGGAAAATACCCACGGAGACGCCTCCTATTGGTCCATGTGACGCCCCGCTTCTCTCTCATTGGCTGTTGCTAGGGCCTTGTGCCACGTTGACCGGTTTCTAGGGGCGGGCTCAAAGGCGCCTGCTCCTTAGCCAGAAAACCTTTGTGCTCCCACCACCAACTGTCGCTGGGGCTGGCTCCAGCCACCAGCATCTCTTCTCTATCCTTAGAAGCTGACCGTTAGGCTACACCCTGTGCTTTGTCACCGGAGCTAGTCCTCCAATGCCTGTTTGTAAGCCTTTCCGCAGGTTTTGCAAAGCCCAGAACAAATACCCAGACCTTGGCTCAAACTCATTAGAGGGCCTCAGTGGAACCTGTATACCAGAGTTTTAGGAAGAAAGATCAACCTTAGGACATTTGAAGTTTAAGTTTAACTAAAAGGAGATCTGCTTCCATAAGATCCACCTGACACATTTGTATCTGGGTGTTTATCACTTCCTCATTGAGGAACTTTCTACAAAACTTGCCGTGCACGTGGCCAGCCCAGGACTTTGAAGCTGGCATCGGGCACAGCGAGTGTTGATCTACCCGTTACAGACGCCCCAAACCCTGTGATCGCGGCTCAGACAACCCTGCCTTTTCTCGTTTCTTTCCTTGGCATTTCTGGGTCTCGGATGCAGACTGACAAAACAAAAGGTGACTGTCAGTTACCGGAATTTTACATTCAAACTAATACACACAGCGCCTCCATCTTTGTTTTCTTTGATCTTGAAATCCTTTTCTTTTTAATTTTTTTATGTTAATGTATTACGGTGAGATACAGTTACAGATTTACAAACTTTCCTGATTGGGTCTTGATCTTGAATTCTTTTGAGGGGGATAGACTGTGGTTTGTAGGGAGCTCATCGCTCTGGGCATGTTGTATGTAATCCCTCAGTGTAATACTGAGGAAGGTTAAGGTGTTTTACAGGAGTGACTGAGAAGGTATGTATTTCTCAATATTGTGTTATTTTTTTCAGTTTAAATTGTTGGTTTCTTGATTACAGTAGTGTCTCCTAGGTCTTATAAACCTGTTCCCTTTCCCAGGCTTTGAGGCAAGCCAGTAGAGAAGTCCAGTCTTCGGTCCCAAAGCAGCCCCCAGAAGCCTGATGGGTGGATCCCCCGCGATCAATGCAGTACCTAAGTGCCCAGACTCAAAACTCACTGCATGCTTTCAAGGATGAAGCTAATAATACTTGAATGTTTCTTTTGTTTTGAGGCCTCACCTGTCAGTACTCAGAAATTACTCCTGGTGGGGCTCAGTGGATCATATGGGATGCAGGGATTATGCTCAGTTTAGTCAAATGTAAGGCAACCACCCTGTCTGCTGTACTATCACTCCAATGACTATTATGTTGAATTTGAACTGGAAACTTCATTATCCCTCCATAAGACAATGATTTCTTTTTTTCTACAGATAAACTTGTCTCTGAGGGGCAATATGGTTTCCCTTCCACCTTTACAATTGCAGTCACAGATTGTCTTCATTAAAAGTGGCAATTTCTTGGTATTGTTGTTGTAAGAACTGGAGTTGAAATGTGTAAAAAACTAAGGCACACAGAGGGGCGTGTGTACTCGCGGGCTCTCCGGGTGACTCTGTCTCACCGCCCACGTTTGGTGCTCTGGAACCGCTGTGTGTGGACTGGATCGAGACGGCCGTTGGCCAAGGACAGACGAAGTAAGAACGAGGACCAAGCTGGTTGCTGATTAGTTACCGTTTATTCAATCTTCCATCTTTCTCATCTCCCGCACTCCCAGCTCCGGTCTCTCTCTGGATCAACTGCAGCCTCTCCTCTAGTCTCTCCTCCTCCTTGTCTCTCCCACCTAGCCCTCTAGGCTACACCCAGCCAGGTAGCAAAATCAACATAAGAAAGCCCTTCCTGACTCTTAAGGTTTTTTTTTTCTTTTCCTTAGTCCAAACACTTATTAAACATCTTAATACTAGTTATTTTTGTATGGACATAGCAAGAGATACATTGAGGCTTGCAAGGCAGCTCTCCTGGCAACATCTTGCACAGACTCAGACCACAGCACTCAGGCCAGATTAATCATTCCTCACCCTAGCTGGGTCCAAATTTAGTTATCACTGTTTGGATCATGACAACATTTGTCCATGATCAAGCTCTTAACTTATAGTTAAGCATTAGGCACCTTGGCCAGGCCCATCTCAATGCCAGTGTAGAACACAACTCACCGCTTGCCCTGGGTCCATCTCGTCCCTCGTCCGGACCCTGCTCTTCGGAGTGCTAGGAAGTATGGGCTGCTGAGGCTTAGGTTGAGAGAACAGATGCCCAGGAGGAAAATATCATGTACAGTCAAATGACATAAGGTTACAAAAGCATAGCATTTGCTAAGTCTTCCTGTGTCCATACAAAAAGGACATTGCTCTGAATAAACTCAAAGGACTCAAACTCAATAAATGCAAAGGACTCAAGGAGAAGAGAAAAACATTATTTACAAGTCAACAGAACACTAAGAAAGAAGCTACAAATTAACAAAGAGGAACTGGAGCACTGTAATGGGAGTAACCCAATAAACCTAAACTACCTGAAGCTATGTTATCCTACAGAAATATATAGATTTATTTTTTTTTGTTGTTGAGTCACAGTGCATTAGAGCATTACAAAATTGTTCGTGATTGGGTTTCAGTCATACAATGTTCCAACACCCATCCCTCTACCAGTGTAATTTCCCAACACCAGTGTCCCCAAGTTTCCCTCTTCAAGTTACCCCTGACCCCAGCCTGTCTCTACAGCAGGCACCTCTCTTCTTTCTCTCTCTGTCTCTCTCTGTCTCTCTCTATCTCTCTCCCTCTCTCTCATTTTAGGCATTATGGCTTGCGATACAGATGCTGAAAGGTTATCATTGATATCCCTTTACCTGCTTTCAACGCTCAGCTCCTGTCCAGAGTGATCATTTCCAACTAGTGTTGTCATAGTGGATCCTCCTCTATCTTAACTACCATCCATTCCCCACACCCCTGACCTACCATTGACCAGTCCTCCTGGCTTAAAACTTGTCCATTTAGATTCAATTAAATTAGAGCACGACTGCTTTACCCAGGAGGCATCTGGTCCTATTTTCCCAACTGCGGGCCTCAGGGCCTTTTTTACCTTTTTTATTTACGTTTTTATTTTTTTCTCCTGACCCCAGAGGGTCCTTCTAGATCTCAGAGACAGAAGCACTGTTTTCCTCTGTTTAGAGGCCGTTCCCTTAAGACATTGCCCTACTATCAGTATGTGTGTGGCCCCATGAAAAAACAAAAAACATACCAGTAGATGTTATTGACAAAGGAAAAACAAAGAAATATTGAAGACAATGCATACAGAAGTTTCAGGTCAGTGATGTTCCTCTATGAATATAATGATGAATAAATAATATGAAAATGAAATTCTCCAAACATCTAGAAAGAATGCTAGGGGTAGTGTGTTTGCCTTGTATGTGGCCGATCTGGGTTAGATCCCCAGTATCCCATTTGATTCACCTGTGCACTGCCTGGAGTAATTCCTAAGTGCAGAGCTAGGAGTAACCCCTAGGCATCACCAGGTTTGACCCAAAAAGCGAATAGTAATAATAATAATTAACAATAATAGTAATAATAATGTCTGTCTATCATATTAACTTCAGAAATGTCTTGATGATTGTTAAATGAATCATCAAGTCAGAAGAAGGATAAAGACAGGATGATATCAATTTTATGTGGCATTTAGAATAACTGAGGAAATGCAATGTTTTAAAGAGAAGGATGCTCTAATCAACCTTAGCCCCAGTGTAGAGGGAGGAAAAGAAAAGAAAGAGTGGAGGGAAGGGAGAGAAAAGACAGATGAACAGGAATTTAAGACAGATGAACAGGAATTGGGGCCAGGTCCGGGATTCGGTTACAAAATCATCACTAAGGAAGGATAGAGCCAAATATCCAAACCACAGTGTCAACAACACTGAACTCAAGAGACCCGAACTTTCACAACCAAACTTAAAAAGCTGCTTGTCCACAGGGCAGGGCTGGAGGTGGTCGGGGATATGGGCAGGAACCTGAGAACGTTGGTGGGGGGACCTTGGCACTAGTGGTGGCCAAAGCTCAACTATGAATAACTTTGGAAATCATGGTGCTTTAAGTTTTTAATGTGTTGATTGGAACATAAATTTTAAAAAGAAAAGAAAAAGAAATGTCTTTGATGATTATATTTTATGGAAAAGAAAGTCAAAGCAGAAGGGAGTACATCAGACTTAAATGCTTCTGCACTGCCAAAAAACAGGGGCCCAAATTAAAACCCTCCCTGACTGAATGGGAGAAAATACCTGCACAGCATTCATGTGACAAAAACACAAATATCCAAGATGTGCAGACATTTGCAAAATTTGGCAACAAAATAATACACTCAGAACTTCCTCCTTGCTCTGCACTCAGGGATCACTCGTGGTGGTCTTCGGGGACCAGAAGTGGTGCCGGGGATCAAATCCAGGCCAGCCTTGGCAGTGTGCAAAGCAAGCTCCCTTCCCACCGTCTAAGTAATCCAGCCCCTGTCCACATAGCTTTAATTGATGGTTTCAGGACCTCTGAGCCTGCCTGGAGTGATCCCTCAGCAGAGCCAAGTGTACCCCCACCAAAATAAAACAAAAACAAAGCCACAATAGCAAAAACATATCTTCCCCCTTTTTACCATTTCTTTTTCCTGGGTCTCCTATTTCTTTAGATCTTGTCGCACAGATCTCTCAGGCTACCTACCTTCAGATGGATCCAATCAGCCTTACTTAGCCTAGAGCAGGCAAACCTCACTCACCTTTGGCCCCCTCAGCCTGCCAGGAGAAATCTCTGAGCATAGCAAAGTGTGACCCAGTTCCTCAAAAAGAAATACAAATGGCCAAAAGGCACATGAAAAAATGCTCCACATCACTATTCATCAAGGAGATGCAAATCAAAACAACAATGATATATCATCTCACACCACAGAGACTGGCACACATTCAAAAGAACAAAAATAACCAGTGCTGGCATGGATGTGGGGAAAAAGGTACGCTCCTTCACTGTTGGTGGCAACGCCGACTGACCCAGCCTTTTTGGAAAACAATATGGACAGTCCTTCAAAAACTAGAAATTAAGCTTCCATATGACACTGCAATACCACTTCTGGGAATATATCCTGAGGATGCAAAAAAAGCACAGTGAAATGTGTGCTTTTGAAATGACATCTGTACCTATATATTCATTGCAGCACTGTTCACAATAGCCAAAATCTGGAAACAAACCGAGTGCCCTAAAACAGATGACCGGTTAAAGAAACTTTGGTACATCTACACGATGGCAGGCTCAGAGGTCCTGAAACCATACTACACAGCTGTTGGAGAAATGAAGTTATGAAATTTGCTTATAAATGGATAGACATAGAGAGTATCATGCAAAGTGAAATAAATCGGAAAGAGAGGGACAGACATAGAAGGACTGCACTCATTTGTGGAGTATAGAATGACAACACATGACGCTGACACCCAAGGACAGTAGATACAAGAGCTAGGAGGATTGACCCATAGCTGGAAGACTGCTCCATGAGCGGAGGAGATAAATCAGATGGAATAGAGAAGAAATCACTAAGACAATGATGGCTGGAGGGAGATGCATTCTGAAAGTAGATAATGGACCAAACATGATGACCTCCCAGTGTCTGTGTTGCAAGCCATAATGCCCAAAAGTAGAGAAAGAGTATGGGCAATATTGTCTGCCATGGAGGCAGAGGGAGGGTGGGAAAGGGGGGTATACTAGGGATTTAGGTGGTGGGGAATGTGCACTGGTGAAGGAAGGGATGGGTGTTTGATCATTGTGTGATTGTAACCTAAACATGAAAGCTTGTAACTATCTTATGGTGACTCAACAAAAATTTTTTTTAAAAGTGTGGCCCAGAAAACAAAATCAAACAAAACAAAAGGAAACAAAAAAAATTTAAAAAACCAACATAACACCTACACAATGGAATACTACAAAGCTCTTAGGAAAGATGAAGTCATGAAATTTGCTTCTAAGCGGATAGTCATGGAGAGTATCATGCTAAGTGAAATGAGTCAGAAAGAGAGGGACAGACACTGAATGACTGCATTCATTTGTGGAATATAACATAACATAATATGAGACTGACACCCAAGGACACTAAAGACAAGGGCCAGGAAGATTGCTCCATAGTTGGAAACCTGCATCATGAACTAGGGGAGAAGGCAGCTGGAATGAACAAAGGATCACTAAGTTAATGAGGGTTGGAGTGATTGTTCGGGGTGGGAGATGTGTGCTGATAGTAGATAAAGGACCAAACGTGATAGCATCTCAGTCTCTATATTGCAAACCAGAATACCCAAAAGTAGAGAGAGAGAGAGTATGAGGGAAATTATCTGCCATAGATCAGAGGTAGGGGTGGGGTGGGGTGAGGGTGGGTAATGGGGACATTGGTGTGGTAAAACGTGCACCGGTGGAGGGATGGGTGTTCAATCATTGTATGACTGAACTCAAACATGAAAACTTTGTAACTGAAGCTCACGGTGATTTCAATTAAGAATAATAATAATAAAATAAATAAATAAATAAAAACCAAAATGCCTTCCCATTTTCACCTCCCAACTTTCCTTGCTTAAAGACTGATGAGAGTCGGTCCCTTCCTACAAGCTTGTGTGACGTCACTGAGGAGCAGCTCATGAAAGGTTCCGCTCTACTCAGTGTAGCCTCTCGCCACCAGTCAAGAACTGCAGGAGTGTAAGTACACGGTTGGGGTGCTGGGATTTTTTTTTCTTGAATCTAATTTTCACTGAGCAAGTTTAGTCCATTTTATTTTAGTTTTGTTTTTAGTTGGGGAGTCACACGTAGTGACGTTCAGGACTCACTTCTAGCTCTGCACTCAGGAATTCCTCCTGGCATTTCTTAGGATGTCCAGGATCAAACCCAGGTCCGGTCACATGCCAGAGAAGCGCCTTACTCACTGCACTATCTCTCCAGCTCATGAAAAGCTGGTTTTTATCTGGAATGGACTGGAATGAAGAAGCTATTCAGATGGACACACCAACCAACATCCCTCCTCTGCTGGAAGGTCGATCATGCTTACTTTATGCCCACAGTACTATTGCTCCCATAGGGTCCCCCAAATCTCACCTTTGAAACATGACACTTCCAATTTCCTATTTAAAATAAACATTCTCTTACTAGATCACAAACCTTTTGACAGTGCACTTAATATCTAAAATGCTACATAACATAGCCTTTTCACTTAAAATGTGAACTTAAAGGCTTTAATAATCTATTTTGCACACATATGCATGGCCAATTTTTTTTGGAGAGACCACACTCAATAGTGATCATTACTACTGGCTCTGAACTCAGGAATTGCTCCTGGAGATGCTTGTGAGACCATATGGGATTCCAGGATCTGGGTCCAGGGCATGCAAAGCAAGTGCCCTATCTATCCACTGTACTATATCTCTCCAGCCCCTACATGGTAAATTAATAACACTGACAGATCATCAATAATATTTAGCCTATGAATTTTCAATAACTTCTGACAGTTACACATTAAAAAAGTTCACAAATCTTGTGTCAAATGATTAAATATTTCCAGATCAAAATGTGTAAAGAGGGCAGGAGTTATAGTACAGCTGGGAGGGCACTTAACTTGTGTGTGGCCAACCTGGGTTCAAAGACCAGCATCCTCTATGGTCCCCCAAGCCTGCCAGGAGTGATCCATGAGTGCAGAGCCAGGAGTAACCCCTGAGCACAACCAGGTGTGACCCAAAAATAAAACAAGACAAAACAAACAAACAAACAAAACCCTGTTTATAGAATGGATAAACAGGGAAGAGTCTGCTCTACCCCAAGAAGTCACAGTATTAGACATAAAATTTGCCACAAAATACTATACAAATAAGACTGATAGAAAATTTTGTAAGAGAAGTATGAAACCAGCAATTATCTCAAGCTTTATTCTACATGCATTTCACTGCTTCGTTCACTATAAAATAGAATCATTTGTCCATTGCATTAAGTTCCCAAAGATAGAAGGCAGAGATTAAAGTGTTTTCATTTTCAAAGGATGTTTCTTTGGATCCTTAGTATGGTCTGGCAATGGGAGAACGAGCGACAGTAGAGCGGGTAGGGTGTTCACACCTTGCAGGAGGCTAATGCAGGTTCGATCCACGGCATCCCATTTGGTGCCCTGAGCTCTGCCATTCCTGAGTGCAGAGCCAGAAGAAAGCCCTGAGCATCATCAGGTGTGACCCCAAACTAGCCAAAAATCACTGTATCACTATCATCCTGTTGTTCATCAATTTGCTCCAGCGAGCACCAGTAATGTCTCCATTGTGAGATTTGTTACTGTTTTTGGCGTAACAAATACACCAGGAGTAGCTTGCCAGGCTCTACTGTGTGGGCGAGATACTCTCTGTAGCTTGCTGGGATCTCTGAGAGGGGTGGAGGAATTGAACCCAGGTTGGCCGTGTGCAAGGCAAACAACATGTGCTGGTTGATAGTTTTTATCCTTAAGATTTATCATTTATTCTTGCCGAAAGTAGACTATACACCAAACATGATGGCCACTTACTACCTGAATTGCAAACCATAGCACTCAAAAGGAGAGAGAGAGAAAAATGGAATGTGTCTGTCACAGAGGCAGGGGTCAGGGGATAGGGTGGGGATAGCCAGAGGGTTACTGAGAACATTGGTGGTTCTCAGTAGAATGGGCACTGGTGAAGGGATGGGTACTCGATCATTGTATGACTGAAACTCAAACATGAAAGCTTTGTAAGTCTGTAACTATATGTCAAGGTGATTCATTAAATTTTTTTAATTTTAAAAAGGAATTATCATTTATAATTCTTCTTTTCCTAAGTCAGTTCAGACTTAGTTGTTCCACAATAAATCCCAAATTGAGAGAAGCCTTAGAGAAAAGCAATTAGTCTCCAAAAGTTGTCAGAGTTATTTGATCAGCTCAGAGACCTTTAGATTTCCTGCAAGTATCCAATTATTCCCAAGTTTGTTTTCTGCTCTGCTCCTGCAGGACTCCGAAGACACGGGCTGACGTAATGGGAAATTTTCTGAAGTGAACACCTGAGGGGGACTTGCATTTAAAACTTTTCTAAATTGATCCTTTTGCAACTCAGACAGTAATGTGTGGGTCCATGGGCACATCAGAAAGTTTCCTGAGCTCCAAGTGACAGGGTCTCTGGGGACCAAGTCGCTGGTGTTTTTATAGCCCTGGATTAACACACAGGCATTCACCCTCAGCCTGATAGAGGATCCCGTCAACTTCGCCAGCCTCAGACTCAGTAAGTACCTCCTGTCTCTGTTCCTGCTTGACGGGAAAGACAGGGATTTTTCTTAGAAAATTTTCCTTTCTCTTGGGCTGGAGAGATAAAGCAGGGGGTAGGGAGTTTGCCTTGCACTACGCTGACCTGAGTTCCATCCCTGACATTCCACAGGGTCCCCCAGGCACCGCCAGGAGTATTTCCTGAATTCAGAGCCAGGAGTAATCCAAGCATCACCAGGTGTGACCCAAAAAGTCAAAGAAAAGTAGAACATACTTTTTCTGATTCTGTTTTTGAAGGATATATGTTATAATTCTAAGCTCACCTTATAATGCTAAGCTCACCTGAGTTCCTATATTCACATTCCTTTCTACTTGTTTTATGATTTTCTTATTTTTTAATTTTCTTGTTTGTTTTGTTCTTTTTTTTGTTTTTAAGCCACACCCAGCATTGCTACAGGGTTGCTCCTGGTTCTGCAAGTAGTAATTACTCCTGCTACTGCTCCGGGACCCTAGGACATGTACCCTGGTCAGCATAGTCATTCCTGTGGTCAGCAGAAATTACTGTGGTCATGCTCAGGGGATACTGGGGATGGAACCCTGGTCAGCTGCATACAAGGCAAGCGCCCTACCCAGTGTACTATCACTCTAGCCCCATCAATTTATGATTTCTTCCTCTTGGGTCACACCCGGCGATGCAAGGGGGTTCGGGCTTAGAACTGGCTTTGCATTCAGGAATTACTCCTGGTAGTGCCCAAAGGACAATTTAAAAAACTTTGTTTTCTGGGTGTCATTTTTTTTCTTTCTCTCCTACCCAGCTCTTCATGTATTTCTCATTGAGTTTTTACTTTTCTCCCAAATGCCTTTTTTTCACGTATTTTTCTCAGCTCCTATCATCTAATAACCAAAATGTTAGAACTGTTGGGGGCGTCATCCATAGTGCAGAGGGGAGGGCTCTTGCCCTGCTTGCAGCTGACACAGGTTCAATCCCCAACATCCCATAGGGTCCCTGAGCCCGCCGGGAGTGATCCCTGAGTGCAGAGCCAAGAGTAAGCCCTGAGCACTGCCGAGTGTGCTCCCCCCCCCAAAAAAAAATTAGAACTATCTTATCTAGTTCAGTTTAGTTAAATGATTTTAGGGTTGATTGGGGATTTGTTTTATAAATTTTAAAGTTTTTTATTTTGGGGCCGAATTTGTTCCCAATTGACTGGGTTCGATTCCTCCATCCCTCTCAGAGATCCCGGCAAGCTACCAAGAGTATCTCGCCCACATGGCAGAGCCTGGCAAGCTACCCCTGGCATATTCAATGTGCCAAAAACAGTAACAACAAGTCTCACAGTGGAGATGTTACTGGTGCCCGATTGAGCAAATCAATGAACAGGATGACAGTGCTGCAGTGCTTAACTTTGGGGATAATTTTCTATTACAATACCAGATTATCTGATCCATAAAGATTTTATGCATTCATGTGTCTTTTTCTGTCATCAACAAAATCTTTCTACGAGTTTAAAAAGTTTTGACCAACAATTCCTTATCATTGTCACTGTCATCCCGTTGCTCATTGATTTGCTCGAGCGGGCACCAGTGACGTCTCTCATTGTGAGACTTATTATTACTGTTTTTGGTATATCGATTACACCACGGCTAGCTTGCCAGGCTCTGCCATGCGGGCTCGATGCTCTCGGTAGCTTGTCGGGCTCTCCGAGAGGGGTGGAGGAATCAAACACTGGTTGGCTGAGTGCAAGGCGAACGCCCTACTGCTGTGGTATCACTCTAGCCCAACAATTTCTTATACCAATTGATATTATTTTATAGTAGTATTGATGTTGCTAATCTTTTAACTTTGCAACTATTTTATGAATTGTGCTGTCATAATGATACTTTTGTTTTAAGGTTTCAATATTAGCCAATGTAGATCATTCATTAATACTGAATGAAGAAATATAACAATTAATCCTTTTCAATATTCAACTTCTTTATTTCTTTATCATATTTTGATAATATCATGAAATAAAGTGAGCTGTGATTGTTGATATTCATACTTATGACCTAAAATAATGAGTTTGTCAACTTAATATATTTTGTTATAATTACCTTGAATCAATAAGTTTTCCCTTATAGTCATAATATTTTATAGTACAAAATTTTTGTGTTTGTTTGGGGCCACACCTGGTGGTGCTCAGGGATCACTCCTGGCTTTGAACTCAGGAATCACTCCAGGTGGGGTGAAGGGGACTTTAAGGGACGCCAAGGATCAAACTCTATCAGCTGTGTTCCAGGCAAGAGCCCTCCCTGTTATGCTATCGCTTTAGACCTATCCAAGATTTTTGGTTTTTCGGTTGGTTTGTTTAGCTTTTTGGGTCACACCTGGCAATGTTCAGGGGCTTCTCATGGCTCTGCACTCGGGAGTCACTCCCGGTGGTGCCAGGGGACCTTATAAAATGCCATGAACAAATGGGTCAGCCTCGTTTCAAGGTAAACGCTCCACCCACTGGACTCTCAATCTAGCCCCATGAATGGGATTTTTCAAGGAGAGAGGTGCCTGTCTCATTTGTGATATAGTAATCTGACTTATTTTGCCAAATGTGAAGTCAATTATGTTAATGTTTCCTAAAGTTATGATATTTTCACTTTCTTGTGGATTCCCTAATTGCTTTCAATATTTTTCTTATACTACTTTATGGATTTGCTTTTAGGCCACACTGGACTGCGCTCAAGGCTTACTCCTGGCTCTGTACTCAGGGATCACTCCTGCTGGGACTCAGGGGATATGTGGTACCAGAGATTGAACGCAGGACAGCGGCATGCAAGGCAAGTGTCCTCCCCACTGTGCTATTGCTCCAGGCCTATTCCTATGCTATTTTGAAAATATTGTGAGTTAATACACACATATTTTGCTGTTTAGTTAAGTAAATTGAGACAAATCCTTCTTCAAATTAATCCTTTTACTGTGTTTCATTCATGACTGTCCCACATTGGAAATGTTCAATCTTTGCTTTTATCTAGCTGAAAAATTACATCTCCCAAAGAAAATAAAATGAGTTTATTCTGATTGCTAATAACATTTTTTTCCCCTTTCTTTACCACACTGGTGGGGCTGGAGCGATAGCACAGTGGGTAAGGCGTTTGCCTTTCACGCGGCCAACCCGGGTTGTATTCCTCCGCCCCTCTCGGAGAGCCCGGCAAGCTACCGAGAGTATCTCACCACCAAAGTAGAGCCTGGCAAGCTCCCCATGGCATATTCGATATGCCAAAAACAGTAACAACAAGTCTCACATGGAGATGTTACTAGTGCCCACTCGAACAATTCAATGAGCAATTCGATGATCAATGGGATGACAGTGATACAGTGATACACTGATGATGTGCAGGTATTACTCTGGCCACTTCACTCAGGAATTACTCCTGCCAGTGCCCAGGGCACCAAATAGGATGGCAGGGATAGAAGCGGGGCTGGCCACGTGCAAAGCAAATGCCTAGCCACTATACTATGTCTCCAACCCCGATGACGGATTTTTTTTTAGAATGAGCAGAGTAAGAATGTGTGAGGTAGGCCACAACCAGAGTGAGACGTGAGGATAAACAAATGTGAGAAGGTGATGGGATAGGTACTGAGAGTGGCTTTCCTGAGCGCTGAACCACCAAAATGGAGCAAGCAGTGGCTTAGGCAGTGCCACCAGATCAGGATCTATGCAGGAAAGACAGTGATTTGGGCTCAGTTAACTTATCTGCAGGGAAAGCAACAGAGGTTGTAGGTGGATGACTAGAATTTCAAAATGAGTGACTGAGAATCAACAAGAAGTAGGCTTGGAATCAAAGGGAACATTCCAACCCTCAGGTGTGGTGTTTAAGGAGCAGGAAGGAAAGAGACTCACACAAACAAAAGGTTTCTTCTTGTGTTTTTTGTTTGTTTATTTGATTTTTTTTATTGAATCACCAGGAGATAGTACTGAAGCTTTCAAAATGGGGTTTCTATCATACATGTTGGAACTCCAACGCCCATGCCTCCATCAGTACAGTCCCACCATGAATATCCCCCATGTCCAACCTACTTCCCAACCCCCTCCAGCCTGCCTCTCTGGTTGGCACTTTCCTTCTCTCTCTCTTTCTCTCTCTCTCTCTCTCCCTTTCCCTGCCTCTTTACCTCCCCCTCCCTCCATCCTCCTTCCCCATCTCTATCTCCCCTCTCCCTCTCTCTCTTGCCCTCTCCTCCTCCCTCCCTCCCTCTCTCTCCCTCTCTCTATCTCTCTCTCTCTCTGAGTATCTCTCATTGTAGCTTGCAATACATATACTAAAATACCATCATGCTTGACCCTTTACCCATTTTCAGCACATAGCTCCCATCCAGAACAATCCCTTCTAGGCCTCATTGTCATAGTGGTCCCTTCTCTAACCAACTGTCCTCACCCCAACCCTGAGACAGGTTTCCAACCAGGAACAATCTTCCTGGTTCTTGTATCTACTATCCATGGCTGTTAGAGATATACCACGTTTTTATATCCTGCCCAAGAGTGCAGTCATTCTAACTATTTCACTCCACATAGTACTCTCCATATTCATGTATTTATAAGAACATTTCATAACTTCATTTTTCTAACAGCTGTATGGTTTGTGGACTGCAAAAGATTCCTCTCCCTACTACAGTTTAAGTCCGGACCCCACACAAAGGGAATCTTGGATCCTCAGCATTTTACCCCAGAATTATTGCCTCCCTTGTGTTTTATTTGCTGGCCACACCAGGCGATGCTCAAGGTTTACTCCTAGCTCTGCAATCAGAAATCACTCCTGGCAGTGTTTGGGGCACCACTTGGGATATGGGGGATCAAGCCCAGGTTGGCCACATACAAAGCAAATGCCCTACCCCATGAATGTTTCTTTTGATTTATTTTTTTAATTTATTTTATTGAATCACCAAGTGGAAAGTTACAAAGTTCTCAGGCTTATATCTCCGTTATACAATGCTCAAACACCCATCCCTTCACCAGTGCCCATATTACACGACCAATAAAAACAAAAACAAAATAAAAACAAAAGCAAAAACAAAAAAAAACAGTATACATCCCACCACTCACCCCCCAACCCCCACCCCGTGCGTGAGTGATAATTTCACTTCCTTTTCTCTTTACCTTGATTACATTCCAGATTTCAACACACAACTCACTATTGTTGTTAGAGTTTCAAAACAGACTCACTATTTTTGTTGGAATTTATCCCCCAAGAATACAGCTCTATTAACAAGGAAATATTTGATAATAAGTTTTCCACTGATGAGAATGAGGAGATAAAATGTCGCGCGGCCGCTACTGCGGTTTACAATTTCTGTATTATAGTAATTAAGTCCGTGGAGATTTAAGTTGGAAAATGAATCATTTCCCTTCCTGGACCAGCATGTAGCAAAAGCTTAGTTCACAGTCTCCATACATGGGTGCAAGCACTTGCTGGAACCCAAAATCCTAAATTGTCTCTGGTTCCCGCTCGTTCCACATCCACCGGCTGTGCAGAGGCATGGGCACCCGGGCCGAAACCCGGCCGGAGCCGAGCACCGGCCCCGGCAGGGACTATGAATGTTTCTTGAGAAGCTATGACTCATGGTAGAGAAGTCCATGAAGATACTGTCCAGGACTTTAACCAAAATACCTATGAATTCATGGACACGGCAGGAGATTTGGGTACTGAAGAATAAGTTGTGGGAAATTGACCCTCGAACAGACACCCCAAGGTCAGGACAGTCCCCTAAGGAGAACTAGTTTAGACCAGAGGAAAGAAAATGGGCATTTCCAGTCTAGAATAGAATAGCAAATTGTCACTTGACTCTATCCTTTAAGGGTGCAGCTGATTGGCCATGTGAAGTATCCGGGTCTCTGTTTTCATGTACCGGTTAACTGTGCCATGTCTACTCACAGTGCTGAACGTGTCTGTCAACTTCAACAGCTCACATGATGGGAATCAGGATGTTGGAGTGATATGGATGAATAAATGGACACTAGGTGTGCTCCCTGTTTGGGTGACTCTAAAGCTTGGACACTCCTGATGTATTTGTCGCAATCTATGTGACTGGTCTCACTTGGTCAGGGTGCTCAAATCAAATATTTCTGGAGCACTGGAGGTAGCGATAAAAAAGATTCATAAGAGAAATCTACAGAATCAGATACTCTGTGATACTCTAAGACAGGATCTGGGGAGAGGCCAGAATGATTTAATGTAAAATGGTGATCCAATTAAAACAACTTATACTAGGACTAGAGCAATATCACAGCTGGTAGGGCGTTTGCCTTGCAAGTGGCTGACCCGGGTTCAAATCCCATTGTCCCATATGGTCCCCTGAGCACCGCCAGGAGTGATAACTGAGTGCAGAGCCAGGAGTAACCCCTGTGCATCGCCAGGTGTGACCCAAAAAAAGTGAAAAAAAAAACCTTATACAGGGCCGAAGCGAAGGTATTTGCCATGCATGTGGTGGACCAGGGATTGATCTCTCGCACCCCCAAAGGGTCCCCTGAGCACCGCCAGAGGTAATTCCTCAGTGCAGAGCCAGAAGATATCCTGAGGATCACCGGGTGTGACCCAAAAAGCCAAGGTGGGGGATAACAAAGACGAGTGATTTTCAATTTCAGGAACATATTATGGAAATGCATTAAAGCTGTCAAGTTAAAATAAAATCAATTTAAGCTGCATATGACAAGTATAACTATGATATAAAAATATATAATTGATTAAAAAATTACTCAACAAGATACTAAATTTACTTCACTAAAATTAGTCAACTAGAATAATTTACAAAAATGAAAACAGGGGCCAGAGACATAGTACAGCGGGAGGGCACTTGCCTTGCACAGGGCAGACCCGGATTCGATCCCCTGCATCCCATAGGGTCCTCCAAGCATGCCAGGAGTGATTCTTGAGTTCCAAGCTAGGAGGAACTGATGAACACCGTTGGCTGTGACCCTAAAATCAAAAACAAAAGAACATGAAAGCAGTAACTGCTCCTCAGTGATGTCGATAACCCTCTAAATTTTTTTTCACTAATTCTTCATTTTTTGAAAAATGACAGCATTTTTGCTGGTTCTACTGGCAAAAAAGTGTAATTTTTGTCACATTCATGCTAGCATGTGTGACATTTTGCTAAAGTTCACCAAAAAATCTGCTATTTATTCTTTCTGCAGGCCTTTACCGAACAATCAAGAAAGCAATGGACACTATAGTTCTACGAGAAACAATTTGGGGAGTATTATTTTTTTTCCAATTCATGATTGGTTTTATTGGCAATTTATTGTTGCTTATGCTATATGTCAACAGCTTTCTGCAAAGAAATAAGCCAATAAATTGGATATTTACCCACCTAACTTTTGCCAACATGATGACAGTTTTATTCTCTGTGATCCCAGAATTACTATTTTTCTTTGGAATAAGAAACTTTCTAAAGGACACTGGTTGTCAGGCAGTTTTGTTCCTGTACAGAGTGGGCCGGGGTCTTTCCCTCTGTACCACATCTTTCCTCGGTGTGTTTCAAGCCATCGTGATCACCAACAACTATGCTCAGTGGGCGTGGCTCAAATCAAACATCTATACGTGTATTTTTTCTGCCTTCCTCTGTTTCTGGGTACTCAACATGTTGATATATATCCGGGTCCTCTTGGTAGTGAAGGCCCCATTCAACATTACTGGAATTAAAGAAGTTTATAACCAAAAATATTGTATGGCACGTGAGGTAGAGAAGATGGGAGCATCTGCATTCCAGGGAGGAATGATTTTAAGAGATGTCTTGTGTGTGCTCCTCATGATCTGGACCAGTGTGCACATGGTAAAGTTCCTCTTCAACCACCGTAAGAATGTCCAGCACATCCTTAGGCACAGTCTCTGCCCACAGTCCTCTCTTGAGATCAAGGCCACCCACACCATCCTGGCCCAAGTCAGCTGTTTTGCTTTATTTTACTGGACCAACTGCTGCCTTACCATTTATTTAACATACAGTTATGAGGTCCAAGAGTTAGAAAACATCGCTATTTTTGTCTCCTCCTGCTACCCAGTGATCTGTCCTTTCTTGCTGATAAAAAATCACAGAAGCCCCTTTCTGAAATGCACCTTCGTAAAGATGAGGAAATCTCCACAAACCACTGTGGTCAGAGACTTGAATAACTCTCACACCATCTCTGACACAAAGTGCTCAGGACAGAAAAATTCCACTGCAAAGGTTAAGTGATGGGGGCTGGAGAGAGCCCAGTGGGTAGGGCACTTGCCTTTCATGTGTTCTGCACAGGACCAGGAGTGATTTCTGAGTACTGAGCCAGGAGTGATTTCTGAGCATCAGCAGATGTGACCTGGAAAAAGAAGGACAGGATTTGAGGGTTTTGTGGTGTAAAACAAAAGAAAACAATATGTTATACGGACACACCTCCAAGTCTTCATTTTACTTAAAAGACTTAAAAGACGGATAAATGAACTGTGCATTGAATAAAACACATTGTAGAAAGCTGCACCTATAAGAGGGTCTTTATTTTCATTCCTTTTTGGGAAAGCGGGTGCATATCTGGCATTTCTTGGTGCTCCAACCAGGTTGGCTGCTTGCAGGGCAAGCACATGACCCTCTATACTATCGCTCTATGTCCCCCTTTATTTCATTTATAAAATGATTTCAAATATTTATCTTTGAAAATATTGAAGTGGCTTTGTGGAAACAATTAACCTAATGTGACCCATTCCTCACTTAATGGGGTGCTGGAGACTAAACCCAAGTCACCCATATACAAGGCAAGTATTCTATCCCACTGTGTATCTCTCCAACTCCAACAATATCCTCTAATGGGATAGTAATGGGGTAGGTAGAATTTGAACTGGAGCAAAGTGCAGCAGGAAAGGTGTTTGCCTTACACAGGGCAGACCTGGATTCAATCCCCAGTATCACATATGGTCTCCCGAGCAATGCCAGAAGCAATTCTTGAGTGCAGAACCATGAGGAACACCTGAGTATCACCGGTGTGACCCCAAAAGTTAATAAATAAATAAAATGTTATTTTAAAAAACATTGGGGTGTGGGGAACAAAGCAATGGAGACATTATTTACTGAGATCCAAATAGTTACACTGAATGCATAAAAAATGAATTCAAAAGTTCTATAAATGAGCTCAAATAAAGGTAAGAAACAATCTGTCAGCAGTATAATAAATGTATCACTCAAGACATTGGTAGCTCATTCAAAAAGCTGGGGTGAGGGAATCCTCCCATAAGAGACTGAGAGTGTTTTGGTTTTATTTGGTATGTTTATGGTTTGGGGGCCACAAGTCCAAAAACGCTGAGGGGTTCTCCTGGCTCTGCACTCAGGAATCACTCCGGCATGATGGTGGGACTGTATGGGGAGCCAAAGAAAGAACCAGGGTCCTGTGACTGCAAGTCAAGATCTCTAACCACTCTGCTCCAATTGCAGCAACCCAAGCGGCTTGCTTGATCCTTAATGACTTAACATTGAAGCCAAGAAAAGAGCTGGAAATCTTAAACGTGGGAAAAGTGGTACCACGGTAGTTCCGCTGAAACGCCACGAGATGGCGCTTTGGGCATCTCCGTCCCTCCCCCGCCCGTTCCTCTAAGAATTTTCCACCCTTGGCTTTGCTTCAGTGTTAAGTATGGGGTCATTAAGGATCAAGCAAGCCGCTTCCACAGGTGCAGCGGTTGGAGAGTCTATGGGTGCTTGTCTTTCACTTGAGTAGCCTGGGTTCGATTCCAGCCTTCAGATCTTTGTGGGGTACATAGCTGAATCTCCTCAGGGTGTCGAGTGGGTTGCCCCAGCTTTGTCTCTGGACCTCAAGGGTTGCAGAGGATTGAACCTGGCCTGGAACGAGCAAGGCAAGGTTATTTCCTTAAATTTTTTGTTCTCTTCGCTCTGAGCAAGAAAAGTTCTGAACCCCCTTTGCGATGTCTGTGATCCAGCCCTTTAAATGTTTCCTGTTATTGGGAACCCAAACAATTCAAACCCAAATTATTATGGGCAACCCAAAGTTTCTAAGAGTGGAAAATTCTTAGAGAAACCGGCCTGGGAAGGGACGGAAACTCCCCACAGCGCCATCTCGTGGCGTTTTGGCAGTACTGCCGCCGCCCGATATTCCAAGCTTAAAATTTCCAGCCCGTTTCTTTGCTTCAATGTTAAGTGTAAGGTGACTAAGAATCAAGGGTACAGCCTAGGGCCATGATCGAAAACTGAGCCAGGAGGGCAGTTCCCTTCTATGGGGTGATCCGGGTTCTATCCCTGCACCCCATACGTTCCCCCAAGCACTGTTAAGTAGTGATTCCTGAGTGCAGGGACGGGGTAACACCCGTATATCGCCGTATGTGTTCGCCGAAACACAAACAAAAGCGTTTCACGGAGGATTCCTTCACGCCAAACTGGGGGATGCCGAGCTGAGTCTGGCTCCCACCACCTTCCTCCACGGAAAACCACAAAGGTATGGGAACCACCGGGACAGGAACCGTTCGCGAAAGTGGGCTTAGAGGGAGAGATTCTACTGTGGGCAAAGCACGTGCCACGCTGCTGGGTTCAATCCCTACACCCGGGTCGCCCCATGCGAGGCAAGCGCCCTGGATGCTCGGCTGCCGCTGCACGGCCTGAGGCGGCCGGCTTGATCCTAGTGACCCGCAGGTTACCATGGAAGCAAACCCTAGGGCTGGAAATCTTTAGGCAGGAGAGTCGCGCCACGGCTCTTCCGCCCATGCACCGCGAGAGGGCGCTGTGGGGCGTTTCCGCGCCTCCCAGGGAGGGTTCTCTAAGAACTGTCCACCCCTGGTCCTGACCTCCCTCCACAACCCATTATCCCTCCAAGGACATCAGAATTTCTGCATAAGAAAACAAGAAAGAATTTCTGCACAGTGACACCGCGTCCTCGCCCCTCTCCTTAGTCCACTGTGCTGACTGGCCAAGCGAGTGGCTCTGGCTTCTTTATTTGGGGTGTGGGCTGTGGGTGGCCGCAACAGTTTCTCGGGGGCTCAGGGGAATTACATGGTGCTTCAGATGAAACCCAGGGTGAGCACAGAAGACAGTTGTGCCTTCCCGCAGTGCGAGCTCTCCACACCGGCCCATTTTTACAGGCTCCAGCCCCATCATCCTCACAACCCCACACTCCGCATTGCTGAGGGTACCATCTTCCTTCCAGAGAGAGTTTTGAGGTTCCTATACATATGAGAAGTCCCAAGTCCTCTGTTTTCTGTGGAGGAGGGTGGCAGAGGGCAGGCTCAACTCTGGCATCTCCAAAAGTTTAGGGCGAAATTACCTACCATCAGAGAAATCAGGAGTGGGTTGAAAAGAATTTTGATTCAAACAGTAATAATGAGCCTAAGACCAGGCAATCTCCATCCCTGGAAATTCTAAATACACCACTCTGCTGAGGATATTTTTATAATTTAGGGGTTTTGTGTGGGCCTGTGGAGTTCTGGGGACCTTTATGACTACCTTAGATGGAATATCATCATTCATGAACAAATTAAGGCTTTTTGAGTATTGCTGTTGTGGCTGTTCTCTTCACTATAGCAAGAAAAGTTCTGACTCCTCTTTTCTTTGTCTGTGACCCAGGCTTTGGAGAGGATTCCTATTACAGTCATATACATGCCATCACCCCACATTCTGGGGGTGCCCAACCATCTTCTACAAGGAAGAGGGAGCACGGATACAGCCAGATACCGCTCAGAACCCCCGAAGCTGGGGTGAGGGATCTGCCATCAAGTACTGAGGCTGTTTTGGTTTCCTTTGGTTTGTTCATGGTTTGGGGGCCACAAACCCAGCAAAGCTCAGGGGTTCTCCTGGCTCTGCACTCAGAAATCACTCTGGCATGACGGGGGGGGCTATACGGATAGCCAAAGAAAGAACTTGGGTTCTGAGACTGCAAGGCAAGAACACTAACCACTCTGCTCCGGTTGCATAGGCCCAAGAGGCTAGCTTGCTCCTTAATGACCCCATACTTAACATAGAAGCAAAGAAAAGGGCTGGAAAGCATAAGCTTGGGACAAGTTGGGCCGCCGCAGTTCCAGTGAAACGCCACGAGATGGCGCTGAGGGCATTTCCGTCCGTCCCAAGGTTCATTTCTCGAAGAATTTTCCACCCTTGGCTTTGCTTCATTGTTAAGTATGGGGTCATTAAGGAGCAAGCAGACCGCTTCCACAGGTGCAGCGGTAGGAGAGCAGTGTGGGTGCTTATCGTTCAAGGGGGTGACCAGGGTTTGATTTCTGCTTCAGATTTTTGTGGGGCACATAGCTTAATCTCCTCGGGGATTCCGGTGGGTTACTCCCAGCACTTACTATCTGGAGAACGAAGGGAGCAGGGGTTTGATCCCAGTCTGAAATGAGTAAGGCAAGGTTCTTTTCTTTTCTTTTTTGTTCTCTTCGTTCTGAGCAAGAAAACTTCTGAACCCACTTTGCTATGTCTGTGAACGAGCCATTTAGAAATGTTTTCTGTTATGGGCAACCCACACCCCATCACCCCACATTCTGGGGTTCCCCAACCGTCTTCTAAAAATAGCATGGAAGAAATTCCAAATCAGAATCCCCAAAGTCGCGTGAGGGGATTCGCCATCAAGGGCCTGAGGCTGATTTGTTCCTATTTTCTTGTTTGTTTGTTTGTTTGTGGTTGGGGCCACACCCAGAGATGCTCAGGGGACACTCCTGTGTCTGCACTCAGGAATCCCACCGGACACGACTGGGGCACCCTATGGAGAGCCAACGGATGGATGACGGTCCTGTGAAGGCAAAGGCAAGGGTTCTAACCCCTCAGCTACCGCTGCACTGGCTGAAGCTGCGTGCTTGATCCTTAATGACCCCAAACCTAACACTGATGCAAACCCAAGGAAGAAAGTTTGTAAAGTCCCTGAGGAGCAGCGAGATCGCTCCACAGCGCCATCTCGTGGCGTTATGGTGGAACTTCCGCGACCCAACTTTCCCAGGCTTAAGATTTCCAGCCTTTGCTTGGCTTCAGTGTTAAGTATGGGGTCATTAAGGGTCAAGCGAGCCCCTTGGGCTGCTGCAGTGGAGGAGAGCGGTTAGTGCTCTTGCCTGCAGTCACAGGCCCCGGATTCTTTCTGTTTCTCTCCACACAGCCCCACCATCAGGCAGGAGTGACTCTTGAGTCAGAGCCAGGAGAAGCCCTGAGTGTTGCTGGGTTTGTGGCCCCCAAACCATGAACAAACCAAATAAAAGCAAAAGAGCGACAGAGCCTTGATGGTGGATTCCCTCACCCCAACTTGGGGTGTTCTGAGCTGTATCTGGCTGTGTCCATGCCTCCTCTTCCTTGTAGAGGAGAGTTGGGGCACCCTCAGAACCCTCAGTTGGGGTGGTGGTGTGTGGGGTTGACTATAGCTGGAAACCTTTCCAGAGGGCTGAGTCCGACAGAGCAAAGTGGGTTCAGAACTCTTCTTGTTCAAAGTGAAGAGAACAACAACAAAATCATCTTGCCCTGGTCATGGCTAACCAGGTTCAATCCCAGGTATTCAGTGGTCCCCAGAACCTTGCGGGCCCACACCAAAGCCCCCCACCTCCCAAAAATCATCACTGCCAGAGTTATAGTACAGTGGGTAGGGCATTTGCCTTGCATGCAGCTGACCCTGGTCAAATCCCCGGCATCCTTATGGTCCCCCAAGCACCACCAGGAGTCATTCCTGAGTGCAGAGCCTGGAGTAAACCCGAGTATCGCTGGGTGTGACCAAAAAGGAAAAAAATCCTAGGCAGAATTGATGTATTTAGAATTTCCAGAAGATATTGCCCAATCTTAGGCTCACTATTCCTGTGTTAAAATTCTTCTTAACCCACCCCCAGTTCCACTGACGGCAGGTATCTTCACCCCAGACAACTGGAGATGCCAGAGTTGAATCTGGCCTTTGCCACCATCCTTTTGGAGAACTGAAGACATGGGACTTCTCATGTGTCCAGGAACCCCAAAACTCTCTCAGGAAGGAAAATGGCACCCTCAGAACTGTGGGGTGCTGGGGTGTGGGGCTGAGGGGTTGGAGATCTTGTGAGCTGGGTTGGTTTGGAGGGACGGTCCTGCAGCAAGGCACAGTCTCTCCTGTGTCACCCTGTTCGCTCCCGGGCAGCTGGCCCTGGAGCACTGCTCACTGGGTGTCCCTCCACACTGAGAGTGAGTGGGGCTTGCCACAGGCAGCCCGGACCCCCAGACACTTCACCATTTTAGTTTATTCTCTAACCCGAGGCCCAGCAGGGCGCAGCAGGGCCGGAAGATGCTGGACTCTCTCATCCCCTCCAACCCTTGGTGGGTGTTAGCGAGTCAAATCCACCAGAGGCGCCTCCTCTTGGCCCACGGATGCCTCGAGAATGAAGGCAGCACCATTGGGATCCAAGTCAGTCCCCAGCCCCCACTCCACCCCACCCGGTCCACACCTCCTGATCTGGCCCAGTGATCAGGGAGGGGGTAGGAGGCAGGGGTGGGGCAGCATCCGGAGTGGGGCTGAGGCAGTGGGGAGGGGGCCCACACAGCTCTTCCAGGGGACTCAGTTCCTTCTGGAGTCCGACTTTGGTTCCTACACTCGGGGACCCCCTGCCCTGCTCCTCCAAATGTCAGGGGAAGCCAATGAGCAGACTCTGTCCAGCAGGAGAGAATCCAGTGGTCAACAAGGAAGTCTAGAAGCACCAGAGTTTTGGGGGGACAGGTCGGGAGACAGGGGGCCCGAATGATGGCACAGGGGGGAGGGCACACAGTCTGCACACAGCAGACCTGGCTCGATTCCCGGTATCCCATAATGTTCCCCTGAGCATAACTAGGAGTAATTCTAGGATACAGAGCCAGGAATCAGCCCTGAGCATCACATTGAGGGTGTAGCCCAAAAAGAAGAAGAAGAAAATGATCTTCACACACACACACACACACACACACACACACACACACACACTTAAAAAATATCCAGCTGAGCCTCTCTCAACTCTGAGATTCTGCAGTCTATTCCTGCTGCTGGCACACTTGTCCCTGTGCCCAATCATTGCTCAGACCTCTGTCCTCTGTCCCCTTGTCCCTGAGGGGACTATAGGTCTTTCTGGCCCACCTGCGTCCCAACGCCATGACTGACCTTCTTCCATGGTTGGAAGGAGCTGCACCAGCTTCCTGGCTTCTCCCTGGACCATGAGGCCCGTTTCACCTGAGGGACGCAGGGGGTCAGTGAGCACAGGCTCTGGGCGCCTCCCACCAGCATCGGTATTTTGTCGGGGGGGTGGGGGTGCGGGAGGGTCAACCTCCTAAGCAGTGCTCAGGGGCTTGGGGCCCCTCCTGGTGAGAGTTGGTTGCTCGGGCCTTGAGGTGCTGAGGGCCGCCAGGGCCACACCTGTGTGTGGGGACGAGGCAGTGCCCTGGACCCAAACTCGGTCATTGCAGGGGCAAGGCCTGCGCCCGCCTCCTGAGCTGCCTCCCCAGTCCCAGGCTTTGACTGTGTGTGCTCTGGTGGCAGAGGTGGTGGGAAGGCATTCAAGTGTCCCTCATAGCCCTGAGCACCACGTGATGTGGTCTCCAAACCCCTAAAAGTGGCCGAATATCTATTTTGCTTCCAGCTTCCTATTGGTTCTGGGTTGCTGGAGGTCTGACCTTCCAGCACTTTCTAATCTGCAGCCATTTGGTAAAAGCAGAGGCACTCTTAATTGGATAAACATTTTTTTTGTTTTGTTTTATGTGATAGATTCATTCCTGAATCTGTAGGGTTTTGACAAATGAATGAACCACTTCCACACAAAATTCAAATGCTTAACAGGTAAATTTTTATACATGTAAGTCAGCCAAGGGAAAGGAAACAGTCCATTGCCTGCCCCAAAGTCCAAGCATCTCCTTCTGCCCGTGTACGACGTCACTTGTCCTGTCCCGTGATGGCCGGTCCTGAGTACGATGGCCTGGTCCGGTCCCTCGCCGTCTGCTCGTCTCCAGTGCTCGATGGCCTGGTCTTGTCTCTGCACCTTTCTTTGTCCTGGTCTGAAATCTGTCCCGTGTCCCCCCCTAGTGGGCCCTGCCGCTTCTCTCGCTGGGCCTGTCCAGGACTGTCCCCCACAAGCTCCCTGGCCCCTGAGCTTCCCATCGTCTCTATTCAGTCACGTACACGTGGGCGCGGACCTTTGCTACCCTGCTCTCTCTGTGGGGGTGAGGGGTAAAGAGAGTGTTGCCCAGCTTGGGAGAGCAGGGGGTGTTCCTGTTACTTGCTACTTTGTCCCCTCCCCCCTATCCCGCCCCAGGTCTCCATGAACTGCTGTGATAGGATAATATTACAGCAAGCAAGACTGAGAACAACCCGTTAAAGCAATAAGTTTTCCTGGTGGCTTCAACCCTCCTCACCTATACACATACAATCCACAGGCAGCTGCTACCCACAATTCCTTTCAGGATCAAGAGCAAAGTTCCATCTTCTGAATGGAATTCCTGCTGACAAAGGGGGTGCTGAGTTCTTTGGGGGCCCCGCATTCCCTGACTAGGGTGGGACCATGTAGTTGACCCTATTTACAGCAGCTGAGCCAGTTGACCTGACAGCGAGCAGGTCAGATGCCCTCTGGAGTTGCAGGACTTGGGGCGACAGGCAGAAGGAGGGGAACTGCGGTAAAGTAACTGATGACGGGTAGAACACTGGGAGATCGGAAATCAGCTTGTGGGGGAACTTGGCCAAGTGCAGGAGCCAGGACCCCTCAGGGGGCTGGAGCAAGTGTTTCTGGACCTCTAATGAGCGGGGAGCCCGGGTGTCCTGGGGATTGTTGGGGAGCACAGATCTCTCAACTCTGACATATGCACCTCCAAAGTTAGTCTGTGGGGCCAGAGGGACAGTACAGCGGGTAAGGCATGTGCCTGGCACACAGTCAGCCTGAGTTGGATCCCCCTCGAGCACCCCGGGAGTAATCCTTGAGCTAGGAGCCAGGAGTTACCTCAGAGCACGAATGGTGTGGCCCCAAAACAAACATCAATCAAACCCTATTCTTTTTCCACTCAAAACGGAAATGACTGAGGAAATAAGAGTCTGCGAGCATTGTGGGGGTCCTTGATAGCCTCCCCTGGTGAGATTGGGGTACAGGGAAAGTCACCCTCCCTTTCTCCATGCCCTTGGGATAACGCTTGACGTTTCCTCCCACTTAGGATGGGGCGGGTGCCCCCACTATCTGCCTCAGTGGGTAAGGCCTTGACTGAGTCTGCTGCTTGTGCCCTTTGGATCGACCTCTGTGCTCCCTGACCTGCCCTCCTGTCCCCTAACATCCCAGGATGTGACTGCCACCCTTTGGGGTCCCCACACAAAGCTTTGAACTGTCTTAAGGAGTTGAGAGCCACAGTCAGAGGGACTGTCCTTGGCAGAAGCCCCTTCTGTCCTTCCAAATGACAGTGTGGCAGTAAAGAGAATATATACTCATACAGTTGTAGACCAAAAGACAAAAAAATAATTTTTTTCTGAACTTATATTTAAGAGGAGAATCCAAGGGCTGAGGGGGTGGAGAGTAGGAAGAGGCAGATGACGCAGAGGGGGGTAACAGGACAGGCCTCAAATACATTGGGGGTGCAGAGGCATGAGATATCTATCTGTATACAGGACCAATAAAAACTAACAGCCTGTGATCCAAAGCACAATAAGCAAACTTCAAAATGTGCTTGTCAAGGAGGCAGGATGGCAGACGGGAGAGAAACTGGGGGTCCCAGGGAAGGAGAGTTGTCACGGGTGATGGGTTTGTGGCTGGAAGACTATGCCTGAAACTCAGTCAGGAATAAATGTGTAAATCAAAGCCCGGTATCTACATATGCACACAGGCCTGTCTTCTCTACTCTCCATCTGTCATTGTTTTCTGGAGGGTTGATCCTTTTTTTTTTTTTTTTTTTTTTGGAGTTGTAAGGAAAGCTGTTTTAATTTGATGCACTAATGGTAGCAGATATTTACATTATTCTTGCATTTACGTATGACAATGTTTACAAACATTTTTCAGGAATAGCTGGTGATAGTATGCCTTAGACAGCAAGAAGATAAAGTTAGTCACCTAAATTTGATCCTGTCTTCTGGGGCCGGAGCAATAGTACAGCAGGTAGGGCGTTTGCCTTGCACGAGGCCGACCGGGGTTCGATCCCCGGTATCCCATATGGTCCCCCAAGCACTGCCAGGAGTAATTCCTGAGTGCAAAGCCAGGAGTAACCCCCGGGCATCGCTGGGTGTGACCCAAAAAGAAAAAAATTTATCCTGCCTTCTAGTATTAAAAATTAGATGAAATCCTTTGCTGCTTAACACTTACAATATTGATTGTGACTGTCCCTCTAAAAGTCTTCTCTCTGCTACTATCAAAAGCCTTGGAATTAGGGATGTTTTTCAGCAGTAGAGCACATTCTTTGTATCTGTGAGGTCCTGGGTTCATTCCCTGGAACCAGAGAAAGACCAAACCCAAACCATAAGCGGATGCCTAAACTCTAATGCCTAGGATGATGTAATGTTAATGTAACACAGTAGCCGCTGTACCTGGTAGTAGCTGTGGTGTCCTCTTACAGTCCAGCAGTCCTGCTGTTCCCTAGGAGTTTGTTCTGTGTGCATGTTCCTCTTGATTTCCACAGCAGATACCAATACAGTATGAGTCGACTTAATGTTCAACTGCAATAATCATCTAGAATTAAATTTTGTTTCAGTCATAGGTGTCCTTGTGCTTTTGTTGTATATGTTTTTAAGTTGGTAGTTACTAATTAGATTATCTTTTTTTTAGTATTGGGTACCCTGTGGTGACTTTGGGCTTTGGCTTCAAAAGTTATGTAAGCTACAAAATGTGGTTAAGGAAACAAAAGGAAGTGCAAAAAGAGAATGAATTTTACATGCAGCTTCTTCAACAGGCCCTTCCACCAGAGCAACAGATGCTGCAGAAACAAGAAAAGGAGGCTGAGGAAGGTAGGTCTTTACTCTAACACTGTCATCTCAATAGATACTGTCTCTCAGTAGAACTTTTTTTCCAGAAAAGTTGCTAGATCTTTAAAAAGTTGCTAGATTTTCTTCTTTTCTTTTTCTTTCTTTAGCCATTTAGGAGAACTGCTTTGTTTGTGATTTTTTAAATTTTGTTTTTGGAACATATCTGGTGATGCTCAGTGGTTTTCTCCTCGCTTTGCACTCAGGAATTATTCCTTGTGGTGTTTGAAGCATCATGTGGGATGCTGGGGGATTGAACCCTGGTTGACTGTATGCAAGGCAAGCAACCTCCTTGCTGTCCTATCTCTCCAGCCCCTGTTTCATTCAAGTTTATATCAACTATGGGTGATGTTTTCTACGTACTATCTGAAGACCATGTTTTTTTTTTAATTTATTTATTTTTAATTAGAGAATCACCGTGAGGGTACAGTTACAGATTTATACACTTTTGTGCTTATACTTCCCTCATACAAAGTTTGGGAACCCATCCCTTCACCAGTGCCCATTCTCCACCACCCGTATGGAGGGTTGATCCTTTGTGCAGTAGGACACATTAAGTCCGCCCGTGAAGGAGTGACCTCACCGTTGTAGTAGCAAGGAGGCTCTTCCGGGATGCTCAGCATAGCAGGCGGGACTCAGGAGCCCTAGAGCTGAGTTAGGGCGAGTCAGTTCATCTCAGTCAGTTCGTCTGAGTATATATTATTGTTAATTTTTTATGATTTACAAATGTATTCAAGAACTTATTCAAATTGATTCAGAAAGGCTCTGGCATGAGTCCCGGGATCCTGCCCCTCTATGCCTCTCCCTCCTTACCCCACGTAAATGCACAGCCAGGATCTCCTGTTGGTATACAACATCCCATAATCTCAGGCCTAGCTAGGCCTGGATGTAAAGGACAGTTTCTGTTCTTGTTACTGTTACTTTAAATGACTGTTACTGTTTCCGTTGGCTAAGTTAATTTGCATATTCAGCCTATGTGGCTGAATATCACTGGCTAGTACATTAACCTAATAAATAAAAGGAGGTTGAATAGGCTGCTCTCCGGCAGGCCATAACACAAAATCCTCCAGAGGCAGTCATGTGATCCTTCCCAAAAAAGTATATTTCTTCTGCCAGTGAAATGTCTCAGACTGTCAAGTAAAACTGCAACATTGTTGCAACAATCTCCCTCCACTCACATGGGTGTGCTTGGAAAAGGGTCCCACAGCTTTCGTCCAAGCCACCCCACGATGCATTTTGCTCCCCGGGGCCCTGTGTGTGCTCCAGAGGCATATCGCGAAAATCCCCTGAAAGCCTCCCCGACCACATTTCAGAGCGCCCTGTTCTGCCTCAACTATATGCCAGAGGCTCCTGGGTGGAGCCAAGCATGCCCGTCCCGCACCCGATATGCGGTTCCTCAGGCTCCTGCAATTGAAGGTCCCGTAGCCATCAGCAGAGCCCTTCCCAATAGCTCTGTGGTTCTCTGGTCGGACACAGCCGAGCAGCCCATCCTCACCCCTGCAACTGCACCCCATCCACGTGAGAGCAGTCCGCGCCCCTCAATAGCAATCCAAAAAAAGAAAAAAGAAAAAGACAGCAGACAGTAAAGTGGACAGGCACTTACTTGCCTTACAGCTGGGTTCAATCCCCAGCACTCCTGAGCACTGTCAGGAGTGAGCACTGAGCACAAAGCCAGTCCTGAGCAACCGCTGGGTGTGGCCCCCAAACAAAAATAAACAAAATCAAACAGCCCCTTGAGTTGTGCAGAAACCACGAGAGCTGAGCCGGGCCCACCAGGACCCCCTAACTCCATCCCACCCAGATAGAGTCCTGCCTGCAGGAGGAGGACCCCCGTACCTCACTTGGCACCTCTTACACTGACACCCTGTTCCCCCCACACACTGGCTGCCGGGTTGCCTGAGCAGAACCAGCAGAGCAGGATAACCCACCTGTACCCCTCCCCGAAAGCACACGAGAAGGAGGAAAACCCCCTGCTGAGCAGTTTCTGAACCCCTTGACCTGGCCCTCTGCACCGTTGGGTGACGGGGAGCTGGTCCCAGCCTGACACCCCATCTGGATCCCGTGAGGGATCTGTGCGTGTGAAGGACCCCAATGACAACGTCATTTTCAAGGCCACAAATACCCAGTGCCCTGTGAGCGACCATGGGTGGCGGCGCGGAGCCTGAACCAGACTGACCTCCCACCCCAAAGCCTTCCTAGAGCGCTTGAGTGACGGGCCCCTATGTCCTTCACCACCCCTCCCCCCAGGCTGTTTATGAAACGTTCTTCTCCCCACTGCCCTGTGTTTGCTGGACACATCACAAGGGGCCAGTCTGGCCCACCTCTCTCCTGTCCCATGCATCGTGTGCAAGAAGAACCCAACACCCTCGTGGGACCCACGGTGAGATGTATCTCTCTCACCGTGAGCGGAACTGGCAGAGCTGACACTGACCCAGGTGCCTGCGAAGGAAGCACCCACACCCTCGCCAGAGCCATTTCTTGTTTGTTTGGGGGGCCACACCAGGCGATGCTCAAGCCTGACTCCTGGCTCTGCAGTCAGTCAGGACTCTAGCTTGAGATAAAATGGGATGCCAGGAACTGCAGTGCAGTTGGTCACGTGCCAGGTAAACGTCCTACCCACCGTGCAATCTCTCTGGCCCTTCAACTGCCCCCCCTTTTGTCAATAAAACAAAAATACAGGGCTGGAGACAAAGTCTATTGGTTAGAGCATTGCACGTGGCTAGCCCGAATGAGCTCTGACATGCTAGGTGGTCCCCAGAGCCCACCAGGAGTGATCCCTGAGTGAACAGCCAGCCCCGAGCATCGCCGGATATGGCTCAAAAGAATAAAAATGATAAGAAAAAAAGCTGAAAAAGGAACCTTTCGTGCACAGTTGGTGCTGGGACAGAGCAGACCCCTC
Organism: Sorex araneus; assembly: GCF_027595985.1. NCBI lineage: Eukaryota > Metazoa > Chordata > Mammalia > Eulipotyphla > Soricidae > Sorex > Sorex araneus. The sequence continues at coordinate 248,139,519 of NC_073303.1, forward strand.
CAGCCCCACATGGATCCCACCCAGGTGCCTGCAAGAGGGACCCCAACGCCTCTGCTGGAACCTAAGACCCTCTTTCCGCCGCGCTCTGTGCTGGTCTGAGCTGAGTGGTCTGGCCTGAGCCGTGCCCAGCTCGTGTGCAATCCGGGTGCGCATGAGGGAAGGACCCCAACTCCTTCGCCAGAGCCACATTGGGAAACAGTTTCCGCCCAAGTGCTCTGTGAGCACAGCGCTGGACCCACACGTACACACATGTGCCTCCATATGTGCCAGTAAGGTCCGAGCCATCACCTATTATGTATTTTGTTAATTAATTATATATTGTTGGGCAGTTACTGCCACAACTAACGATGCTCAGGGCTGACTCCTGGCCCTACACTCAGGAATCACGCCTGGTGGCTCTCAGAGGACCCTGTGGGATGCCGGGAACCGAACTCAGGTTGGCTGTGTGCAAGGCCAGCACCCTCTCCGAAGGATTATCGCTCAGGCCCCCTCGCCATAACCGTGTCCGAACTCTCTACTCCCCCATGCTCTGTGGTTTGCTGGACTGGCTCAGTAAGGCCCCCAGATCCCTCCCAAGGACCCCTCTCAGGATGCTGAGTGCAGCGGGGCTACCTGAGCGGAACTGGCCATAATCCGACATCCCAAAGGTATCCCAGACACTGAGGGAAGGACCCCGACAATCAGGACAGAGGCATTTCGGAACAAAATTCTGCATGCACTGGAGCCGCTCTAGCCCAGCTGGCACCACTCCTGCCCCACCCAGGGGGGACACTTGACCGTCGAGAGGAGGACCCCAGGGTCCTCGCTGGTGGCTTTCAGACACACCAGCATGTGGTGAGCGTGGGAGAGCAGGGCCAGAGCCAGTCCAGTCTGAGTGTCCAGCTGCATCCCACTGCGGATGGCGGGGAGGATCCCGGCACCCCCATCTTACCCGCGCTCCAGGTGCTGGAGTAGCCAGAACTGAGCCAACCCCGGCTGGGCACCCCACAGCTCTGCAGTCCAGGTGCGGGTGACTGAAGCACCCCAAAGCCCTAGGCAGAGCCTTGTCGGAAAGGATTCCCCCACCCTACCCTCAGTGATCTGAGCACTCGAGGACCACCTAAGCAGAGATGGTGCTGCCCAACCCTCACCTGTGCCCACCACAGCCAGGGACACGTGGGAGAAACTTCTCCGTGCACACCCAGGGCCGCTAAGGATGCCCTCTGAGCACCCGTTGCCCACTGGGAAAAACTGCCTGTTGGAGGAGATCCCAGCCCCCCACCCCAACACTATCCTGTCAGCTGTGTGCAAGGAAAAGATCAAGACCCCTTTGCAGAGACTCCCTGACTCGGTGCTCTTGGGGTCCTGGGGTCCCATGCCAGTTTAGCAGCTGCACTCTGGGTTGAGAGAACACTCTGGTGCCCTAAAGTCTTTACTCCTGCCCCATCTGGGGCGCCAGCGAGTGCAGAGCACGTGTGTTCATAATTCAAAGCTCAACTGGGACTGGAGAGCAGTTGTCAGTTGAGTCAGTTGAGTCAAAGAGAGTAAGTAGGAGCAGAGTTGCTCAGCAAAGGCTACAGAAGAGCTGAATATAAAAAGTATGTGGTGTGTGTGTGTGTGTGTGTGTGTAGACCTTAGAATTGTATTATAGTTAAGTTAATTTGTTTGTACCAATATTGGCATTCCTGATCTTTTTTTTTTTTTTTTTTTTTTTGCTTTTTGGGTCACACCTGGCGATGCACAGGGGTCACTCCTGGCTTTGCACTCAGGAATTACCCCTGGCCGTGCTCAGGGGACCATATGGGATGCTGGGATTTGAACCCGGGTCGGCTGCATGCAAGGCAAACGCCTTACCCGCTGTGCTATCTCTCCAGCCCCGGCATTCCTGATCTTATCATCCAGTGTGGAGAGCGTCCACGGGACCGTGCTTCGTGGACACCTGTTTCTTGTTAATTGCACCTTGCTTCGTAGACAACACCTGATAAGGAAACAGGATGTCTTGTCACGCCCAGGAGCTGTAACTAGTCTATCAGCTGCAGACACTTGGCCGTAAACAAGCAGTGAGAGGTATATAGGGGAAGCTGCCTAGCTAGTCGGTTCGCCCTCGTTCCTCACCTCGTTCCTCCCCTCGTTTTTCCTCCTCGTTTTTCCTCTTTCCCTTTCCCCTTCTTCCCTAATGCATGAGAAGGTCCCTGAATAAATCGCTGCAAGAAGAATCTCCGGGTTGCGTGTTTCTTCGCTGGTGGAAGCGGCGCGCGACAATCCACCACTATTTCACTTCACCTCAAACAAATCCAACTTTTTTTGCTTTTCCTTTGTGCAGGGGCCTGGACCATGTGCCAGAAATCCAATCTGGGGCTCCAGTGTGCAGAGCACGTGTGTTCCAGCAGAGTGGGAGACTAACACCCAAGAATTGTAGAAATAAGTACCAGGAGGTTGACTCCATGGCTTGGAGGCGGCCTCACATTCTGGGGAAAGGGCAACTCAGAGAAGGGATCACCAACTTTAATGCAGTCGAAGGCCATGTGGGGAAGGGAATTGCGGGCTGAATGAGGGTTAGAAACTGAGCACAGTGGCCTCTCAACACCTTTATTGCAAAACACAACAGCTAATTAGAGAGAGAGAACAGAAGGGAATGCCCTGCCACAGTGGCAGGGTGGGGTGGGGGGAGATGGGATTGGGGAGGGTGGGAGGGATGCTGGGTTTACTAGTGGTGGAGAATGGGCACTGGTGAAGGGATGGGTTCCCGAACTTTGTATGAAGGAAGCATAAGCACAAAAGTGTATACATCTGTAACTGTACCCTCACGGTAACTCACTAATTAAAAATAAATAAATTTAAATTAAAAAAAAGAATTCTGTCACTCAGGGCCATTCAAGAATTTTGTTCAAAAAGCAGAAGAAAACTAAGGACAATTCCATTCAATTACACAACAAGAATTACAGAATAAGAATTGAGTCGCACAAGAAACCCAATTGGGAACCTAGAGACATAGAGTTATCGCTTGCCCCAGTGGATGATGGAAAAGTCACAGAAGACCTTAGAGCTCATCCAAGGAAATGAGAGTAAGGCCAGTGGCAGAAAACCAAAGCCCTGGACAGAGCCATGTTGGAAAGGAATCCCCTGGCCCCACCCTCAGTGATCTGAGCACTCGAGGGCCACGTAAGCAGAGACGGTGCTGCCCAACCCTCACCTGTGCCCACCACAGCCAGGGACACACAGGGGGAGCTTCCCTGTGCCCTCCCAGGTCGATAAGGATGCCCTCTGAGCACCCGTGTGTCCAGCGGGGCAAACTGTCAGGCAGAGCAGATTCTGGGCCCCCAACCCCCAACACTATCCTGTCAGGTGTGTGCAAGTGAAAGATCAAAACCTTTTGCAGAGACTCCCTGAAAACTCGGTGCTCTTGGGGTCCTGGGGCCCCATGCAAGTTTGGCAGCACTGCTACGTGTTGAGAGAACACTTTGGTGCCTGAAATCTTCACTCCTGTCCAATCTGTGGCTACAGTGTGCAGAGCATGTATGTTGCAGCCCACAGAGCCATCGCCCCGGCCCTAAACAAAGACTAAGAATTCTGTCACTAAGGGCCACTCAAGAATTTTTTCTCAAAAAGCGGAAAACAACACAACACCATTGAATTGCACAACACAAACCCAATTGGCAACCTAAAGACATAGAGTTATCGCTTGCCACAGTAGATGAAGGAGAAGTCACAGAAGACCTTAGAGCTCATCTGAGGAAGTGAGAGTAAGGCCAGGGTCAGAAAATCAAAGATAATGTCGTTGAGTTGAACAACAAGAACCCAACTGGGAAGCTCGAGACTCAGAGCTGTGGCTATCGCTTGCCCCAGTGGATAAAGGATAATTCAAAGACCTTTCAACTTACTCAGAAAGTGAGCGTAAGTCCAGTGTCAGGGTTGGATGGAGCAGAAGGAAAGAGCATCTTCCAGGAGGGGAGGCCTTGTCTCTCATGGATCCTTCTACTCAGGAGGGAAATGGTTGAGAAAGACGTGACTGCTTTGGAATGAGAACGTTTCACACTAGAGTTTGAGTTTCTTTCTCTTTTTTTTTCATTTTGGGTCACACCCAGTGATGCTTAGGGGTTCTTCCTGGCTCTGCACTGAGGATTCACTCTTGGCGATGCTCAGGGGGTCCCGTGAGCAGTCGAGGATCAAACCCTGGTTGGTCACATGGAAAGGGAAAGCCCCTCCATGCTGGCCTTTGCTCTGGCTTGGGCTGTGACAGCTGATCAAGCCTAATCACTGTTGCCCCTTCCTGGGCAGCCTGGGGCTTGTAACGGGGACAAAGCCAGAGGACCACTGGTTTCCTGGGAGGCGCTGCAGCTGCTAGGAGCACCCCAAGGCTGGAAGTCCTTGAAGCTAGAGTTTCCCCCTCCTAGAACCCAAGTCCTTGCCTTGAGGAAAGGCACGCTGGTGACATCTGACACTGAACGAAACCCAATTAGACCTTGAGGCAGGTCCCCAAGGCAGTGCGTGATCTGAAAGCTGTCCTAAGACCCACTGTGCACAGGGAACTTCCACTTCTTTGCAGGGAACACCCCTTCCTGGAACCTGTTTGAGACATTTGCGGAGGGAGGTTGTTTTGTTGTATTTTGGGATTCATGTTTTCTTGGAGTGGGGGAGGTGGAGTGTATACCCCGAAGTGCTCAGGACTCCTGGCTCTGTGCTCAGGTGGCTCAGAAGACCCTACAGGATGCTGGGGATGCAACCTGGTCAGCCACATTGAGGCCAGCACCCTACCCGCTGTACTGTACTCACACCAAGTTATCCTTCTCGTTTTCTCTGTTTTTTCCTGTTTGTTTATTGGGGGGCCACACCCGGCTATGCTCCTTGTTTGAGCAACTTGAAGTCACTGTTCGGTTGCTGGGTGGAGAACAGACCTGTCAGGTCAAGCAGTTCTGGTCCACCCAAGAGCCCCTGTTGCGCTTCCTTGTCAGGACCTGGACTGAGCAGGAGCTCTCATCTCCAGGGAGAGGGAACTCAGGGAGACTCCCCCTGCCCGGAGCCACCCCTTGGGAGGTGGGAGGCTGTGAAAATCCCCACTCAGAGGCCCAGGAACTGCTCCTCGACTCAGCCCAGCACCTGTTTCTCAGGTGGGGTCACAAACTGCCCTGGATCCGAAGCAGCCACAATCCCGAGATGGAAACAGATATTGGGCCCTTGAAATTTTCTCTCTACTCAATGGGGCACCAGGGGGAAAAAAGCTTCTGCTGGACCTGGAGCCCCCACCAGTCCAGGGCTGAGAATTCAGAGCCCAGTGGTGGCGTCATGCGTCAGGGACCAGCAGCCACCAGACCTGCAGCCTCTGGGCAGCGCTGCAGACTCACCCCTTCCCAAGGCCGCCTGAAGCCTGCTGGATCCCAGGCCTTGGGGGCAGTAGCCAAGGCTGGACTTGAATCACCTTAGGCAGCATCTGAAATCACCCCCTGGCAGAGATGGAAGCGTCTAGGCAGAGACTAAGGGAAGCACTGGACATTTAAAACTTCTCTCAAAGCAGAGCAGAACCAAAAATGCCAATTCTTTTTGTTTGGGCACAGATTTGACACTTGTTGGTTCTCTTAAGAAAATAATCTTTACCACTTGCTCAGAAAACGCAAAACCTAAATGAATCATTCTCTCTCCTCCCTAGGAGAGACCCAGATCAACATCTCCTTTGTAGAGATGTAGGCACCATTCAGGGTTTTCTTTGAAACCCAAAGCCCTAAGTTACTGCCTATGTATTCCCTAGTTAACAGAAAGGTACAAATCTAAGACATTCATGAAAACAGCAAAACCCACATCAACCACTTTTTCTGTTAGAACCGAGACCCAAATGACCACCTTTGCAAGGATGCAGGAATAACGTCACTGCTTTGGAAAAGAACCAAAGTAGCCAGTCTTCTTGTCAGGGAGTTTTTAAAAAATGAAGTAAACATCTTTAAAAGCTCATTTCCCATTCCCCCAACTTCTTGTTGGTGAGGCCTAGAGCTGCTGCCATTTTAAACTATTTTCTAGATATATCCCTCGGGGCAACAGCTTGGTTGTCAATACTGCCTTCCTTGAACAAGGCCCTTCGTCACATCCTGAATCCAGTGCACTTCTTCCCCACCCCAAGGATTTCATGAAACCACAGCGAGATCAGGAGCTGCTAAGGCAATTGCCTGGAACAGAGCTGACCCCGGATCCATCCCAGCATCCATAAGGGGACCCTGAGCCAGCCAGGAGTGATCCCTGAGTGCAGAGCCAAGTCAGCCTTGAGCACCACTGGGCGGATAGCCCAAAAACCAAACTTTGAAAAACCACAGAATGAAATAGCACAATCGTGATCCTTGTCCCAGAGAATTTTCCCCCGGGATCCTGCAGTGGCCACTGAAGTGGGCTTTCCCGAGGGCATTCATTCTGAGTTGTGGGGTAAGACAGACCCGATGACTCAATTTTCCATTTGTCTAGAGAGCTCAACCTTGCGGTGTTCTCACATTCAAGGTTTGACACTGGACTATCTGATGTGGGAACGAAAACTGAGATGGGGCTGAGGCTGGGATCACGGCACCCAGCTGAAGAGGAGAAGGAGAATACTGAGAATAGTTGGGGGTTCTGGCTGTTTCTCAAAGGCGACCATGTCTCTGCTCATCTGGGGCTTTGTCTTCCATGTTGGCCAATTTATGTAGGACAGAACTGACAAAGTCCAAGTTTTTCTTCCCCCACTTCTCGGTTTAAAGAGGGCAGGGAAAGTGCTACCTTGGAAATCCTGCCCTTGTTTTTCTCTGCGGTGATGACACAGGTCACTATGTTCAAGTCCACTGTCTCTCTGGTCTGCATCCAAAAGTCCCTGAGGGATGGTTAACTCCAGACACCAAGACGTGGTCCCACAACAGTGGATTTGTCCCTCAGCATGTGGTTCCTGAGGACTGCATGAAAGAACTGCAGATAGAATTAAGAAGCTGAAGCAGCGCGAGATCACAGTGCAATTCCCTGAAACGCTCCAGCTCTTGGAGGGACGGGCTCCGGAAGCCTGTGTGATGGAAACCTAATCATGCACAGTTTTGTAAGGGTCTATCTCACAGTGATTCAATTCGAAGGAAAAAAATCAAAAGAAGAGATCCAAATCACATAAAAAATTTAAAATAATAAATGAACAATTTAAAACAAATAAACAATTCAGGTTCTTTCCTGATTTCAGGTTTCTCTATCCACCTCCAGGGGGCTGTGATGTCACCTGCTGCCAGATGCCCCGTCTGCTTTAGTATGTCGTTTGTCTGGTACCTGTCACCTGCCAGCCTCCTGGTTGGATGTCTACGATGCTGTCAGTTCAGCCTCTCCAGTTCCTGCTCTGGCATCTGCAGCTGCAGTCCTGTCCTCTGTGTCTCCTCGGTGGCCCCGCTGCACCGAATCTGTCCCTGCAGTTCCCGTTCCCTATGGCTTTGTACCAGCCACAAGCACTGGGGCAGAACATTTGCTAGTCCTGCAGGAGCGGGGAAGGATGGCCGGCTTGGGGGCTGCCTGTCACCAGCTGCCATATCTCACCCCCTCCCGCCCCCCAAGACCTACTTGTACCTAATTTGTCTTCTGCGGGCCAGGTTGAAAGTGACTTGTTAAAGGAACGAAGTGACCTGGCCCCGCCTCACCTCCCCTTGTCACTCCACTCACACCATCACAGTCATAGTCGGGGCGGCCTTGGCCCTTACGAGCCCGTCAGCCTCTGTCAAACCTTGACAGAGCAATGGCAAATGCCTGCAGTGGTGACAGAGGGTAGCTGTATTCCAGCATGAACTGATTCTTGATACCGTGCTCAAGCTGCATGACCACACGGGAAGCTGGGAAGGAAAGACATGAGGCCATTAGGACACGGTGTAGGTGGGCTGGAGGAAAGCCTGTATTGAAGAGATAGAAACAAAATCTCAGGCTGGAGCCATACGACAGTAGGTAGGACATTTTGCCTTGCATGCGGCCGACCTGATTTGGATCCCATGCATGCCATAGGGTCCTCCAAGGCCCACCAGGTTTGATTCCTGAGAACAAAGAAGGAGTAACCCCTAAGTAGGGCCAAATTTGGCCCATAAATCAAATAAGAATGAAAAAAAATTCTCCTCTACACATTTATTCATCAGCAGTTTACTCTGAAACGGGAAACCTGAAAGATGAGAGGGGAGAATCTCTAAATCTCGGCATGCCTCAGCACAAACTAGGAGAAACTCAAACTAGGAGAGAGACCTGTGGGGAGAGTGTTTGCCTGGCATGCAGACGAACCTGGTTTGATCCCGGCATCCCATAGGGTCCCATAAGCACCACCAGGAGTGACTCCGTGCAGAGTGCGGAGCCAGGATGAACCCCTGAGCACCTCCAGGTGTGACCCAAAAAGCAAAGAGGGAAGGTCACACTGGTGGTATTGGTGTTGGAACACTGTATACTTGAAACAACTGTATTATGAGCAAACTTGTAAGTCACGGTGTTTTAGTAAAATATATTTTAAAAATCAAAAGGGAACCAAATAATAAATCATTTTTTCTACATTTGTAAAGAACTGTACAAGAAGGGTTAAAAATTATATTTTTTACCAGAATACTCTTTGCTAGTAATGCTATTATTATTATTATTATTATTATACATATTAATAGAATGGAAGTTAGCCTGGTTTTGGATTTGGTTTGGGGGGTCACACCTGGAGGTACTCAGGGGTTAGTCCTGGCTCTGCACTGAGGAATCACTCCTGGCAGGCTCTGGAACATATGGAATAGCAGGAATTGAACGTGAGTCAGCTACATGCAAGGCAAGTGGCTTACCCACTGTACTATCACTCCAGCCCTGAAAGTGACCTATTTTAAAAACATGCATGGTTCGTTTGTGGAATATATATATATATATATATATATATATATATAATGTATAAAAGTAATATCCAAGAGTTGCATGTCCTTCTCTCCCAGAGGAGAGCCTAACGTGACACTTTCCATAACCATGCTGCCAGACCCCACGCCAGGCTGTTTCATTCAGGGCGCCCCAGAGGGGATGGGGGAGATCCACCCCCACCCCAAGGGACCCAACCCCAGCAGCCATAAATGTCCAGAAACAACTGCCGCCCTGCTCACAGCCACTCTCCACATGCTCGAGGCAAGCCTCACGCATGAGTGAAACTATTCCTGGACCACCCGGTTGCATTTGCAACTGTGCGACACTTCAAGCCACACACCACCAAGAGTACTCCAAGAGTACTGCACCACACTTGATGGGGTTCAAAGTAGGAGGCAACTAATCTTAAGAGGGAAATAGGATAACATTGAAAAAAATATACGTAGGATAACATTGGTTTGTCATTTCTGCCCCGCCACAGGGAACTTAGGTTTATTGGGTTACTCCCATACAGTGCTCCCATTCCTCTGTGTTTCTTTGTAACCTCATTCTTTTTTTATTTTTATTTTATTTTATTTTATTTTTGCTTTTTGGGTCACACCCAGCGATGCTCAGGGGTTACTCCTGGCTTTGCACTCAGGAATTACTCCTGGCGGTGCTTGGGGGACCATATGGGATTCCAGGGATTGAACCTGGGTCGGCCGCGTGCAAGGCAAACGCCCTACCCACTGTGCTATCGCTCCGGCCCCTCATTCTTTTTTTTTTTTTTAAATTTTTTTGCTTTTAGGGTCACACCCGGCGATGCACAGGGGTCACTCCTGGCTCTGCACTCAGGAATTACCCCTGGCAGTGCTCTGCTTTGGGGCAGGGGTTGGGGTTCAGGATGGAAACATCTGAAATATGTTGGTGGGACGGTGCAACAGTGGTGAGATAGTGTTTGAATATTAGCTGTAATCAAATATTGTGAACTACTTTATAAAATAACAAAAATAACAAAAAACCCGCTCAATCATGTGAAGTAGTTCTCAAGTAGTTCTCAAGTAGTTCTTAACATTCTCAAGCATTTCTCTCCTCAGGAAAAGTTGGTAGTCGGGGACATTGGACCACATCTAGCAGTGCTCAGGCTATTCCTGACCTGGTGCTCAGAAGGACTCAAGAATAAGATGTGGGCCAGATAATCTCATCAACAGCAACGATCCAGAGACTCATTGTCTTTCTCTCTTGGAAAACAGCATAAAACAACACACACCCTAGCCATGCTGCTGGACCTCGGCACCAGGCTGCTTCATTCAGGGTACCCGGGAGGGGGCGGAGAGGCCCCTCCCCACCCCAAGGGACCCAGCCCTGGCCACCAAAATCCTGTACTGCACAACCACACAATATCACACACCTCACACCACTATATTCCATAAGTAACACACCACATTAGATGGGGTTTAATTTCACAACATATTAATAATCTCTTATAGAAGGGATTAATGGCCCTTGGGTGAAATACAATAATCTTCACACACTCTCCCCTAATGAAAGCTTTTGGGAGCATTTTCAGTGGTTTATTCATAACAAACAATAGAAATTAAACTATTTCAGTTCTGCTTTGGGGCAGAGGTTGGGGTTGGGGATGGAAACATCTAAAATATGGTGGCGGGAAGGTCTAATGGTGTTGGAATTGGTGTTCAAATATTAAGTGTAATCAAATATTGTCAACAACTGTATAAATGTAACATACATTTTTTTAAAAAATGTTTTTAAAAAAAGAATCAGATGTGCCCTAATTGGTCCTTAGTGATTTATTTTCTGTTCCTTCTATTTGCCGTTCTCAAAGTTTTGTTGGAATAAACAATATAAAGTAAAATGCTTGAAACAAGTAACTATTTTCTACCCTGAGCCTTTCTGCATTTTATTTTGATCCCATATTGGGGAGCAGGGGTTGTGCCCGGTAGGGTCACCCTCTCCGGTAAACTCCCGAGGTACGGGTCCAAAGGTTTGGGGTGCACTTCAGTATTCATCTTCAGTGTTGGGGGCCACCACGGTTGGTGCTTCTGACGGCACACTCATCGGTGCTGACACGGGGAGGGAGTAATAAAGGGAGCCCGCGTTGGAAGTTGGGGTCTTTTGCCAGCCTGGCTGCACCCCAGCCCGTTGAGCCATTGCCCAGGCGCATGGCGACGTTTCAAACCCTTTTAAGGGGCTGGAGCGTTAGCCAAGCGGGTAGAGCGTTTGCCTTGTACGCGGCCAACCCGCGTTCCATTCCCAGCATCCCATACGGTCCCCTGAGCACTGCCAGGAGTCATTCCTTAGTGAATGAGCGAGAAGTAACCCTGTACATCACCGGGTGTGACTCCCCCAAAAAAAGAAACCCATTTCAAATTCAAACATAAACCAAGTTATCAGCGTTCATTTTAGGTGTTAAGGATGTATTTGCTACAGTTGAAATAGCATCAATTGAAGCTTCTCCCCTGAGTCAAATGAAGATACAAGACACACCGTTTCCCTTAAATCCAGACATCCCGATCAAAATATAAAAAGCTGACATCACCGCACTAGAGTAGGGAATCAGGCTGGGCTCTGGACTCCAGAATCGCGACTAAGTTAAATCATTAAGTTAAAAATAACCCAAGTGAAATTCTAAGAAACTGACAACGTTTTAATATGATGTCTCTCAATTCCCCTCCCCTGCCCCCCATGAAATCGTCATAAACAAGAAATTGACAAATACGTCTCTGAATCGGAAATTTCTCAGGTTCCCGCTTTCTCAAATGACGGGGGGGACACCATTGGGTAGAGCATGACAAGAAAGATTACCCCCAAAAAAAATTTTAATTAAATTAAATTTTTTTTAAAAAAAGAGGCTCCCTAACTCGGGGCATCGAGCACTGTGAACCAGACAGTTTTGAGCAGGAGATAATTGCTGGACAGGCGAGAAACGGGCGTTTCACCCTGGGTTCTCAGTTCCAAATCTGGCACCTGGCCCCTACAGCAAAAGCATTTCAGACACACACCCCTCCCCGGGGAGACTCAACCTGACCCAAGGTGGTTCTACCTGGACTTGGGGAGCAGGGCCAGGAGCTGTCAGAAGGAAACTCCCCAAGAGTTTCTCAATAAAGACTCTAACCCAATCCCTGATGCCAGCGGTATAGACGCCTCTACCAACAGGGTCCACATCGCGTTGGTCACCAGCCACGAAATCCGACTCGCCTCCCCCCCCCAGAACTTCACCCTTTCCTCCCCTGGCCCACCCCAGGCGAGAGCAGCCCCCATCCTGCTGACCTCTCATCTGGGGATTCTTGGGGTTCCTGGAAGGCTAGGGATGCTCGGGATTCACCGTGAAATTGCCTAGACCTCATCCTCGCGATTCAGAGTCCACAACTAACCGCTTGGATAGAGAGACACGGAATGAGCCAAAACCCCGCTCAGGGCCAAAAAACACCAACGGCCACGCCTCCTATTGGTCCACGTGGTGCCCTACTTCTCTCTCATTGGCTGTTGCTAAGGCCCTCCATTGCGCGGATCGGTTTCTAGGGGCGGGCTCAAAGGCGTCTGCTCCTAAGCCAGGAAACCTTTCTGCTCCCACCAACTGTCACTGGGGCTGGCTCCAGCCACCAGAATCTCTTCTCTATCCTTAGAAGCTGACCGTTAGGCTACAGACCCTGTGCTTCGTCAGCGGAGCTAGTCCTCCAATGCCTGTTTGTAAGCCTTTCCGCATGTTTTGCAAAGCCCAGAACAAATACCCAGACCTTGGCTCTAATTCATTAGAGGGCCTCAGTGGAACCTGTATACCAGAGTTTTAGGAAGAAAGATCAACCTTAGGATATTTGAAGTTTAAGTTTAACTAACAAGAGATCTGCTTAAGGTTCCATAAGATCCACCTGCTACATTTGTATTTAGGTGTTTATCACTTCCTCACTGAGGAACTTTCTACAAGACTTGCCGTGCACGTGGCCAGCCCGGGACTTTGAAGTTGGCATCGGGCACAGCGAGTGTTGATCTACCCGTTATAGTTGTGGCTCCCCCAAACCTTGAGATCGCGGCTCAAATAATAAAGAATCTCAGACAACCCTGCCTTTCCTCGTTTCTTTCCTTAGCATTTCTGGGTCTCGGATGCAGGCTGACAAAACAAAAGGTGACTGACCGTGACCGGAATTTTACATTCAAACTAATACACGCAGCGTCTCCATCTTTGTTTTCTTTGATCTTGAAATCGTTTTTTCTTTTATTTATTTTTTTAATGAATCACTGTGTGATACAGTTACAGACTTACAAACTTTCATGATTACATCTTGATCTTGAATTCTTTTGAGGGGAATAGTGTGTGGTTTATCATACAACAGCTCTGGGCGTGTTGTATGGTAATCCCTCAATGTAATACTCAGGAAGATTAAGATGTTTTATAGGAGTGACTGAGAAGTTATATATTTCTCAATATACATTGTGTTATTTTGTTCAGTTTAAATTGTCTCGGTTACGGTAGTGTCTCCAAGGTCTTATAAACCTGTTTCCTTTCCCAGGCAGTGAGGCAAGCCAGTAGCCCCCAGAAGGCTGATTGTTGGATCCCCCTCTGTCAATGCAGTACCTAACAAGACTGAAACTCACTGCATCCCATCATATGGGATGCAGGGATTATGCTCAGATTAGTCGCATGTAAGGCAACCACCCTACCTGCTGTACTGTCACAATCCAATGACTATTATGTTGGATTTGAACTGGAAACGTCATTATCCTTCCATAAGACGAAAATTTGTATTTTTTTTCTACAGAGAAACCTGTCTCTGAGGGGCAATATGGTTTCCCTTCCACCTTTACAATTACAGTCACAGACTGTCTTCAGTAAAAGTGGCAACATCTTGGCATTGATGTGGTAAGAACTGGGGTAGAAATTTATGAATTTATTATGTTTTTTAATTGAGTCATGGTGCGTTAGAGCATTACAAAATTGTCCATGATTGTGTTTCAGTCTGCAATGTTCCAACACCCATCCCTCTACCAGTGTAATTTCCCAGCACCAGTGTCCCCAGGTTTCCCTCCCACCTCTTCAAGTTACCCCCGACCCCAGCGTGTCTCTATGGCAGGCACCTCTCTTCTCTCTCTCTCTCTCTCTCTCTCCACTCATTTTCTACATTATGGCTTGCGATACAGATGCTGAAAGGTTATCATTTATATCCCTTTACCTGCTTTCAACACTCAGCTCTTGTCCAGAGTGATCATTTCCAACTAGTGTTGTCATAGTGGATCCTCCTCTATCTTAACTACCATCCATTTCCCTCACCACTGACCAATCATTGACCAGTCCACCTGGTTTGAAACTTGTCCAATTAGATTCAATTAAATTAGAGCAAGACCACTTTACCCAGGAGGCATCTGGTCCTATTTTCCCAACTGCAGGCCTCAGGGCAGTTTAGCTTTTTTGATTTTCTTTTTCTCCCTGACCCCAGAGGGTCCTTCTAGATCTCAGAGACATAAGCACTGTTTTCCTCTGGTTAGAGGCTATCAGTATGTGTTGGCCCCATGAAAAAAATAATAATGCCTGTAGATGTTACTGACAAAGGAATAAGAAAGACTGAGTACAATGTACACGGAAGTTTCAGGTCAGTGATGTTCCTCTGATTATAATGATGGATAAATAATATGAAATTCTCCAAACATCTAGAAAATATAGCATCAAGAGTGAACCCTGGGACCAGAGTGATACGGGTCGTGTGTTTGTCTTGTATGTGGCCGACCTGGGTTAGATCCCCAGTATCCCATATGGTCTACTTGTGCACAGCCAGGAGTAATTCCTAAGGGCAGAGCTAGGAGTAACCCCTGAGCATCACCAGGTGTGACCTCGAAAAGCCAATAGTAATAATAATAATTGATAATAATAATAATGCCCATCATAACAACTTCAAAAATGTCTTAATGATTGTTAAGTGAAGGTAGTCAGAAGAAGGATAAAGAAAGGATGATAACAATTTTATGTGGAATTTAGAATAACTGAATGAGGAAATGCAATGTTTTCAAGAGGAGGATGCTCTAATCAACCTTAGCCTCAGTGTAGATGGAGGAGAAAGAAAGAAAGAGTGGAGGGAAGGGAGAGAAAAGACATATGAGCAGGAATTGGGGCCAGGTCCGGGGATTCAGTTACAAAGTTGTCACTAAGGAAAGATAGAACCAAATATCCAAACCACAGTGTCAACAACACTGAAATCAAGAGACCTGAACTTTCACAACCAAACTTAGAAAGCTGCTTGAACACAGGCAGGGCTGGAGGTGGGTCAGGGATATGAGCAGGAGCCTGAGAACGTTGGTGGGGGGACCTTGGCACTAGTGGTGGCTAAAACTCAACTATGAATAACTTTGGAAATCCCGGTGCTTAATTTTTTTAAATGTGTGATTGGAAAATAAAGTTTAAAAAGAAAAAAAATGCCTTTGATGATTTTATTTCATGGAGAAGAAAGTCAACGAGGAGGGAGTACATCAAACTTAAACACTTCTGCACTGCCAAAGAAACAGGGGCCCAAATTAAAACCCTCCCTCACTGAACGGGAGAAAATACCTGCACAGCATTCATGTGACAAAAACACAAATATCCAAGATGTGCAGACATTTGCAAAACTTAGCAACAAAATAATACACTCAGAACTTACTCCTTGCTCTGCACTCAGGGATCACTCCTGGTGGTCTTCGGGGACCAGAAGTGGTGCCGGGGATCAAACCCAGGCCAGCCTCAGCAGTATGCAAAGCAAGCTCCCTTCCCACCGTCTAAGTAATCCAGCCCCTGTCCACAAAGCTTTAATGGATGGTTTCAGGACCTCTGAGCCTGCCTGGAGTGATTCCTGAGCAGAGCCATGTATACCCCACACCAAAATAAAACAAAAACAAAGCAACAACAGCAAAAACATATCTTCCCCTTTTTTACCATTTCTTTTTCCTGAGTCTCCTGCTTCTTTATATCTTGTCGCACAGATCTCTCAGGCTACCTACCTTCAGATGGATCAAATCAGCCTTGCTTAGCCTACGGCAGGCAAACCTCACTCAACATTGACCCCTCAGCTTGCCAGGAGAGATCTCTGAGCATAGCAAAGTGTGACCCAGTTCCTCATAAAAGAAATACAAATGGCCAAAAGGCACATGAAAAAATGCTCCACATCATTAGTCATCAGAGAGATGCAAATCAAAACAACGAGATATCATCTCACACCACAGAGACTGGCACACATTCAAAAGAACAAAAGTAACCAGTGCTGGCATGGATGTGGGGAAAATGGTACGCTCCTTCAATGTTGGTGGGAATGTGGACTGCCCCAGCCTTTTTGGAAAACAATATGGACAGTCGTTCAAAAACTAGAAATTGAGCTTCCATATAACCCCACAATACCACTTCTGGGAATATATCCTGAGGATGCAAAAAAGCACAGTGAAATGTGTGCTTTTGAAATGACATCTGTACCTATATATTCATTGCAGCACTGTTCACAATAGCCAAGATCTCAAAATCTGGAAACAACCGGAGTACCCTAAAACAGATGACTGGTTAAAGAAACTTTGGTACATCTACATGATGGAATACTACACAGCTGTTGGAGAAATGAAGTCATGAAATTTGCTTATAAATGGATAGACACGGAGAGTATCATGCTAAGTGAAATGAGTCAGAAAGAGAGGGACAGACATAGAAGGACTGCACTCATTTGTGGAGTATAGAATAACATCACATGAGGCTGACACCCAAGGACAGTAGATACAAGAGCTAGGAGGATTGACCCATAGCTGGAAGACTATTCATGAGTGGAGGAGATAAAGCAGATGGAATAGAGAAGAAATCACTAAGAAAATGATGGCTGGAGGGAGATGCATCATGAAAGTAGATAATGAACCAAACATGATGACCTACCAATGTCTGTGTTGCAAGGCATAATGCCCAAAAGTAGAGAAAGAGTATGGACAATATTGTCTGCCATGGAGGCAGAGGGAGGGTGGGAAAGGGGGGTATACTAGGGATATAGGTGGTGGGGAATGTGCACTGGTGAAGGAAGGGATGGATGTTTGATCATTGTGTGATTGTAACCTAAACATGAAAGCTTGTAACTATCTTATGGTGACTCAATAGAATTTTTTTAAAAGTGTGGCCCAGAAAACAAAATGAAACAAAATAAAAGGAAACAAAAAAATTTAAAAAAACAACATAACATCTACACAATGGAATACTACGAAGCTCTTAGGAAAGATGAAGTCATGAAATTTCCTTCTAAGTGGATAGTCATGGAGAGTATCATGTTAAGTGAAATGAGTCAGAAAGAGAGGGACAGACACTGAATGACTGCATTCATTTGTGGAATATAACATAACATAATATGAGACTGACACCCAAGGACAGTAAAGACAAGGGCCAGGAAGATTGCTCCATAGTTGGAAACCTGAATCATGAGCTAGGGGAGAAGGCAGCTGTAATGAACAAGGGATCACTAAATTAATGAGAGTTGGAGGGGTTGTTCGGGGTGGGAGATGTGTGCTGTAAGTAGATAAAGGACCAAACGTGATAGCCTCTCAGTCTCTATATTGCAAACCATAATACCCAAAAGTAGAGAGAGAGTATGAGGGAAATTATCTGCCATAGAGCAGAGGTAGGGGTAGGATGGGGTGAGGGTGGGTACTGGGGACATTGGTGTTGTAAAATGTGCACCACTGGAGGTATGGGTGTTCAATCATTGTATGACTGAACTCAAACATGAAAACTTTGTAACTGGAGCTCACGGTGATTTCAATTAAGAATAATAATAATAAAAGAAATAAATAAAAACCAACATACCTTCCCCTTTTCACCTCCCCACTTTCCTTGCTTAAAGACTGATGAGAGTTGGTCCCTTCCTACAAGCTTGTGTGACGTCACTGAGGAGCAGCTCATGAAAGGTTCTGCTCTACTCAGTGTAGCCTCTCGCCACCAGTCAAGAACTGAAGGAGTGTTGGGGCTGGAGCAATAGCACAGCGGGTAGGGCGTTTGCCTTGCACGCGGCCGACCTGGGTTCGATTCCCAGCATCCCATATGGTCCCCTGAGCACCACCAGGGGTGATTCCTGAGTGCAGAGCCAGGAGTAACCCCTGTGCATTGCCAGGTGTGACCCAAAAAGCAAAAAAAAAAAAAAAAGAACTGAAGGAGTACACGGTTGGGGTGCTGGGATTTTTTTTTTCTTGAATCTAATTTTCATTGAGCAAGTTCAGTCCATTTTATTTTAGTTTTGTTTTTAGTTGTGGAGTCACACCTAGTGATGTTCAGGACTCACTTCTAGCTCTGCACTCAGGAATTCCTCCTGGCATTTCTTAGGATGTCCAGGATCAAACCCAGCTTGGTCACATGCCAGAGAAGCGCCTTACTCACTGCACTATCTCTCCAGCCCCTGAAAGGCTGGTTTTTATCTGGGATGAACTGGAATGAAGAAGCCATTCAGACGGACACACCAACCAACATCCCTCCTCTGCTGGAATGTCGCTCTCCGAACGTGCTTACTTCATGCCTACAGTACTATTGCTCCCATAGGGTCCCCCAAATCTCACCTTTGAAACAGGACACTTCCAATTTCCTATTTAAAATAAACATTCTCTTACTAGATCACAAACCTTTTGACAGTGCATTTAATCTCTATAATGCTACATAAAACAGCCTTTTAACTTAAAATGTGAACTTAAAGTTTTTTTTTTATTTTTAATTAGTGAATCACCGTGAGGGCACAGTTACTGATTTATACACTTTTGTGCTTATGCTTTCCTCATACAAAGTTCGGGAACCCATCCCTTCACCAGTGCCCATTCTCCACCACCAGTAAACCCAGCATCCCTCCCACCCTCCCCAATCCCATCTCCCCCCACCCCACCCTGCCACTGTGGCAGGGCATTCCCTTCTGTTCTCTCTCTCTAATTAGCTGTTGTGGTTTGCAATAAAGGTGTCGAGTGGCCACTGTGCTCAGTCTCTAGCCCTCATTCAGCCCACAATTCCCTTCCCCACATGGCCTTCGACTACATTATAGTTGGTGATCCCTTCTCTGAGTTGCCCTTTCCCCAGAATGTGAGGCCAGCCTCCAAGTCATGGAGTCAACCTCCTGATACTTTTTCTACAATTCTTGGGTGTTAGTCTCCCACTCTGTTATTCTATATACCATAGATGAGTGCAATCTTTCTATGTCTGTCTCTCTCTTTCTGACTCATTTCACTCAGCATGAAAATTTTCATGCCGGTCCACTTAAATACAAAATTCATGACCTCCTTTTTTCTAACAGCTGCATAGTATTCCATTGTATAGATGTACCAAAGTTTCCTCAACCAGTCATCCGTTCTAGGGCATTCGGGTTTTTTCCAGATTCTGGCTATTGTAAACAGTGCTGCGATGAACATACATGTGCAGATGTTGTTTCGATTATACTTTTTTTTGCCTCTCTGGGATATATTCCCAGCAGTGGTATTGCTGGGTCAAATGGGAGCTCAATTTCTAATTTTTTGAGAATCGTCCATATTGTTTTCCAGAAGAGCTGAACCAGTCGGCATTCCCACCAGCAGTGTAGAAGGGTCCCTTTCTCCCCACATCCTCTCCAACAGCGGTTGCTTTTGTTCTTTTGGATGTGTGCTAGTCTCTGTGGTGTGAGGTGGTATCTCGTGGTTGTTTTGATCTGCATCTCCCTGTTGATTAGTGATGTAGAGCACTTTTTCATGTGCCTTTTGGCTATTCGTATTTCTTCCTTGGTAAAGTTTCTGTTCATTTCTTCGCCCCATTTTTTGATGGGGTTGGATGTTCTCTTCTTGTAGAGTTCAACCAGTGCTTTATATACCATTGATATCAACCCCTTATCTGATGGGTATTGTGTAAATATCCTTTCCCATTCTGTGGATAGTCTTTGTATTCTGGTCACTGTATCTTTTGCGGTGCAGAAGCTTTTTAGTTTAATGTAGTCCCATTTGTTGATCTCTGTTTTTACTAGATTGCATAGTTCTGTGTCACCTTTGAAGATACCTTTATCTTCAATATCGTGGAGGGTTTTGCTGACCTTGTCTTCAATGTACCTTATGGTTTGTGGTCTAATGTTGAGGTCTTTAATCCATGTTGATCTGACTTTTGTGCATGGTGTCAGGTCAAGGTCTAAGCCCATTATTTTGCATGTGGTTGTCCAGTTGTGCCAGCACCATTTGTTAAAGAGACTTTCCTTGCTCCACTTCACATCTCTTGCTCCCTTATCGAAGATTCGGTGGTCATACATTTGGGGTTGTGTATAGGGATATTCCACCCTGTTCCATTGGTCTACGGCTCTGCCTTTGTTCCAGTACTATGCTGTTTTAATTGTTACTGCTTTGTAGTAAAGTTTGAGGTTGGGGAGGTGATGCCTCCCATCGTCTTTTTCCCAAAAATTGTTTTAGCTATCCTTGGACGTTTGTTGTTCCATATGAATTTTCGGATTGCTTGATCCGTTTCTTTGAAGAATGCCATGTGTATCCTTATAGGGATCATGTTGAATCTGTATAATGCTTTGGGGAGTATTGCCATTTTGACAATATTGATTCTCCCTATCCATGAGCAAGGTATATGTTTCCATTTTCTCTTGTCCTCTTTTATTTCATGGAGTAGCATTTTATAGTTTTCTTTGTAGAGGTCTTTTACATCCTTGGTTAGGCTGATTCTGAGGTACTTGATTTTCGGGGGCACGATTGTGAATGGGATTGCTTATTTCGTGTCCCTTTCCTCTGCCTCATCGTTTGTATATAGGAAAGCCATGGATTTTTGGGTATTGATTTTGTAGCCTGCAACTTTACTGTATTTACTTTACTATTGTTTCTAAGAGTTTCTTAGTAGAGGCTTTGGGCTTCTCTAGATATAGTATCATATCATCTGCAAATAGTGAGAGTTTGATTTCTTCCTTCCCTATCTGGATGCCCTTAATCTCTTTTTCTTGTCTAACAGCTATCGCAAGTACTTCCAGTACTATATTGAAGAGAAGTGGTGAGAGTGGGCATCCTTGTCTTGTGCCTGATCTTAGAGGAAAGGCCCTTATGAACTTAAAGTTTTTAATAATCTCTTTTGCACACATATGCGTGGCCAAATTTTTTTGGAGGGACCACACTCAATAGTGATCATTTACTACTGGCTCTGCACGCAGGAATTGCTCCTGGCGATGCTTGTGGGACCATATGGGATGCCAGGAATAGAATCTGGGTCCAGGGCATGCAAAAAAAGTGCCCTATCTATCCACTGTACTATATCTCTCCAGCCCCTACATGGTAAATTAATAACACTGACAGATCATCAATAATATTTAGCCTATGAATTTTCAATAACTTCTGACAGTTACACATTAAAAACCGTTTACAAATCTTTTGTCAAATGATTAAGTATCTCCAGATTCAAATGTGTAAAGAGGGCAGGAGCGATAGTACAGGTTGGAGGGCTCTTGCCTTGCCTGTGGCCAACCTGGGTTCAAACACCAGCATCCTCTATGGTCCCCCAAGCCTGCCAGGAGTGATCCATGAGTGCAGAGCCAGGAGTAAGCCCTGAGCACAAGCAGGTATGACCCAAAAATAAAACAAGACAAACAAACAAAAAAAGACCCCGTTTAAAGAATGGATCAACAGGAAAGAGTCTGCTCTACCCCTAAGAAGTCACAGTATTAGACATGAAATTTGCCGCAAAATACTATACAAATAAGGCTGATAGAAAATTTTGTGAGAAGTATGAAACCAGCAATTATCTCAAGCTTTATTCTACATGCATTTCACTGCTTCGTTCACTATAAAATTGAATCATTTGTCCATTGCACTAAGTTCCCAAAAACAGAAGGCAGAGATTAAAGTGTTTTCATTTTCAAAGGATGTTTCTTTGGATCCTTAGTATGGTCTGGCAATGGGAGAATGAGCGACAGTAGAGCGGGTAGAGTGTTCAAACCTTGCAGGAGGCTAAAGCAGGTTCGATCCATGGCATCCATTTGGTCCCCGGAGCTCTGCAATTCCTGAGTACAGAGCCAGAAGAAACCCCTGAGCATCATCAGGTGTGACCCCAAACTAGCCAAAAATCACTGTATCGCTGTCATCCTGTTGTTCATCAATTTGCTCGAGTGAGCACCAGTAATGTCTCCCTCCATTGTGAGACTTGTTAACTGTTTTTGGCATATCAAATACGCCATGGGGAGCTTGCCAGGCTCTGCCGTGTGGGCGAGATACTCTCTGTAGCTTGCAGGGCTCTCTGACAGGGGCGGAGGAATTGAACCCAGGTTGGCCGTGTGCAAGGCAAACACCACGTGCAGGCTGATAGATTTTATCCTTAAGATTTATCATTTATGCGTGCTGAAAGTAGACTATACACCAAACATGATGGCCACTGTTACCTGTATTGCAACCATAGCACTCAAAGGGAGAGAGAGAGAAAGGGAATGTGTCTGCCACAGAGGCAGGGGGCAGGGGGATAGGGTGGGGGTAGCCGGAGGGGTACTGAGAACATTGGTGGTGGAGAATGGGCACTGGTGGAGGGATGGGTACTCGATCATTGTATGACTGAAACTCAAACATGAAAGCTTTGTAAATCTGTAACTATATGTCAAGGTGATTCATTAAATTTTTTTAATTTTAAAAAGGAATTATCATTTATAATTCTTCTTTTCCTAAGTCAGTTCAGACTTAATTGTTCCACAATAAATCCCAAATTGAGAGAAGCCTTAGAGAAAAGAAATTACTCTCCAAAAGTTGTCAGAGATATTTGATCAGCTCAGCAACCTTTGGATTTCTCTGCGAGTAGCCAATTATCCCCAAGTTTGTTTTCTGCTCTGCTCCTGCAGGACTCCGAAGACTCGGGCTGACGTAATGGGAAAGTTTCTGAAGTGAACACCTGAGGGGGACTTGCATTAAAAACTTTTCTAAATTGATCCTTTTGCAACTCAGACAGTAATTTGTGAGTCCATGGGCACATCAGAAAGTTTCCTGAGCTCCAAGTGACAGGGTCTCTGGGGGACCAAGTTGCTGGTGTTTTTATAGCCCTGGATTAACACACAGGCATTCACCTGCAGCCTGGCAGAGGGTCTTGTCAACTTCGCCAGCCTCAGACTCAGTAAGTACCTCCTGTCTCTGCGCCTGCTCAAAGGAAGAAACAGGGATTTTTCTTTAGAAAATTTCTTTTCCCTGGAGCTAGAGAGATAATGCAGGGGGTAGGGCGTTTGCCTTGGACACAGCTGACCCAGGCTTCAAAATCCCCCACATTCCATAGTGTTCCTGGAGCACTGCCAGGAGTATTTCCTTAATGTGGAGCCAGAAGTAACCCGAGTATCACTAGGGGTGACCCAAGAAAAAAAAAAGGGAAGAATTTCTTTTTCCTGATCCTGTTTTTGTGGGACACTGGGGCGCTTTTAGCATTAGCTTTCTAATGCTAAACTCACCCTAGAGTTCCTATACTCACATTCCTTTATACTCATTATATTCTGGAGATTTTTTCTTCTTTGTTTTGTTTTTTGCTTTTGAGTCACACCAAGTGATGCTGAATGGTTACTCCTGCCTCTGCACGAAGGAATTACTCCTGGTGGTGCTCAGGGGACCCTAAGGGATGGTAACTGGTCGGCTGTGTGCAAGGCAAGCAGGAATTACTGTGGTCGTGCTCAGGGGATACTGGGGATGGACTCCTGGTGGACTGAGTGAAAGGCAAGTGCCCTACCCACTGCACTGTCACTCTAGCCCCATCAGTTTATGATTTTCTTCTCTGCAGTTTCAACCATATATTTTGTTATGCTTTGTATTCTTCTGTTCTTTCCCTTTTATTTAACTGGTTGTTTGGGGGCCACACCAGCAGTGCTCAGTACTTACTCCTGATTCTGTGCTCAGGGTTCACTCCTGGTGGGCTCTGAGGACCCTATACAATGCCGGGGATTAATCTCAAACAAACCATGAGGAAGGCAAGCACCCTATGCACTGGACTATCACTCTGCCCCTTTGATTGCTCTTAATCTGCATTTTCAGTTAAAAATAATTTTTAATACCTTATGGTGGCCAAAACTAGTTCTTAGAGTAACACAGACCAATTCACTAAGCATATTGACATACTCACTCATCACTTTTACAGCAACTCTGTTCTCCTTTCCACTCTGATTAACCTTTGTTTTCTGAGTTCAGTTTCCTTTCATTTATTCCCCCCACCTCTTTATGCATTTCTCATTAAGTGTTAACTTTTCTCCCAAATGCCTTTTTATATATTTTTTCTTATTTCCTATAATCTAATAACCAAAATTTTAGAACAGTTGGGACTGGGACTGAAGCCACAGTGCAGCGGGGAGGGCTCTTGCCATGCTTCCAGCTGACCCAGGTTAAATCCCCGAATCCCATAGGGTCACCGAGCCACCAGGATTGATCCCTAAGTGCAGAGCCAGGAGTAAGCCCTGAGCACTGCCAAGTGTGGACAAAAAAAAAGAGTATTAGGACTACATTATGTAACTCATCTTAATTAATTAATTTTAGGGTTGTATGAGGTTTATTTTAATAATTTCTAGAGGTTTCAATTGGTGAGAATTTTCTACTACAATACTAAATGTTCTGATTCATCAATGATTTATGTATCCAAAGTTTTTTTCTGCCTTACAAAAACATCTTTCTACGAGTTTAAAAAATTTTGACCAAGAATTTCTTTCATCAAGTGAAATTATTTTTTTCAATTAGAATATTTTATCGGAGTAATAATGTTGAAAATCCTTTAACTTTACAACTATTTTGTGAATTGTGTTATCAAAATTTTTTGGAGGTTTCAATTATTAACCAGTGTAGATCATTCATTAATAGTGAATCAAGAACCTAACAATTTTTAATTTTCAATATTTATCTTATTTATCATATGATGAAGATATAATGGAATAAAGTGAACATACGATAGTTAATATGTTCATACTTTTTTTTTATTCTCTACACAAAACGCGTTTTTAAAACAGTGATGAGCTATACACAGAAAGAAAGCAACAGAGAAAAGTGGGGAGGGCGGCGTGGGGGAGCCCACCGCAACCCCTCCCGCCCAAGCCCCAAGGCTGGGGCACTTGACCTGTCAGGGGGCAGCTGTCAGCTCTGAGCTCTTCCTGCTGGGGAAGCCCCTGGGGGGCGTGGCCAGCAAACATTTCCGTGGCCTCATGGCTCAGTAGGGGCTCCCGGCCTCCCCTGAACAAGCACCTTGGCGGGACTTGTTCGCTCCACTCGGGAACTGGGGGGTTCGGAGGATCCCAGGTCTCAGGAGGTGCGTGCGTGCAGTTGTCCGGAGTGAGTAGGTCCACGGGGACAGGAGTGAGCCAGGACAGGGGGTCTTTGAGGTCTCTGGGAATGGCCATCGAAGGCAACCGCAGCCCCACCAGGCTGCCCCCACGGGCCAGGGAAACCCCCAGCTTTTTTGAGGGGGTTACAGTCATACAATGATCCAACACCTATTCCTCAACCAGTGTACATTTCCCACCACCAATATGCCCAGTATCCCTCCTGCTTACAGTCCCCTTGTGTCTGCCTCTTTGGCAGGCACTTTTCTTCTTTCTCTCTCTGTCTCTGTCTCTGTATCTCTGTATCTCTGTCTATCTCTGTCTGTCTGTTTATCTGTCAGTCTCTGTCTGTATCTCTATCTCTCTCTGTCTGTCTCTCTTTCTCTCTCTTTCTAGGCATTGTAGCTTGCAATACAGATCCTGAGAGTCCGTCATGTTTGGCCCTTTACCCACTCTCAGCACACATCTCCCATCCAGAGCAATCTGTTCCAACCAGCATTGTCAATAGTGGCTCCTCCTCTAAACCAACTGCCTCTCCTCCAGCCCTGAGACACGCTTCCAATCACGAACCAATCCTCCTGGCCCTTGTTTCTACTGTCCATGGTTGTTAAACTTACACTATATGGGTTTGTTTTAATTCCACAAATGAGTGCTTTCTAAGTCTGTCCGTCTCCTTCTGACTTATTTCACTCTGCATGATATTCTCCATGTCCATCCATTTATAAGAGAATTGCACAGCACCATTTTTTCTAACAGCTGTATGGTACGTAAACCACTTCAGGCTCTTCACCCTGCCCCAGCCTGAAGTCCAGCCCCTGCACAAGATAAAACTGGATCCTCAAAGTTTTGCCCCAGAATTGCCTTTCTTGGGTTTGTTTTGAGGGGCCACACCCGACAATGCTTACCACACCCTGAGGCTTACTCCTGGCTCTGCACTCAAAAATCACTCCTGGCAGTGCTTGGGGCACCATTTGGGGTGCGGGAGATTGAGAACCCGGGTTGGCTGCATGGAAGGCAAATGCTCTACCCCAAGAAAGGGTTCTTGAGAAGCTCTAACTCATGGTAGAGAAGTAAATGAAGATAATGTCCAGGAAAGATATTGAGACCTTCACTGAACCAAAGTACCTATGAATTCATGGACACTCCAAGAGACCTGGGTAAGGAATAGCGAGAGGTGGGAAATTCACCCCCTAACAGGAACCCCAAGGTCGGGATAGTCCCTGAGGAAAACAAGTTTAAACCACAGGGAAGCAGACAGGCATGTCCAGGCCAGAATAGAATAGCAAATTGACACGAAATCTATCCTTTAAGGGTGCCGCTGATTATTCATTTGAAATAACCGGGTCTCTGTCTTCATGCACCCCTTAATTGTGCTGTCTACTCACAGTGATGAACGTGTCTCTCAACTTCAACAGCGGCTCACATGACGGGAACCAGGATGCTGGAGCGATATGGATGAATAAATGGCCACTCTGTGTGCTCTCTGTTTGGGTGACCCTAAAGCTTGAACACTCCTGATGTGTATTCCATTCTGTGTGACTGACCTCGCTGGTCAGAGCTCTCAAATCAAACCCTTTTGGAGCACTGGAGGTAATGATACAAAATATTCAGAAGAGAAATCTACAGAATCTGATGGTCCTGTGATTCTCTGAGACAGAATCTGGGGAGAGGCCAGAATGATTTCCTGTAAAATGGAGATCCAATACTATCATTTAAAAGACTAGAATGAGTCCAGAGCAAACGTTCATTGGCTAGGGCATTTGACTGGCATGTGGCCTACCAGGGTTCGATCCCTGGCAACCCATAGGGTGCCCTGAACACCAATTGAGGTAACTCCTGAGTGCAGAGCCAGAAATAATCCCTGAGAATTCCTGGGTGTGACCCAAAATGCCAAAGAAAGAAAGTAAAAAGACCTGATTATCAGTTTCTGGGAAATATTATGGAAACACATGAAAGCTGTCAAGATAAATAGAACCAATCTAAGCTACATATGACTTAAATATAACATTTAGGATATAAAATATAATTGATTAAAAAGTTACTCAACAAGATACTAACTTTACTTCTCTGGAAATAGCCAACTGGCTTTACAAATATAAAAACAACAGGAGTCAGAGATAGTACAGTGTGGAGGGTGCCTGCCTTGCACATGGCAGACCCAGGTTCGATCCCCTACATCTCATAGGGTCCTCCACGCACACCAGGAGTGATCCCGAGTACAGAGCCAGGAGTAATGGATGTGTAATTCTGGTTGTGACTAAAACACAAAACAAATAGAAGTAATAATTCCTCCTAAATTATGTCGATAGCTCTTTAAAAATTCTTTTCGCATTAATTCTTCATTTTCTGAAAAATGACAGTGCTTTTACATGTTCTACTGACATAATGGGTAAGTCACATTCACACCAGCATGTCGTGACACTTCTCTCAAGTTCACCAACCGATCTGTTATTTATACTTTGTCTAGGTCCTCATCCAACGAACAAGAAAGCGATGGACACAGTAATTCTACAAGATACGGTTTGGGGAGTATTATTTTGCTTCCAATTCATGATTGGTTTTATTGGAAATTCATCATTGCTTATGCTATATGTCGAAACCTTTCTGCAAAGAAATAAGCCAATAGATTGGATATTTACCCACTTAACTTTTGCCAATATGATGACAATTTTATTCGCCGGGTTTCCGGAATTAATCTCTTTCTTTGGAATAAGAAACTTTCTGAATGATGCTGGTTGTCAGGCAATTTTATTTTTTTACCAAGTGGGCCGGGGTCTTTCCCTCTGCACCACATCTTTCCTCAGTGTGTTCCAAGCCATCGTGATCACCAACAACCATGCTCAGTGGGCGTGGCTCAAATCAAACATCTACACATGCATTTCTTCTGCCTTCCTCTTTTTCTGGGTACTCAACATGCTGATCTATATCCGGGTCATTTTGACAGTGAAGGCCCCATTTAATATTACTGGAATTGAAGACTTTTATAACCAAAACTACTATATAGCACGTGATGCTGAGAGCAATAGAGTGTCTGCATTCCAGGGACTAATGACTATAAGAGACCTGCTGTGTGTTCTCCTCATGATCTGGACCAGCGTGTACATGGTAAAGTTCCTCTTCAACCATCGCAAGAATGTCCAGCACATCCTTAGAAAAAACAGTCTCTGCCCACAGTCCTCTCTTGAGATCAAGGTCACCCACACCATCCTGGTCCACGTGAGCTGCTTTGCTTCTTTTTACTGTATCAACTGCTGCCTTACCGTTTGTGTATCACATCGTCATGATATACGAAGGTTAGGAAACATCACTGTTTTTGTGTCTTCCTGCTATCCAATGATCTGTCCTGTCTTGCTGCTAAAAAACCTTCGAGGCCCCTTCCTGAACTGCACCTTTGGAAAGATGAGGAAATCTTCACAAACCACTGCCGTCAGAGACTTGAAAACTCTCATACCAGCTGTGACACAAAGTTCTCAGGATAGAAAAATTCCCCTGCAAAGGTTAAGTGATTGCAGTTTGGAGAGATAGCCCAGTGGGTTGGGTACTTGCCTTGCACATGCCCTGCACAGGGCCAGCAGTGATTTCTGAGCATCAGCAGGTGTGACCAGGGATTAAATAAAGGGGGGAGGGGATGTGATGTAAAATGAAATAAAATAACATTTTTTAATTATTGAATCACTATGAGATACTAACAAAACTTTCATGATTGAGTTTCAGTCATACAATATTCCAACACTCAACCATTCCCCTTCCAGTGTATATTCCCCACCACCAATATCCCCAGTATCTCTCCTGCCACTGACCCTTCAGCCTGCCTCTATGCCAGGCTCTCTCTCTCTCTCTCTCTCTCTCTCTCTCTCTCTCTCTCTCTCTCTCTCTCTCCCCTCTCTCTTCCTCTCCCCACCTCCTCCGCCCTTTTGGGCATTATCATTTCCAATATAGATACTAAGGGGCCATTATGTTTGGTTGTTTGCCCACTTTCAGTACACATCTCCTATGCAGAGCGATCCTTCCAACCATTATTGCCATCATCGTCCCTTCTCTGTCCCAACTGCCCTCCCCTAGCCCTTAAGGCAGGCTTCCAAGTGTGGACCCTTTGTCCTGACCCATGACAAAATAACGACGTATATGGACAATATGGACACGGCTCCAAGTCCACAGCTCATTGTACATGCTGAGAAAAATGAAGAGCTGAATTGAATGAAACACATTATAGAAAGCTGCACTTACAAGAGGCAATTTTTCCCAGGTTTATTGGGTTACTCCAATCACAGTGCTCCCATTCCTCTGTGTTTCCCTGTAACCTCATTCTTTTTTTTTAATTTTTTTTTTTTTTTTGCTTTTTAGGTCACACCCGTTGATGCACAGGGGTCACTCCTGGCTATGCACTGAGGAATTATCCCTGGCGGTGCTCTGCTTTGGGGCAAGGGTTTGGGTTCAGGATGGAAACATCCGAAATATGTTAGTGGGAAGGTGCAATAGTGGTGAGATAAGTGTTTGAATATTAGATGTAATCAAATACTGTGAACTACTTTATAAAATAACAAAAATAACCAAAAGAATACTCAATTAGGGGCTGGAGTGATAGCACAGCGGGTAGGGCGTTTGCCTCACACACGGCCGATCCAGGTTTGATTCCCAAAATCCCACATGGTCCCCTGAGCGCCACCAGGAGTAATTCCTGAGTGCAGAGCCAGGAGTGGCCCCTGTGCATTGCCAGGTTGTGACCCAAAAAGCAAAAAAAAAAAAAAAAAAGAAGAATCCTCAATCAGTGAAGTAGTTCTGGTGTGCAACTAACATTCTCAATAAACTTCACAACACTCCCCTAAAGACTGTTTTTTGGAGCATTTTCAGTGGTTTATTCATAACAAACAATAGGAACTACTTTGGTTCTGCTTTGAGGCTGGGTTGGGGTTGGGGATGGAAACATCTAAAATATGGTGGCGGTGCCGCTAACGGAGGAAATATCCTTCTTTCATGGTCTCTCTCCCCTCCGGGAGGAGGCGTGGTGTCCGACGTTTTGTGGGTCCTTTGAGCAGGTATGAACTTTGTGGCACGGAAAAAAAAATGTGCTTTGAACTTGAAACAGCCGCGGGACACCTGGGCAGTCTCAGGCCGGGGCAGGAGCTCGGGCTCCGGCCGAGATTTGACCTGGGTTGCCATGCCTTTGCACAGCCACGTGGATGTAGAACGACCAGGAACCAGAGACAGCTTTAGGACTTGGGGTTCCAGCGAGTGCTTGCAACCATGTATGCAGACTGTGAACTAAGATTTTGCTACATGCTGTTCCAGAAAGGGAAATGATTCATTTTCCAACTTAAATCTCCCTGGATTTAATTACTATAATACAGAAATTGTAAACCGTGCGGCCACTACCACGGCCTCGCAACTTTTTTTTTTTTTTTTTTTTTGCTTTTTGGGTCACACCCAGCAATGCTCAGGGGTTACTCCTGGCTTTGCACTCAGGAATTACCCCTGGCAGTGCTTGGGGGATCATATGGGATGCCGGGGATCGAACCCTGGTCACCGCATGCAAGGCAAACGCCCTACCCTCTGTGCTATCTCTCCGGCCCCAACCGCGCAACTTTTTATCTCTTCATTCTCATCAGTGGAAAACTTATTATCAAATATTTCCTTGTCAATAGAGCTTTATTCTTGGGGGATAAATTCCAACAAAATGAGTGAGTCTGTGTTGAAACTCCAACAACAATAGTGAGTTTTGTGTTGAAATCTGGAATGTAATCAAGGTAAAGAGAAAAGGAAGTGAAATTATCAGTCACGCAGCGGGGGTTGGGGGGGTGAGGGGTGAGATGTATACTGGTATTTTTGCTGTTGTTTTTGTTTTTATTGGTGGTGAATATGGGCACTGGTGAAGGGACGGGTGTTTGAGCATTGTATAACTGAGATATAAGCCTGAGAACTTTGTAACTTTCCACATGGTATTTCAATAAAATAAATTTTAAAAAAAATTTTAAAAAATATGGTGGCGGCAAGGTCTAATGGTGGTGAAATTGGTGTTCGAATATTAAGTGTAATCAAATATTGTCAACTACTTTAGAAATGTAAGATAAAATTTTTAAAAAATAAATAATTCTTAAAAAGAATCAGATGTGCACTAATTGGTCCTTACTGACTTATTTTCTGTTCCTTCTATTTACCATTCTCAAAGGTTTGTTTGAATAAACAATGTAAAGTAAACAGCTTAAAACAAATAACTATTTTTGACCCCGAGCCTTTCTGTGTTTTATTTTGATCCCTTACTGGGGAGCAGGGGTGGGGGCCGGTGGTAGGGTCACCCTCTTGGGAAAACTTTGGTACGGGTCCAAAGGTTTGGGGTGCACTTCAGTATTCAACTTCAGTGTTAGGGGCCACCAGGATTGGTGCTGCTGACGCCACACTCATCGGTGCTGACGAGGGGAGGCAGGAATAAAGGGAGCCCAAGTTGAAACTTGGGGTCTTTTGCCAGCCTGGCCCACACCCTAGCCCGTTGAGCCATTTCCGAGGAGCGTGGTGACATTTCAAACCCATTTCAGGGGCTGGGGTGCTAGCACAGCGGGTACGGCGTTTGCCTTGCACGCGGCAGACACGGGTTCGATTCCCAGCATCCCATACGTTCCCCTGAGCACTGACAGGAGTCATTCCTTAGTGCATGAGCCAGGAGTAAGTAACCCTTTGCACTGCCAGGTGTGACCTCCCCCCAAAAAAACAACTAAAACCCATTTCAAATTCAAATATAAACCAAGTTATCAGCGTTCATCTTAGGCGTTAAGAATGTATTTGCTACAGTTGAAATAGCATCAGTTAAAGCTTCTCCCCTGAGTCAAATGAAGATACAAGACACACCGTTTCCCTTAAATCCAGACATCCCGATTAAAATAGAAAAAGTTGAGATCAACGCATTAGAGTGGGGAAGCAGGCTGGGCTCTGGGCTCCTGAATCACGACTAAGTTAAATCATTAAGTTAAAAATAACCCTACTTAAAGTCTAAGAAACTAAAAAAAAATTATAAGAAATTGACAACGGTTTAATATGATTTCACTCAATTTCCCTTCCCTACCCCTCCATGAAGACGTCATAAGCAAGAAATTGACAAACGTCTCTGATCCGGAAGTTTCTCAGATTCTCGCTTTGCCCAAATAAGGAATGGAACACGGTTGGGTAGAGCATGTCAAGGAAGATTACACCCAACAAGAGTAAATTTAATTAAAATAATTTTTTTATTTTAAAAAAGATCCCTACCTAACTCGGGGCATCCAGCACTATAAATCAGACAGTTCTGAGCAGGAGATAATGGCTGGACAGGCAAGAAACGGGCGTTTCACCCTGTGTTCTCAGTTCCGAATCTGGCACCTGCCCCTCACAGCAAAAGCATTTCAGACACACACCCCTCCCCGGGGAGACTGACCTGACCCAAGGGTGGCTCTACCTGGACTTGGGGAGCAGGGCCAGTTGCTGTCAGAAGGAAACTGCCCAAGAGTTTCTCAGTGAAGACCCTAACCCAATCCCTGATGCCGGCAGTATAGATGCCTCTACCGAACGGGTCCACACAGCGCTGGTCACCAGCCACCAAATCCGACTCGCCCCCCAGAACTTCACCCTTTCCTCTCTGGCCACCAGGCCAGAGCAGCCCCCATCCTGCTGACCTGTCATCTGGGGATTCTTGGGATTCCTGGGAGGCTCGGGATGCTCGGGATCCACTGTGCAATTGCCTAGACCTCATCCTCGCGATTCAGAGTCCACGACTAACTGACTGAATAGTAAGACAGGCAATGAGCCAAACCCCGCCCCAGGGACAAAAAAAAAATACCAACGACACGCCTCCTATTGGTTCACGTTGTGACCCGCTCCTCTCTCATTGGCTGTTGCTAAGGTCCAGAGCCACGCGGACCAGTTTCTAGGGGCGGGCTCAAAGGCACGTGCTCTTTAGCCAGGAAACCTTTGTGCTCCTGTCACCAACTGTCACTCGGGCTGGCTCCAGCCACCAGCATCTCTTCTCTATCCTTAGAAGCTGACCGTTAGGCTACAGACCCTGTGCTTCGTCATCGGAGCTAGTCCTCCAATGCCTGTTTGTAAGCCTTTGCGCATGTTTTGCAAAGCCCAGAACAAATACCCAGACCTTGGCTCTAACTCATTAGAGGGCCTCAGTGGAACCTGTATACCAGAGTTTAGGAAGAAAGATCAACCTTAGGACATTTGAAGTTTAAGTTTAACTAACAAGATCTGCTCTAGGTTCCATAAGATCCACCTGCCACATTTGTATTTGGGGGGTTATCTCTTTCTCACTGAGGAACTTTCTACAAAACTTGCCGTGCACGTGGCCAGCCCGGGACTTTGAAGTTGGTATCGGCACAGCGAGTGTTGATCTACCCGTTACAGACGTGGCTCCCCCAAACCCTGTGATGGCGGCTTAAATAATGAAGAATCTCAGACAACCCTGCCTTTCCTTGTTTCTTTCCTTAGCATTTCTGGTTCCAGATGCAGGCTGACAAAACAAAAGGTGACTGACAGTTACCAGAATTTTACATTCAAACTAATACATGCAGCGCCTCCATCTTTGCTTTCTTTGATCTTGGAATCTTTTAAAAATTTTTTCTTATTATAATAAATCATCGTGAGATACAGTTACAGACTTACAAACTTTCATGATTGTGTCTTGATCTTGAAATCTTTTGAGGGGAATAGAGTGTGGTTTGTAGGAAGCTCATAGCTCTTGGCATGATGTATGTAATCCCTCAATGTAATACTCAGGACGATTAGGTGTTTTACAGTTGTGACTGAGAAGTTATGTGTTTCTTGATATACATTGTGTTATTTTGTTCAGCTTAAATTGTTTGTCTTGGTTACAGTAGTGTCTCCAAGGTCTTATAAACCTGTTCCGTTTCCCTGGCAGTGAGGCAAGCCAGTAGAGAAGTCCAGTCTTTGGTCCCAAAGCAGCCCCCAGAAGCCTGATGGCTGGATCCCCCTCTGTCAGTGCAGTACCTAAGTACCTACACTCAAACTCACTGCATGCTTCAAGGGTGTAGCTAATAATACCTTGAATTTTCCTTTTGTTTTGAGACCTCACCTGGCAGTGCTCAGGAATTACTCCTGGTGGGGTTCAGTAGATCATATGGGATGCAGGGATTATGCTCAGATTAGTCGAATGTAAGGCAACCACCCTACCTGCTGTACTATCACTCCAATGACTGACTATATGTTGGATTTGAACTGGAAAATTCATTATCCCTCTATAAGATAATAATTTCTTTTTTTTCTACAGAGAAACCTGTCTCTGAGGGGCAATATGGTTTCCCTTCCACCTTTACAATTACAGTCACAGATTGTCTTCAGTAAAAGTGGCATTGGTGCAGTAAGAACTGGAGTCGAAATTTATAATTTTTTTTATTGAATCACAGTGGGTTAGAGCATTACTAAATTGTTCATGATTGTGTCTCAGCCACACAAAGTTTCAACACCCATCCCTCTGCCAGTGTAATTTCCCAGCACCAGTGTCCCCAAGTTTCCCTCCCACCTCTTCAAGTTATCCCCAACCCCAGCCTGTCTCTATGGCAGGCACCTCTCTTCTCTCTCTCTCTCTCTCTCTCTCAATTTATGCATTATAGCTTGCGATAGAGATGCTGAAAGTTTATTATTTATATCACTTTACCTGCTTTCAACACTCAGCTCTTGTCTAGAGTGATCATTTCCAACTAGTGTTGTCATAGTGGATCCTCCTCTATCTTAACTTCCATCCATTCACCACACCTCTGACCAACCATTGACCAGTCCTCCTGGCTTGAAACTAGTCCATTTAGATTCAATTAAATTAGAGCAAGACTGCTTTACCCAGGAGTCATCTGCTCCTATTTTCCCAACTGCAGGCCTCAGGGCAGTTTAGCTTTTGTGATTTTATTTTTCTGCTGGACCACAGCTGATCCTTCTAGATCTCAGAGACAGGAACACTGTTTTCCTCTGGTTAGAGGTTGTCTCCTTAAGACATTGCCATACTATCAGTATGTGTGTGGCCCCATGAAAAAAAAAATACCATACATGTTATTGACAAAGGCATAAGAAAGACTGAAGACAATGTACACAGAAATTTCAGGTCAGTGATGTCCATCTATGAATATAATGATGGATAAATAATATGAATTTCTCCAAACATATAGAAAGTATAGCATCGAGAGTGAACCCTGGAGCCAGACTGATGCGGGTTGTGTGTTTGTCTTATATGTGCTGACCTGGGTTGGATCCCCAGTATCCATATGGTCCACCCGTGCACTGCCAGGAGTAATTGCTAAGTACAGAGCCAGGAATAACCACTGAGCATCACTAGATGTGACACCGATAGATGATGATGATGATGATGATAATAATAATAACAATGTCCATCATATCAACTTCCCCGGGGTGGGGAAGCGGCTGGAGACTACCGAACGCTGGAGGCGGGAGAGACAGCGCCGCTGCCCTGTGCCCAGTGCCCGGCGCGGTGCAGTGTGGTCCCCGCGATTTCTTTCTTTCTTTTCTTTCTTTTCTTTTTTGTGTTTTTACTCAGTTGGGGTACTGGGATTTTTTTTTTTTTTTTTTGCTTTTTGGGTCACACCCAGCGATGCTCAGCGGTTACTCCTGGCTTTTCACTCAGGAATTGTTCCTGGCCATGCTTGGGGGACCATATGGGATGCCAGAGATCGAACCCGGGTCGGCCTCGTGCAAGGCAAACACCCTACCCGCTGTGCTATCTCTCCGGCCCCTGTTTTTTTTTTTTTTTCTTGAGCCCCATTTTCCTTGAGCAAGGTTCAGACCATTTTATTTTAGTTTCGTTTTCAGCTGGGGGAGTCACACTCAGTGATGCTCAGGGCTTATTCCTGGTTCTGCACTCATGATTTCTTCCTCACATTTCTTGGAATGTCGAGGATCAAACCCAGGTCAGTCACATGCCAGACAAGCTCCTTACTCACTGCACTATCTCTCCAGCCCATGAAAGGCTGGCTTTTATCTGGAATGAACTGGAATGAAGAAGCCATTCAGACAGACACACCAACCAACATCCCTCCTCTGCTGGAAGGTCGCTCTCCGAACATGCTTACTTCATGCCCACAGTACTATTGCTCCCATAGGGTCCCCAAAATCTCACTTTTGAAACACGACACTTCCAATATCCTATTTAAAATATGCATTCTCTTACTAGATCATAAACCTTTTGACAGTGCACTTAATCTCTATAATGCTACATAACATAGCCTTTTCACTTAAAGTCTGAACTTAAAGAATTTATTAATCTCTTTTGCACACATTTGCATAGCCCAATTTTTTTGGAGGGATCACAATCAATAGTGATCAGAAGCTTACTACTGACTCTGCACTCAGGAATTACTCCTGGCAATGCTTGTGGGACCATATGGGATGCCAGGAATAGAATCTGGGTTGACCACATGCAAAGCAAGTACCCTACCCACTGTACTATATCTCTCCAGCCCCTACACGGTAAACTAATAACACTGAGAAATCATCAACAGTATTTAGCCTATGGGTTATCAAAAACTTCTGACAGTTGCACACTAAAAAATGTTCACAAATATTTTGTCAAATGGTTAAGTATCTCCAGATCCGAATGTGTAAAGAGGGCAGGAGCAATAGTACAGCTGGGAGGGCACTTGCCTTGCGTGTGGCCAACCTGGGTTCAAACACCAGCATCCTCTATGGTCCCCCAAGCCTGCCAGGAGTGATCCATGAGTGCAGAGCCAGGAGTAAACCCTGAGCACAACCAGGTATAACCTCAAAATAAAACAAGACAAAACAAACAAATAAAAAACTGTTTAAAGAATTAATAACTAGAAAGGAGTCTGCTATACCCCTAAGAAGTCTCAGTAATAGACAAAAAAAAAAGCCATAAAATAAAATACAGATAGGGCTGATAGAAAATCTTGTAAGAGAAGAATGAAGCCAGAAATCATATCAAGCTTTATTCTACATGCATTTCACTGCTTTATTCACTATAAAATAGAATCATTTGTCCATTGCACTAAGTTCCCAAAGATAGAAGGCAGAGATTCAATTGTTTTCATTTTCAAAGGATGTTTCTTTGGATCCTTAGTATGGTCTGGCAATGGGAGAATGAGTGACAGTCCATTGGGTAAGGTGTTCACACCTTGCAGGAGGCCGATGCAAGGTCGATCCACGGCATCTCATTGGGTCCCTTAGCACCATCATTCCTGAGTGCAGAGCTAGAAGAAACCCCTGAGCATCGTCAGGTGTGACCCCCAAGTAGCTAAAAATATGAATTAAAATTAAATTTATATATAGATATGATCTAGTGATCCCATTAAAGTTCAGGTTGATAGTTTTTATCCTTAAGAATTATCATTTATGGGGACTGGAGTAGAGCGTTTGCCTTGCATGCAGCCGACCCGGGTTCGAATCCCAGCATTCTATATGGTCCCCTGAGCACCGCCAGGAGTAATTCCTGAGTGCAGAGCCAGGAGTAACCCCTGTGCATCGCCAGGTGTGACCCAAAAACAAAAAACAATTATCATTTATGCGTGCTAAAAATAGAATATAGTCCAAACATGATGGCCACTGACTACTTGTACTGAAAACCATAACACCCAAAAGGAAAGAGAGAGTAAAATGGACTGTGCCTGCAACAGAGGCAGGGGTGGAGAGATAGAGGGGGGTAGTTTGAGAGGTATTGAGAATTTTGGTAGTGGGAAATGGGCACTGGTGGAGGGATGGGTACTTGATCATTGTATCATTGAAACTCAAACGTGATAGCTTGTAAATCTGTAACTATATATCAAGGTGATTCATTGAAAATTTTTTAAATTTTTAAGAAAAGAATTATCGGGGCTGGAGTGATAGCAGAGCGGGTAGGGCGTTTCCTTTGCAAGTGGCCGACCCGGGTTCGATTCCCAGCATCCCATATGGTCCCCTGAGCAACGCCAGGGGTGATTCCTGAGTGCAGAGCCAGGATTAACCCCGTGCATCGCTGGCTGTGACCCAAAAAAGCAAAAAAGAAAACAGAATTATCATTCATAATTCTTCCCTTTCAAAGTCATCTCAGACTTGGTTGTTCCACAGTAAATCCCAAATTGAGAGAAGCCTTAGAGAAAAGCAATTACTCTCCAAAAGTTGTTAGAGCTATTTGATCAGCTCAGAGACCTTTTGATTTCTCTATGAGTAGCCAATTATGCCCAAGTTTGTTTTCTGCTCTGCTCCTGCAGAACTCTGAGGACTCAGGCTGATGTAATGGGAAAGTTTCT
Source organism: Sorex araneus (assembly GCF_027595985.1). NCBI lineage: Eukaryota > Metazoa > Chordata > Mammalia > Eulipotyphla > Soricidae > Sorex > Sorex araneus. The sequence continues at coordinate 248,177,794 of NC_073303.1, forward strand.
GAAGTGAACACCTGAGGGGGACTAAAACTTTTGTTGCATTAAAAACTTTTCTAAATTGATCCATTTGTACCTCAGACAGTAATTTGTGGGTGTATGGGCACATCTGAAAGTTTCCTGAGCTCCAAGTGACAAGGTCTCTGGGGACCAAGTCACTGGTGTTTTTATAGCCCTGGATAAACACACAGACATTCACCCGCAGCCTGGCAGAGGGTCCCGTCAACTTTGCTAGTGTCAGACTCAGTAAGTACCTCTTGTCTCTGCTCCTGCTTGAAGGAATAGACAGGGATTTTTCTTTAGAAAATTTCCTTTCCCTGGGGCTGGAGAGATAGAGCAGGGGGCAGGGCGTTTGTGTTGCACGCAGCTGACCTGGGTTCCAACATCCCCCACATCCCATACTGTCACCCAAGCACTGCCAGGGGTATTTCCTGAATGCAGAGCCAGGAGTAACTTGAGCATCACCAAGTGTGTGAGATCCCAAAGTAAAACTTGGGGCTGCTGCTGTGATGCATGTGTGCATTCGGTGGCCCAGAGACTCCTCCCCACCTCCCCAGTGCTCCCCAGCAGAGAGACAGAGAGATGGGGAGATGGGAGACCACAGTCTGAGGGTGAAAATGTCCCCTTTAATGTAGAGTTGCTAGCATACTTATAGAACATCTGAAGGGGGGTTGAGGTAAGGACATAGGTGTGATTGGTCATTTACAGAGATAAACATTTGACAGAAAAAATTCTCTTTGGGAGATTAACTCAAGAAGACACTCTGTCTCCCAGGGACATCTACATTGTTTTTATCTTTCCCTCTAGTTGTATAAGTTATCAACACTTGCAGTTGTTTTGATAAACACAGTAAGAGACAAAGATCCCAACACTTAGTTCTCCGGGCTCTGAGAGCAAGCAAGGCTTTTACCGTAAATCCCAGACTCAGTCCTTAGGTCAGTTCAGCTTGTCCTTCCCCATGGGGGTCCTGTCTCTTAAGTTGTAACATCAAGACCATGCATTTGTGCTTTCTAGAATGTTCCATTTCGATGCTGGGTAGCTTTGCCACTCCCCCGGGGTCCATTCCAGTTCCATGGTGGGACCTCCCTTTTGGGGTGTTAGGAACTACAGCAACTGAAGCCTGAGTCGAGTAATTATGACCAAGTAATTATGCCCAGGAGCAGATGTATCTCAGAGTCAATACAAATATTAGGAGCATAGCATTAATGGTCTTTCTGTGTTTAACCAAAGAACATTGCTCTATAGTAAAATATAGAAAGGCTAGAGGGGAGAGAGAAAAAGCAGGTGCAAATATACAACACTTCAAATACAAAGCAGCACAAATACAAAGTTCAGAATTACCAGAAAGTTTTGGCTTCTAGTAATCAAGACTGACTTGGGGAACTGTGACAGTGAGAGGTAAAGTATAAGGGAAAGGTTAAGGATAAACTTGAACCAGATTAGGGTTGGCAGCAAGAGCATGTTAAGCTTCTCTGGGAGGGAGAAGGGGGCAATTCACTGATGAAGCTTGAAGCACTTAGGGTTAATATCCAACACAAAGGAAAGGTTGAAGATAGACTATAACCAAATTAGGGCTGTTAGCAAGGGCAGGGGAAGCTTCTCTGGGAGGAGGAAAGGGGCAATTCACCAGTGAAGCCTAAGACACTTAGGGTTGGTATCCAACAAAGTGTGACCCAAAAAGTAAAAAAAAAAAAAAACCAAAAACGGAAAATTAATTTTTCCTGATGCTGCTTTTGTGGGACATACTTTCTAATGCTAAGCTCCCCTGAGTTCCAACATTCACATTCCTTAATACTCATGATATTCTGGAGGTTTTTCCTTCTTAGTTTTGTTTTTTGCTTTTGAGTCACACCAAGTGAGGCTGAGGGGTTACTCCTTCCTCTGCACACGGGAATTGCTCCTGACGTTGTTTGGGGGACCCTATGGGATGGTAACTGGTCATCTGTGTGCAAGGCAAGCAGGAATCACTGTGGTCGTGCTCAGGGGATTCCGGGAATGGAATCCTGGTCAGCTGCATGAAAGGCAAGCGCCCTACCCACTGTACTGTCACTCTAGCCCCATCAATTGATGATTTTCTTCTCTGCAGTTTAAACCATATATTTTGTTGAGCTTTGTATTCTACTGTACTTTGTCTTTTATTTAGCTTTATTTGTTTGGGGGCCACACCAGCGGTGATCAGGATTACTCCTGTTCTGTTCTCAAAGATCACTTCTGGCGGGTTCCGGGGACCCTTTATGATGCTGGGGATTAATCCCAAACCCACCATGAGCAAGATAAGCGCCCTCTGCACTGGACTATCTCTCTGGCCCCTTTGATTGCTCTTAATCTGCATTTTCAGTTAAAAGTATTTTTTAAAACCTTATGGTGGCCAAAACTAGTTCTTAGAGTAACACATACACCAATTCACTAAGAATATTGACATCCTCATTCATTACTTTTACAGCAACACTACTCACCTTTCCACTCTGCTTAACCTTTGTTTTTTGAGTTCACTTTTCCTTTTCTTCTCACCTACCCGCCTCTTCATGTATTATCACTGATAGTTAACTTTTCTCCCAAATGCCTTTTTTTTTTGCTTCTTTATTTATTTTTTTTTTAATTTTATCACCATGTGGAAAGTTACAGAGTTCTCAGGTTTATGTCTCAGTTATACCGTATTCAAACACCATCCCTTCACCAGTGCCCACATTCCACCACCAAAAAAATCCCCGGTATGCTCCCCGCCCCCACCCCAACTGTATAACTGATGAACCTCACTTTATTTTCTCTTCACCTTGATTACGTTCCATATTTCAACACAAAACTCACTATTGTTGTGGGAGTTATATCCCCAAACAAGATAGCCCTAATAAGGAGGCATTTGATAATTAGTTTTCCATTCAAAGATTGTATGTTTTCAGGTTTTATAAAAGGTCGTGCGGCCGCGCGGCTCGGATCTGTCCCAGTCCCGAATCCTGGAGCCGTGTTAGTTGCTGCTCAGTGTCGCCGGGGTTCCATCCGGAGAAGGTGTGCAGGCAGCACCTCCTCCCTCCGGCCCCCCGGTGTTGTTGGCCCCGAATCGGGTCCGGAGCATTGTCTGGGCCGCGTTGCTCACCAGAATGCCTGCCGCTTCTCTGTGGATTGTGGCATCAAGATGGCGCCGAGGGTGGGTCGAGGGCGTGACTTCCGGCGGCCGGGACCACTCAGAGTTTAGGCCCAAATGCCTTTTTTCATGTACTTGTCTTAGATCCTATGATCTAATAACCAAAATGTTAGAATGGCTGAGAGTTGCGACACGGTGCAGCGGGGAAGACTCCTGCCGTGCTTGCAGCTGATGCAGGTTCGATCCCTGACAGCCCATAGGGTCCCTGAGCCCACCAGGAGTGATCCCTGAGTGCAGATCCAGGAGTGATCCCTGAGTACTGCCGAGTGTGGCCCAAAAAACAAACAATAGAAAATTAGAACTATCTTATCTAGTTCAGCTTAATGAAATGATTTTAGGGTTGTTTGGGGATTTGTTTTATAAATTTTAGAGTTTTCAATTTTGGTGAGAATTTTCAATTACAGTACCAGATGTTCTAATTCATTAAATATTTTATTCATTCGAATGTCTTTTGCTGTCATCCAGAAAAATGTTTCTAAGAGTTTAAAAAGTTTTGACCCACCATTTCTTGCACCAAGTATTATTATTTTATAGTAGCTTTTATGCTGCTAATTCTTTAACTTTTTTTTTTTTTGCTTTTTAGGTCACACCTGGCGATGCACAGGGGTTACTCCTGGCTCTGCACTCAGGAATTACCCCTGGCGGTGCTCAGGGGACCATATGGGGTGCTGGGAATCGAATCCGGGTCAGCCGCATGCAAGGCAAACGCCCTCCCCGCTGTGCTATCGCTCCAGCCCCGCTAATTCTTTAACTTTATAACTATGAATTGTGCTGTCATAACGATACTCATGTTTGAAGATTTCATATTAGCCAATGTAGATCGTTCATTAATATTGAATGAAGAAATCTAACCACTTATCATTTTCAATATTAAATTTTTGTTTCTTTATCATATTGTTGTAGATATCATGGAATAAAATGAGCTCTGATCATTGATATTCAAACTTATGACCTAAGTAATGAGTTTGGCAACTTACATATTTTGTTATAATTTTCTTGAATTAGTAAGTTTTCTCTCATATTCGTAGTATTTTATAGTACAAAATTGTTTTGTTCTTGTTTCGGGACACACTCGGTGGTGCTCAAAGCTTACTCCTGTTTTTGAACTCAGGAATCACTTCAGGTGGGGTTCCGGGGACAGTAAGGAATGCCAAGGATCAAACCCTATCAACCTCATGCCAGGCAAGCGCCCTCTGAGCTGTACTATCTATCGCTCCAGACATATACAAAATTTTTGGTTCTTTGTTTGATTGGTTTAGCTTTTTGGGTCATACCCAGCAATGTTCAGGGGCTACTCTTGGCTCTGCACTCAGGAATTACTCCTGGTGGTGTTGGGGGCACCTTCTAAAATGCCATGAGCAAAAGGGTCAGCCTCTTTCAAGGTAAACGCCTACCTGCTAGACTCTAAATCTGTCCCCATAAATGAGAATTTTAGAGAAGAGAGCTGCCTATCTCATTTGTGATATGATAATCTGACATATTTTGCTAAATGTGAAGTCAATTATGTTAATGTTTCCTACAGTTATGAAATTTTCACTTTTTTGAGAATTCCCCAATTGCATTTGATATTTTCCTCAAGCTACTTTATGGGTTTACGTTTAGGCCACACTCGGCTGCGCTCAAGGCTTACTCCTGGCCTGTGCTCAGGGATCACTCCTGCTGGGGCTCAGGGAGATCTGGTACCAGGAATTGAACCCAGGACAGCTGCATGCAAGGCATATGTCCTCCCCACTGTGCTCTTGCTCCAGGTCTTTTCTTACGATATTTTGAAAACATTGTCAATTAGCACACACATATATTGGTACTGAATTAAGTAAATTAATGAAAAAAATTATTCTTCAAATGATTCCTTTTACTGTGTTTCACTAACGACTGTCCCTCCTTGGAAATGTTGTGCAACCTTTGCTTCTCTCTAGCTGAACAATTACATCGCCCAAAGAAAACAAATTGAGTTTAATTTGATTTGTTCTGATGAACGTTTTTCCTTTCTTTGCCATACCTGGTGACACTAAGGAGTAACTCCTGGCTCCTTCACACAGAAACTACTCCTGGCAATGCCCCGGGGAACATCGGGGATGTCAGGGATCATAGGGGATGGCTGGCCACATGCAAAGCAAATGCCTACCCACTGTACTATGGCTCCAACCCTGATGACTGATTTCTTTGGAGTGAGCAGAGTGAGAATGTTTGAGGAAGGCCAAGACCAGTGTGAGAAGTGAGATAAATGAATGTGAGAGGTGAGGGGATGGGTACTGAGAAATCTACAAAACCAGATAGTCTGTAGATTTTTGGGTCACACTCTGCAATGTTCAGGGGCTTCTCTTGGCTCCCCAGAGACTATCTGTGACTAAGAGGATCTGGGGAGAGGCCAGAATGACTTAATGTAAAATGGTGATGCAATACTATGATTTAAACACTTGAACAAGGCCGGAGCAAAGGTACATTGGCTAGGGTACATTGGCCTTGCATGTAGCAGACCAGGGTTCTATCCTCAGCACCCCATATGGTGCCCCGAGCACCACCAGAGGTTATTCCTCAATACAGAGCCTGAAGTAATCCCTAGGATCACCAGGTGTTATTCAAAAAGCCAAAGTAGGAAAAAAAAAAGTTGAATGATTTTCAACTGCAGGGATATATTATGGAAGTGCATAATAGCTGTTAAGTTAAACAGAATCTGTTTAAGCTGCATATGACTTAAGTATAACCCTATGATATTATATATACTTGATTTAAGTTGCTCAAGATACTAAATTTAGATACTAAATTTGCTTCTCTGAAAATAATCAACTAGAAGAGTTTTACAATAATAAAAACAACAGGGCCAGAGACACTGTTGTGGCAAGTGCGTGGAGGGCACTTGCATTTTTATTTGATCCCCTGAATCTCATAGGGTCCTCCAAGTATGCCAGGGGTGATTCCTAAATTGCAAACTAGGAGTAACTGATAAGCATCACTGACTGGGCCACTAAACTCAAAAACCAAAAACATGGAAGCAATACCTGTTCCTCAGTGATGTTGACAACCCTCTAAAAATTCTTTTTTCACTAATTCTTCATTTTTAAAAATTGACAGTGCTTTTGTACCTTCTACTGAATACGAATATGTTAGTCACATTGAGGCCAGCATGTCATGACAGTTATCTCAAGTTCACTAACAAATCTGTTATTTATCTTTTTTTCTGTAGTTCTTTACCAAAGGAACATAAAAGTGATGGACACAATTGTTCTACAAGAAACAATTTGGGGAGTATTATTTTTCTTCCAGTTCATTATTGGTTTTATTGGCAATTTATTGTTGCTCATGCTATATGTCAAGAGCTTTCTGCAAAGAAAGAAGCCAATAGATTGGATATTTACCCACTTAACTTTAGCCAACATGATGACAGTTTTATTCGCCGGGTTTCCAGAATTAATATTTTTCTTTGGAATAAGAAACTTTCCGGATGACACTGGTTGTCAGGCAGTTTTGTTCTTGCACAGAGTAGGTCGGGGTCTTTCCCTCTGTACCACAAGTTTCCTCGGTGTGTTCCAAGCCACTGTGATCACCAACAACCATGCTCAGTGGGCGTGGCTCAAATCAAACATCTACACATGCATTTCTTCTGTCTTACTCTTTTTCTGGGTACTCAACATGCTCATTTATATCCAGGTCATCTTGTCAGTGAAGGCCCTATACAACGTTACTGGCATCAAAATATTTTATAACCAAAAATACTGTATGGTACACGACACAGAGAAGATGAGAGTATCAGCATCAGTGGGTGGAATGGTAATAAGAGACCTGCTGTGTGTTCTCCTCATGATCTGGACCAGCGCGCACATGGTAAAGTTCCTCTTCAACCATCGCAAGAATGTCCAGCACGTCCTTAGACACAGTCTCTGCTCACAGTCCTCTCTTGAGATCAAGGCCACCCACACCATTCTGGCCCAAGTCAGCTGTTTTGTTTTTTGTTACTTGATCAACTTCTGCCTTACCATTTATGTAACATACAGTCATGAGGTACAAGGGTTAGAAAACATCACTGTTTTTGTTTCTTCCTGGTATCCAGTGATCTGTCCTTTCTTGCTGATAAAAAAACATAAGAGGCTCCTTTCTAAACTGCACCTTTGTAAAGATGAGGAAATCTTCTCCACAAACCACTGCCATCAGAGACTTGAATAACTCTCACACCAGCTCTGACACAAAGTGCTCAGAATAGAAAAATCCTAGTGCAAAGGTTAAGTGATGTGGGGCTGTAGAGATAACCCAGTATCTCTAATGGGTAGGGCATTTGCCTTGCACATGACCTGCAATTCTGGGAGTAATTTCTTTTTTTTTTTTTGCTTTTTTGGGTCACACCCGGTGATGCACAGGGGTTACTCCTGGCTCTGCACTCAGGAATCATTCCTGACAGTGCTCAGGGGACCATATGGGGTGCTGGGAATCGAACCCGGGTCGGCCACATTGCAAGGCAACCGCCCTACCCATTGCGCTATCACTCCAGCCCCCCAGCGGGAGTAATTTCTAATTACTGAGCCAGAAGTGAGTCCTGAGCATCAGCAGGTAGGACCAGGAAAAATAAGCAGGAGTTGTGAGGGTTTTAGGATACAAAATAAAAGAAAATAGTATATTCTATGAACATGTCTCAAAGTCCACAGCTTACTGTACAGACTGAGATCAATGAACTTTAAATGGAATGAAACACATTCTAGAAAGCTGCACTTCTAAAAGGGACTTTATTTTCATTCTCTGTTGGGAAAGGGGGTGACCATCTGCCTGTGCTTGAGGCTCCAACTGGGTTTGGCTGCTTGCAGGGCAAGCACATTACACTCTTACTATTGCTCTATCTCCCATTTTGTTTCATTTATGAAATGATTTCAAGTATTCATCTTTGACAATAGGAAAGTGACTCTGTGGGGAAAATTAACCTGTGACCCATTCCTCAGTTAATGGGGTGCTGGAGACCAAACCCGGGTTGCGCATGTGCAAGGCAAGTGTTCTATCCCACTGTGTATCTCTCCAACCCTGGAAAAGTCCTCTAACAGAATAATAGTGAGGTGTGTTGAGGCTTGAGCGATAGTACAGCGGGTAAGGTGTTTCCTTGCATGCGGCTACCTGGGTTCAAATTCTGCATCCCATATGGTCTCCCAAGCAATGCCAGGAGCAATTCCTGAGTACAAAGCCAGGAGGAACCCCTGAGCATCTCCAGGTGTGATGCCAAATGTTGGTGTACAACATCCCATAATCTCAGGCCTAGCTAGGCTTGGATGTAAACATCGTTTTTCTGTTACTGTTACTTTAACTGACTATACTTCCAGTTGTGTAACTGACTTTGGTACTGTTTCTGTTGACTAAGTAAATTTGCATATTCTGCCTATGTGGCTGAATATCACTGGTTAAAACATCAAGCTAGTTAATAAAAGGGGGCTGAACAGGCTGCTCTCCAGCAGGCCACAGCACGAAAAACTATGAACACAGTTACGTGATCCTCCCAGAAAACGTATATTTCTTTCGCCTGCATATCTTAAATACCTCACACTGTCTAACCAAACCTTAATGCAGCATTTGTTGCAACAGATGGCGCCCAACGTGGGGCAGTGATAAGAATATCATCTATGTACTGAATAATTTTGACTTCAGGGTCCTGTGCCCTAATTATATCCAATGGTTGATTAACAAAATATTGACACATCGTGGGACTATTCATCATCCCTTAGGCAAAACAGTCCAGTGATATCTTTTAGCAGGAGTTTCACTATTTAAGGAAGGCACCGTAAAGGAAAATTTTTCTCTATCCTCTTCTCTCAAAGGGATGGTATAGAAACAATCCTTTAGATCAATTATGATAATTTTTCATTGTTTGGGAATAATGGCCAAATTAAGTAGGCCCATTTGCAAAGGGTCCATTGGTTCCATGCAGTCATTAACTTTTCTGAAATCACTTAACATTCGCCACTTACCAGTCTTTTTCTTGATAACAAATACTGGTGAATTTCAGGAACTAGAAATGAAAACAACATGTCCCAATTCAAACTGTTCTGTAACTAATTCATTCAAAGCCTTAAGTTTTCTTTTGTTAAGGGCCACTGCTCAACCCAAACAGGCTGAACCGTTTTCCAGACTATTGGGAGAGCTGTTCTTTGAGCAGCGGCCCAAATTAAAAAGGTGATTGCTGAGATACCTCTTTTTCTTTAATATATTTCACACCAAGTTTTTGCAACAAATCTCGTCCCCATAGGGTGATAGCAATTGGAGCACTATATTGATGGATGACTGCCGTGTCTCCATCAGGATCACTACAACGAAGAGGTTGCACACTCTGTTGAACATCAGTGACCACACCCATACCAGAAAAAGTAACGTCCATACAACGCTTTTGCCAAACCATAGGCCAACGATGGGAGGTGACAACAGTAACATCAGCACCTGAATCCAACATACCCTCCAGTTAAGTCCCATCCTCAAAGGTCATAACCAAAATAGGCTTATCATCAGTAATCTTTTTTGCCCAAAATATTTCTGCATTAGTGCTTCCAAAATCACCCTTTCTTTTCATGCCTGTATTTTTTCCTAGTATACATGGAAGCAAAAGCAGTGAGCAATACGTTCCCTTTTTAATATTCTAATATCTGCTTGAACAGACTATACTTGAGATTTCATTAACAAAATCACTGTCAATGAGTCCCACTTTTATGTTAACACCTCGCATATTCATACCACTTCTCCCTAAGATCAATCCTGCTGTTCCTTTTGGAAGGGAGTCATAAACATTAGTTGTGATTTTATAAATTTTATTAGAAGTCAGAAACAAATCCTGTAAAACAAATATCAGTCGCTACACTTCCCTCCGTTGCTCTCACAAGGTCAATATAGGACAGTTTCTTGCTAATGCTCTTGGGTTTACTGATTGTTATCATGGTAGGGAATGAAAGACTCTTTAATTTAATTTTAGATTTTATTGAAGATATTCCATATTGTTGAAGGGACCCCAGGTCGAGCCCCAACTCCTGTTTCCCGACAGTTCATTATCTTTTTTTTTTCTTTTTAAAAATTTTTTATTAATGAATCACTATGAGGTACAATTACAAACTTATGAACTTTCATGTTTGCATTTCATTTATATCCCTCCACCAATGCCCATTCTCCTCAATCAATGTTCCCAGTATCCCTCCCACCACCCCCACCCCAACCCCCACCACCCCACCCTGCCTCTGTGGCAGGGCATTCCCTTTTGTTCTCTCTCCTGTTGGATGTTGTAGTTTGCAATAGAGGTATTTATTGAGTGGCCATCATGTTCGGTCTATAGTCTACTTTTGGCACGCAGCTTTCAACCTGAGTGGGTCTTCCCAATAGTCTCTACTAGGTGTTCCCTTCTGATTTCTACCTCTTTTTTTATTTTTTTTAACAACACGCAGTAAAAATTTATTCATATTAATAACTCCATTTGTCATGGGGGTTGTTGCTTAGATGTATGGGATGGCACATGCATGCTGGCTTTCTGAGGTTACACAGGTGCTGGCTCTCTGAGGTTACACAGGTGCTGGCTCTCTGAGGTTACACAGGGCTGGCTCTCTGAGGTTACACAGGTGCTGGCTCTCTGAGGTTACACAGGGCTGGCTCTCTGAGGTTACAGAGGTGCTCTCTCTGAGGTTACACAGATGCTGGCTCTCCGATGTTACGTAGGTGCTGGCTCTCTGAGGTTACACAGGGCTGGCTCTCTGAGGTTACAGAGGTGCTCTCTCTGAGGTTACACAGATGCTGGCTCTCCGATGTTACGTAGGTGCTGGCTCTCTGAGGTTACACAGGGCTGGCTCTCTGAGGTTACTCAGGTGCTGGCTCTCTGAGGTTACACAGGGCCGGCTCTCTGAGGTTACACAGGGCTGGCTCTCTGAGGTTACACAGGTGCTGGCTCTCTGAGGTTACTCAGGTGCTGGCTCTCTGAGGTTACACAGGGCTGGCTCTCTGAGGTTACTCAGGTGCTGGCTCTCGGAGGTTACTCAGGTGCTGGCTCTCTGAGGTTACACAGGGCTGGCTCTCGGAGGTTGCACAGGGTTGGCTCTCTGAGGTTACACAGGGCTGGCTCTCTGAGGTTACTCTGGTGCTGGCTCTCGGAGGTTGCACAGGTGCTGGCTCTCTGAGGTTACACAGGGCTGGCTCTCTGAGGTTACACAGGGCTGGCTCTCGGAGGTTGCACAGGTGCTGGCTCTCTGAGGTTACTCTGGTGCTGGCTCTCGGAGTTTGCACAGGTGCTGGCTCTCTGAGGTTACTCAGGTGCTGGATCTCTGAGGTTACACAGGACTGGCTCTCTGAGAGAAAAGGTCGCGCGGCTGCGCTAGCGGCCGCGCGGCTCGGATCTGTCCCAGTCCCGAATCCTGGAGCCGTGTTAGTTGCTGCTCAGTGTCGCCGGGGTTCCATCCGGAGAAGGTGTGCAGGCGGCACCTCCTCCCTCCGGCCCCCCGGTGTTGCTGGCCCCGATTCGGGTCCGGAGCATTGTCCGGGCCGCGTTGCTCACCAGAATGCCTGCCGCTTCTCTGTGGATTGTCCCGACAGTTCATTATCTTGTCTAACTTTTTCTCTTTTGTAATGGCATTTATTATCCCAATGCTTCCTCTTCCTACATCGTCTACAGATGCCTGGTTCTTTTCCCATCCCAGACTTAATACTAGTACAATCTCATCTGAGATGTCCCAAAGCTCCACAGCCATAACGTTTTATCTGGTTTACTGTTTTAAAAGCAGCAGCTATTATTTGGCCTGATGGGTTGGTGTTCCCACTTCCCTACATACTTTAATAAACTCACCCAGGGAGTTTTTTCCCATTAACTTAACAGTTTGAATTGCCTTTTGGCAATCTGCTCTAGCGGTTTCCACTGCTAAAGTCAGCATAAGCATTTCACGAAGGCCTTCATCAAGTATAGCCTTTTCAAGAGAGTCCTGGAGTCTGGCAATAAAATCTATGTAAAGTTCATTTGCTTCCTGAAAGATTTTTGTGAATGACATAGTATGTTTTGTAGAGGTCTCAGAATAACTCCACACCTTTAGACAGGTCTTATTAACAGATTCTAAAATGTTTGCCTCTGGCTCTCTGCCAAGATGCAACCCTGGTGGCCACACGTGTGTACGGCTGCTCTGCTGATGATTGACGACGATCCGGAGGCCAGCTAGACTACTTTTGGTACTGGCAGCTTCTTGCAGAAATGGTTCTAGACTGTGAACTAAGCCATAGCCTCATGCCGGCACAGGAAGGGAAAGGTCTTTCTCTCTCAGCTTTTTTTCCCTTTTCGAGGAAAGATGGCATGGTGTCTGCTATCTTATAAGGACCATTAAGGAGTTACGAACTTGGAGGCATGGGGGAAAAAAGAAAGAGGTACAAACTTGCAACTGCAGGATGCTCAGGTGATCTCGGGACAGCGGCGATTCCTGCGCGCTCTCTGCTGAGATTCAACCCAGGTGGCCACACGTGTGTGCAGCTGCTCCGCTGCTGATCGACCATGATCCGGAGGCCAGCTAGATTACTTTTGTTACCAGCAGCTTCTTGCAGAAATGTCTCTAGACTGTGAATTAAGCCATAGCCCCATGCTTCCCCAGAAAGGGAAATGATGCAATTTCTGACATAAATCTCCCTGGACTTAGTTACTAAAATACAGAAATCCCAAACCGCATGGCCGCTTCATATCTCTTCTCAGCAATGGAAAACTAATTATCAAATGCTTCCTTTTCAGCAGGGCTGTTTTGGGGGGGGAAACTCCAACAACAATAGTGAGTTTTGTGTTGAAATATGGAATGTAATCAAGGTAAGGAGAAAGTGAAGTGAAATTTATCAGCTACGAAATCAGGGGTGGGGTGGGGGATGGGAGGTATACTGGGGTTTTTGGTGGTGGAATATGTGCACTGGTGAAGAGACGGGTGTTCGAGCATTGTATAACTGAGACATAAGCCTGAAAACTTTGTAACTTTCCACACGGTGATTCAATAAAAAAAAATTTAAAAAAATAAATAAAATAAAATAGAACAAGCCTCTAAACGGACTTGTTCTTCTGCTAAAACCCACTTGCCAGTGCCTAAAATCTGGTTCACAGTGTTATCAACTTGTTTTGGTGTTTTAATTCTAGCAAATTTCTCAGCCTCTTCTCTCCACCAAGACTTAAATTGTACATACTGAGAATTTTCTAACACTGCCTTTGCAAGAGTTTGCCAATCAAGCAGAATTAGAGTATTAGCTTCTGCAAAGTTTTCAAAAAGTGCTAGCACATAGTTAAAAGTAACACCATAAGTGGTCACAGCTTGCTTAAGCGAGGAAAGTAACAGTAACAGAAAAACTTCTCTTCTTCCCTGGTTCTTAGAGGGTCAGATCGATCGATCATGCATGTATGAATGCACATGCATGTGATTTTGTTGTCTTTCTGTATGTCTGTCAGTGTTAAATATTTAAATATCAAAGTCAGATTGAAATCAGAAGTGGAAATCTTTGTTACTGGACAAACAGCCCCATCACAAAGGTTAGTAATAAGTACTCCAAAAACTCTGAAGATGGGGCTGGAGCAATAGCACAGCGGGTAGGGCGTTTGCCTTGCACGCAGCTGACCCGGGTTCAAGTCCCAGCATCCCATATGGTCCTCTGAGCACGGCCAGGGGTAATTTCTGAGTGCAGAGCAAGGAGTGACCCCTGAGCATCACTGGGTGTGACCCAAAAAGAAAAAAAAACAACAGCAAAAACTCCAAAGACAATAAATAAATAAAATGTTTTTTAAAAAGAAGAGTGGGGTGGGGAAACAAAGCAATGGAAACATTATTCACTGAGATCCAAATAGTTTCCCTGAGTGCATAAAATGTGGATTTAAAAGATCTGTAAATGAGATCAAATAAAGGTAAGAAGCAATCTATCAGCAGTATAACAAATGTCTGGCTCGATACATTGAGTACCTAATCACATAAGAAAAAGGAGCGAGAGAGCAAGAAGGAAAGTGCCTCCCCTAGAGGGATGCTGGTGGTTGGGGCTGGAGGAGTGGGGAATGGTGTAGGGAAACAGAAGACCTTCGTGGTGAGAAATGTACACTGGTGGAGGGATGGATGCATGATCACCGTATGACTTAAACCCAATTTCGAACAGCCTTGGAATGGCCTATCTCATGGATATCCAATTTGAAACATTTTTTTAAACTAATGTGGAATTCATGCCCAATTCAATCAGTTTAATCAATGGCCAAATAAATATCAGTACTCCTCCATTAAAAAATACACATTGAGTAGCTCAATTCCTCTCATCAACAATGACATTGGTCTCAATTATTCATCAAAAGTAGATGGTTTTGTGAAGTAATGTGAGTAAACATCAAGTGAAAACCATCTATTCTAGAAAATCTACAAAAATTGGGAACTGGGGCCAGGGGTGGTGTGAGGTGTGGGCAGAGAGCAGGATGAGTGATTGTGGGTGATGTTTGATTCAACATTAACCCATCATTAGGATCGGAGCGTTAGTCCAGCAGGGAGGGAGTTTGTCTTTTATACAACTGACCCAGGACCAATCTGTGGCATCCCACAAGGTCCCCCGTACAACACTTGGAGTAATTTCTGAGTGCAGAGCCAGGAATAATCCCTTAGCATCACTGGGTATGGCCCACAAACAAAAAATACAAGTGAAATGTGTTGACATCCCGAAGTAATTCTTCACTACTCACTTCAAACTCCAAAGAATGGTGTTCTGTTCAGCTCTAGGGGAATCTTATCAGGATCAGGTAAGTAGGAAAACTGTTGCTCAGTGGGTTCTTACGGAACCCATAAAAACTAATGCCTCTGGGACCAAGTGATAGTACAGCGGGGAGCAGCTTGCCTTGAATGCAGCCCAACAGAGATCAGTCCCCAGCATCCCATAGGGTTCCCTGAGCATGGCCACGAGTAATATTTGTATACAGAGTCACAAAAAAACCTTCAGCATCACCAAGTGTGGCCCCATAACAAAAGCAAAGCAAGAAAGAACATTTTATTGTTGGTGACTGTGTGGACATGTATTTAGGAAATGTACTGGCAAGCGGTTCAACATCAAAAAATGCCTGAGGAACAGACAGACACATTGCCAAACAAAAATGCACTCCAAGGTGGGCCATAGAAGTAGTATAAAGGGGTAGGTGGCTATCCTTGGACACAGCTGACCCAGGTTTACCCCCCAAAATTCCATATGTTCTCTAAGTACCACCAGGGATGATTCCTGAGTGCAGAGTTAGGAGCAACCCCTGAATATTGACAAGTGTTGCTCTAAAAAAAAAAAAACAAAAAAAATTTTTAATGAGTCCAAGTCAATCATATCTTGAAGTAGTTTAAATTCGTGGTAATTATTCTATGTAACAACTGAAACAGCCATAAGGATGTATTTCTCATCTTAAAAAGGATGAACAGAGGCAAACAATGGGAAAAAGCACAACACTTTTTTTTTTTTGCCATTTGGAGTCACACCCACTTCACTATTAATCCGGCAGTGATCACTCATCTTTTGGGTATAGTAATGAATAGTGATGTCATTCCATCATATAATCCCTAAGTATACTGTTTCTCTAATTAAGCAAGATGTGGAATTATGTAAGAAAGCTTATTGGATGTTCTAAGTCACACACTTAAGATATTATAACTTAACATATTATAATTTGCTGTTATTTACTACAGTTGGATTACACAATAAAAAGAACATGTAAAAACCTAAGTCTGAGGGCTGGAGCAATCCCCAACTCCCCACAACCTGCGGTGTCCATGTGCCCTGGTGCGTTCAGGACTGACAGGCATTCTCAGGTGATGGACAGATGAACAGACTGCAGACTGTTCACCAGACAACAACTTTATTGAAAAATAAATTGGGCTAATGTAGGGAAAGAGGAACTGCTAAAGAGTGGGGGACAGGGATGGAATGGAAATGATGCGGGGGAAGCACAGAGGAGGAGTTGAACACAGCAGAGTTTAACACTCATGGAGAATTGTGAGTGATGGGGTGTGATGAGCCACGGGTGCACAGCAATGGGTGGCAAGTAACTCAAATAACATCATCTCCAGCAAGGAAGAAAAATAGACCCATAACCAAGCCGAACTGCTTGTAATAGAGGGGCAATGATTACACACAGCAATTACAAATTATGGGGGAGACAGCGCTTCTCCTGGGACTCTCCTAAGCCACCTGTGTTGTGGTGTCTTCCAAGCCCTATCACTGATCTCCAGGAGAATCCCAGGATCTCTAATCGATAGAATGATACTTTCCAGATGATTTGGAAACAGTGTCTGCGGGAATCCAACACGCAAGAATTCACTTGCATTGCACCAGCTGACCAAAGTTTAATCCCCAGCACTACATAAAGTTGCCCAAGGATTGCCAGGAGTAAATCCTGAGTGTCGAGCCAGAGAAAGCCCTGACCATCACTGGGTGTGACCCAAATAGCAACAGAAACCAGAAACTTGATCAAAAGTGAAGCTTAGGGTCATACAAATGGGGGCTAGAGCTATAGTACATGAGGTAAGACTTTTACTTTGCATGCGGCTGACCGGGTTCGATCACCAGCATCTCACATGGTCCCCCGAGCACCACCAGGAGTAATTCCTGAATGCAGAGACAGGAATAACCCCTGAACACTCCCAGGTGTGATCCAAAAAGCAAAACAAAAAGAGTCATTTAAATATTCCTATATTCTGGGGCTGGAGCGATAGCACAGCGGGTAGGGCGTTTGCCTTGCACGCGGTCGACCCAGGTTCGATTCCCAGCATCCCATATGATCCCCTGAGCACCGCCAGGAGTAATTCCTGAGTGCATGAGCCAGGAGTAACCCCTGTGCATCGCTGGGTGTGACCCAAAAAGAAAAAAAAAAGATGTTTGTAAATATTCCTATATTCTAGAATCTGAGAGTTACACTTTTCATGCTCATCAAATATTTAGAAATGTAGACAGTAATTTATGACATATAGAAATAAGTAAGCAGGGTTGAAATGATAGTACAGCAGGTAAAGTGTTTGTCTTGCACATGGCTGACACAGGTTCAATCCCAGCATCCCATATGGTACCCCAGCCCAGGTAGCAATTCCTGAGTGCAGAGTCAGGTGTAATTCCTAAGTATCGCTAATCATGACTAAAAAAAATACATATATATATGGTCTAGAGATTCCATTAATATTCAGAATGATTTTTAATCCTTATTTATTGTCTTTTATAGTCCATGTTTTCCTAAGTCAATTCAGACTTGATTGTTCCACAATAAATCCCAAATTGAGAGAAGCCTTAGAGAAAAATGATTACTCTCCAAAAAACTGTGACAGCAATTTGATTACTGAGAACTTTTGATTTCTCTGCGAGTAGCCAATTATGCCCAAGTTTGTTTTCTGCTCTGCTCCTGAAGGACTCTGAGGACTCAGGCTGATGTAATGGGAAAGTTTCTGAAGTGAACACCTGAGGGGGACTTGAATTAAAAACTTTTCTAAATTGATCCATTTGCAACTCAGACAGTAATTTGTGAGTCCATGGGCACATCAGAAAGTTTCCTGAGCTCCAAGTGACAGGGTGTCTGGGGACCAAGTCACTGGTGGGTTTTATAGCCCTGGATTAACACACAGGCATTCACCCACAGCCTGGCAGAGGGTCCCGTCAACTTCGCCAGCCTCAGACTCAGTAAGTACCTCCTGACTCTGCTCCTGCTTGAAGGGAGAGACAGGGATTCATCTTTAGAAAAATTTCCTTTCCCTGGGCTGGAGAGATAGAGCATTTGTAGGGCATTTGTCATGCACACGGCTGACCCTGGTTCCAACATCCCTGACATTCCATAGGGTTCCCCAGCACCGCCAGGAGTATTTCCTGAATGTAGAACCAGGAGTAAGTTGAGCATCGCCAAGTGTGACCCAAAAAAGTTAAAAAAAGAATTGGAGAATTTATTTTCCTAATGCTGTTTTTGTGGGACACGCTTTCTAATGCTAAGCTCATCTGAGTTTCTATATACTTTGTATATATACTTTAAATGTGTACTTTATGCATTTCTTTATACTCATGAAATTCTGGGGTTCTTTTCTTCTTTTTTTTTACTTTTGAGTCACACCAAGTGATGCTGAGGGGTTACTCCTGCCTCTGCATGCAGGAATTGCTCCTGATGGTGCTTGGGGGACCCTAAGGCATGGTAACTAATCTGCTGAGTGTATGGCCAGCAGGAATTACTCTGGTCGTACTCAGGGGATACTGGGCATAAAATCCTGATTGGCTTTCATGAAAGGCAAACGACCTACCCACTAGCCCCGTCAATTTATGATTTTCTTCTCTGCAGTTTCAACCATATGTTTTGTTACGCTTTGTATTCTTCTGTACTTTCCCTTTTGTTGAACTTGAGTTGTTTGGGGGCCACACCAGCAGTGCTCAGGACTTGCTCCTGGCTCTGTGCTCAGGGATCACTCCTGGTGGGTTCTGAGGACCCTATGCGATGCCGGAGATTAATCCCAAACCCACCACAAGCAAGACAAGCACCCTATGCTCTGAACTATCACTCTGTCCCCCTTTAATTCTCTTAATCTGCACTTTCCTTTAAAGGTATTTTTTAAAACTTTTTGGTGGCATAACTAGTTCTCATAGCAACAAATATAAAAAGTTTCTTAGAATATTTACATCCTCATTCACTTATACAGCAGCTCTGTTAACCAATCTACTCTGATTAAACTTTTTTCTGAGTTCAATTTTCTTTTATTTCTCTTCCCCCCACCTCTTTATGCATTTCTCATTGATTTTTAACTTTTCTCACAAATGCCCTTTTTCATGCATTTTTCTTAGAGCCTATGATCTCATAACCAAAATGTAAGAACTGTTGGGGCGGCAGACGCAGTGCAGCAGGAAGGCTCATGCCGTGCTTGCAGCTGACGCAGGTTTGATCCCTGATGTCCCTTAGGGCCATTGATCCCTGCAGGAGTGATTCCCTGAGTGCAGAACCAGGAGAAACCCTGAGTACTTGCGAATGTGAACGAAAAAATGAACAAAAGAAAATAGAACTCCCTTTTCTGGTTCACCTTAGTTAAATGATTTTATGGTTGTTTGAGGTTTATTTTATTAAATTTTAGAGTTTTTAATATTGGGGGGAATTTTCTATCACAATACCAGAAGTTCTGATTCATAAATATTTTATGCATTCTAATATCTTTCTCTGCCTTCCAAAAATATCTTTCTATGAGTTTAAAAAGTTTCGACCAAGAATTTCTTGCATCAATTGAAATGATTTTTTTAAGTTGGAATAGTTTTATTGAAGTAATAATGTTGGAAATCCTTTAACTTTGCAACTGTTTTGTGAATTGTGTTATCATAATAGTTTCTTGTGGAGGTTTCAATTGTTAACCAATGTAGATCATTCATTAATAGTGAGTAGAGAAATCTAATTTAATTTTCAATATTTTTCTTCTTTATCATATGATGAATATATAGTGGAATAGATTGAGCTTATGACCGTTGATATGTTCATGCTTATGAATAAAATAATGAGTTTTGCACCTTACATATTTTGTTTTCACATGGCAGAGCCTGGCAAGCCCCATGGCATATTCTATATGCCAATACAGTAACAATAACAGGTCTCATTCCCCTGACCCTGAAAAGAGCCTCAAATTGTTGGGAAAGACTAGTAAGGAGAGGCTTCAAGATCTCAGGGCTGGGATGAATGGAGATGTTACTGTCGCCCGCTCGAGTAAATCGATGAACAACGGGATGACAGTGATACAGTGATATATTCTGTTATAATTACCTTGAACCAATTAGTTCTCCCTGATATTTATAATATTGTATGATCCAAAACTTTTTTATTTCTGTTTGGAGCCACACCCGGTGGTATTCAGGGCTCACTACTGGCTTTGAACTCAGGATTCACTCCAAATAGGGTTCGGGGGTCATAAGGGATGCCGAGGATAACCCCCTATGAGGCGTGTGCCAGGCAAACAATGTCCCTGCAGTGCTACCGTCCCAGACCTGGGTGAGATTCTTGGTTGGTTGGTTGGTTTAGCTCTCTGGGTCACTCCTGGCGATGTTCAGTGGTCACTCTTGGCTCTGCACTCAGAAGTCACTCCTGGGGTGCTGGGGGGACCATACAAAAGGCCCGGGATCAAACGGGTCGGATGCGAGCAAAGTGAATGCCCGCCCCGCTGAACTCTCACTCCAGCCCCATGTATGAGAATTTCCAAGGAGAGAGCTGCCTGTCTCATTGGTCATTTGGTAACCTGACACATTTTCTTAAATGTTAAGTCAATTCTGTTAATATGTTTCTGAAAGTGATGATATTTTAGCATGTTTGTGAATTCCCTAATGGCTTGTGCTATTTCCCTTATGTTCCTTTTTGGCTTTTAGGCCACACTGGGCTGCGCTCAAGGCTTACTCCTGGCTCTGTGCTCAGGAATCACTCCTGCTGGGGCTCAGGGGATATGTGATACCAGGGGTCAAACCCAGGACAGTGAGTGCAAGGCAAGTTCTCCCCATTGTGCTATTGCTCCAGTCCTCTTCCTATGCCTTTTGAAAACATTATTAATTATGTACATGCATATTTTCATATTTCATTAAACAACTGACAAAAAAATCTTCTTAAAATAATCCCCTTCTCATTTTTCACTTATAACTGCCCCTACAATGAAACTGTTGTACAACCTTTGCTTCTATCTAGCTGAAAAATTACATCAACCCACAGGAAAACAATGAGTTTATTCTTATTCCTTGCAATATTGTGTCTCTATTTGATATCTGCCATTCTGATTATGATATGTCTTGGAGTCTTTTTGTTAGGGTCTCTTTTAGCTTATCAAAGGAGCTTTGATTTGGATGTCTGCATTCTTCAGCTCTGGGAACTTCTCAGCAACGATATCTTTAACTGTTGCTACTTCACTGGGGTTGTCTCCCTGTCCTTCTGGTACTCCGATGATTCTTCTGTTGTTCCTCTTGAATTCATCTCCTAGGTCTCTTATTCTCCCGAGTGCTATTTGGAGGTCTTTTTTCATTATATCTTGTGTTCTGTGTGCTTTCTGCAGCTCGTCTTCAAGCTCACTAATTTCATCTTCAGTTGTCGTCACTCTACTGTTGAGGGTACCCACTGAGGTTTTTATTTCGTCTACAGAATCTTTTATTGGTGACGCTTCTGCTTGTAGCTTTCTTATTTCTGTTCTCATTTCCTCCTGTACTTCCTTGGCTGTCCATTCCACTGTTTCTTTTATGTCGTCCTTTAATTTACTGGATGCCTGTTTCACCGTTTCTTTGACGTCATTGGACATCCTCAACATTTCATCTCTGAATTCTTTGTCAGAGGGATTATGTTTGTGGGAATTCCCTGTTGAGGCTTTAGAGCTCTTTTCTTCATCAACTCTTCATGGGGGATTGTGCACTGTGTCTGCATGTTACTGTGGTAGTATGGACATGGGTCCTTCCAGTTCACTATCAGTGACCACTCTCACTGCAAGGGAGGATTCTAGATGGACTCGGTCGACGCTGGTCTCCTTTTCCCCTGTAAGAATCCTACCTCTTTGGTGCTCCTCTGTGCCTTATACGGGGACAATAGTGTAGCTTTAGGAATCTGTTCTTTTCCATTAGACTTGTTCAATTCTTTGTGTTTGTTGCTATTTTGGTGGTTTGAGGAGTATTTTGATAGAAATAGGCTAGTGGACTATTGGCCTACTGTGTTTGGGATAGCCAGGATGTCCTCTTCACAATTAGCTTATGGAGACTGAGCTGTGAGTCCAAAGTACTGGGAAAGAGAAAAATAACTTGGCTGCGCTGGCGGCCATGCCACCGCCAGTGTACCTGTGCTCGAAGGGGTTGCTTCAGTGCCTGTGTGGGGTCTGGAGCATGCTTTGGCACTCCTGGTTCCCCCCTGGCCAGGCGCTCCACGGGGGCATAGTTTATTCTTATTCCTAATGACAATGATTTTTCTTTCTTTGCCACACCTGATGATGCTCAGGGGTTACTCTGGCTCTGCACTCAGGAGTTACTCCTCTCAGTGCCCGGGGACCATATAGGATGCTGGGGATTGAACCTGAGCTGGTCACGTGCAAAGCAAATGCATAGTCACCGTACTATGGCTTCAGCCCCAAAGATGAATTTCTATAAAGTGAGCAGAGTAAGAGTGTGTGAGAAAGGCCAGGACCAGAGTGAGAAATAAGGATAAATGAATGTGAGAGTGAGCGGATGGGTAATGAAAATGGCTTTCCTCAGCATCGCACCACCAAATGGGGCAGGGATTGGGTTAGGCAGCGCCACAGCAATCAGCATCTATGGAGGGAAGATAGTGATTTGGAGTCAATTAACTTTTCTGCACGGAACGCGACAGAGGTTGTAAGTAAATGACAAGTGTTTCAAAACGAGTGACTGAGAATCGACTGGAAGTAGGCTTGGGGTCAAAGGCTTAGGAACAAACAGAATATTTCAATCTTCGGGTGCAGGATTTAAGGGGTAGGAAGGAGAGCGACCCATACACACAACAGGTTTCTTTTTCTGTGTGTGTGTTTTTAATTGAATCACTCTGAGATATAGTTACAAGCTTTCTGGGTGGAATTACAAACATACAATGTTCCAAGACCCATTCCTCAACCAGTGTACATTTCACACCACCAATATCCCCAGTTTTCTCTCTGTGTCTCTGTCTCAGTCTCCCTCTCTGTCTCTCTGCCTCTGCCTCTGTCTTTCTCTGTCTCTGTCTCTGTATCTCTCTATCCTTTTGAGCATTATGATTTGCAATAAAGATACCGAGAGTCCATCATGTTTGGGCCTTTGCCCACTTTCAGCACACATCTCCCATAAAGAGCAATCCATTCCAACCACCATATCATAATTGTTCCATCTCTATCCCAATGTCCCTCACCTCCAGCCTGGAGACAGGCTTGGACTATGAACCAATCCCACTGCCCTTGTTTCTACTCTTCACAGTTGTTAGACTTATACTATGTGTTTTATTTTAATCCCACAAATGAGTGCAGTCGTTCTATGTCTGTCTCTTTCCCTCTGATTTTTTCTCTCTGCATGATACTCTTCATGTTCATCACTTTAGAAGCAATTTTCACACATTATTTTTTTTCTAACAGCTGTATGATATGTAGACCACTTCATGCTCTTCACCCTACCCAGCCTGAATTGCAGTCCTCACACAGGGAAAAATAGAACCCGCAGCATTGGCCCAGAATTGCATCCCTTGGGTTTTTTTAAATTTAATTTTATTATTTTTTAAATTTGTATTAGTGAATCACCGTTGGGTATAGTTACAAACTTATGAACTTTCATGTTTGTATTTAGTTTACATCTTTCTACCAGTGCCCATTCTCCTCCACCAATGATCCCAGTATCCCTCCCACCAACCCCATCCCAACCCCCACCACCCCATCCTGCCTCTGAGGCAGGGCATTCCCTTTTGTTCTCTCTCCTGTTGGGTGTTGCAGTTTGCAATAGAGGTATTGAGTGGACACCATGTTGGGTCTATAGTCTACTTTTGGTACGCAACTTTCAACGCAAGTGGGTCCTCCCAACATTCTCCACTAGGTGTTCCCTTCTCTGTCTCTGCTGCCTTTTCCCCCAGCATGTGAGGCCAGTTTCCAATCTATGGGGCAGACCTGATTCTTATCTCTACTACTCTTGGGTGTTAGTGTCCCAGGGGTTGTTTTTTTTAAGGGGCCACATCTGGCAAAGCTTAGGGCTTAATCCTTGCTCTGCACTCAGAAATCTCTTCCTGCAGTGCTTGGGGTATCATTTGGAATGCGGGGGATCGAACCCAGGTTGCCCACATATAAGGCAAATGCTCTACCCCAAGAAAGGGTCCTTGAGAAGCTGTGACTCATGGTAGAGAAGCAGATGAAAATAATGTCCAGGAAAGATATTGAGACCTTCACTGGACCAAAGTATCTACGAATTCATGGACACTGCAACAGACTTGGGTAAGAAATATTGAGATGTGGACAATTAATCCCCTAACAGGGACCCCAAGATCAGTATAGTCCCCTAAGGAAAATAAGTTTAGACCCGAAGGAAGCAGGCAGGCATGTCTAGGCCAGAATAGAATAGCAAATTGTCACCTAATCTATCCATTAAGGGTGCTGCTGATTGGCCGTGTGAAATATCGGGGTACCTGTCTTCATGTACCCCTTAATTATACCATGACTACTCACAGTGCTGAGTATGTCTTTCAACTTCAACAGTGGCTCATATGATGGGAACCAGGATGCTAGAGTGATATGGATGAATAAATGGCCACTCAATATTATCCCTTTTTGGGTGACCCCAAAGCTTAGATATTCCTGTTTTATTTGTCACATAGTCTGTGACAAATTTTCAGAAGAGAAATCTACAGAATCAGATGGTCCTGTGATACTTTAAGACAGGATCAGGAGGCAGGCCAGAACAATGTGATGTAAAATGGTGATCCTATAATATGATTGAAAAGATTTGAATGTGGGCCCTGAGTGATAGTACCTAGGGTAGGGCATTTGCTTTGCTCATGGCACACCAGGATTCGATCCCCAGCACCCTGTATAGTCCCCAGAGAAACTTCTGGAGTAATTCCTGAGTGCAGAGCCAGAAGTCACCCCTGAACATCACCGTGACCAAAAAGTCAAAGGGAAAAAATTAATTACTTAAATGATTTTCATTTTCTGGGACATATTATGGAAATGCATTAGAGTTGTCAAGTTAAAAATAATCAATTTATGTTCATATGATTTAAACATAGTCTCTGTGGGGCTCGAGCAATAGCACAGCAGGTAGGGCATTTGCCTTGCACGCGGCCGACCCGGGTTCGATTCCCAGCATCCCATATGGTCCCCTGAGCACCGCCAGGAGTGATTCCTTAGTGCAGAGCCAGGAGTAACCCCTGTGCATCACCAGGTGTGACCCAAAAAGCAAAAAAAAAAAATAAAAATAAACATAATCTCTCTGATATAAAACATGTAATTGATAAAAATGTTCAACAAGATACTAAATTTATTACTCTGAAAACAGTCAACAGAATAATTCAACAAAAATGGAAAATTAGGGCCGAGAGACTGAAGAGCAGAGAGGGCACTTGTTTTACACATGGCTGATCCCGAAATCCCAAAGGGTCCCTCAACACCAAGAGTAATTCCTAGTGCAGAGCCAGGAGTAACCCCTGGGCATCACCAGGTGTGACCCGAAAAAAAAACCAAAAAATATGATAGTAATAAATTCTGCTAGGTGATATTGATAATCCTATAAAATTATTTTTTGCACTAATTCTTCACTTTCTGAAAAATGACAGCACCTTTGTAGATTATATTGATGTAACGTGTAAGTCACATTCACACAAGCAAGTTATGACATTTTTCTCATGTTCATCAACAAATCTGTTATTTATACTTTGTGCAGGTCTTTCACCAATGAACAAGGAATCAATGGACACAATAGTTCTACAAGATATGGTTTTGGGAGTATTATTTTTCTTCCAATTCATATTTGGTTTTGTTGGAAATTCACTGTTGATCATGATAAATATAAACACCTTTTTGCAGAGAGCAAAGCCAATAGATTGCATATTTATCCACTTAACTTTCGCCAACATGATGACAGTTTTATTTGCAGGGATTCCTGAATTAATATTTTTCTTTGGAATAAGAAATTTTCTGAACTACACAGGTTGTAAGGCAGTATTGTTCTTGTACAGAGTGGGCCGGGGTCTTTCCCTCTGCACCACATCTTTCCTCAGTGTGTTCCAAGCCATTGTGATCACCAACAACCATGCTCAGTGGACATGGCTCAAATCAAACATCTACACATGCATTTTTTCTGCCCTCCTCTGTTTCTGGGTACTCAACATGCTGATCTATAGTCGGCTTATCATTGGAGTGAAGGCCCCATTCAACACTACTGGGATTGAAGGAGTTTATAGCCTAAAATATTGTATGGCACACGACACAGAGAAGATAGGAACATCTGCATTTCAGGGAGGAATGATTTTAAGAGATTTCCTGTGTGTTCTCCTTATGATCTGGACCAGCGCGCACATGGTAAAGTTCCTCTTCAACCACCGCAAGAATGTCCAGCACATCCTTAGGCACAGTCTCTGCCCACAGTCCTCTCTTGAGATCAAGGTCACCCACACCATCCTGGTCCAAGTCAGCTGTTTTGCTTTTTTTTACTGGACCAACTGCTGCCTTACCATTTATGCAACCTACTGTCACAAGGTACAAGGGTTAGAAAACATCGCTCTTTTTGTCTCCTCCTGCTACCCAGTGATCTGTCCTTTCTTGCTGATAAAAAACCACAAAGGCCCATTTCTAAACTGCACCTTTGTAAACTTGAGGAAATCACAAACCACTGCCACCAGAGACTTGAATTACTCTCACACCATCTCTAACACAAAGTGCTCAGGACAGAAAAATACCACTGCAAAGGTTAAGTGATGGGAGGTGGAGAGATAGCCCAGTTGGTAAGACACTTGCCTTCACATGATCTACACAGGGTCAGGAGTGATTTCTGAGTTCTAAGCAGGAGTGAGTCCTGAGCATCATCAGGTGTGACCAGGGAAATATGGATGGCGTGCGAGGATTTTGGGGTGTAAAAAAAATGAAAATAGTATCTCATATGGACCCATATCCTAGTCCAGAGCTTACTCTATAGATGAGATCAATGAATTGAATAAAACACACTGTAGAAAGCTGCCCCTGTAAGCGAAACATTATTTCCATCCTTTCTTGGGAAAGGGGATGCACATCTGGTCATGCTTGGGTCTCCAATTGGGTTTGGCTGCTTGCAAGGCAAGCATATTTTCCTCTATACTCTTGCTCTCTGTCCCCTTTATCTCATTTATGAAATGATTTTAAATATTCATCTGTGAGAATATTGAAGTGGCTCTGTGAAAACAATTAACCTAATGTGATACATTCCGCAGTTAATGGGGTGCTGGAGATCAAACTCGGGTCACCCATGTGCAAGACGAGTGTTCTATCCCACTGTGTATGTCTCTCCAACCACAGCAAAGCCCTAGGATAATAGTGGGGTAGGTTTGGGGTTTGAGCCATAGTACAGCGGATATAGTGTTTGCTTTTCACATGGCTGATGTGGATTCTGTCCCCGGCATCCCATATGGTCTTCTGAGCAATTCCTGAGTGCAGAGCCAGGAGGAACCTATGAGCATCTCCAGGTGTGACCCCAAAAGGCAATTAATAAATAAAATGTTTCTTTAAAAAAGAGTGGGATGTGGGGAACTAAACAATAGAGACATTATTCACTGAGTTCCAAATAGTTTTGCTGATTTTAAAAGTTCTACAAGCGAATTCAAATGAAAGTAAGAAGCAATCTGTAAGCACTATAATAAATGTCTGACTCAAGACATTGAGTAGCTAATGCATAAAAGGAAATGGAGAGAGAGAGAGAGCAAGAAGGGAAGTGCCTCCTCTAGAGGGATGCTGGGTTTGGGGCTGGGTAGAGAAACAGAAGACTTTGGTGGTGGGAAATGTACACTGGTGGAGAGATGGGTGCTGGATTGTTGTATGACTGAAACCAAATTATAAACAGTATTGGAATGGTCGGTCTCAACGATATCCAATTTAAAATTGTTTTTAATGCATCACCAAGAGATACAGTTACAGATTTACAAGCCTCTGTGACTACGTTTCAGTCACACAATCATCCCTCCACCAGTGCCCATTGCCCACCACCAATGTTTCCAGTATCCCTCCCTTAACACACCAACCTCCAGCCCCACCCACCACCCGAGCCTCTGTTGCATGCACATTCCCTTTCACACTCTCTCTTTCTTTTGGGGTGTTATGGTTTTGTTTACTACGTGGCCATCCTGTTCATTAAGTGCATAGTCTATTTTCAGCACGCATCTCCCATCCTGAGTGAGCCCTCCAAGCATCATTTACTCAGTGGTCCCTGCCTATCTCAGCTGCCTTTTCCCACAAGATGTGAGTCTTGCTACAAATATCCAATTTTTAAAAAATTTAAAAACTAATGTAGAGTTCATGCTCAATTCAACCAATTTAATCAAAGGCTGAATAAATATCAGTACTCCTACACACACACACACACACACACAAGGCATTGAGTAACTCGATTTCCCTCATTACTAGGAAAATCTCAATTATTTCTGAAAAACACAAGGTTTTGTGAAGTAATGTGAGTAAACATCAAGTGAAGAATCGTCTATTCTAGATAATCTAAAAACATATGGGAAGGGGACAGGGGTGGCATGGGATGTGGGCAGAGAGCAGGATGTGTGATTGTGGGTGATATTTGATTCAACATTAGTCCATCATTGGGGTCAGAGAGTTAGTCCAACAGGGAGGGTGCTTGTCTTGTGTGCAGCTGACCCAGGTTCGATCCCTGGCATCGCAGAGGGTTCCCCATGAAACAGGAGTAATTTCTGAGTGCAGATCCAAGAGTAACCCCTGAGTGTTACTGGGTGTGGCCCAAAAATAATCAAATACAAGTGGAATGTTTTAATATCCTGAAGTAATCCTTCAGTGCTCCCTTCAAACCCCAAAGAATGGTATTCTGTTCAGCTCTATGGGGGTCTTAATAGGATCCAGATAACTAGGAAAACTGTTGCTCAGTGGGTTCTTGGGGAACCCTTAGAAAACTAACACTTCTGGGGTCAAATGACAGGACAGCGGGGAGCAGCTTGCCTTGCAAGCCACCAAACAGAAGTCAATCTGCAACAACCCATAGGATGAGCACTGCCACGAGTAATTTTTAAATGCAGAGCCATAAATAAACCTTCAGCATCGCCAAGCATGGCTCCTTAACAAAAGCAGGTTAAGAAAGAACATTTTTATTGGTGGTGACTGTGTGGAAATGTATTAGGGAGTATACTAGCAAGCGGTTCCACATCAAAAAATGCCTAAACAGCAGACAGACAAACTGCCTAACAAAAATGGACTCCAAGGTGGGCCGGAGAAATAGTATAAAGGGGCAGGGGGCCAGCCTTGTACACGGCTGATCCAGGTTCAACTCCCCAACATCCCGTATGGTCTTGAGCACCACCAGGGATGATTCCTGAGTGCAGAGTTAGGAGTAAGACCTGAACATCGCCAAGTATTGCTCTAAAAAAAACAAAAACAAAAACATTTTTCAATGAACTCCCAGGCAATAGTATCCCGACGTAGTTTAAAGTTGTGATAATTCTCCTATGTAACCTTTAAAACAGCCATAAGGATGTACCACTCGTCATGAAAGGATGAATAAAGGCAAACGTTGTGAAAAAGAACAACACATTTTTTTTTTTGCCTTTGAGGTCACACTCAGTTCACTATCGCTCCAGCTGAGATCACTCATCTTTTGGCAGGTAGCAGGGAAAAGTAATGAATAGTGATGTCATTCCATGTTCTAACCCCTAGGTGCACTGTTTCTCTAATTAAACGAGACATGGAATTATGTAAGAAAGTTCATTGGATGTTCTAAGTAACACTGAAGGACAACGTATTATAATTTAGTGTTATTTACTACACTTGGATTACTCAATAAAAAGAACATTACAAAAAAAAATAAGTCTGCGGGCTGGAGTAATCCCAAACTCCCCCCAACCAGTGATGTCCACGTGCCCTGGTGCGTTCAGGACTGACAGGCATTCTCAGGTGATGGACAGAAGAACAGACTGCAGACTGTTCAGCAGAAAACAAACTTTCTTGAAAAATAAACAGGGCTAGTGTAGGGAAAGAGGAACTGCTAAAGAGCGGGGGACAGGGATAGAATGGAAGCAATGCGAGGGAAGCACAGAGGAGCAGTTGAACACAGCGGAGTTTAACACTCATGGAGAATTGTGCGTGATGGGGAGTGATGAGCCACAGGTGCACAGCAATGGGTGGCAAGTAACTCAAATAACAAAATCTGCAGCAAGGAAGAAAAATAGACCCATAGTCAAGCAGAACTGCTGGTAATAGAGGGGCAATGACTACACACAGCGATTACAAATTATGGGGGGATAACTCCCCTTCTAGGACTGTCCTGTGCCATCACTGGAGTGGTGTCTCCCAAGCCCTGTTGCCTCCAGTAGAATCCCAGGATCTTTAATCAACAGGGTGGCACGACCCAGGTGACTCGGAAACAGTGCCCGCAGGAACCCAACAAACAATGATACCCTCGCCTTGCACCAGGTGACAAGAGTTTAATCTCCAGCACCAGATATAGGTCCCCAAATACCACCAGGAGTAATTCCTGAGTGTAGAGCCAGAGAAAGCCCTGACCATCATGGGGTGCGACCCAAATGGCAAAAAAACATAAACCTGATCAAAATGCAGATTAGAGTCATACAAATGGGGGTTGGATCTATAGTATAGCGGGTAGGGCATTTGTCTTGCATGCGGCCAACCGGGTTCAACCCCCAGCATCTCATATGGTCCCACAAGCACTGCCAGGAGTAATACCTGAGTGCCAGGGACAGAACCAAATCAGCCATTGAAAGGCATATACCCTCGCAGACTATGGGTCCAGACTCTAAATGTACTGATTTATTTTTGGTAGGAGGCTATGACCAGCAATGCTCAATAGTTACTCCAAGCTCTGTGCTCATTGATCCTTCCATGCACTGCTAGAGGACCCTGTGGGCTGATGGTGATTGAAACTGGGCTGGGAATCCACCAGGTAAGCACCCCATGCTCTGTGATATCACTGTAGTAATTCCTGAGTGCAGAGGCAGGAGTAATGCCTAAGCACTGAGGGGTGTGACCCAAAAAGCAAAAAAAAAAAAAAAGAGTCATTTGAATATTCCTATATTCTAGAAGCTGAGAGTCACACTTTTCATGCACATCAAATATTTGTAAATTTTGATAGTAATTTAACTCCTAAGCATTGCTAATTGTAACCCCCAAAAAGATATAAACATATATACACACATATATATACATATATATAGTCTAGAGGTTCCTTAAGTATTCAGGATGATTTTTTAAATTATTATGTATTGTCATTTACAGTCCTTGTTTTCCTAAGTCAATTCAGACTTGATTGTTCCACAATAAATCCCAAATTGAGAGATGCCTTAGAGAAAAGGCAAGGGATGGGGGTTTGCATTGGACATGGCTGACCTGGGTTCCAACATCCCTGACATTCCATAGGAATGTGACATTCCTCCACAACCCTCGTGCACCGCCAGGAGTATTTCCTGAATGCAGAGCCAGGAGTAACCCGAGCATCATTAGGTGTGACACAAAATAACAAAAAAAAAATATTTTCCTCCTGTTTTTGTGGGACACGCTTTCTAATGTGAAGATCACCTGAGTCCCCATACTCACATTCCTCTATACTCATAATATTCTGGGTTTTTTTCTTCTTTGTTTTGTATTTTCCTTTTGAGTCACACCAGGAAAGTCACCCGCTGAGGGGTTACTGCTGCCTCTGCAAGCAGGAGTTACTCCTGGTGGTGCTGTGGGACCCTATGGGATGGTAACTGGTCAGCTGTGTGCAAGGCAAGCAGGAATCACTGTGGTCGTGCTCAGGGGATACTGGGGGTGGAATCCTGGTTGGCTGCATGAAAGGCAAGCGCCCTACCCACTGCACTATCACTCCAGCCCCATCAATTGATGATTTTCTTTTCTGCAGTTTCAACCACTTATTTTCTTACCATTTTTATTCTACTGTACTTTCCCTTGTATTGAACTTTGGTTGTTTGGGGGTCACACCAGCTCTGCTCAGGACTTACTCCTGGTTCTGTGCTCAGTGATCACTCCTGGTGGGTTCCGGGGACCCTGTGCGATGCCAGGGATTAATCCCAAACCCACCACGAGCCAGGCAAGTGCCCTCTTTACTCTACTATTGCTCTGGCCCCTTTTATTGCTCTTAATCTGCATTTTCATTTAAAGGTATTTTTTTAAAAATTTGGTGGCATAACTAGTTCTTATAGTAACACGTACAACAAGTTACTTAGAATGTTTACATCCTCACTCATTCACTGACACAGCGACTCTGTTCACCTTCCCACTCTGATTAAACTCTGTGTTCTGAGTTCACTTTTCTATTATTTCTCTTCCCCCATCTCTTTATGCATTTCTCATTGATTTTTAACTTTTCTCCCAAATGCCCTTTTTCATAAATTTTTCTTCGAGCCTATGATCTCATAACCAAAGTATTTTCTTTTTTCTTTTCCGTTTTGGGCTACACCCAGTGATGCTCAGGGCTGACTGCTGGCTCTGCGTCCTGGAAATACTTCTGGCTGTGCTCAGGGGGGCGCTATGGCATGTGGGAATCGACCCTGGGTTAGCTGTGTGCAAAGCTGTCTGCCCTCCCCGCTGTGCTCAGGCCCAGACAAGACAGTTTTTATAGAAACTGACTCAGGAAGGTTCAGAGGGAAGCACGCGCTGCGGAGAGAGCACAGGCGCCTCCAGAGGGAAAGAGGCTCAGCGGGGCCGCAGCGATGCCCAGCGGGGACGCGCTGGCCTTGCACTAGTCGACCGGGGTTCGATTCCGGGCACCCCATAAAGTCCCTGATCCCTGCCAGAAGTGATCCCTGAGCACCGCCCGGTGTGCAAAAACAAAACCAAGTGTAAACAGGAGGAAGAGCCTGTGCTGGCCGGCCTGCCCCTGGCAGCCCACTGGCCCCCGACTCCTGCCCGGGCACCCGCAGTGCCCGAACTCTGCAGCCGGGCTGGACGCGGCCGCGGGGGTCCAGGGCCGCGTGCTGCGCTTGCGG
The DNA here is from genome assembly GCF_027595985.1 of Sorex araneus. NCBI lineage: Eukaryota > Metazoa > Chordata > Mammalia > Eulipotyphla > Soricidae > Sorex > Sorex araneus. The sequence continues at coordinate 248,210,499 of NC_073303.1, forward strand.
GGAGCCGCGGGCCAGGAGCTGGGCCCCAACCAGATGGCGGCCGCGCTCCGGGCCCCCAGGACGGCTGCAGGGTAGGCAGAGAGGGTGGCGTAGCTTGCAAGGGGGTCCCGGCGCCCGCGCACCGCGCCCCTGCCCCACCCCACCCGCATCCCGCAGTTCCGGAGGGGCCAGGCCAGACCCTGCGGGAACTCTGCGCCGCCAGGGACGGTCCTGCCGCTGCTCCACTGGGGCCGCCGGCTTCGGACAGCCAGGCCAGAAGTTCAGCTTCCAGCTGGGGCCCGTCTGCTTCAGTGGCTGAGAGTCTCGGGGGTCGCGGGAGGGGGAGGGGGATAGATGGGACGCCCCACGGGGGCACTAGTGGTCCTGAGGCCTCGAGCCACCCTATTTATCATCGCCTGCAACTACCTCGCGGTCAAACAAGAGGAATCTCCTTCCTTCTTCCTCAGCCCCAGGGGACCCCAAACCTCTCCCCTCCTCTCTTGGGGGGTCGCAGTGGAAGTTTAGCTGGAAGTTTAGCACCCCTGCACCCCATAGGAAGGACTTCCAGCTCAGAGCTGATACAGGCCCCACAAACCTGCCTCCCGCCCTGTCCCCACAAAATTCTGGTGCTTCGGACTTCCTTGTTGAACCACTGGATTCCCTGCTGTTCAGCCCGAGACCGCTGGACAGCTTCCCCTGACATTTGGGGGTCAGGGTGCGTGGGGGGTCCCCGAGTGCAGAAACCAGGGTCAGACTGCAGAAGGAGCTGGGGCCCCCTGCAGAGCTATGGGGGGCCCTCAACCCAACTCCTGATGCTGCCCCACCACTGCCTGACCTCTTCCACCGAATCACCGGGCCAGATCAGGAGGTGTGGACCAGGTGGGGGGGGAGTGGGGGTTGAGGGGTGACCCCGGATCCCAATGGTGCTGCCTTCATTCTAGAGGCATCCGTGGGCCAAGAGGAGGCGCCTCTGGTGGATTCAACTCGCTTACACCCGTCAAGAGCTGGAGGGGATGAGAGGGTCCAGCATCTTCCGGCCCTGCCCGTGCCCTGCTGGGCCTGGGGTCAGAGAATAAACTGGTGAACTGTGTCTGGGGCTCGACCCACTCACTCTCTGCATGGAGGGACACCCAGTGAGCAGTGCTCCAGAGCCACCTGCCCAGGAGCAAACAGGGTGACACAGGAGAGGCTGTGCCTTGCTGCAGGACCGTCCCTCCAAACCAACCCAGTTCATAAGGTCTCCAACCCCTCAGCCCCACACCCCAGCACCCCACATTGCTGAGGGTGCCATCTTCCTTCCTCAGAGAGTTTTGGGGTTCCTGGACACATGAGAAGTCCCATGTCTCCTGTTCGCCATGGAGGCAGGTGGCAAAGGCCAGATTCTACTCCGGCATCTCCAGATGTCTGGGGTGAAGGTACCTGCCGTCAGAGGAACTGGGGTGGGTTAAGAAGAATTTTAGTTAACACAGGAATAATGAGCCTAAGACGGGGCAATATCCTTTCCTGATAATTCTAAAGACATCAATTCTGCCTAGGATTTTTTTTTTCTTTTTGGTCACACCCAGGGATGCTCAGGGGTTACTCCAGGCAATTGCACTCAGGAATGACTCCTGGTGGTGCCTGGGGGACACTGTGTGATGCCGGGGATTGGACCCAGGTCAGCTGTGAGGAAGGCAAACGCTCTACCCACTGTACTATAGCTCTGGCTCCAAGGATTTTTTTTTTTTTTGGAGGGGGGCTTTGGTGTGGGCCCGCAGGGTTCTGGGGTTTTGAACCTGGTCGGCCACGAGCAGGATGAGATTAATTTTTGTTGTTCTGTTCATGTTGAACAAGAAAAGTTCTGAACCCACTTTGCTCTGTCTGTGACGCAGCTTTTTGGAAAGGTTTCCAGTTACAGTCAACCCCACGCGCCATCACCCCTCGTTCTGAGGGTGCCCCAACCCCTTTCTTCAAAGAAGATACAGGGATACAGCAAGATACAGCTCAGAACCCACCAATTTCAGATGAGGGAATCCACCATCAAGGCACTGAAGCTGTTTTTGTTTTTGTTTGCTTGTTTGTTCATGATTTCGGGGCCACAAACCAGACAACGCTCAGAGGTTCTCCTGGCTCTGCACCCAGGAATCACTACTGCATGAAGGTGGGGCCATATGGAGAGCCAAAGAAAGAACCAGGGGCCTGTGACAACAAACCAAGAGCTCTAACCGCTCTGCTCCAATTGCAGCTGACTGAACCTTTTGCTTGATCCTTAATGACCCTATACCTAACATTGAAGCCAAGAAAAGGGCTGGAAGTCTTAAGCGTGGGAAAAGTTGGGCAGTGTAGTTCCGGAGAATCGCCACGAGATGGCGACGTGAGCTTTTCTGTCCCTTCCCAGGCCCATTTCCACCCTTGGCTTTGCTTCAGTGTTAAGTATGGGGTCATTAAGGATCAAGCAAGCCGCTTCCACAGGTGCAGCGGTAGGAAAGCCTGTGGGTGCTTGTCTTTCATTTGAGTAACCTGGGTTTGATTCCAGCCTTCAGATTTTTGTGGGGTACATAGCTGAATGTACTCGGGGGGTCGAGTGGGTTGCCCCAGCTTTGTCTCTGGACCTCGAGGGGTGCAGAGGATTGAGCATGATGTGGAACGAGCAAGGCAAAGTCATTTCTTTTATTTTTAGTTCTCTTTACTCTGAGCTAGAAAACTTCTGAAGCCACTTTGCTATGTCTGGGAATGATCCATTTAGAATTATTTCCTGTTACGGGCAACCCACACCCCACCACCCACATTCAGAGGGTGCCCAACCCTCTTCCACAAGGTAGAGCAGCATGAGTATAGCAAGATACGGCTCAGAGACCTCGAGCTGGGGTGAGGGAATCCTCCAATAAGAGACTGAGAGTGTTTTGGTTTTATTTGGTATGTTCATGGTTTGGGGGCCACAAATCCAGCAACGCTGAGGGGTTCTCCTGGCTCTGCACTCAGGAATCATTCTGGCATGATGGTGGGACTGTATGGGGAGCCAAAGAAATAACCAGGGTCCTGTGACTGCAAGCCAAGAGCTCTAACCACTCTGCTCCAATTGCAGCAACCCAAGCGGCTTGCTTGATCCTTAATGACCCTATACCTAACACTGAAGCCAAGAAAAGGGCTGGAAATCTTAAGCGTGGGAAAAGTGGTACCGCGGTAGTTCCGCTGAAACGCCACGAGGGGCGCTGTGGGCATCTCCGTCCCTCCCCCGCCCGGTCCTCTAAGAATTTTCCACCCTTGGCTTTGCTTCGGTGTTAAGTATGGGGTCATTAAGGATCAAGCAAGCCGCTTCCACAGGTGCAGCGGTAGGAGAGCCTGTGAGTGCTTGTCTTTCACTTCACTAACTGGGTTCGATTCCAGCCTTCAGAGCCTTGTGGGGTACATAGCTGAATCTCCTCAGGGTCTCGAGTGGGTTGTTCCAGCTTTGTCTCTGGACCTCGAGGGGTGCAGAGGATTGAACCTGGCCTGGAACGAGCAAGGCAAGGTTATTTCCTTAAATTTTTTGTTCTTTTCGCTCTGAGCAAGAAAAGTTCTGAACCCCCTTTGCGATGTCTGTGATCCAGCCCTTTGAGTGTTTCCTGTTATTGGGAACCCAAACAATTCAAACCCAAATTGTTATGGGCAGCCCAAATTTTCTGAGTGGAAAATTCTTAGAGAAACAGGCCTCAGAAGGGACGGAAACTCGCCACAACGCCATCTGGTGGCGTCTCGGCGGTACTGCCGCCGCCCGATATTCCAAGCTTAAAATTTCCAGCCCGTTTCTTCGCTTCAATGTTAAGTATCAGGTGACTAAGAATCAAGCGCACAGCCTAGGGCCATGATCGAAAACTGAGCCGGGAGGGCACTTCCCTTGTATGGGGTGATCCGGGTTCTATCCCTGCACCCCATACGTTCCCCCAAGCAATGTTAAGTAGTGATTCCTGAGTGCAGGGACAGGGGTAACACCCGTATATCGCCGGATGTGTCGCCGAAACACAATCAAAAGCCTTTCACGGAGGATTCCTTCACGCCAAACTGGGGGATGCCGAGCTGAGTCTGGCTCCCACCACCTTCCTCCACCGAAAACCGCGAAGGTGTGGGGACCACCGGGACAGGAACCGTTCGCGAAAGGGGACTTAGAGGGAGAGACTCTACTGCGGGCAAAGCACGTGCCACGCTGCTGGGTTCAATCCCGACACCCGGGTCGCCCCACGCGAGGCAAGCGCCCTCGATGCTCGGCTGCCGCTGCACGGCCTGAGGCGGCCGGCTTGATCCTAGTGACCAGCAGGTTACCATGGAAGCAAACCCTAGGGCTGGAAATCTTTAGGCAGGAGAGTCGGGCCACGGCTCTTCCGCCCATGCAGCGCGAGAGGGCGCTGTGGGGCGTTTCCGCGCCTCCCAGGGATGTTTCTCTAAGAACTGTCCACCCCTGGTCCTGACCTCCCTCCACAACCCATTATCCCTCCAGCGACCTCAGAATGTCTGCATAAGAAAACAAGAAAGAATTTCTGCACAGTGGCACCGCGTCTTTGTCCCTCTCCTTAGTCCACTGTGCTGACTGGCCAAGCCAGTGCTCTGACTTCTTAATTTGAGGGGTGGGTTGTGGGTGGCCACAACAGTTTCTCCAGGGTCTCAGGGAATTACATGGTGCTTCAGATGAAACCCGGGGTGAGCACAGAAGACAGTTGTGCCTTCCCGCAGTGCGAGCTCTCCACACCGGCCCATTCTTACAGGTCTCCAGCCCCGTCATCCTCACAACCCCCACACTCCGCATTGCTGAGGGTACCATCTTCCTTCCGGAGAGAGTTTTGGGGTCCCTATACATATGAGAAGTCCCAAATCCTCTGTTTTCTGTGAATAGGGTGGTAGAGGCCAGACTCAAATCCGGCATCTCCAAAAGTTGGGGTGAAAGTACCTAGCATCAGAGAAATTAGGAGTGGGTTGAAAAGAATTTTGATTCAAATAGTAATAATGAGCCTAAGACCGGGTAATCTCCAACCCTGAAAATTCTAAACACAACACTCTGCCAAGCATATATTTTTATTTAGGGGTTTGGTGTGGCCCAGGGGGTTCAGGGGACCCTTATGAGTACTTGGGATGGAACCTCATCAGCCATGAAAAATAAGGCTATTTTGAGTGTTGCTGTTGTGGCTGTTCTCTTCGCTATGAGCAAGAAAATTTCTCACTCCACTTATCTCTGTCTGTGACCCAGGTTTTGGGGGGTGGTTTCCTGTTACAGTCAATCCCACATGCCATCACCCCATGTTCTGGGGGTGCCCCCAAACTTTTCTACAAGGAAGAGGGGCATTGACATAGCCAGATACAGCTCAGAACACACTAAGTTGCGGTGAGGTTCTGCCATCAAGGTACTGAGGCTGTTTTGGTTTCCTTTGGTTTGTTCATGGTTTGGGGGCCACAAACCCAGCAAAGCTCAGGGGTTCTCCTGGCTCTGCACTCAGAAATCACTCCGGCATGACAATAGGACTTATGGAGAGCCAAAGAAAGAACCAGAGTCCTGTGACTGCAAGGCAAGAGCCCTAAGCACTCTGCTCCCGCTGCATAGGCCCAAGCGGCTAGCTTGGTCCTTAATGACCCCATACTTAACATTGAAGCAAAGAAAAGGGCTGAAAAGCTTAAGTGTGGGAAAAGTCGGGCCGCGGCAGTTTAACTAAGTTGCCACGAGATGGCGCTGTGGGCGTTTCCATCCCTCCCCAGGTCCGTTCCTCAAGAATTTTCCACCCTTGGCTTTGCTTCAGTGTTAAGTATGGGGTCATTAAGGATCAAGCAAGCCGCTTCCACAGGTGCAGCGGTAGGAGAGCAGTGTGGGTGCTTATCATTCACGCAGGTGACCAGGGCTCGATTCCTGCCTTCAGATTTTTGTGGGGTACATAGCTGAGTCTCTTTGGGGGTTCGGGTGGGTTGCCCCAGCGCTTGGTCTCTGGACAACGAAGGGTGCAGGCGTTTGATCCTGCTCTGAAACGAGCAAGGAAACGTTATTTCCTTCTTTTTTGTTCTCTTCACTCAGAGCAAGAAAACTTCTGAACCCACTTTGCTTTGTCTGCGACCAAGCCATTTACAAAAGTTTCCTACTATGGGCAACCCACAGCCCATCACCCCACATTCTGAGGGTGCCCCAAACTGTTTTCTAAAAGGAGGAGGGGGACATAGAAAAAGATCCAATTCAGAATCCCCAAAGTCGGGTTAGGGAATTCGCACCAAGGCCCTGAGGCTCCTCTGTTTCTATTTTCTCGTTTTTTTTATTTGTTCGTGGTTGGGGCCACACCCAGAGATGCTCAGGGGACACTCCTGTGTCTGCACGCAGGAATCCCACCGGACACGACTGGGGCACCATATGGAGAGCCAAGGGATGGATGACGGTCCTGTGAAGGCAAAGGCAAGGGTTCTAACCCCTCAGTTACCGCTGCACCGGCTGAAGCTGTGCGCTTGATCCTTAATGACCCCACACCTAACACTGACAAACCCAAGGAAGAAAGAAAGTTTTTAGAGAAACGTGCCTGGGGAGCAAAGAGAATACTCCACACCGCCATCTCCTGGCGTTTCGGTGGAACTGCCGCACCCGACATTTCCCACGCTTAAAATTTCCAGCCTTTCACATGAAAAAGTGCTCTGCATCACTAATCATCAGAGAGATGCAGATCAAAACAACCATGAGATACCACCTCACACCACAGAGACTGGCACACATACAAAAGAACAAAAGCAACCGCTGTTGGAGAGGATGTGGGGAGAAAGGGACCCTTCTACACTGCTGGTGGGAATGCCGGCTAGTTCAGCCCTTTTGGAAAACAGTATGGACGATTCTCAGAAAACTAGAGGTTGAGCTCCCATTTGACCCAGCAATACCACTGCTGGGAATATATCCCAGAGAGGCAAAAAAGTACAATCGAAACAACATCTGCACATGTATGTTCATCGCAGCACTGTTTACAATAGCCAGAATCTGGAAAAAACCCAAATGCCCCAAAACGGATGACTGGTTGAGGAAACTTTGGTACATCTATACAATGGAATACTATGCAGCTGTTAGAAAAAAAGGAAGTTAAGAATTTTGTAGTTAAGTGGATGGGCATGAAAAGTTTCATGCTGAGTGAAATGAGTCAGAAAGAGAGAGACAGACATAGAAAGACTGCACTCATCTATGGTATATAGAATATCAGAGTGGGAGACTAATACCCAAGAACTGTAGAAATAAGTACCAGGAGGTTGACCCCATGGCTTCGCGGCTGGCCTCACGTTCCGGGGAAAGGGCCACTCAGAGAAGCGATCACCAACTACATTGTAGTTGAAGGCCATGTGGGGGAAGGGAGTTGCGGGCTGAATGAGGGCTAGAGACTGAGCACAGAGGCCACTCAACACCTTTATTGCAAACCACAACAGCTAATTAGAGAGAGAGAACAGAAGGGAATGCCCTGCCACAGTGGCAGGGTGGGGTGGGGGGGAGATGGGATTGGGGAGGGTGGGAGGGACGCCGGGTTTACGGGTGGTGGAGAATGGGCACTGGTGAAGGGATGGGTTCCCGAACTTTGTATGAGGGAAGTATAAGCACAAAAGTGTATAAATCTGTAACTGTACCCTCACGGTGATTCTCTAATTAAAAATAAATAAATTATAAAAAAAAATAATAAAAAATAAAATAAAATAAAATTTGGTAGAATTGATAAATGTGATTCTGGTAAGTTTTCTATTATATAATATATATTATATCTGTCTTATCTGTTCCACAATTATGTCTCCTTTATTATGTGAATACTGATTAATATAAATTACTTAATAATTTACCTTTAATTCTAATTTATTTTGTATATGACTAATTTTTGTATTATTAAAATACTTTACTGTCAAAAAAAAAAAAAGATTTCCAGCCTTTGGTTGGCTTCAGTGTTAAGTATGGGATCATTAAGGGTCAAGCAAGCCCCTTGGGCTGCTGCAGTGGGGGCAGAGCGGTTAGGGCTCTTGCCTGCAGTCACAGACCCCTGGTTCTTTCTGTGGCTCTCCACACAGCCCCACCATCAGGCAGGAGTGACTCCTGAGTCAGAGCCAGGAGAACCCCTGAGTGTTGCTGGGTTTGTGGCACCCAAACCATGAACAAACCAAATAAAAGCAAAACAGCATCAGAGCCTTGATGGCGGATTCTCTCACCCCAACTTGGGGTGTTCTGAGCTGTATCTTGCTGTGTCCATGCCTCCTCTTCCTTGTAGAGGACAGTTGGGGCACCCTCAGAACGTGGGGTGGTGTGTGGGGTTGACTATGACTGGAAACCTTTCCAGAGGGCTGGGTCAGACAGAGCAAAGTGGTTTCAGAACTCTTCTTGTTCAAAGCAAAGAGAACAACAACAAAATCATCTTGTCCTGGTCGTGGCCGACCAGGTTCAAGCCCAGGTACTCAGTGGTCCCCAGAACCGTGCAGACCCACACCAAAGCCCCCCCCCCCAAATCCTCATTGCCAGAGCAATAGTACAGTTGGTAGGGCGTTTGCCTTGCATGCAGCTGACCCAGGTCCAATTCCCGGCATCCCACAGGGTCCCCCAGGCACCACCAGGAGTCATTCCTGAGTGCAGAGGCTGGAGTAACCCCTGAGCATTGCTGGGTGTGACCAAAAAGCAAAAAAAAGAAAAAAATAAAATCCTAGGCAGAATTGATGTATTTAGACTTTCCAGGAAAGGATATTGCTCAATCTTAGGTTCATTATTACTGTGTTAATTAAAATTCTTCTTAACCAACCTCCCATTCCTCTGACAGCAGGTACCTTCACCCCAGACATCTGGAGATGCCAGAGGTGAATCTGGCCTCTGCCACCCTCTTTTCGTAGATCAAAAGACATGGGACTTCTCATGTGTTCAGGAACCCCAAAACTCTCAGGAAGGAAGATGGCACCCTCAGCAATGTGGGGTGCTGGGGTGTGGGGCTGAGGGGTTGGAGACCTTGTGAAGAGGTTTGGTTTGGAGGGATGGTCCTGCAGCAAGGCACAGCCTCTCCTATGTCACCCTGTTGGCTCCCGGGCAGCTGGCCCTGGAGCACTGCTCACTGGGTGTCCCTCCACGCAGAGAGTGAGTGGGGGAGCCCCAGGGAGCCCGGACCCCCAGACACAGTTAACCAGTTTATTCTCTGACCCGAGGCCCAGCAGGGCACAGGCAGGTGAAAGACGCTGGACTCTCTCATCCCCTCCAGCCCGTGGCAGGTGTAAGTGAGTTGAATCCACCATACGTGGCCTCCTCTTGGCCCACAGATGCCTCGAGAATGAAGGCAGCACCATTGGGATCCGGGATCACCCCTCCAACCCCCACTCCACCCCACCCGGTCCACACCTCCTGATCTGGCCCAGTGATCGGGGGAGCAGGTCGGAGGCAGGGGTGGGGCAGCATCCGGAGTGGGGCTGAGGCAGTGGGGGGCCCACACAGCTCTGCCAGGGGACTCAGTTCCTTCTGGAGTCCAACTTTGGTTCCTACACTCGGGGACCCCCTGCCCTGCTCCCTCAAATGTCAGGGGAAGCCAACGAGCAGTCTCCGTCGAGCAGGCGAGAATCCAGTGGTCAACAAGGAGGTCTAGAAGCACCAGAGTTTTGGGGGGACAGGTCGGGAGGCAGGGGGCCCGGATGATGGCACAGGGGGGAGGGCACACAGTCTGCACACAGGAGACCCGGCTCGATTCCCGGCATCCCGTAACGTTCCCCTGAGCATAACTAGGAGTAATTCTAGGATATAGAGCCAGGAATCAGCCCTGAGCATCACATTGCGGGTGTAGCCCAAAAAGAAGAAAATGATCTTCCTACACACACACACATACACACACACACACACACACACACACAAACACTTAAAAAATATTTAAAAATGAGCCTCTCCTTCGAAACAACATCTGCACATGTATGTTCATCGCAGCACTGTTTACAATAGCCAGAATCTGGAAAAAACCCGAATGCCCCAGAACGGATGACTGGTTGAGGAAACTTTGGTACATCTATACAATGGAATACTATGCAGCTGTTAGAAAAAAGGAAGTTAAGAATTTTGTAGTTAAGTGGATGGGCATGAAAAGTTTCATGCTGAGTGAAATGAGTCAGAAATAGAGAGACAGACATAGAAAGATTGCACTCATCTATGGTATATAGAATAACAGAGTGGGAGACTATCACCCAAGAACTGTAGAAATAAGTACCAGGAGGTTGACTCCATGGCTTCGAGGCTGGCCTCACGTTCCGGGGAAAGGTCAACTCAGAGAAGCGATCACCAACTACATTGTAGTTGAAGGCCATGTGGGGGAAGGGAGTTGCGGGCTGAATGAGGGCTAGAGACTGAGCACAGCGGCCACTCAACACCTGTATTGCAAACCACAACAGCTAATTAGAGAGAGAGAACAGAAGGGAATGCCCTGCCACAGTGGCAGGGTGGGGTGGGGGGGAGATGGGATTGGGGAGGGTGGGAGGGACGCTGGGTTTACGGGTGGTGGAGAATGGGCACTGGTGAAGGGATGGGTTCCCGAACTTTGTATGAGGGAAGTATAAGCACAAAAGTGTATAAATCTGTAACTGTACCCTCACGGTGATTCTCTAATTAAAAATAAATAAATTAAAAAAAAAAAATGAGCCTCTCTTGACTCTGGGCTTCTCCAGACTCTGTTCCTGCTGCTGGCACACTCGTCCCTGTGCCCAGTCACTGACCCCAATCATTGCTCAGACCTCTGTCCTCTGTCCCCTGGTCCCTGAGGGGCCTATAGGTCCTTCTGGCCCACCTGCATCCCAACGCCGTGACTGACCTTCTTCCATGCTTGGAAGGAGCTGCACCAGCTTCCTGGCTTCTCCCTGGACCATGAGGCCCGTTTCATCTGAGGGACACAGGGTGTCAGTGAGCACAGGCTCTGGGCGCCTCCCACCAGCATCGGTATTTTGTCAGGGGGGGTGGAGGGTCAACCTCCTAAGCAGTGCTCAGGGGTTTGAGGGCCCCTCCTGGTGAGAGTTGGTTGTTCGGGCCTTGAGGTGCTGAGGGCCACCAGGGCCACACCTGTGTGTGGGGACGAGGCAGTGCCCTGGACCTAAACTCGGTCATTGCAGGGGCAAGGCCTGCGCCCGCCTCCTGAGCTGCCTCCCCAGTCCCAGGCTTTGACTGTGTGTGCTCTGGTGGCAGAGGTGGTGGGAAGGCATTCAAGTGTCCCTCATAGCCCTGAGCACCACGGGATGTGGTCTCCTAATCCACAGCAAACCCCTAAAAGTGGCCGAATATCTATTTTGCTTCCGGCTTCCTGGTGGTTCTGGGTTGCTGGAGGTCTGATCTTCCAGCACATTCTAATCTGCAGCCATTTGGTAAATGCAGAGGCACTCTTAATTGGATAAACATTTTTTTTCAGTTTTGTTTTAGGTGATAGATTCATTCCTGAATCTGTAGGGTTTTGACAGATGAATGAACCACTTCCACACAAAATTCAAATGCTTAACAGGTAAATTTAATATGCATGAAAGTCAGCCAAGGGAAAGGAAACTGTCCATTGCCCACCCCAAAGTCCAAGCATCTCCATCTGCCCGTGTACGACGTCACTCGTCCTGTCCAGCAATGGCCGGTCCTGAGTATGATGGCCTGGTCCGGTCCCTCGCCGTCTGCTTATCTGCAGTGCACAATGACCTGGTCTTGTCTCTGCACCATTCTTTGTTCTGGTCTGAAATCTGTCCCCTGTGTCCCCCCTGTTGGGCCCTGCTGCTTCTCTCGCTGTCCGGGACTGTCCCCCACAAGCTCCCTGGCCCCTGAGCTTCCCATCGTCTCTATTCACAGTCACGTACACGTGGGTGCGGACCTTTGCTACCCTGCTCTCTCTGTGACCGGGGCTGAGGGGCAAAGAGAGTGTTGCCCAGCTCGGGAGAGCAGGGGGTGTTCCTATTACTTCTACTTTGTCCCCTCACCCCAGGTCTCCATGAACTGCTGTGATAGGATAATATTACAGCAAGCAAGACTGAAAACAACTCATTAAAGCAATAAGTTGTCCTGGTGGCTTCAACCCTCCTCACCTATGCACATACAATCCACAGGCAGCTGCTACCCACAATTCCTTTCAGGATCAAGAGCAAAGTTCCATCTTCTGAATGGAATTCCTGCTGACAAAGGGGGTGCTGAGTTCTTTGGGGGCCCCGCATTCCCTGACTAGGGTGGGACTATGAAGTTGACCCTATTTACAGCAGCTGAGCCAGTTGACCTGACAGCGAGCAGGTCAGATGCTCTCTGGAGTTGCAGGACTCGGGGCGACAGGCAGAAGGAGGGGAACTGAGGTAAGTAAAGTAACTGATGACGGGTAGAACACTGGGAGATCGGAAATCAGCTTGTGGGGGAACTTGGCCAAGTGCAGGAGCCAGGACCCCTCAGGATTCTGGAGCAAGTGTTTCTGGACTCTAATGAGCCAGGAGCCCGGGTGTCCTGGGGATTGTTGGGGAGCACAGATCTCTCAACTCTGACATATGCACCCCCAAAGTTAGTCCCTGGGGCCAGAGTGACAGTACAGCGGGTAAAGCATTTGCATGGCACACAGTCAGCCTGAGTTGGATCCCCCTCGAGCACCCCGGGAGTAATCCTTGAGCTGGGAGCCAGGAGTTAGCTCAGAGCACGAATGGTGTGGCCCCAAAACAAACATCAATCAAACCCTATTCTTTATCCACTCAAAATGGAAATGACTGAGGAAACGAGAGTCTGTGAGCATTGGGGGGGTCCTTGATAGCCTCCCCTGGTGAGATTGGGGTACAGGGAAAGTCACCCTCCCTTTCTTCATGCCCTTGGGATAATGCTTGACGTTTCCTCCCACTTAGGATGGGGCGGGGGCCTCCACTATCTGCCTCAGTGGGTAAGGCCTTTACTGAGTCTGCTGCTGTGCCCTTTGGATGACCTCTGTGCTCCCTGACCTGCCCTCCTGTCCCCTAACATCCCAGGATGTGACTTCCACCCTTTGGGGTCTCCACACAAATCTTTGAGCTGTTTTAAGGAGCTGAGAGCCACACCCGGTGGGAATGTCCTTAGCAGAAGCCCATTCTGTCCTTCCAAATGACAGTGTGGCAGTAAGGAGAATATATACTCATACAGTTGTAGACCAAAAGACAAAAAATAAATTTTTTCTGAACTTGTTTTTAAAAGGAGAAACCAAGGGCTGAGGGGGGTGGGGAGTAGGAAGAGGCAGACTAGTCTATATTATTATTTGTTGGGGTACAACATCCCATAATCTCAGGCCTTGCTAGGCTTAGATGTAAACATTGTTTTTCTGCTACTGTTACTTTAACTGACTATACTTCCTGCTATGTAACTAACTTTGATACTGTTTCCTTTGACTAAGTTAATTTGCATATTCTGCCTATGTGACTGAATAACATTGGTTAAAACATCAAGCTAGTTAACAAAAGGGGCTGAACAGGCTGCTCTCCACTCTCAGGCACGCCACAGTCCAAAAAACTCTGGAGACAGTTATGTGATCCTCTCAGAAAACATATTTCTTTGGCGTGCATATCTTAAATGCCTCTGACTGTCTAACCAAACCTTACTGCAACATACGTTGCAACAATTATTAATTTTTTATGATTTACAAGTTTATTCAAGAACTTATTCAAATTATTCAGAATGGCTCTAGCATGAGTTCTGGGATCCTGCCCCTCTATGCCCCTCCCCCTTACCCCACGTAAATACACAGCCAGGATCTCCCTGCACTCACTTCGGTGTGCTTGGTAAAGGGTCCCACAGCTTTCATCCAGAGCCACCCCACGATGCATTTTGCTCCCCGGGGCCCTGTGTGTGCTCCAGAGGCATATTGGGAAAATCCCTGAAAGCCTCGCCTACCATATTTCAGAGCGCCCTGTTCTGCCTCAACTATATGCCAGAGGCTCCTGGGTGGAGCCAAGCATGCCCGTCCCCCACCCGATATGCGGCTCCTCCAGGCTCGTGCAAGTGAAGGTCATCGGCGGAGCCCTTCCCAATCGCTCTGAGTTTCCCTGGACAGACACAGCCGAGCAGCCCTAGCCTCACCCCTGCAACTGCACCCCATCCAGGTGAGAGCAGTCCGCAACCCTCAATAGTGATCCAAAAAAAGAAAAAAGAAAAAGAATAAGACAGCAGATAGTAAAGTGGACAGGCACTTACTTGCCTTCCAGCTGGGTTCAATCCCCAGCACTCCTGAGCACTGTCAGGACTGATCCCTGAGCACAAAGCAAGTGTGGCCCCCAAACAAAAACAAACAAAACCCAACAGCCCCTTGTGTGTGTGCAGAAACCACAAGAGCCGAGCCGGTCCCACCCATACCCCCTAACTCCATCCCACCCAGACAGAGTCCTGCCTGCAGGAGGAGGACTCCCGTACCTCACCTGGCACCTCTTACACTGACACCTGTGTCCCCCACACTCTGGCTGCCGGGTTGCCTGAGTGGAACCAGCAGAGCAGGATAACCCACCTGTACCCCTCCCCGAAAGCACACGAGGAGGGAAACCCCCTGCTGAGCACTTTCTGAACCCCTTGACCCGGCCCTCTGCACCCTTGGGTGACGGAGTGAGCTGGCCCGAGCCCCATCTGGATCCCGTGAATGATCTGTGCGTGTGATGGACCCCAACGACAACGTCATTTTCAAGGCCACAAATTCCCAGTGCCCTGTGAGCGACCACAGGTGGCAGCATGAAGCCTGAACCAGACTGACCTCCCGCCCCAAAGCATTCTTAGAGCACTTGAGTGACGGGCCCCTATGTCCTTCACCACTCCTCCCCCCAGGCTGTTTATAAAACGTTCTTCTCCACACTACCCCGTGCTCGCTGGATACATCACAAGGGGCCAGTCCTTGCCCACCTCTCTCCTGTCCCATGCATCGTGTGCAAAAGAACCCAACACCCTCGTGGGACCCACGGTGAGATGTATCTCTCTCATCGTGAGCGGAACTGGCAGAGCTGACACCGACCCAAGTGCCTGCGAAGGAAGCACCCACACCCTAGCAAAGGCCATTTCTTGTTTGTTTGGGGGCCACACCAGGCGATGCTCAAGCCTGACTCCTGGCTCTGCAGTCAGTCACGACTCTAGCTCAAGAAAAAAGGGGATGCCAGGAACTGAAGTGCAGTTGGTCACGTGCCAGGTAAACGTCCTACCCACCGTGCAATCTCTCTGGCCTTTCAACTGCCCCCCCCCTTTGTCAATAAAACAAAAACACAGGGCTGGAGACAAATGGTTCGCTCATTGCACGTGGCTAGCCCGCATGAGCTCTGGCATGCTAGGTGGTCCCCAGAGCCCACCAGGAGTGATCCCTGAGTGAACAGCCAGCCCCGAGCATCACCGGATATGGCTCAGAAGAATAAAAATGATAAGAAAAAAAGCTGAAAAAGGAACCTTTCGTGCACAGGTGGTGCTGGGACAGAGCAGACCCCTCCAGCCCCAAATGGATCCCACCCAGGTGCCTGCAAGAGGGACCCCAATGCCTCTGCTGGAACCTAAGACCCTCTTTCCGCCGCGCTCTGTGCTGGTCTGAGCTGAGTGGTCTGGCCTGAGCCGTGCCCAGCTCGTGTGCAATCTGGGTGCGCATGAGGGAAGGACCCCAACTCCTTCGCCAGAGCCACATTGGGAAACAGTTTCCGCCCAAGTGCTCTGTGAGCACAGCGCTGGACCCACACGTACACACATGTGCCTCCATATGTGCCAGTAAGTTCCGAGCCATCACCTATTATGTATTTTGTTAATTTATTATATATTGTTGGGCAGTTACTGCCACAACTAACGATGCTCAGGGCTGACTCCTGGCCCTACACTCAGGAATCACGCCTAGTGGTGCTCAGAGGACCCTGTGGGATGCCGGGAACCGAACTCGGGTTGGGTGTGTGCAAAGCCAGAGATAAAGTACCCGCCAAAGTACCCGCACGACTATCGCTCAAGCCCCCTTGCCATAACCGTGTCCGAACTCTCTTCTCCCCCATGCTCTGTGGTTTGCTGGACTGGCTCAGTAAGGCCCCCGAACCCCCCCCAAGGACCCCTCTCAGGATGCTGAGTGCAGCGGGGCTACCTGAGCGGAACTGGTAATAGTCCGTCGTCCAATGGTATCCCAGACACTGAGGGAAGGACCCCGACAATCAGGACAGAGGCGTTTCGAAACAAAATTCTGCATGCACCGGAGCCACTCTAGCCCAGCTGGCACCACTCCTGCCCCACCCAGGAGGGACACTTGACCGTAGAGGACCCCAGGGCCCTCGCTGGTGGCTTTCAGACACACAGGCATGTTGTGAGTGGTGCGAGTGTTGGTATACAACATCCCATATTCTCAGGCCTAGCTAGGCCTGCATGTAAACGGTTTATGTTTTGGTTACTGTAACTTTAAATGGCGGTTACTGTTTCCGTTGGTTGATTTGCGTATTTGCCTATGTGGCTGAATATGATTGGTTTGTATGTTAATTTTATAAATAAAAGGAGGTTGAACAGGCGGCTCTCTGGCATGCCATAACACAAAACCTCTGGAGGCAGTCCTGTGATCCTCCCCCAAAAATATATATTTATTCTCCGAGTAAAGTGCCTCTGACTCTCCAGTAAAACTGCAACATTGTTGCAACATATTGCAGGGCCAGAGCCAGTCCAGACTGAGTGTCCAGCTGCATCCCACTGCGGATGACGGGGAGGACCCCGGCACCCCCATCTCACCCACACTCTAGGTGGTGCAGTGGCCAGACTTGAGCCAACCCCGGCTGGGCACCCCACAACTCTGCAGTCCAGGTGCGGGTGGAAGCACCCTAAAGCCCTGGGCAGAGCCTTGTTGGAAAGGATTCCCCCACCCCACCCTCAGTGATCTGAGCACTCGAGGGCCACCTAAGCAGAGACGGTGCTGCCCAACCCTCACCTGTGCCCACCACAGCCAGGGACACTCGAGAGAAGTTTCTCCGTGCCCGCCCAGGGCCGCTAAGGATGCCCTCTGAACACCCGTTGTCCACTGGGAAAAACTGCCTGTTGGAGGAGATCCCAGTCCCCCATCCCAACACTATCTTGTCACATGTGTGCAAGGAAAAGATCAAAACGCCTTTGCAGAGACTCCCTGACTCGGTGCTCTTGGGGTCCTGGGGTCCCATGCCAGTTTAGCAGCTGCACTCTGGGTTGAGAGAACACTCTGGTGCCCTAAAGTCTTTACTCCTGCCCCATCTGGGGCGCCAGCGAGTGCAGAGCACGTGTGTTCATAATTCCAAGCTCAACTGGGACTGAAGAGCAGTTGTCAGTTGAGTCAAAGAGAGTAAGTAGGAGCAGAGTTGCTCAGCAAAGGCTACAGAAGAGCTGAATATAAAAAGTATGTGGTGTGTGTGTGTATGTGTGTGTGTGTGTGTGTGTAGACCTTACAATTGTATTATAGTTAAGGTAATTTGTTTGTACCAATATTGGAATTCCTGATCTTAGCATCCACCACTATTTCACTTCACCTCAAACAAATCCAACTTTTTTTGCTTTTCCTTTGTGCAGGGGTCTGGACCATGTGCCAGAAATCCAATCTGGGGCTCCAGTGTGCAGAACACGTGTGTTCCAGCCCACAGAGCCATCTCCCCAGCCCTAAACAAAGACTAAGAATTCTGTCACTCAGGAGTATTCAAGAATTTTTTGTTCAAAAAGCAGAAGAAAACTAAGGACAATTCCATTCAATTACACAAGAATTACAGAATAAGAATTGAGTTACACAAGAAACCCAATTGGGAACCTAGAGACATAGAGTTATCGCTTGCCCCAGTGGATGAAGGAGAAGTCACAGAAGACCTTAGAGCTCATCCAAGGAAATGAGAGTAAGGCCAGTGTCAGAAAACCAAAGCCCTCGGCAGAGCCATGTTGGAAAGGATTCCCCTGGCCCCACCCTCGGTGATCTGAGCACTCGAGGGCCACCTAAGCAGAGACGGTGCTGCCCAACCCTCACCTGTGCCCACCACAGCCAGGCACACGCAGGGGAAGCTCCCTGGTGCCTAACAAGGGCCGCTAAGGATGCCCTCTGAGCACCTGTGTGTCTGGTGGGGCAAACCGTCGGGCAGAGCAGATTCCGGGCCCCCAACCCCCAACACTATCCTGTCAGGTGTGTGCAAGTGAAAGATCAAAACCCTTTGCAGAGACTCCCTGACTCAGTGCTCTTGGGGTCCTGGGGCCCTATGCCAGTTTGGCAGCACCGCTACGTGTTGAGAGAACAATTTAGTGCCTGAAATCTTCACTCCTGTCCAATTTGGCTACAGTGTGCAGAGCATGTATGTTGCAGCCCACAGAGCCATCGTCCCGGCCCTAAACAAAGACTAAGAATTCTGTCACTAGGGGCCACTCAAGAATTTTTTCTCAAAAAGCGGAAAACAACACAACACCATTGAATTGCACAACACAAACCCAATTGGCAACCTAGAGACATAGAGTTATCGCTTGCCACAGTAGATGAAGGAGAAGTCACAGAAGACCTTAGAGCTCATCCGAGGAAATGAGAGTAAGGCCAGGGTCAGAAAATCAAAGATAATGTCGTTGAGTTGAACAACAAGAACCCAACTGGGAAGCTCGAGACTCAGAGCTGTGGCTATCGCTTGCCCCAGTGGATAAAGGATAATTCAAAGGAGACCTTTCAACTTACTCAGGAAAGTGAGCGTAAGTCCAGTGTCAGGGTTGGATGGAGCAGAAGGAAAGAGCATCTTCCCGGAGGGGAGGCCTTGTCTCTCATGGATCCTTCTACTCAGGAGGGAAATGGTTGAGAAAGACGTGACTGCTTTGGAATGAGAACGTTTCACACTAGAGTTTGAGTTTCTTTATCTTTTTTTGTTGTTGTTTTGGGTCACACCCAGCGATGCTCAAGGGTTCTTCCTGGCTCTACACTCAGGAGTCACTCCTGGCGGTGCTCAGGGAGTCCCCTGAGCAGCCGGGGATCAAACCCGGGTTGGTCACATGGAAGGGAAAGCCCCTCCCAATTGGCCTTTGCTCTGGCTTGGGCCGTGACTGCTGATCAGGCCTAAGCACTGTTGCCCCTTCCTGGGCAGCCTGGGGCTTGTCATGGGGACAAAGCCAGAGGACCACTGGTTTCCTGGGAGGCGCTGCAGCTGCTAGGAGCACCCCAAGACTGGAAGCCCTTGAAGCTGGAGTTTCCCCCTCCTAGAACCCAAGTCCTGGCCTTGAGGAAAGGCCCGCAGGTGACGCCTGACACTGAACGAAACCCAATTAGAGCTTGAGGCAGGTCCCCAAGGCAGTGCGTGATCTGAAAGCTGTCCTAAGACCCACTGTGCACAGGGAACTTCCACTTCTTTGCAGGGAACACCCCTTCCTGGAACCTGTTTGAGACATTTGTGGAGGGAGGTTGTTTTGTTGTGTTTTGGGATTTGGTTTTTCTTGGAGGGGGGAGGTGGAGTGTATACCCTGAAGTGCTCAGGACTCCTGGTTCTGTGCTCAGGTGGCTCAGAAGACCCTATGGGATGCTGGGGATGCAACCTGGTCAGCCACATCGAGGCCAGCACCCTACCCACTCTACTGTACTCACAGCAAAATTTATCCTTATCATTTCTCTCAATTTTTTTTCGCTTGTTTATTGGGGGGCCACACCGGCTATGCTCCTTGTTTGAGCAACGTGAAGTCACTGTTCGGTTGCTGGGTGGAGAACAGACCTGTCAGGTCAAGCAGTTCTGGTCCGCCCAAGAGCCCCTGTTGCGCTTCCTTGTCAGGACCTGGACTGAGCAGGAGCTCTCATCTCCAGGGAGAGGGAACTCAGGGAGACTCCCCTGCCCGGGGCCACCCCTTCGGAGGTGGGAGGCTGTGAAAATCCCCACTCAGAGGCCCAGGAACTGCTCCTCGACTCAGCCCAGCAGCTGTTTCTCAGGTGGGGTCACAAACTTCCCTGGATCCGAAGCAGCCACAATCCCGAGATGGAAACAGATATTGGGCCCTTGAAATTTTCTCTCTACTCAATGGGGCACTGGGGGAAAAAAGCTTCTGTAGGACCTGGAGCCCCCACCAGTCCAGGGGGAGAATTCAGAGCCCAGTGGTGGCATCATGCATCAGGGACCAGCAGCCACCAGACCTGCAGCCTCTGGGCAGCGCTGCAGACTCACCCCTTCCCGAGGCCGCCTGAAGCCTGCTTGATCCCAGGCCTTGGGGGCAGTAGCCAAGGCTGGACTTGAAGCGCCTTAGGCAGCATCTGAAATCACCCCCTGGCAGAGATGGAAGCTTCTAGGCAGAGACTAAGGGAAGCACTGGACATTTAACACTTTCTCATATCAGAGCAGAACCAAAAATGCCAATTCTTTTTGTTCTGGCACAGGTTTCACACTTATTTCTTTTCTTAAGAGAAGAACCTTTACCACTTGCTCAAAAAAAGGCAAAACCTAAATGAACCATTCTCTCTCCTCCCTAGGAGAGACCCAGATCAACATTTCCTTTGTAGAGATGTAGGCAAATTTCAGGTTGTCTTTGAAACCCAAAGCCCTAAGTTACTATGTATTCCCTAGTTAACAGAAAGGTACAAATCTAAGACATTTATGAAACAGCAAAACCCACATCAACCACTTTTTCTGTTAGAACCGAGACCCAAATGACCACCTTTGCACAGATGCAGGAATAACGTCACTGCTTTGGAAAAGAACCAAAGTAGCCAGTCTTCTTGTCAGGAAGATTTAAAAAAAGAAGTAAACATCTTTAAAAGCTCATTTCCCATTCCTTCAACTTCTTATTGGTGAGGCCTAGAGCTGCTGCCATTTTAAACTATTTTCTAGATATATCCCTCGGGGCAAGAGCTTGGTTGTCAATACTGCCTTCCTTGAACAAGGCCCTTCGTCACATCCTGAATCCAGTGCACTTCTTGCCCCCCCCCCCTCAAGGATTTCATGAAACAGCAGCGAGATCAGGAGTTGCTAAGGCAATTGCCTGGAACAGAGCTGACCCGGGATCCATCCCCAGCATTCTTAGGGTACCCTGAACCAGCCAGCAGTGATCCCTGAGTGCAGAGCCAAGTCAACCTTGAGCACCCCTCGGTGATTAGCCCAAAAACCAAACTTTGAAAAACCACAGAACGAAATAGCACAATCGTGATCCTTGTCCCAGAGAATTTTCCCCCGGGATCCTGCAGTGGCCACTGAAGTGGACTTTCCCGAGGGCATTCATTCTGAGTTGTGGGGTAAGACAGACCCGATGACTCAATTTTTCATCTGTCTAGAGAGCTCAACCTTGCGGTGTTCTCACGTTCAAGGTTTGACACTGGGCTGTCTGATGTGGGAACAAAAACTGAGATGGGGCTGAGGCTGGGATCATGGCACCCGGATGAAGAGGAAATGGAGAATACTGAGGATAGTTGGGGGTTCTGGCTGTTTCGCAAAGGCGACCATGTCTCTACTCATCTGGGGGTTCTTTGTCTTCCATGTTGGCCAATTGAAGTTGGACAGAACTGACAAAGTCCAAGTTTTTCTTCCCGAACTTCTCGGTTTAAAGAGGGCGGGGAAAATGCTACCTTGGAAGTCCTGCCCTTGCTTTTCTCTGCGGTGATGACACAGGTCACTATGTACAAGTCAACTGTCTCTCTGGTTTGCATCCAAATGTCCCTGAGGAAAGGTCAACTCCGGGCACCAAGACGTGGTCCCACAACAGTGGATTTGTCCCTTGGCATGTGGTTCCTGAGGACTGCATGAAAGAACTGCAGATAGAATTAAGAAGCTGAAGCAGCGCGAGATCACAGTGTAGTTCCCTGAAATGCTCCAGGTCCTGGAGGGATGGGAGTTGGTCCCTGTGTGATGGAAACCTAATCGTGCACATTTTGGTAAGGGTCTATCTCACAGTGATTCAATTCGAAGGAACAAATCAAAAGAAGAGATCCAAACCACATAAAAATTTTTTAAAAATAAATTAACAATTTAAAACAAATAAACAATTAAGATCCTTTCCTGAGTTCATGTTTCTCTATCCACCTCCTGGTGGCTGTGATGTCACTCGACCTGCTGCCAGATGCCCCGTCTGGTTTAGTATGTCGTTTGTCTGGTGCCTGCCACCTGCCAGCCTCCTGGTTGGATGTCTACGATGCTGTCAGTTCAGCCTCTCCAGTTCCTGCTCTGGCATGTGCAGCTGCAGTCCTGTCCTCTGTGTCTCCTCGGTGGCCCCGATGCACCGAATCTGTCCCTGCAGTTCCCATTCCCTATGGCTTTGTACCAGCCACAAGCACTGAGACAGAACCTTTGCTAGTCCTGCAGGAGCGGGAAGGATGGCCGGCTTGGGGGCTGCCTGTCACCAGCTGCCATATCTCACCCCCTCCCACCCCCCAAGATCTACTTGTACCTAATTTGTCTTCGGCGAGCCAGGTTGAAAGTGACTTGTTAAAGGAACGAAGTGACCTGGCACCGCCTCACCTCCCCTGGTCACTCTGCTCACACCATCGCAGTCGTAGTCAGGGCGGCCTTGGCCCTCACAAGCCCATCAGCCTCTGTCAAAGCTTGACAGAGCAATGGCAAATGCCCGCAGTGGTGACAGAGGGTAGCTGTATTCCAGCACAAACTGATTCTTGATACCGTGCTCAAGCTGCATGACCACACGGGAAGCTGGGAAGGAAAGACATGAGGCCATTAGGACACGGTGTATGTGGGCTGGAGAAAAGCCTATACTGAAGAGACAGAAACAAAATCTCAGGCTGGAGCCATACGACAGCAGATAGGGCATTTTGCCTTGCGCGCGGCAGACCTGATTTGGATCCCTGACATGCCATAGGGTCCCCCAAGGCCCACCAGGTTTGATTCCTGAGAACAAAGGAGTAACTCCTAAGTAGGGCCAAATTTGGCCCAAAAATCAAATAAGAATGAAAAAAACCCAAATTCTCATCTACACATTTATTCATCAGCAGGTTACTCTGAAATGGGAAACCTGAAAGATGGGATGAGAGAATCTCTAAATCTCGGCATGCCTCAGCACAAACTAGGAGAAACTCAAACTAGGAGAGACACCTGTGTGGAGAGTGTTTGCCTGGCATGCAGACGAACCTGGTTTGATCCCGGCATCCCATAGGGTCCCATAAGTACCACCAGGAGTGACTCTGTGCAGAGTGCGGAGCCAGGAGGAACCCCTGAGCATCTCTGGGTGTGACCCAAAAAGCAAAGAGGGAAGGTCACACTGGTGGTATTGCTGTTGGAACACTGTATACTTGAAACAACTGTATTACGAGCAAACTTGTAAGTCACGGTGTTTTAGTAAAAATATATTTTAAAAATCAAACGGGAACCAAATAATAAATCATTTTTTCTACATTTGTAAAGAACTGTATAAGAAGGGTTAAAAATTATATTTTTTACCAGAATACTCTTTGCTATTAATGCTATTATTATTATTATACATATTAATACAATGGAAATTAGCCTGGTTTTGGAATTGGTTTGGGGGTCACACCTGGACGTACTCAGGGGTTAGTCCTGGCTCTGCACTGAGGAATCACTCCTGGCAGGCTCTGAGGACATATGGAATAGCAGGAACTGAACGTGGGTCAGCTACATGCAAGGCAAGTGGCTTACCCACTGTACTATCACTGCAGCCCTGAAAGTGACCTATTTTAAAAACATGCATGGTTCGTTTGTAGAATATATATGTATATGTATATTTATATATATAATGTATAAAAGTAATATCCAAGAGTTGCATGTCCTTCTCTCCCAGAGGAGAGCCTAACGTGACACTTTCCATAACCATGCTGCCAGACCCCAAGCCAGGCTGTTTCATTCAGGGCGCCCCAGAGGGGACGGGGGAGACCCATCCCCACCCCAAGGGACCCAGCCCCAGCAGCCAGAAATGTCCAGAAACAACTGCCGCCCTGCTCACAGCCACTCTCCACACGCTCGGGGCAAGCCTCACGCATGAGTGAAACTACTCCTGGACCACACGGCTGCATTTGCAACTGCGCGACACTTCGAGCCACACACCACCAAGAGTACTCCAAGAGTACTGCACCACACTTGATGGG
Source organism: Sorex araneus (assembly GCF_027595985.1). Lineage (NCBI taxonomy): Eukaryota > Metazoa > Chordata > Mammalia > Eulipotyphla > Soricidae > Sorex > Sorex araneus. Next base: position 248,234,369 of record NC_073303.1, read on the forward strand.
GTTCAAAGTAGGAGGCAACTAATCTTAGAGGGAAATAGGATAACACTATAAAAATAAGTATCTAGGATAACATTGGTTTATCATTTCTGCCCCGCCACAGGGAACTTAGGTTTATTGGGTTACTCCCATACAGTGCTCCCATTATTCTTTGTTTCTTTGTAACCTCATTCTTTTTAAAAAAAATTTTTTTTTGCTTTTAGGGTCACATCCGGCGATGCACAGGGCTCACTCCTGGCTTTGCACTCAGGAATTACCCCTGGCAGTGCTCTGCTTTGGGGCAGGGGTTGGGGTTCAGGATGGAAACATCTGAAATCTGTTGGTGGGAAGGTGCAATGGTGGTGAGATAAGTGTTTGAATATTAAATGTAATCAAATATTGTGAACTACTTTATAAAATAAAAAAAATTTAAAAAAACCCTCAATCATGTGAAGTAGTTCTGGTGTGCAACTAACATTCTCAAGCATTTCTCTCTTCAGGAAAAGTTGGCAGTCGGGGACGATGGACCACATCTGGCAGTGCTCAGGCTATTCCTGACCTGGTGCTCAGAAGGGCTCAGAATAAGATGTGGGCCAGATAATCTCATCAACAGCAACGATCCAGAGACTCATTGTCTTTCTCTCTTGGAAAAGAGCATAAAACAACACACGCCCTAGCCATGCAGCTGGACCTGGGCACCAGGCAGCTTCATTCAGGGTACCCGGGAGGGGGCAGGTGAGGCCCCTCCCCGCCCCAAGGGACCCAGCCCTGGCCACCAAAATCCTGGACTGCACAACCACACAATATCACACACCTCACACCACTCATATTCCAAAAGTACCACACCACATTAGATGGGGTTTAATTTCACAACATATTAATAATCTCTTATATAAGGGATTAATGGCCCTTGGGTGAAATACAATAATCTTCACACACTGTCCCCTAAGGAAAGCTTTTGGGAGCATTTCAGTGGTTTATTCATAACAAACAATAAAAATTCAACTACTTTGGTTCTGCTTTGGGGCAGGGGTTGGGGTTGGGGATGCAAACATCTAAAATATGGTGGCAGAAAGGTCTAATGGTGGTGGAATTGGTCTTTGAATATTAAGTGTAATCAATTATTGTCAACTACTTTATAAATGTAAAATAAAAATTTTTAAAAATAATTTTTAGAAAGATTCAGATGTGCACTAATTGGTCCTTAGTGATTTATTTTCTGTTCCTTCTATTTGCCGTTCTCAAAGTTTTGTAGGAATAAACAATATAAAGTAAAATGCCTGAAACAAGTAACTATTTTCAACACCAAGCCTTTCTGTATTGTATTTTGATCCCTTACTGTGGAGCAGGTGCAGTGCCTGGTAGGGTCACCCTCTCCGGAAAACTCCCGAGGTACGAGTCCAAAGGTTTGGGGTGCACTTCAGTATTCAACTTCAGTTTGGGGGCCACCAAGGTTGGTGTTGCTGACTTCACGCTCAGCGGTGCTGACACGGGGAGGGAGTAATAAAGGGAGCACGCGTTGGAACTTGGGGTCTTTTGCCAGCCTGGCCACACCCCAGACGTTGAGCTGTTGCCCAGGCCCTTGGCGACATTTCAAACCCATTTCAGGGGCTGGAGAGTTAGCACAGCGGGTAGGGCGTTTGTCTTGCACGCAGCCGAACCGCGTTCCATTTCCAGCATCCCATATGGTCCCCTGAGCACTGCCAGGAGTCATTCCTTAGTGCATGAACGAGAAGTAACCCTGTGCATCACCAGATGTGACCCCCCCCAAAAAAAAAACCCATTTCAAATTCAAACATAAACCAAGTTATCAGCGTTCATTTTAGGCGTTAAGAATGTATTTGCTAGAGTTGAAATAGTATCAACTGAAGCTTCTCCCCTGAGTCAAATGAAGATACAAGACACACCATTTCCCTTAAATCCAGACATCCCGATTAAAATATAAAAAGTTGAGATCAACGCATTAGAGTGGGGAAGCAGGCTGGGTTCTGGACTCCAGAATGACGACCAAGTTAAATCATTAAGTTAAAAATAACCCAACTTAAATTCTAAGAAACTGACAACATTTTAATACGATGTCATTCAATTCCCCTCCCCTACCCCCCAAAAGTCGTCATAAACAAGAAATTGACAATGGTCTTTGATCCTGAAATTTCTCAGGTTTTCTCTTTGTCCAGATGAGGGGTGGGACACCGTTGGGTAGAGCATGACAAGAAAGATTACCCAAAAAATTTAATTAAAATTAGTTTTTCAAAAACAGGAACTCTAACTCGGGGCATCGAGCACTGTGATTCACAGTTTTGAGTAGGAGATAATTGCTGGAAAGGCGAGAAACGGGCGTTTCACCCTGGGTTCTCAGTTTCTAATCTGGCACCTGCCCCCCACAGCAAAAGCATTTCAGACACACACCCCTCCCCGGGGAGACTGACCCTGACCCAAAGGTGGCTCTACCTGGACTTGGGGAGCAGGGCCAGGAACTGTCAGAAGGAAACTCCCCAAGAGTTTCTCAGTGAAGACCTGAACCCAATCCCTGATGCTGGCAGTGTAGACGCGTCTACCAACCCGGTCCACACAGCTCTGGTCACCAGCCACCAAATCCGACTCGCCCCCCAGAACTTCACTCTTTCCTCCCCTGGCCCACTCCAGGCGAGAGCAGCCCCCATCCTGCTGACCTCTCATCTGGGGATTCTTGGGATTCCTGGGAGGCTCAGGATGCTCGGGATTCACTGTGCAATTGCCTAGACCTCATCCTCGCGATTCAGAGTCCACGACTAACCGCTTGGATGGCGAGACAGGCAATGAGCCAAACCCCGCCCCATGGCCAGAAAATACCCACGGACACGCCTCTTATTGGTACACGTGGTGCCCCGCTTCTCTCTCATTGGCTGTTGCTAAGGCCTAGTGCCATGCGGACCGGTTTCTAGGGGCGGGCTCAAAGGCACCTGTTCCTTAGCCCTGAAACCTTTCTGCTCCCACCACCAACTGTCACTGGGGCTGGCTTCAGCCACCAGCATCTCTTCTCTATCCTTAGAAGCTGACCGTTAGGCTACAGATCCTGTGCTTCGTCAGCGGAGCTAGTCCTCCAATGCCTGTTTGTAAGCCTTTCCGCATGTTTTACAAAGCCCAGAACAAATACCCAGACCTTGGCTCTAATTCATTAAGAGGAGCTCAGTGGAACCTGTATACCAGAGTTTTAGGAATAAAGATCAACCTTTGGACATTTGAAGTTTAAGTTAAACTAACAAGAGATCTGTTTAAGGTTCCATAAGATCCACCTGCCACATTTGTATCTGGGGGTTTATCATTTCCTCATTGAGGAACTTTCTACAAAATTTGTCGTGCACGTGGCCAGCACGGGACTTTGAAGTTGTCATCGGGCACAGCGAGTGTTGATCTACCCATTACAGACGTGGCTCCCTCAAACCCTGTGATAGCATCTCAAATAATGAAAAATCTCAGACAACCCTGCCTTTCCTCGTTCCTTTCCTTAGCATTTCTGGGTCTCGGATGCAGGTTGACAAAACAAAAGGTGACCGGAAGTTACCGGAATTTTACATTCAAGCTAATACACGCAGCGCCTCCACCTTTGCTTTCTTTGATCTTGAAATCGTTTTTTTTTTCTTTTTCTTTCATTTTTTTTTAATGATTCACCGTAAGATACAGTTACAGTCTTACAAACTTTCATGATTGCGTCTTGATCTTGAAAACTTTTGAGGGGAATAGAGTGTGGTTTGTAGGGAGCTCATAGCTTGGACGTCTTTTATGGTAATCCCTCAATGTAATATTCAGGAAGATTAAGGTGTTTTACAGGAGTGACTGAGAAGTTATGTATTTCTCAATATACATTGTGTTATTTTGTTCAGTTTAAATTGTTTGTCTTGGTTACAGTAGTGTCTCCAAGGTCTTATAAACCTGTTTCTTTTCCCTGGCAGTGAGGCAAGCCAGCAGAGAAGTCCAGTCTTCGGTCCCAAAGCAGCCCCCAGAAGCCTGATGGCTGGAGCCCCCTCTGTCAGTGCAGTACCTAAGTACCTAGACTCAAACTCACTGCATGCTTGCAAGGGTGTAGCTAATAATACTTTGGATTTTTCTTTTGGTTTGAGGCCTCACCTGGCAGTGCTCAGGAATTACTCCTGGTGGGGTCAGGGGATCAATGGGATGCAGGGATTATGCTCAGATTAGTCGCATGTAAGGCAACTACCCTACCTGCTGTACTATCACTCCAACGTCTATTATGTTGGATTTTAACTGGAAACTTCATTATCCCTCCATAAGATGATAGTTTGTATTTTTTCTACAGAGAAATATGTCTCTGAGGGGCAATATGGTTTCCCTTCCACCTTTACGATTAAAGTCACAGATTGTCTTCAGTAAAAGTCGCAATGTCTTTGCATTGGTGTGGTAAGAACTGGGGTCGAAGTTTATAAATTTATTATTTTATTGAGTCACAGTGCATTAGAGCATTACAAAATTGTTCATGATTGTGTCTCAGCCACACAATGTTCCAACACCCATCCCTCTACCAGTGTAATTTCCCAGCACCAGTGTCCCCAGGTTTCCCTCCCACCTCTTCAAGTTATCCCTGACCCCAGCCTGTCTCTATGGCAGGCACCTCTCTTCTCTCTCTCTCTCTCTCTCTCTCTCTCTCTCTCTCTCTCTCTCTCTCTCTGTCTCTCTCTCATTTTAGGAATTATGGCTTGCTAACAGATGCTGAAAGGTTATCATTGATATCCCTTTACCTGCTTTCAACACAGCTCTTGTCCAGAGTGATCATTTCCAACTAGTGTTGTCATTTCCAATTAGTGTTGTCTATCTTAACTTCCATTCATTCCCCCATCACTGATCAACCATTGACCAGTCCTCCTGGCTTGAAACTAGTCCATTTAGATTCAATTAAATTAGAGCAAGACCGCTTTACCCAGGAGGCATCTGGTCCTACATTCCCAACTGCAGGCCTCAGGGCAGTTTAGCTTTTTAGGTTTTTTTGCTAAACTAGAAGGACCCCAAAGGATCCTTCTAGATCTCAGAGACACAATGACTGTTTTCCTCTGGTTAGAGGCTGTCTCCTTTATACATTACCCTACTATCAATATGTGTGTGGCCCCTTGAAAAAAAAACAGTAGATGTTATTGACAAAGGAATAAGAAAGATTGAAAACATTGTACAGAGAAGTTTCAGGTCAGTGATGTTCCTCTATGATTATAATGATGGAAAATAATATGAATTCCTCAAAACATCTAGAAATTATAGCATCAAGTGTGAATCCTGGGTCCAGAGTGATACGGGTACTGTGTTTGTCTTGTATGTGGCTGACTTGGGTTAGATTCCCAGTATCCCATATGGTCCACCCACTGCCAGGAGTAATTCCTAGGTGCAGAGCCAGGAGTAACCCCTCAGCATCACCAGTTGTGACCCCAAAAGCCAATAATAATAATAACAATAGCAATAATAATAATAATAATGATGTCCATCATATCAACTTCAGAAGTGTCTGGATGATTGTTCAACGAAGCAAGTCAGGAGAAGGATAAACAAAGGATGATATTACTTGTATGTGGGATTTAGAATAACTGGATGAGGAAATGCAATGTTTTAAGAGGAGGATGCTCTAATTAACCTTAGCCCCCAGGTAGAGGGAGGAATACAAAAGAAAGGGTGGAGGAAAGGGCGTGAAAATACATATTAGAAGGAATGGGGGCCAGGTCCAGGAGTTCAGATACAAAGGTGTTATTAAAGAAAGGTAGAACCAAATATCCAACTACTGTGTCAACAACACTGAAACAAAGAGACCCAAACTTTCACAACCAAACTTAGAAAGCTGCTTGTCCTCAGGGCAGGGCTGGAGGTGGGTTGGGGATATGGGCAGGAGCCTGAGAATGTTGGTGGGGGGACCTTGGTACTAAAGATGGCGAAAAATCAGCTATGAATAACTTTGGAAATCATGGTGCTTTAATTTTTTAATGTATTGATTGGAAAATAAATTTTAAAAAGAAAAGAAAAAGAAATGTCTTTGATGATTATATTTCATGGAGAAGAAGTCAAAGCAGAGGGAGTACATCAAACTTAAATGCTTCTGCACTGCCAAAGAAACAGGGGCCCAAATTAAAACCCTCCCTCACTGAACAGGAGAAAATACCTGCACAGCATTCATGTGACAAAAACACAAATATCCAAGATGTGCGGACATTTGCAAAACTTAGCAACAAAATAGTACACTCAGAACTTACTCCTAGCTCTGTACTCAGGGATCACTCCTGGTGGGCTTCAGGGACCAGAAGTGGTGCTGGGGATCAAAACCATGATAGCCTCCACAGTGTGCAATGCAAGCTCCCTCCCCACTGTCTAAGCAATCCAGGCCCTGTCCACATAACTTTAATGGATGGTTTCAGGACCTCTGAGCCTGCCTGGAGGAATACCTGAGCAGAGCCAAGTGTACCCATCTCCCCCAAAAAGAAAACAAAAACAAAATCAAAACAACAGCAAAAACATATCTTCCCCCTTTTTACCATTCCTTTTTCCTGGGTCTCCTGTTTCTTTTGATCTTGTTGCACAGATCTCTCAGGCTACCTACCTTCAGATGGATCCAATCAGCCTTGCTTAGCCTAGAGCAGGCAAACCTCACTCAACTTTGACCCCTCAACCTGCCAGGAGAAATCTCTGAGCATAGCAAAGTGTCACCCAGTTCCTCAAAAAAGAAATACAAATGGCCAAAAGGCACATGAAAAAATGCTCCACATTGCTAGTCACCAGGGAGATGCAAATCAAAACAACGATGAGATATCATCTCACACCACAGAGACTGGCACACATTCAAAGAACAAAAGCAACCAGTGCTGGCATGGATGTGGGGACAAAGGGATGCTCTTTCACTGTTGGTGGGAATGCCGACTGGTCCAGCCTTTCTGGAAAACTATATGGACAGTCCTTCAAAAACTAGATATTGAACTTCTATATGACCCCACAATACCAATTCTGGGAATATATCCCGAGGACACAAAAAAAGCACAGTAGAAAAGACATCTGTACCTATATATTTATTGCAGCACTGTTCACAATAGCCAAAATCTGCAAACAACCCAAGTGCCCTAAAACAGATGACTGGTTAAAGAAACTTTGGCACATCTACACAATGGAATACTATGCAGCTGTTAGGAGAGATGAAGTCATGAAATTTGCTTATAAATGGATAGACATGGAGAGTATCATGCTAAGTGAAATGAGTCAGAAAGAGAGGGACAGACATAGAAGGACTTCACTCATTTGTGGAGTATAGAATAACATCACATGAGGCTGACACCCAGGACAGTAGACACAAGGGCCAGGAGGATTGCTCCATAGCTGGAAGACTGCTTCATGAGTGGAGGGGAGAAGGCAGATGGAATAGAGAAGGGATCATTAAGAAAATGATGTTTGGAGGAATCAGTCGAGATGGGAGATGTGTGTCGAAAGTAGATAATGGACCAAACATGATGACCTCTCAGTGTCTGTGTTGCAAGCCATAATGCCCAAAAGGAGAAAGAGAGTATGGGGAATATTGTCTGCCATGGAGGTAGAGGGAGGGTGGGAAAGGGGGGGTATATCAGGGATATAGATGGTGGGGAATGTGCACTGATGAAGGGATGGGTGTTTTATCACTGTGTGATTGGAACCTATACATGAAAGCTGGTAACTATCTCACGATTACTCAATAAAATTAAAAAAAGTGTGGCCCAGAAAACAAAATGAAGCAGAACAAAAGAACACAAATGAACAAAAAACACATAATATCTACACAATGGAATACTATGCAGCTCTTAGGAAGTTGAAGTCATGAAATTTGCTTCTAAGCGGATAGTCATGGAGAGTATCATGCTATGTGAAATGAGTCAGAAAGAGAGGGACATACACAGAATGACTGCACTCAATTGTGGAATATAACATAACATAATATGAGACTAGCACCCAAGGACAGTAAAGACAAAGGCCAGGAAGATTGCTCCATAGTTGGAAACCTGAATCATGAGCTAGGGAGATGGCAGCTGGGATGAAGAAGGGATCACTAAGTTAATGAGTGTTGGAGGGGTTGTTCAGGGTTGGAGATATATGCTGAAAGTAGATAAAGGACCAAACGTGATAGCATCTCAGTCTCTATATTGCAAACCAGAGTACCCAAAAGTAGACAGAGAGAGAGAGTATGAGGGAAATTGTCCGCCATAGAGCAGAGGTAGGGATGGGGTGGGGTGAGGGTGGGTACTGGGGATATTGGTGGTGGAAAATGTGCACTGGTGGGGGGATGGGTGTTGGATCATAGTATGACTGAACTCAAACATGAAAACTTTGTAACTGGAGCTCACGGTGATTTCAATTAAGAACAATAACAATTAAAAAATAAATAAATAAAAACCAACATACCTTCCCCTTTTTACCTCCCCACTTTTTTGCTTAAAGACTGATGAGAGTCGGTCCCTTCCTACAAGCTTGCATGACGTCACTGAGGAGCAGCCTCTCGCCACCAGTCAAGAACTGCAGGAGTATAAGTACAAAGTTGGGGCGCTGGGATTTTTTTTCTTGAATCTCATTTTCCTTGAGCAAGATTCAGTCCTTTTATTTTAGTTTTGTTTTTAGTTGGGGAGTCACACCTAGTGATGTTCAGGACTCACTTCTGACTCTGCACTCAGGAATTCCTCCTGGCATTTCTTAGGATGTTGAGAATCAAACCCAGGTCGGTCACATGCCAGAGAAGCGCCTTACTCACTGCACTATCTCTCCAGCCCCTGAAAGGCTGGTTTTTGTCTGGAGTGAACTGGAATGAAGAAGCCATTCAGACGGACACACCAACCAACATCCGTCCTCTGCTGGAAGGTCACTCTCCGAATGTGCTTACTTCATGCCTTCATCCCCTCCGAGTCTTTGTTAAAGCCTTAGCTTTTTAAAATTTTTATTTATTCATTTATTTATTTATTTATTTATTTATTTATTTTTAGGTTTGGGGGGATCACAACCAGCGGTGCTCAGGGCTTATTACTGGTTCTGTGCTTATACCTGGCAGTGCTCAAGGGACCTCATGGGGTGCCAGGGATCAAACCCAGGTCAGCTTCCAAATGCCCTCCCCACAGTACTTTTGCTCCCTTGTGGTGCCCCACATCTCACCTTTGAAACATGACAGTTCCAACTTCCTATTTAAAATAAATATTCTTGGGGCTGGATCGAGAGCACAGCAGGTAGGGTGTTTACCTTGCACGCAGCGCCCCCGGTTTAAATCCTAGCATTCCGAGCTGGAGTGATAGCATAGCGGGTAGGGCGTTTGCCTTGCACGCAGCCAACCCGGGTTCAAATCCCAGCGTCCCATATGGTCCCCTGAGCACTGCCAGGAGTTATTCCTGAGTGCAGAGCCAGGAGTAGCCCCTGTGCATCGCCAGGTGTGACCCAAAAACCAAAAATAAATAAATAAATAAATAAATCCTAGCATCCCATATGGTCCCCTGAGCACTGCCAGGAGTAATTCCTGAGTGCAGAGCCAGGAGTAACTCCTGTACACGGCCAGGTGTGACCCAAAAGGCAAAAAATAAATAAATAAATAAACAAATAAATAAATAATAAAATAAACATTCTGTTACTAGATCACAAACCTTTTCACAGTGCACTTAATTTCTAAAATGCTACATAATATAACTTTTTTCACTTAAAATATGAACTAACAGTTTTAATAATCTCTTTTGCACATATATACATGGCCAAATTTCTTTGGAGGGACCACACTCAATAATGATCATTACTACTGCCTTTGCATTCAGGAATTAACTCCTGGCGATGCTTGTGGAACCATATGGGATGCCAGGAATAGAATCTGGGCCCAGGGCATGCAAATCAAGTGCCCTATCCACTGCACTATATCTCTCCAGCCCCTACATGGTAAATTAATAAAATTGACAGATCTTCAATAATATTTAGTTTATGAATTTTCAATAACTTCTGACAGTTGCACATTTAAAAACGTTCACAAATCTGTTGTCAAATGATTAAGTATCTCCTGATCAAAATGTGTAAAGAGGGCAGGAGCGATAGTACAGCTGGGAGGGCACTTGCCTTGAGTTTGGCCAACCTGGGTTCAAACACCAGCATCCTCTATGGTCCCCCAAGCCTGCCAGGAGTGATCAATGAGTGCAGAGCCAGGAGTAAGCCCTGAGCACAACCAGGTGTGACCCACAAATAAAACAAGACAAAACAAACAAAAAAAAAAAACCTTGTTTAAAGAATGGATAAACAAGAAAGAGTCTGCTCTACACCTAAGAAGTCACAGTATTAGACATAAAATTTGACACAAAATACTATGCAGATAAGTCTGTTTGCTTTGCTCGCGGCTGACCTGAGTTCGATTCCCAGCATCCCATATGGTCCCCTGAGCACTGCCAGGAATGATTCCTGAGTGCAAAGCCAGGAGTAACCACTATGCATCGCCGGGTGTGACCCAAAAAGCAAAAAAAAAAAAAAAAAATCGTAAGAGAAGTATGAAACCAGCAATTATCTCAAGCTTTATTCTACATGCATTTCACTGCTTCCTTCACTATAAAATAGAATCATTTGTCCATTGCACTGTTACCAAAGATAGAAGGCAGAGATTCAAGTGTTTTCATTTTCAAAGGATGTTTCTTTGGATCCTTAGTATGGTCTGGCAATGGGAGAATGAGCGACAGTAGAGCGGGTAGGGTGTTCACACCTTGCAGGAGGCTAAAGCAGGTTCGATCCACGGCATCCCATTTGGTCCCCTGAGCTCTGCCATTCCTGAGTGCAGAGCTAGAAGAAACCCCTGAGCATCATCAGGTGTGACCCCAAACTAGCCAAAAATCACTGTATCACTGGATCACTGTCATCCTGTTGTTCATCAATTTGCTCCAGCGGGCACCAGTAATGTCTCCATTACAAGACTTGTTATTGTTTGGGGCATATCGAATACGCTACGGGGAGCTTGCCAGGCTCTGCTGTGTGGGCGAGATACTCTCTGTAGCTTGCCGGTATCTCCGAGAGGGGTGGAGGAATTGAATCCAGGTTGGCCGGGTGCAAGGCAAACACTGTGTGCAGGTTGATAGTTTTTATCCTTAAGATTTATCATTTATTCTTGCTGAAAGTAGACAATACACAAAACGTGATGGCCACTTACCACCTGTATTGCAAACGATAGCACCCAAAAGGAGAGAGAGAAAATGAGAATGTGTTTGCCACAGAGGCAGGGGGCAGGGGGTTAGGTTGGGGATAGCCGGAGGGGTACTGAGAACATTGGTGGTGGAGAATGGGCACTGGTGGAGGGATGGGTACTCGATCATTGTATGACTGAAACTCAAACATGAAAGCTTTTTAAGTCTGTAACTGTATCTCAAGGTGATTCATTAAAAAAATGATTTTAATTTTAAAAAGGAATTATCATTTATAATTCTTCTTTTCCTAAGTCAGTTCAGACTTGGTTGTTCCACAATAAATCCCAAATTGAGAGAAGCCTTAGATAAAAACAATTACTCTCCAAAAGTTTTCAGAGATATTTGATCAGCTCGGAGACCTTTGGATTTCTCTGTGAGTAGCCAATTATTCCCAAGTTTGTTTTCTGCTCTGCTCCTGCAGGACTCCGAAGACAAGACTCAGGCTGACGTAATGGGAAAGTTTCTGAAGTGAACACCTGAGGGGGACTTGCATTAAAAACTTTTCTAAATTAATCCATTTGCAGCTCAGACAGTAATTTGTGAGTCCTTGGGCACATCAGAAAGTTTCCTGAGCTCCAAGTGACAGGGTGTCTGGGGACCAAGTCACTGATGTGTTTTATAGCCCTGGATTTACACACAGGCATTCACCTGCATCCTGGAAGAGGGTCCTGTCAACTTCGCCAGCCTCAGACTCAGTAAGTACCTCCTGTCTCTGCTCCTGCTCAAAGGAAGAAACAGGGATTTTTCTTTAGAAAATTTTTTTCCCCTGGGGCTGGAGAGATAGTGCAAGGGGTAGGGAGTCTGCCTTGGACACAGCTGACCCAGGCTCCAACATCCCCAACATTCCATAGGGTCCCTCGAGCACCACCAGGAGTATTTCCTTAATGCCGAGCCAGGAGTAACCCGAGTATCACAAGGGGTGACCCAAAATGACAAGAAATAAAAAAGAGAAGGAGAATTTATTTTTCCTGATCCTGTTTTTGTGGGACACGCTTTCTAATGCTAACTCACCTGAGTTCCTGTACTCACATTCCTTTATACTCATGATATTCTGGAGGATTTTTCTTCTTTGTTTTGTTTTTTGCTTCTGAGTCACACCAAGTGATGCTGAGGGGTTACTCCTGCTTCTGCAAGCAGGAATTACTCCTGGTGGTGCTCGGGGGAACCTAAGGGATGGTAACTGGTCAGCTGTGTGCAAGGCAAGCAGGAATTACTGTGGTCGTGCTCAGGGGATATTGGGGATGGAATCCTGGTGGACTGAGTGAAAGGCAAGTGCCCTACCCACTGCACTGTCACTCCAGCCCCATCAATTTATTATTTTCTTCTCTGCAGTTTCAACCATATATTTTGTTATGCTTTGTATTCTACTGTTCTTTCCCTTTTATTTAACTTTGGTTGTTTGCGGGCCACACCAGCGGTGCTCAGGGCTTACTCCTGATTCTGTGCTCAGGGTTCACTCCTGGTGGGTTCCGAGGACCCTATACAATGCCAGGGATTAATCCCAAACAAACCACGAGCAAGGCAAGCACCCTATGCACTGGACTATCACTCTGGCCCCCTTGATTCCTCTTAATCTGCATTTTCAGTTAAAAGTATTTTTTTAAAACTTTATGGTGGCCAAAACTAGTTCCTAGAGTAACACATAGACCAATTCACTAAGAATATTTAGATTCGGTCATCACTTTTACAGTAACTTGTTCTCCTTTCCACTCTGATTAAACTTTGTTTTCTGAGTTCAGTGCACCTCTTTATGCATTTCTCATTGTTAACTTTTCTCCCAGTGCCTTTTTTCATATATTTTTCCTTAGATCCTATAATCTAATAACCAAAATTTTAGAACTGTTGAGACTGAGACTGAAGCCACAGTGCATCGGGAAGGATGCAGGTGACCCAGGTTCAATCCCCGAATCCCACAGGGTCACCGAGACACCAGGATTGATCCCTAAGTGCAGAGCCAGGAGAAAGTCCTGAGCACTGCCAAGTGTGGCAAAACAAACAAACAGAGAGTATTCGGAATACCTTATCTAATTCAGCTTAATTAATTAATTTTAGGGTTGTGTGAGGTTTATTCTAATATATTTTAGAGTTTTTAATTTTGGTGAGAATTTTCTACTACAATACCAGATGTTCTAATTCATCAATGATTTATGTATTCAAAGTATTTTTTCTGCCTTACAAAAACACCTTTCTACAAGTTTAAAAAATTTTAACCAAGAATTTCTTTCATCAATTGAAATTATTTTTTCAGTTAGAATATTTTATCGGAGTAATAATGTTGAAAATCCTTTAACTTTGCAACTTTTTTGTGAATTGTGTTATAATATTTTTGGAGGTTTCAATTATTAACCAGTGTAGATCATTCATTAATAGTGAATCAAGAAATCTAACAATTTTTAATTTTCAATATTTATCTTCTTTATTTCTTTGTCATATGATGAAGATATAATGGAATAAAGTGAACATACAATAGTTGATATGTTCATACTTTTATTTATTCTCTACACAAAATGAGTTTTTAAAACAGTGATGAGCTATACACAGAAAGAAAGCAACAGAGAAAAGTGGGGAGCGCGAGCGTCGGAGAGCCCACCACAACCCCTCCCGCCCAAGCCCCAAGGCTGGGGCACTTGACCTGGCAGGGGCAGCTGTCAGCTCTGAGCTCTTCCTGCTGGGGAAGCCCCTGGGGGGGCGTGGCCAGCAAGGGTTTCCATGGCCTCATGGCTCAGTAGGGGCTCCGGCCTCCCCTGCGCAAGCACCTTGGCGGAACTTGGTCGCTCGACTCGGGAACTGGGGGGCTCGGCAGATCCCAGGTCTCACGAGGTGCGTGCGTGCACGTGTCGCGAGCGAGTAGGTCCACCGGGACAGGAGTGAGCCAGGACAGAGAGTCTTTGGGGGCTCTGGGAATGGCCATCGAAGGCAAGAGCAGCCCCCCCTGGCTGCCCCCCACAGCCAGGGACCCCCCCCCAGGCCCCGAGCGCTCTGCTGGGGGAGGGTGTCCGGGCTGCAGTGTGCCCGGCCCCCTGGGGGCGGTTGGAGGCTCTGGCTTGCTCCTCTGGAAACGGAAAGGAAAGAGGGAGGAGAGGGTGCAGGAGGGTGTGGACTGCGCGCGTCAGGGCGCCTCGGCCACGGCCGTCTGTGCCTGCGGGGCGGGGGGCTCTTCGGGAGGGGCGTCCACTCTGGAGAAGCTCCTGTCCAGGATGCGCCGCGGCAAGTGCCGCGCCCCCTCCTCCTGGGTGGACAGCAGCCCCCGGAACTGCGCCTCGCAGAACCCGCCCCCGAGGGGAGAGACGTTGCCCGCAGCGTCCGCCCAGCGCCCGGGGTGCCCGGCCGGCCGCCGTGGACACCAGCGGCAGGGCACTCTGCACGGCCCGGCCACCCGGGGAGGCCCGTCCTGCACCAGCGCAGGGGCAGGTCCCCGGCCCGCGGCTCCTTCTTGACGAGGCGCGGCTGGGGCTTCTGTCTGAGGGTCTCCCGCAGGGTGTGGGTGGACGAGCCAGCGACAGACACTCGGTGACGCCCATCTGGCGCAGGGGCGAGAGTGCGCGGCCGGACAGGCCCCTGCGGTGCTCGTAGAACTCACTGCAGAACTCACAGCGGATGTCGCGCGCCAGCTCGGGGCCTGAGGCCCGCGCGGGCGCGGGCACTGGCTCCGGCTAGGCCTTGGGCCAGTCCCGCCGGCTCTGGGGTCCGGGCGGGGGCGCCCCCGCCGGCGCGCGCTCCCAGCGCCCCCCGCGCGCGGCCTCTTCGCGGTCTTGCCGTTCGCTTTTGTCACTCGGTGGAGCGATCTCTTCATACTTATGATCTGAAGTTATAAGTTTGGCACCTTATAGATTTGTTAGAATAACCTTGAATCAATTAGTTCTCCCTTAGGGGCTGGAGCGACAGCACAGCGGGTGGGGTGTTTGCCTTGCACGCGGCCGACCCCGTTTCCATTCCCTGCATCCCTTAGGGTCCCCTGAACACTGTCAGGAGTCATTCGTGAGTGCCGGGCCAGGAGTAACCCCTGTGCATCGCCAGGTGTGACCCAAAAAAACAAAAAAAATTCGTTCTCCCTTTATCATTTGCATACTACAAGATTTTTTGGTTTCTGTTTGGAGCCACACCCGGTGATACTCAGTGCTTACTCCTGACTTTGAACTCAGGAATTACTCCAGGTGGTGTTTGGGGACCGAAAGGGATGCCAAGGATAAAACCCTATCAGCTGCGTGCCAGCCAAGCACCCTCCCGGGACAATGTGTTATCACTCTAGTCCCATGTGGAGATGATTGCTTGGTTGGTTGGATTTGCTTTTTGGGTCACACCTGGCAATGTTCAGGGGATACTCTTGGCTCTGCACTCAGGAATTACTATTGGGGGTGCTGGGGGACCTACGAAATGCCGGGATCCAAAGGGTCAGACACATGCAAGGTAAACACCCTCCCGGCTGTACTCTCACTCCAGCCCCATGAATGAGATTTTTCAAGGTTAGAGCTGCCCGTCTCATTTGTCCTTTGGCAATTGACTTATTTTGCCAAATGTTAAGTGTGCACTGCACTGTTGCACTGTCATCCTGTTGTTCATGATTTGCTCGATTGGGCGCCAGTAACGCCTCCATTTGTCTCTGTCTCCTGCTAGTGTAGCCTAGTGGCGTCTGCTGGCTCCAGGAACACGAAATGAGGCCCGTTATTGTTCCTGTTTTTGGCATATCAAACATGCCAAGGGTATTACAGGCTCTGCCATAATGTTTTTTTTTTAAAGAAATATTTTATTGAATCACCGCGAAAAAAAGAAAGAAAAAAATTACAAAGCTTTCAGGTTTAAGTCACAGTCAAATACTGATTAAACCCCCATCCCTTCACCAGTGCACGTGTTCCACCACCAAGAACCCCAATGCACCCCCCTCCCACCCCACCCCCCATCTAAGTAGCTAATGATACTCCCTTTATTCTCTATATACTTTGAGTACATTCCATATTTGCATACAGAACTCACTATTATTGATTGGAAATTTTCCCCAACAATCAGGCCTGCTGAATAGGCATCATCTAATAATTTCTCTTCATTGCTGAGAGTGAAGACTTTGAGTCCGAGCAGCCGCAATAGTGGCCGCGCGGTTTTGGGTTTCTAATATTTTAGCTCAGTTCAGAGTCAAAATGGATGGCTGCAAGAATCCGCTCTGGTGCCAAAATGGGTTAGGAGACCTCAGGATCACAGTCTTTAGACGCGGAGGGTCTGTTTCTCGTGCCGCGGCTCCGGATCATCTCTGGGCGGAAGGCGCGCTGGGAACGCCCCCCCCCCCCCAGGACCACCTACAGGCTCGGTCACTAAAGAGAGTCCTACCTCAGGTTGAGGGATCTTAGAGGGTGGTTCTCACCACGTGGGTGTTGTCGCTGCCGCCATTTTTGCTCAGGAAAATGGGGTGGAGAGGGAAAATCCCTCCCCGGGCTGCACGAGGTTGTAGCTCAGTTCACAGTCAAAATGGATGGCTACAAGAATCCACTCTGGTACCAAAATGGGTTAGGAGACCTCAGGATCACAGTCTTTAGGCGCGGAGGGTCTGTTTTTCGTGCCGCGGCTCCAGATCATCTCTGGGCCTCTGCCATAATGTTAAGTCAATTTTGTTAATATGTTTCCTAAAGTGATGATATTCTACCATGTTTGTGAATTCCCTAATGGGCTTATGCTGTTTCCCTTGTGTTCCTTATTGCTTTTAGGCCACACCGGCTGTGCTCAAGGCTTACTCCTCGCTTTGTGTCGGGAATCAATCCTGCTGGGGCTCAGAGGATATGTGGTACCAAGGGATCAAACCCAAGACAGTCGTGTTCAAGGCAAGTGTCCTCCCCGCTGTGCTATTGCTCCAGGCCTTTTTTAAAATTTTGCTTTTTGGGTCACACCCAACGATGCACAGAGGTCACTCCTGGCTCTGCACTCAGGAACCACCCCTGATGGTGCTCAGGGGACCATATGGGATGCTGGGAATCGAACCTGGGTCAGCCTCATGCAAGGCAAACGCTCTACCCACTGTGCTATCGCTCCAGCCCCTCCAGGCCTTTCCTTATGCTATTTTGAAAACATTGATAATAATTTACATGCATAGTTTTGTACTTCTTTAAATAATGAATAAATGATGACTGAAACCATTTCTTTTTTTTTTCTTTTTGAGTCACACCCAGCAATGCACAGGGGCTACTCCTGGCTCTGCACTCAGGAATCAGTCCTGGTGGTGCTCAGGGAACCATATGGAATGCTCTAATCAAACCTGTGTCGGCTGCGTACAAGGCAAACGCCCTACCGGCTGTGCTATTGCTCCGGCACCGTGAAACCAATTCTTCTTAAAATAATCTTTTGCTTGTTTCACTCATGGCTGTCCCTACATGGGAAATATTGTGAAACTTTTGCTGAGTATCACCAGGGGTGGAAAATAGAACAAAATTGTCATTAGCAATCAGTATAAAATAAACTCTTTTTTTTTCTTTATTTTCCACCCCTGGTGATACTCAGGGATTACTCCTGGCCCTGAAGTCAGGATTTATTCCCAGTAGTGCCCAGGGAACCATATGGAATGCCAATGAATGAACCCCAGCTGGCCCCATGGGAAGCAAATGTCTAGCTATTGTACTAAGGCTTCAACCCTAATCACAAATTTCTATAAAATAAGCTGAATAAGAATGTGTGATGATGGCCAGGACCTGAGTGAGAAGTGGGAACTAATAAATGTGAGAGGGTGAGGGGATGGGGACTGAAAATGGCTTTCCTCAGCATCGCACCACCAAATCGAGCAGGGGTTGGGTTAGGCAGTGCCACTGCGATTAGCGTCTATGGAGGGAAGACAGTGATTTGGGCTCAATTAACTTTTCTGCAGGGAAAGCGACAGAAGTTGTAGGTGGATGACGAGTGTTTCAAAATGAGTGACTGAGAATCAACTGGAAGGAGGCTCGTGATCAAAGGGAACACTCCAATCCTTGGGTGCGGTATCTAAGGGGCAGGAAGTAGACACACACACACACACACAACAAATTTCTTTGTGTGTGTGTATTAACTGAATCACTGTGAGATATAGTAACAAGCTTTCTTGAGGGAGTTACAGTCATACAATGTTCCAACACCCATTCCTCAACCAGTGTACATTTCCCATCACCAATGTGCCCAGTATCCCTCCTGCTAAGGGTCCCCTTGCGCCTGCCTCTATGGCAGGCACTTTTCTTCTTTCTCTGTCTCTGTCTCTGCATCTCTATGTCTTTGCCTATCTCTGTCTGTTTATCTGTCAGTCTCCGTCTGTCTCTGTCTCTGTCTCTCTCTGTATCTCTCTATCTTTCTCTCTCTTTATGGGCATTGTAGCTTGCAACACAGATACTGAGAGTCCATCATGTTTGGCCCTTAACCCACTCTGAACACTCATCTCCCATCCAGAGCAATCTATTCCAACCAGCATTCTCAATAGAGGTTCCTCCTCTAAACCAACTGCCTCTCCTCCAGCCCTAAGACAGGCTTCCAATCACAAACCAATCCTCCTGGCCCTTGTTTCTACTGTCCATGGTTGTTAAACTTCTCCTGTATGGGTTTTTTTTTAATCCCACAAATGAGTGCATTCTAAGTATGTTCGTCTCCTTCTGACTTATTTCACTCTGCATGATATTCTCCATGTCCATGCATTTATAAGCGAATTGCACAACACCATTTTTTCTAACAGCTGTATGGTACATAAACCACTTCAGCCTCTTCACCCTGCCCCAGCCTGAAGTCCAGCCCCTGCACAAGAGAAAAATGGGTCCTCAGACTTTTGCCCTAGAATTGCCTCCGTTGGGATTGAGGGGCCACACCCGACAATTCTCAGGGCTTACTCCTGGCTCTGCACTCAAAAATCACTCCTTGCAGTGCTTGGGGAACCACTTGGGGTGCGCGAGATTGAGAACCCGGGTTGGCTGCATGCAAGGCAAATGCTCTACCCCAGAAAGGGTTCTTGAGAATCTCTAACTCATGGTATAGAAGTAAATGAAGATAATGTCTAGGAAAGATATTGAGACCTTCACTGAACCAAAGTACCTATGAATTCATGGACACTGCAAGAGACCTGGGTAAGGAATAGCGAGAGGTGGGAAATTCACCCCCTAACAGGAACCCCAAGGTCGGGATAGTCCCTGAGGAAAACAAGTTTAGACCAGAGGGAAGCAGACAGGCATGTCCAGGCCAGAATAGAATAGCAAATTGACATGTAATCTATCCTTTAAGGGTGCCGCTGATTATTCATTTGAAATAACCGGGTCTCTGTCTTCATGCACCCCTTAATTGTGCCGTGTCTACTCAGTGCTGAACGTCTCTGTCAACTTCCACAGCGGCTCACATGAACCAGGATGCTGGAGCGATATGGATGAATAAATGGCCACTCTGTGTGCTATCTGTTTGGGTGGCCCTAAAGCTTGGACACTCCTGATGTGTATTCCATTCTGTGTGACCGAGCTCGCTGGTCAGAGCTCTCAAATCAAACCGTTTTGGAGCACTGGAGGTAATGATACAAAAGATTCAGAAGAAAAATCTACAGAATCTGATGGTCCTGTGATTCTCTGAGACAGGATCTGGGAAGAGGCCAGAATGATTTCATGTAAAATGGAGATCCAATACTATCATTTATAAGACTAGAATGAGACCATGTATATGGGGCTGGAGCAATAGCACAGTGGTTGGGCTTTCGCCTTTCACTCGGCCGACACGTGTACGATTCTTCCGCCCCTCTCTGAGAGCCCGGCAAGCTACTGAGAGTATGGAGCCCGCACAGCAGAGCCTGGCAAGCTTGCTGTGCGTAGTGGATATGCCAAAAACAGTAACAATAAGTCTCTCAATGAGAGATGTTACTGGTGCCCACTCGAACAAATCAATGAGCAATGGGATGACAAGTGACAGTTACAGTGAGAATGAGACCAGAGAGAACGTTTATTGGCTAGGGCATTTGACTGGCATGTGGCCAACCAGGCTGCGATCCCTGGCACCCCATAGGGTGCCCTGAACACCAAGAAAGGTAACTCCGGAGTGCAGAGCCAGAAATAATCCCTGAGCATTCCTGGGTGTGACCCAAAAAGCCAAAGGAGGAAAAGTAAAAAGACCTGATTATCAGTGTCTGGAATATATTATGGAAACACATGAAAGCTGTCAAGTAAAATAGAACCAATCTAAGCTACATTTGACTTAAATGTATGATAGAGGTTAAATATAACCTCTATGATTATATTTAACCTCTATGATATAAAATACATAATTGATTAAAAAATTACTCAACAAGATACTAACTTTACTTCTCTGGAAATAGCCAGCTGGAATAGTTTTACAAAAATGGAAAGAACAGGAGTCACAGATAGTACAGTGTGGAGGGTGCCTGCCTTGCACATGGCAGACCCGGGTTCGATCCCCTACATCTCATAGGGTCTTCCACACATACCAGGAGTGATCCCTGAGTGCAGAGCCAAGAGTAATCTATGTGTATTTCTGGTTGTGACTAAAACACAAAACAAATAGAAGCAATAATTCATCCTAAATGATGTCAATAACTCTTTAAAAATTCTTTTTACATTAATTCTTCATTTTATGAAAAATGACAGTGCTTTTACACATTCTACTGACATAATGGGTAAGTCACATTCACACCAGCATGTTGTGACACTTCTCTCAAGTTCACCAACCAATCTGTTATTTATACTTTGTCTAGGTCCTCATCCAACGAACAAGAAAGCGATGGACACAGTAATTCTACAAGATACCGTTTGGGGAGTATTATTTTGCTTCCAATTCATGATTGGTTTTATTGGAAATTCATTGTTGCTTATGCTATATGTCAAAACCGTTCTGCAAAGAAATAAGCCAATAGATTGGATATTTACCCACTTAACTTTTGCCAATATGATGACAATTTTATTCCCTGGGATTCCGGAATTAATCTCTTTCTTTGGAATAAGAAACTTTCTGAACGATGCTGGTTGTAAGGCAATTTTATTCTTTTATTGAGTGGGTCGGGGTCTTTCCCTCTGTACCACATCTTTCCTCAGTGTGTTCCAAGCCATCGTGATCACCAATAACCATGCTCAGTGGGCGTGGTTCAAATCAAACATCTACACATGCATTTCTTCTGCCTTCCTCTTTTTCTGGGTACTCAACATGCTGATCTATATCCGGGTCATTTTGATAGTGAAGGCCCCATTCAACATTACTGGAATTGAAGACTTTTATAACCAAAACTACTGTGTATCACGTGTTGCTGAGAGGAATAGAGTGTCTGCATTCCAGGGAGTAATGACTATAAGAGACCTGCTGTGTGTTCTCCTCATGATCTGGACCAGCATGCACATGGTAAAGTTCCTCTTCAAACACCGCAAAAATGTCCAGCACATCCGTAGGCACAGTCTCTGCCAACAGTCCTCTCTTGAGATCAAGGTCACCCACACCATCCTGGTCCACGTGAGCTGCTTTGCTTCTTTTTACTGTATCAACTGCTGCCTTACCATTTGTGTATCACACCATCATGATATACGAAGGTTAGGAAACATCACTGTTTTTGTGTCTTCCTGCTATCCAATGATCTGTCCTGTCTTGCTGATAAAAAACCTTTGAGGCCCCTTCCTGAACTGCACCTTTGGAAAGATGAGGAAATCTTCTCCACAAACCACTGCCGTCAGAGACTTCAAACTCTCACACCAGCTGTGACACAAAGTTCTCAGGACGGAAAAATTCCTCTGCAAAGGTTAAGTGATGGGGGTTTGGAGAATTAGCCAATGGGTAGGGCACTTGCTTTGCATATATCCTGCACAGGGCCAGGAGTGATTTCTGAGTACAGAGCCAGGAATGAGCCCGTAGCATCAGCAGGTGTGACCAGGGATAAAAGGTGGGGGACTAGGGCTTAAGTGATGTAAAATGAAAGAAAATAACATTTTTTTTAATTATTGAATCACTATGTAATATTAACAAAGCTTTCATGATTGAGTTTCAGTCATGCAATGTTTCAACACCCAACCACTCCCCTTCCAGTGTATATTCCCCACCACCAATATCCCCAGTATCTCTCCTGCCACTGCCCCCTAGCCTGCCTCTATGCCAGGCTCGCTCTCTCTCACTCACTCTCCCCCCTCTCTTTCTTACTCTCCCTCCCTCTCTCTCTCTCTCCCCCCCTCTGTCTCCCTCTCCCTACCTCCTCCCCTCTATTCCAACATAGATACAGAGGGGCCATTATGTTTGGTTGTTTGCCCACTTTCAGTACACACGTCCTATGCAGAGCGATCCTTCCAACCATTATTGCCATCATGTCCCTTCTCTGTCCCAACAGCCCTCCCCTAGCCCTTGAGGCAGGCTTCCATGCGTGGACCCTTTGTCCTGACCCATGAGAAAATAACGTCTTATATGGACATGTCTCCAAGTCCACAGCTCAATGTACATGCTGAGAAAAATGAATAACTGAATTGCATGAAACACATTATAGAAAGCTGCACATACAAGAGGCAATTTTTCCCAATGATTATTGGGTTACTCCCATCACAGTGCTCCCAATTCTCTGTGTTTCCTTGTAACCTCATTTTTTTTTAATTTTTTTTGCTTTTTAGGTCACACCCGACGATGCACAGGGGTCTCTCCTGGCTATGCACTCAGGAATTACCCCTGGCGGTGCTTTGTTTGGGGCAGGGATTGGGGTTCAGGATGGAAACATCCAAAATATTTTGGTGGGAAGGTGCAATAGTGGTGAGATAAGTGTTTGAATATTAGATATAATCAAATATTGTGAACTACTTTATAAAATAACAAAAATAACCAAAAGAATCCTCAATCATGTGAAGTAGTTCTGGTGTGCACCTAACATTCTAAATAATCTTCACACACTCTCCCCTAAGGAAAGTTTTTTGGAGCATTTTCAGTGGTTTATTCATAACAAATAGAAATTAAACTACTTTGGTTCTGCTTTGGGGTAGGGGTTGGGGTTGGGAATGGGAACATCCAAAATATGGTGGCGGGAAGGCCTAATGGTGGTGGAATTTGTGTTCAAATACTAAGTGGAATCAAATATTCTCAACTACTTTATAAATGTAAAATAAAATTTTTAAAAAATAAATAATATTTTAAAAAGAATCAGACGTGCACGAATTGGTCCTTACTGATTTATTTTCTCTTCCTTCTATATGCTTTCTCAAAGTTTTGTTGGAATAAACAATGTAAAGTAAAACAAGTAACTATTTTTGACCCTGAGCCTTTCTATAGTGTATTTTGATCCCTTACTGGATAGCAGAGGCGGTGCCTGGTAGGGTCACCCTCTTGGGAAAACTCACTGAGGTACCGTCCAAAGGTTTGGGGTGCACTTCAGTATTCAACTTCAGTGTTGGGGGCCACCAGGGTTGGTGCTGCTGACATCACACTCAGCGGTGCTGACGCGGGGAGGGAGAAATAAAGGGAGCCCGCGTTGGAACTTGGGGTCATTTGCCAGTCTGGCCTGCACCGCAGCCCGGTGAGCCGTTGTCCAGGCGCGTGACTACGTTTCAATTCCATTTCAGGCGCTGGAACGTTACCACAGCGGGTAGGGCGTTTGCCTTGCACGCAGCCGACTCGAGTTCTATTCCCAGAATCCCATATGGTCTCCTGAGCACTGCCAGGAGTCATCCCTGAGTGCATTAGCCAGGAGTAACCCTGTGCATCACCGGGTGCGACCCCCCCCAACAAAAAATAACTAAAACCCATTTCAAATTCAAGCATAAACCAAGTTATCAGCGTTCATCTTAGGCGTTAAGAATGTATTTGTTACAGTTGAAAGAGCATCAATTAAAGCTTCTCCCCTGAGTCAAATGAAGATATAAGACACACCGTTTCCCTTAAATCCAGATATCCCGTTAAAATATAAAAAGTTGAGATCAATGCACTAGAGTGGGTAAGCAGGCTGGGCTGTGGGCTCCAAAATCACGACTAAGTTAAATCATTAAGTTAAAAATAACCCAAGTGTGGGAGCTGGAGCAATAGCACAGCGAGTAGGGCGTTTGCCTTGCGCGCGGCTGACCCGGGTTCTAATCCCAGCATCCCATATGGTCCCCTGAGCAACGCCAGGGGAAATTCCTGAGTGCAGAGCCAGGAGTAACCCCTGTGCATCGCCGGGTGTGACCCAAAAACCAAAAAAAAAAAAAAAACCCAAGTGAAATTCTAAGAAAGTGACAACGTTTTATTATGATGTCTCCTCCCCTACACCCTATTAAGTCGTCATAAACAAGAAATCGAAAAACCTCTCTGATCCGTTAATTTCTCAGGTTCCCCCTTTGTCCAAATGAGGGTGGGACACCGTTGGGTAGAGCATGACAAGAAAGATTACGTTCCAAAAAATATTAAATTAAAATAATTTTTTTTACAAAAGAGGATCCCTAACTCGGGGCGTCGAGCACTGTGAACCAGACAGTTTTGAGCAGGAGATAACTGCTGGACAGGCGAGAAACGGGCGTTTCACCCTAGGTTCTCAGTTCCGATTCTGGCAACTGCCCCCCACAGCAAAAGCATTTCAGACACACACCCCTCCCCGGGGAGACTCACCCTGACCCAAGGGTGGTTCTACCTGAACTTGGGGAGCAGGGCAGGAGCTGTCAGAAGGAAACTCCCCAAGACTTTCTCAGTGAAGACCCGAACCCAATCCCTGATGCCAGCAGCATGGACGCCTCTACGAACCGGGTCCACACAGCGCTGGTCAATAGCCACCAAATCCGACTCGCCCCCCAGAACTTCACTCTTTCCTCCCCTGGCCCATTCCAGGCAAGAGCAGCCCCCATCCTGCTGACCTCTCATCTGGGGATTCTTGGGATTCCTGGGTAGCTCGGGATGCTCGGGATTCACTGTGCAATTGCCTAGACTTCATCCTCGCGATTCAGAGTCCACGACTAACCGCTTGGATAGAGGAACAGGCAATGAGACAAACCCCGCCCCAGGGCCGGAAAATACCCACGGAGACGCCTCCTATTGGTCCATGTGACGCCCCGCTTCTCTCTCATTGGCTGTTGCTAGGGCCTCGTGCCAGGAGAACCGGTTTCTAGGGGCGGGCTCAAAGGCTCCTGCTCCTTAGCCAGAAAACCTTTGTGCTCCCACCACCAACTGTCGCTGGGGCTGGCTCCAGCCACCAGCATCTCTTCTCTATCCTTAGAAGCTGACCGTTAGGCTACACCCTGTGCTTTGTCCCCGGAGCTAGTCCTCCAATGCCTGTTTGTAAGCCTTTCCGCATGTTTTACAAAGCCCAGAACAAATACCCAGACCTTGGCTCTAACTCATTAGAGGGCCTCAGTGGAACCTGTATAACAGAGTTTTAGGAAGAAAGATCAACCTTAGGACATTTGAAGTTTAAGTTTAACTAAAAGGAGATCTGCTTCCATAAGATCCACCTGACACATTTGTATCTGGGTGTTTATCACTTCCTCATTGAGGAACTTTCTACAAAACTTGCCGTGCACGTGGCCAGCCCGGGACTTTGAAGTTGGCATCGGGCACAGCGAGTGTTGATCTACCCGTTACAGACGTGGCTCCCCCAAACCCTGTGATCGCGGCTCAGACAACCCTGCCTTTCCTCGTTTCTTTCCTTGGCATTTCTGGGTCTCGGATGCAGACTGACAAAACAAAAGGTGACTGACTGTTACCGGAATTTTACATTCAAACTAATACACACAGCGCCTCCATCTTTGTTTTCTTTGATCTTGAAATCCTTTTCTTTTTAATTTTTTTATGTTAATGTATTACGGTGAGATACAGTTACAGATTTACAAACTTTCCTGATTGGGTCTTGATCTTGAATTCTTTTGAGGGGGATAGACTGTGGTTTGTAGGGAGCTCATCACTCTGGGCATGTTGTATGTATTCCCTCAGTGTAATACTGAGGAAGATTAAGGTGTTTTACAGGAGTGACTGAGAAGTTATGTATTTCTCAATATTGTGTTTTTTTTTTCCAGTTTAAATTGTTGGTTTCTTGATTACAGTAGTGTCTCCTAGGTCTTATAAACCTGTTCCCTTTCCCAGGCTTTGAGGCAAGCCAGTAGAGAAGTCCAGTCTTCGGTCCCAAAGCAGCCCCCAGAAGCCTGATGGCTGGATCCCCCTCGATCAATGCAGTACCTAAGTGCCCAGACTCAAAACTCACTGCATGCTTTCAAGGGTGAAGCTAATAATACTTGAATGTTTCTTTTGTTTTGAGGCCTCACCTGTCAGTACTCAGAAATTACTCCTGGTGGGGCTCAGTGGATCATATGGGATGCAGGGATTATGCTCAGTTTAGTCAAATGTAAGGCAACCACCCTGTCTGCTGTACTATCACTCCAATGACTATTATGTTGAATTTGAACTGGAAACTTCATTATCCCTCCATAAGACAATGATTTCTTTTTTTCTACAGATAAACTTGTCTCTGAGGGGCAATATGGTTTCCCTTCCACCTTTACAATTGCAGTCACAGATTGTCTTCATTAAAAGTGGCAATTTCTTGGTATTGTTGTTGTAAGAACTGGAGTTGAAATGTGTAAAAAACTAAGGCACACAGAGGGGCGTGTGTACTCGCGGGCTCTCCGGGTGACTCTGTCTCACCGCCCACGTTTGGTGCTCTGGAACCGCTGTGTGTGGACTGGATCGAGACGGCCGTTGGCCAAGGACAGACGAAGTAAGAACGAGGACCAAGCTGGTTGCTGATTAGTTACCGTTTATTCAATCTTCCATCTTTCTCATCTCCCGCACTCCCAGCTCCGGCCTCTCTCTGGATCAACTGCAGCCTCTCCTCTAGTCTCTCCTCCTCCTTGTCTCTCCCACCTAGCCCTCTAGGCTACACCCAGCCAGGTAGCAAAATCAACATAAGAAAGCCCTACCTGACTCTTAAGGTTTTTTTTTCTTTTCCTTAGTCCAAACACTTATTAAACATCTTAATACTAGTTATTTTTGTATGGACATAGCAAGAGATACATTGAGGCTTGCAAGGCAGCTCTCCTGGCAACATCTTGCCACAGACTCAGACCACAGCACTCAGGCCAGATTAATCATTCCTCACCCTAGCTGGTTCCAAATCTAGTTATCACTGTTTGGATCATGACAACATTTGTCCATGATCAAGCTCTTAACTTATAGTTAAGCATTAGGCACCTTGGCCAGGCCCATCTCGATGCCAGGGTAGCACACAACTCACCGCTTGCCCTGGGTCCATCTCGTCCCTTGTCAGGACCCTGCTCTTCGGAGTGCTAGGAAGTATGGGCAGCTGAGGCTTAGGTTGAGAGAACAGATGCCCTGGAGGAAAATATCATGTAGAGTCAAATGACATAAGGTTACAAAAGCATAGCATTTGCTAAGTCTTCCTGTGTCCATACAAAAAGGACATTGCTCTGAATAAACTCAAAGGACTCAAACTCAATAAATGCAAAGGACTCAAGGAGAAGAGAAAAACATTATTTACAAGTCAACAGAGCACTAAGAAAGAAGCTACAAATAAACAAAGAGGAACTGGAGCACTGTAATGGGAGTAACCCAATAAACCTAAACTACTTGAAGCTATGTTATCCTACAGAAATGTACAGTGCGTTAGAGCATTACAAAATTGTTCATGATTGTGTTTCAGTCATACAATGTTCCAACACCCATCCCTCTACCAGTGTAATTTCCCAGCACCAGTGTCCCCAGGTTTCCCTCCTACCTCTTCAAGTTACCCCCGACCCCAGTCTGTCTCTATGGCAGGCACCTCTCTTCTTTCTCTCTCTGTCTCTCTCTGTCTCTCTCTATCTCTCTCCCTCTCTCTCATTTTAGGCATTATGGCTTGCGATACAGATGCTGAAAGGTTATCATTTATATCCCTTTTCCTGCTTTCAACACTCAGCTCTTGTCCAGAGTGATCATTTCCAACTAGTGTTGTCATAGTGGATCCTCCTCTATCTTAACTACCATCCATTCCCCACACCCCTGACCTACCATTGACCAGTCCTCTGGCTTGAAACTTGTCCATTTAGATTCAATTAAGTTAGAGCAAGACTGCTTTACCCAGGAGGCATCTGGTACTATTTTCCCAACTGCGGGCCTCAGGGCCTTTTTTACCTTTTTTATTTACCTTTTTATTTTTTTCTCCTGACCCCAGAGGGTCCTTCTAGATCTCAGAGACAGAAGCACTGTTTTCCTCTGTTTAGAGGCCGTTCCCTTAAGACATTGTCCTACTATCAGTATGTGTGTGGCCCCATGAAAAAACAAAAAACATACCAGTAGATGTTATTGACAAAGGAATAAAAAAGAAAGATTGAAGACAATGTACACAGAAGTTTCAGGTCAGTGATGTTCCTCTATGAATATAATGATGAATAAATAATATGAAAATGAAATTCTCCAAACATCTAGAAAGAATACTAGGGGTAGTGTGTTTGCCTTGTATGTGGCCGATCTGGGTTAGATCCCCAGTATCCCATTTGATTCACCTGTGCACTGCCTGGAGTAATTCCTAAGTGCAGAGCTAGGAGTAACCCCTATGCATCACCAGGTTTGACCCAAAAAGCGAATAGTAATAATAATAATTATCAATAATAGTAATAATAATGTCCATCATATTAACTTCAGAAATGTCTTGATGATTGTTAAATGAATCATCAAGTCAGAAGAAGGATAAAGACAGGATGATATCAATTTTATGTGGCATTTAGAATAACTGAGGAAATGCAATGTTTTAAAGAGAAGAATGCTCTAATCAACCTTAGCACCAGTGTAGAGGGAGGAAAAGAAAAGAAAGAGTGGAGGGAAGGGAGAGAAAAGACAGATGAACAGGAATGGGGGCCAGGTCCGGGATTCGGTTACAAAATCATCACTAAGGAAGGATAGCACCAAATATCCAAACCACAGTGTCAACAACACTGAACGCAAGAGACCCGAACTTTCACAACCAAACTTAAAAAGCTGCTTGTCCACGGGGCAGGGCTGGAGGTGGTCAGGGATATGGGCAGGAACCTGAGACGTTGGTGGGGGGACCTTGGCACTAGTGGTGGCGAAAGCTCAACTATGAATAACTTTGGAAATCATGGTGCTTTAAGTTTTTTAATGTGTTGATTGGAACATAAATTTTAAAAAGGAAAGAAAAAGAAATGTCTTTGGTGATTATATTTTATGGAAAAGAAAGTCAAAGCGAAAGGGAGTACATCAAACTTAAATGCTTCTGCACTGCCAAAGAAACAGGGGCCCAAATTAAAACCCTCCCTGACTGAATGGGAGAAAATACC
The DNA here is from genome assembly GCF_027595985.1 of Sorex araneus. Lineage (NCBI taxonomy): Eukaryota > Metazoa > Chordata > Mammalia > Eulipotyphla > Soricidae > Sorex > Sorex araneus. The sequence goes on from NC_073303.1 coordinate 248,263,698, forward strand.
TGCACAGCATTCATGTGACAAAAACACAAATATCCAAGATGTGCGGACATTTGCAAAACTTGGCAACAAAATAATACACTCAGAACTTACTCCTTGCTCTGCACTCAGGGATCACTCGTGGTGGTCTTCGAGGACCAGAAGTGGTGCCGGGGATCAAATTCAGGCCAGCCTTGGCAGTATGCAAAGCAACCTCCCTTCCCACCGTCTAAGTAATCCAGCCCCTGTCCATATAGCTTTAATTGATGGTTTCAGGACCTCTGAGCCTGCCTGGAGTGATCCCTCAGCCGAGCCAAGTGTACCCCCACCAAAATAAAACAAAAACAAAGCCACAACAGCAAAAACATATCTTCCCCCTTTTTACCATTCCTTTTTCCTGAGTCTCCTGTTTCTTTAGATCTTGTCGCACAGATCTCTCAGGCTACCTACCTTCAGATGGATCCAATCAGCCTTACTTAGCCTAGAGCAGGCAAACCTCACTCACCTTTGACCCCCTCAGCCTGCCAGGAGAAATCTCTGAGCATAGCAAAGTGTGACCCATTTCCTCAAAAAAGAAACACAAATGGCCAAAAGGCACATGAAAAAATGCTCCACATCACTAGTCATCAAGGAGATGCAAATCAAAACAACAATGACATATCATCTCACACCACAGAGACTGGCACACATTCAAAAGAACAAAAGTAACCAGTGCTGGCATTGATGTGGGGAAAAAGGTACGCTCCTTCACTGTTGGTGGCAACACCGACTGACCCAGCCTTTTTTGGAAAACAATATGGACAGTCCTTCAAAAACTAGAAATTGAGCTTCCATATGACACTGCAATACCACTTCTGGGAATATATCCTGAGGATGCAAAAAAGCACAGTGAAATGTGTGCTTTTGAAATGACATCTGTACCTATATATTCATTGCAGCACTGTTCACAATAGCCAAAATCTCAAAATCTGGAAACAAACTGAGTGCCCTAAAACAGATGACTGGTTAAAGAAACTTTGGTACATCTATACGATGGAATACTACACAGCTGTTGGAGAAATGAAGTCATGAAATTTGCTTATAAATGGATAGACATGGATAGTATCATGCAAAGTGAAATAAATCGGAAAGAGAGGGACAGACATAGAAGGACTGCACTCATTTGTGGAGTATAGAATGACATCACATGAGGCTGACACCCAAGGACAGTAGATACAAGAGCTAGGAGGATTGACCCATAGCTGGAAGACTGCTCCATGAGCGGAGGAGATAAAGCAGATGGAATAGAGAAGAAATCACTAAGAAAATGATGGCTGGAGGGAGATGCATCATGAAAGTAGATAATGAACCAGACATGATGACCTCCCAGTGTCTGTGTTGCAAGCCATAATGCCCAAAAGTAGAGAAAGAGTATGGGCAATATTGTCTGCCATGGAGGCAGAGGGAGGGTGGGAAAGGGGGGTATACTAGGGATTTAGGTGGTGGGGAATGTGCACTGGTGAAGGAAGGGATGGGTGTTTGATCATTGTGTAATTGTAACCTAAACATGAAAGCTTGTAACTATCTTATGGTGACTCAACAAAATTTTTTTTAAAAGTGTGGCCCAGAAAACAAAATCAAACAAAACAAAAGGAAACAAAAAAATTTAAAAAACCAACATAACACCTACACAATGAAATACTACAAAGCTCTTAGGAAAGATGAAGTCATGAAATTTGCTTCTAAGTGGATAGTCATGGAGAGTATCATACTAAGTGAAATGAGTCAGAAAGAGAGGGACAGACACTGAATGACTGCACTCAATTGTGGAATATAACATAACATAATATGAGACTGACACCCAAGGACAGTAAAGACAAGGTCCAGGAAGATTGCTCCATAGTTGGAAACCTGCGTCATGAACTAGGGGAGAAGGCAGCTGGAATGAACAAGGGATCACTAAGTTAATGAGGGTTGGAGGGATTGTTCGGGGTGGGAGATGTATGCTAAAAGTAGATAAAGGACCAAACGTGATAGCATCTCAGTCTCTATATTGCAAACCAGAATACCCAAAAGTAGAGAGAGAGAGACTATGAGGGAAATTATCTGCCATAGATCAGAGGTAGGGGTGGGGTGGGGTGAGGGTGGGTACTGGGGACATTGGTGTGGTAAAACGTGCACCGGTGGAGGGATGGGTGTTCAATCATTGTATGACTGAACTCAAACATGAAAACTTTGTAACTGGAGCTCATGGTGATTTCAATTAAGAATAATAATAATAAAATAAATAAATAAATAAAAACCAAAATGCCTTCCCATTTTCACCTCCCCACTTTCCTTGCTTAAAGACTGATGAGAGTCAGTCCCTTCCTACAAGCTTGTGTGACGTCACTGAGGAGCAGCTCATGAAAGGTTCTGCTCTACTCAGTGTAGCCTCTCACCACCAGTCAAGAACTGCAGGAGTGTAAGTACAAAGTTGGGGTGCTGGGATTTTTTTTCTTGAATCTAATTTTCATTGAGCAAGTTTAGTCCATTTTATTTTTCTTTTGTTTTTAGTTGGGGAGTCACACCTAGTGATGTTCAGGACTCACTTCTAGCTCTGCACTCAGGAATTCCTCCTGGCATTTCTTAGGATGTCCAGGATCAAACCCAGGTCGGTCACATGCCAGAGAAGCGCCTTACTCCCTGCACTATCTCTCCAGCTCATGAAAAGCTGGTTTTTATCTGGAATGGACTGGAATGAAGAAGCTATTCAGATGGACACACCAACCAACATCCCTCCTCTGCTGGAAGGTCGATCATGCTTACTTTATGCCCACAGTACTATTGCTCCCATAGGGTCCCCCAAATCTCACCTTTGAAACATGACACTTCCAATTTCCTATTTAAAATAAACATTCTCTTACTAGATCACAAACCTTTTGACAGTGCACTTAATTTCTAAAATGCTACATAACATAGCCTTTTCACTTAAAATGTGAACTTAAAGTTTTAATAATCTCTTTTGCACACATATGCATGGCCAATTTTTTTTGGAGGGACCACACTCAATAGTGATCATTACTACTGGCTCTGAACTCAGGAATTGCTCCTGGCGATGCTTGTGGGACCATATGGGATTCCAGGATCTGGGTCCAGGGCATGCAAAGCAAGTGCCCTATCTATCCACTGTACTATATCTCTCCAGCCCCTACATGGTAAATTAATAACAGTGACAGATCATCAATAATATTTAGCCTATCAATTTTCAATAACTTCTGACAGTTACACATTAAAAAACATTCACAAATCTTGTGTCAAATGATTAAGTATTTCCAGATCAAAATGTGTAAAGAGGGCAGGAGTGATAGTACAGCTTGGAGGGCACTTAACTTGTGTGTGGCCAACCTGGGTTCAAAGACCAGCATCCTCTATGGTCCCCCAAGCCTGCCAGGAGTGATCCATGAGTGCAGAGCCAGGAGTAATCCCTGAGCACAACCAGATGTGACCCAAAAATAAAACAAGACAAAACAAACAAACAAACAAAACCCCGTTTAAAGAATGGATAAACAGGGAAGAGTCTGCTCTACCCCAAGAAGTCACAGTATTAGACATAGAATTTGCCACAAAATACTATACAAATAAGACTGATAGAAAATTTTGTAAGAGAAGTATGAAACCAGCAATTATCTCAAGCTTTATTCTACATGCATTTCACTGCTTCGTTCACTATAAAATAGAATCATTTGTCCATTGCACTGTTACCAAAGATAGAAGGCAGAGATTAAAGTGTTTTCATTTTCAAAGGATGTTTCTTTGGATCCTTAGTATGGTCTGGCAATGGGAGAATGAGCGACAGTAGAGCGGGTAGGGTGTTCACACCTTGCAGGAGGCTAATGCAGGTTCGATCCATGGCATCCCATTTGGTGCCCTGAGCTCTGCCATTCCTGAGTGCAGAGCCAGAAGAAACCCCTGAGCATCATCAGGTGTGACCCCAAACTAGCCAAAAATCACTGTATCACTGTCATCCTGTTGTTCATCAATTTGCTCCAGCGAGCACCAGTAATGTCTCCATTGTGAGACTTGTTACTGTTTTTGGCGTAACAAATACACCAGGGGGAGCTTGCCAGGCTCTGCCATGTGGGCGAGATACTCTCTGTAGCTTGCTGGGATCTCTGAGAGGGGCAGAGGAATTGAACCCAGGTTGGCCGTGTACAAGGCAAACAACATGTGCAGGTTGATAGTTTTTATCCTTAAGATTTACAATTTATGTGTGCTGAAAGTAGACTATACACCAAACGTGATGGCCACTTACTACCTGTATTGCAAACCATAGCACTCAAAAGGAGAGAGAGAGAAAAAGGGAATGTGTCTGCCACAGAGGCAGGGGTCAGGGGATAGGGTGGGGATAGCCAGAGGGGTACTGAGAACATTGGTGGTGGAGAATGGGCACTGGTGAAGGGATGGGTACTCAATCATTATATGACTGAAACTCAAACATGAAAGCTTTGTAAGTCTGTAACTATATGTCAAGGTGATTCATTAAATTTTTTTAATTTTAAAAAGGAATCATCATTTATAATTCTTCTTTTCCTAAGTCAGTTCAGACTTAGTTGTTCCACAATAAATCCCAAATTGAGAGAAGCCTTAGAGAAAAGCAATTACTCTCCAAAAGTTGTCAGAGATATTTGATCAGCTCAGAGACCTTTAGATTTCCTGCAAGTATCCAATTATTCCCAAGTTTGTTTTCTGCTTTGCTCCTGCAGGACTCCGAAGACACGGGCTGACGTAATAGGAAAGTTTCTGAAGTGAACACCTGAGGGGGACTTGCATTAAAAACTTTTCTAAATTGATCCTTTTGCAACTCAGACAGTAATTTGTGAGTCCATGGGCACATCAGAAAGTTTCCTGAGCTCAAAGTGACAGGGTCTCTGGGGACCAAGTCACTGGTGTTTTTATAGCCCTGGATGAACACACAGGCGTTCACCAGCAGCCTGGCAGAGGGTCCCGTCAACTTCGTCAGCCTCAGACTCAGTAAGTACTTCCTGTCTCTGCTCCTGCTTGAAGGAAGAGACAGGGATTTTTCTTAGAAAATTTTCCTTTCCCTGGGGCTGGAGAGATAGAGCAGGGGTAGGGAGTTTGCCTTGCACAAGGCTGACCTGAGTTCCATCCCTGACATTCCACAGGGTCCCCCAGGCACCACCAGGAGTATTTCCTGAATGCAGAGCCAGGAGTAATCCAAGCATCGCCAGTTGTGACCCAAAAAGTCAAAGAAAAGGAGAACATATTTTGTCTGATTCTGTTTTTGAGGGACATGTATTATAATGCTAAGCTCACCTTATAATGCTAAGCTCACCTGAGTTCCTATATTCACATTCCGTTATACTCATTTTATGATTTTCTCATTTTTTTATTTTCTTGTTTTGTTCTTTTTTGTTTTTAAGCCACACCCAGCATTGCTACAGGGTTGCTCCTGGCTCTGCAAGTAGTAATTACTCCTGCTATTGCTCCGGGACCCTGGGACATGTACCCTAGTCAGCATAGTCATTCCTGTGCTCAGCAGAAATTACTGTGGTCATGCTCAGGGGATACTGGGGATGGAACCCTGGTCAGCTGCATAGAAGGCAAGCGCCCTACCCACTGTACTATCACTCTAGCCCCATCAATTTATGATTTCTTCTTCTTCTTGGGTCACACCCGGCGATGCACAGGGGGTTAGGGGTTAGAACTGGCTTTGCATTCAGGAATTACTCCTGGTAATGCCCAAAGGACAATTAAAAAAACTTTGTTTTCTGGGTGTCATTTTCTTTTCTTTCTCTCCTACCCTGCTCTTCATGTATTTCTCATTGAGTTTTTACTTTTCTCCCAAATGCCTTTTTTTCACGTATTTATCTCAGCTCCTATAATCTAATAACCAAAATGTTAGAACTGTTGGGGGTGTCATCCATAGTGCAGCGGGGAGGGCTCTTGCCCTGCTTGCAGCTGACACAGGTTCAATCCCCAACATCCCATAGGGTTCTTGAGCCCGACGGGAGTGATCCCTGAGTGCAGAGCCAAGAGTAAGCCCTGAGCACTGCCAAGTGTGCTCCCCCCCAAAAAAAAATTAGAACTATCTTATCTAGTTCAGTTTAGTTAAATGATTTTAGGGTTGATTGGGTATTTGTTTTATAAATTTTAAAGTTTTTAATTTTTGGGCCGAATTTGCATGCAATCGACCTGGGTTCGATTCCTCCATCCTTCTCGGAGAGCGCGGCAAGCTACCGAGAGTATCCCGCTCTCACGGCAGAGCCTGGCAAGCTACCCCTGGCATATTCAATATGCCAAAAACAGTAACAACAAGTCTCACAGTGGAGATGTAACTGGTGCCTGCTTGAGCAAATCGATGAACAGGATGACAGTGCTACAGTGCTTAATTTGGGGGATAATTTTCTATTACAATACCAGATTTTCTGATCCACAAAGATTTTATGCATTCATATGTCTTTTTCTGTCATCATCAAAATCTTTCTACGAGTTTAAAAAGTTTTGACCAACAATTTCTTATCACTGTCACTGTCATCCCGTTGCTCATCGATTTGCTTGAGCGGGCACCAGTGACATCTCTCATTGTAAGACTTTTTGTTACTGTTTTTGGCATATCGATTACACCACAGGTAGCTTGCCAAGCTCTGCCATGCGGGCTCGATGCTCTCGGTAGCTTGCCGGGCTCTCTGAGAAGGGCGGTGGAATCAAACACGGGTTGGCTGAGTGCAAGGCGAACGCCCTACCTGTGCTATCGCTCCAGCCCAACAATTTCTTATACCAATTGATATTATTTTATAGTAGTATTGATGTTGCTAATCTTTTAACTTTGCAACTATTTTATGAGTTGTGCTGTCATAATGATACTTTTGTTTGAAGGTTTCAATATTAGCCAATGTAGATCATTCATTAATACTGAATGAAGAAATCTAACAATTTATTCTTTTTAATATTCAACTTCTTTATTTCTTTATCACATTATTGATAATATCATGAAATAAAGTGAGCTGTGATTGTTGATATTTATACTTATGACCTAAAATAATGAGTTTGTCAACTTAATATATTTTGTTATAATTACCCTGAATCAATAAGTTTTCCCTTATATTCATAATATTTTATAGCAAAAAAAACATAGTATTTTATAGTACAAAATTTTTTGTGTTTGTTTTGGGCCACACCCGGTGGTGCTCAGGGATTACTCCTGGCTTTGAACTCAGGAATCACTCCAGGTGGGGTGCAGGGGACTCTAAGGGATGCCAAGGATCAAACTCTATCAGCTGCGTGCCAGGCAAGAGCCCTCCCCGCTATGCTATCGCTTTAGACCTATCCAAGATTTTTGGTTCTTCCGTTGGTTGGTTTAGTTTTTTGAGTCACACTCAAATGTTCAGGGGCTTCTCATGGCTCTGCACTTGGGAGTCACTCCTGGTGGTGCCAGGGGACCTTATAAAATGCCACGAACAAGTGGGTCAGCCTCATTCCAAGGTAAATGCCCCACCCACTAGACTCTCAATCTAGCCCCATGAATGAAATTTTTCAAGGAGAGAGCTGCCTGTCTCATTTGTGATATAGTAATCTGACTATTTTGCCAAATGTAAAGTCAATTCTGTTAATGTTTCCTAAAGTTATGATATTTTCACTTTTTTGTGGATTCCCTAATTGCTTTCAATATTTTCCTTACACTACTTTATGGATTTGCTTTTAGGCCACACCGGACTGCTCTCAAGGCTTACTTACTCCTGGCTCTGTGCTCAGTGATCACTCCTGCTGGGGCTCAGAGGATATGTGGTACCAGGGATTGAAGCAGGACAGCTGCGTGCAAGGCAAGTATCCTCTCCACTGTGCTATTGCTCCAGGCCTATTCCTATGCTATTTTGAAAACATTGTGAATTATTACACACATATTTTGCTGTTTAGTTAAGTAAATTGAAACAAATTCTTCTTCAAATTAATCCTCTTACTGTGTTTCATTCACGACTGTCCTACATTGGAAATGTGCAATCTTTGATTTTATCTAGCTGAAAAATTACATTTCCCAAAGAAAATAAAATGAGTTTATTCTGATTGCTAATGACATTTTTTCCCCTTTCTTTACCATACTGATGGGGCTGGAGCGATAGCACAGCGGGTAGGGCTTTTGCTTTTCACGCGGCCAACCCGGGTTCTATTCCTCCGCCCCTCTCGGAGAGCCCGGCAAGCTATAGAGAGTATCTCACCCCCAAAGCAGAGCCTGGCAAGCTCCCCATGGCGTATTCGATATGCCAAAAACAGTAACAACAAGTGTCACATGGAGATGTTACTAGTGCCCGCTTGAACAATTTGATGAGCAATGGGATGACAGTGAAACAGTGATACACTGGTGATGAGCAGGTATTACTCTGGCTCTTTCACTCAGGAATTACTCCTGCCAGTGCTCAGGGCACCATATAGGATGGCAGGGATAGAACCTGGGCTAGCCACGTGCAAAGCAAATGCCTAGCCACTATACTATGTCTCCAACCCCGATGACGGATTTTTTTAGAATGAGCAGAGTAAGAATGTGTGAGGTAGGCCACGACCAGAGTGAGACGTGAGGATAAACAAATGTGAGAAGGTGATGGGATAGGTACTGAGAGTGGCTTTCCTGAGCGCTGTACCACCAAAATGGAGCAAGCGGTGGCTTAGGCAGTGCCACCAGATCAGGATCTATGCAGGAAAGACAGTGATTTGGGCTCAGTTAACTTATCTGCAGGGAAAGCAACAGAGGTTGTAGGTGGATGACTAGTATTTCAAAATGAGTGACTGAGAATCAACAAGAAGTAGGCTTGGAATCAAAGGGAACATTCCAACCCTCAGGTGCGATATTTAAGGAGCAGGAAGGAAAGAGACACGCACAAACAAAAGGTTTCTTCTTGTGGTTTTTGTTTGTTTATTTGATTTTTTTATTGAATCACCAGGAGATAGTACTGAAGCTTTTGAAATGGGGTTTCTGTCATACATGTTGGAACACCAACATCCATGCCTCCATCAGTACAGTCCCACCATGAATATCCCCCATGTCCAACCTACTTCCCGACCCCCTCCAGCCTGCCTCTCTGGTTGGCACTTTCCTTTTCTCTCTCTCTCTCTCTCTCTCCCCTTCCCTGCCTCTCTCCCTCCCCCTCCCTCCCTTCCTCCTTCCCCATCTCTATCTCCCCTCTCCCTCTCTCTCTTGCCCTCTCACTCCCTCCCTCCCTCCCTCCCTCCTTCCCTCCCTCCCTCCCTCCCTCTCTCCCTCTCTCTCTCCCTCCCTCCCTCCCTCTCTCTCTCTCTCTCTCTCTCTCTCTCTCTCTCTCTCTCTGAGTATCTCTCATTGTAGCTTGCAATACAGATAATAAAATGCCATCATGCTTGGCCCTTTACCCACTTTCGGCACATAACTCCCATTCAGAACAATCCCTTCTAGGCTGCATTATCATAGTGGTCCCTTCTCTAACCAACTACCCTCACCCCAACCCTGAGACAGGTTTCCATCCAGGAACCATCCTCCTGGCTCTCCTATCTACTGCCCATGGCTGTTAGAGATATACTACATTTTCATATCCTACCAAAGAGTGCAGTCATTCTGACTATTTCACTCCACATAGTACTCTCCATATTCATGTATTTATAAGAACATTTTATAACTTCATTTTTCTAACAACTGTATGGCGTGTGGACTGCAAAAGATTCCTCTCCCTACTACAGCTTCAGTCTGGCCCCCACACAAAGGGAATCTTGGATCCTCAGCATTTTACCCCAGAATTATTGCCTCCCTTGTGTTTTATTTGCTGGCCACACCAGGCAATGCTCAAGGTTTACTCCTGGCTCTGCCATCAGAAATCACTCCCGGCAGTGTTTGGGGCACCACTTGGGATGTGGGGGATCAAACCCAGGTTGGCCACATACAAAGCAAATGCCCTACCCCACGAACGTTTCTTGAGAAGCTATGACTCATGGTAGAGAAGGCCATGAAGATACTGTCCAGGACTTTAACCAAAATACCTATGAGTTCATGGACACGGCAGGAGATTTTGGTAATGAAGAAAAAGTTGTGGGAAATTGACCCCCGAACAGACACCCCAAGGTCAGGATAGTCCCCTAAGGAAAACTAAGTTAGACCAGAGGGGAAAAAACGGGCATTTCCTGGCTAGAATAGAATAGCAAATTGTCACTTGACTCTATCCTTTAATGGGTGCAGCTGATTGGCTGTGTGAAGTATCCGGGTCTCTGTTTTCATGTACCTGTTAATTGTGCCATGTCTACTCACAGTGCTGAACATGTCTGTCAACTTCAACAGCTCACATGATGGGAATCAGGATGCTGGAGTGATATGGATAAATAAATGGACACTAGGTGTGCTCCCTGTTTGGGTGACCCTAAAGCTTGGACACTCCTGATGTATTTGTCGCAATCTATGTGACTGGTCTCACTTGGTCACGGTGCTCAAATCAAACATTTCTGGAGCACTGGAGGTAGCGATAGAAAAGATTCACAAGAGAAATCTACAGAATCAGATACTCTGTGATACTCTAAGACAGGATCTGGGGAGAGGCCAGAATGATTTAATGTAAAATGGTGATCCAATTAAAACAACTTATACTAGGGCTGGAGCAATATCACAGCGGGTAGGGCGTTTGCCTTGCAAGTGGCTGACCCAGGTTCGAATCCCATCATCCCATATGGTCCCCTGAGCACCGCCAGGAGTGATTACTGAGTGCAGAGCCAGGAGTAACCCCTGTGCATCGCCAGGTGTGACCCAAAAAAAGTGAAAAAAAAAAAAACCTTCTACAGGGCCGAAGCTAAGGGACATCGGGTAAGGTATTTGCCTTGCATGTGGTGTACCAGGGTTTGATCCCTAGCACCCCCAAGCGTCCCCTGAGCACCACCAGAGGTAATTCCTCAGTGCAGAGCCAGAAGATATCCTGAGGATCACTGGGTGTGACACAAAAAGCCAAAGTGGGGGATAACAAAGACGAGTGATTTTCAATTTCAGGAACATATTATGGAAATGCATTAAAGCTGTCAAGTTAAATAAAATCAATTTAAGCTGCATATAACTTAAGTATAACTATGATATAAAATATATAATTGATTTAAAAAATTACTCAACAAGATACTAAATTTACTTCACTAAAACTAGTCAACTAGAATAATTTTACAAAAATGAAAACAGGGGCCAGAGACATAGTACAGCGGGAGGGCACTTGCCTTGCACAGGTCAAACCCAGATTCGATCCCCTGCATCCCATAGGGTCCTCCAAGCATGCCAGGAGTGATTCTTGAGTTCCAAGCTAGGAGGAACTGATGAACATCGCTGACTGTGACCCTAAAATAAAAAACAAAAGAACATGAAAGCAATAATTGCTCCTCAGTGATGCCGATAACCCTCTAAAATTTTTTTGCACTGATTCTTCATTTTTTGAAAAATGACAGCACTTTTGCTTGTTCTACTGACAAAAATGTGTAATTTTTGTCACATTCACGCTAGCATGTGTGACATTTCCCTCAAGTTCACCAAAAAATATGCTATTTATTTTTTCTGCAGGTCTTTACCGAACAATCAAGAAAGCGATGGACACTATAGTTCTACGAGAAACAATTTGGGGAGTATTATTTTTTTTCCAATTCATGATTGGTTTTATTGGCAATTTATTGTTGCTCATGCTATATGTCAACAGCTTTCTGCAAAGAAATAAGCCAATAGATTGGATATTTACTCACCTAACTTTTGCCAACATGATGACAGTTTTATTCTCTGTGATCCCGGAATTACTATTTTTCTTTGGAATAAGAAACTTTCTAAACGACACTGGTTGTCAGGCAGTTTTGTTCCTGTACAGAGTGGGCCGGGGTCTTTCCCTCTGTACCACATCTTTCCTCGGTGTGTTTCAAGCCATCGTGATCACCAACAACTATGCTCAGTGGGCGTGGCTCAAATCAAACATCTATACGTGTATTTTTTCTGCCTTCCTCTGTTTCTGGGTACTCAACATGTTGATATATATCCGGGTCCTCTTGGTAGTGAAGGCCCCATTCAACATTACTGGAATCAAAGAAGTTTATAACCAAAAATATTGTATGGCACGTGAGGCAGAGAAGATGTTAACATCTGCATTCCAGGGAGGAATGGTTTTAAGAGATGTCTTGTGTGTGCTCCTCATGATCTGGACCAGCATGCACATGGTAAAGTTCCTCTTAAACCATCGAAAGAATGTCCATCACATCCTTAGGCACAGTCTCTGCCCACAGTCCTCTCTTGAGATCAAGGCCACCCACACCATCCTGATCCATGTCAGCTGTTTTGCTTTATTTTACTGTACCAACTGCTGCCTTACCACATACGTAGCATTCAGGCATGAGGTCCAAGGGTTAGAAAACATCACTATTTTTGTCTCCTCCTGCTATCCAGTGATCTGTCCTTTCTTGCTGATAAAAAACCTTCGAGGCCCCTCCCTGAAATGCACCTTCATAAAGATGAGGAAATCTCCACAAACCACTGTGGTCAGAGACTTGAATATCTCTCACACCATCTCTGACACAAAGTGCTCAGGACAGAAAAATTCCACTGCAAAGGTTAAGTGATGGGGGCTGGAGAGAGCCCAGTGGGTAGGGCACTTGCCTTTCACGTGTTCTGCACAGGGCCAGGAGTGATTTCTGAGTACTGAGCCAGGAGTGATTTCTGTGCATCAGCATGTGTGACCTGGAAAAAGGACAGGATTTAAGGGTTTTGTGGTGTAAAACAAAAGAAAATAATATCTTATACGGACACACATCCAAGTCTACATCTTACTTAAAAGACTTAAAAGACAAATAAGTGAACTGTGAATTGAATAAAACACATTGTATAAAGCTACACCTATAAGAGGATCTTTGTTTACATTCCTTTTTGGGAGAGCAGGTGCATATCTGGCATTTCTTGGTGCTCCGACCAGGTTTGGCTGCTTGCAGGGCAAGCACATGACCCTCTATACTATTGTTCTCTGCTTCCCTTTATTTCATTTCTAAAATGATTTCAAATATTCATCTTTAAGAATATTGAAGTGGCTCTGTGGAAACAATTAACCTAATGTGACACATTCCTCACTTTAATGGGGTGCTGGAGACTAAACCCGGGTCACCCATGTACAAGGCAAGTGTTCTATCCCACTGTGTATCTCTCCAACCCAACAAAGTCCTCTAATGGGGTAGGTAGAATTGGGACTGGAGCAAAGTGCAGCAGGAAAGGTGTTTGCCTTACACAAGGCAGACTTGGATTCAATCCCTGGTATCCCATATGGTCTCCCGAGCAATGCAAGAAGCAATTCTTGAGTGCAGAACCAGGAGGAACTCCTAAGCATCGCCGGTGTGACCCCAAAAGTTAATAAATAAATAAAATGCTATTAAAAAACATTCGGGTGTGGGGAACAAAGCAATGGAGACATTATTTACTGAGATTCAAATAGTTACACTGAATGCATAAAAAGTGAAATAAAAAGTTCTATAAATGAGCTCAAATAAAGGTAAGAAACAATCTGTCAGCAGTACAATGAATGTATCACTCAAGACATTGAGTAGCTCATTCAAAAAGGAAAAGGAGTTGAGGACCACTAATGAGAGGTACGAGCTTGCAGCAATGGAACACGGGAGGCTCTAGGGAGGTGGGTGGTACTGGCCCCTGCTCTCCGCCAAGAAGTGACCCCAGTGCCACAGGTGTGAGGCCTCTCCGCAGCTACTGGAGCTTGATCCCAGAGGCCGGCTAAACTACTTTTGGTACCCGCAGCTTCTTGCAGAAATGGCTCTAGACTATGAACTAAGCCGAGGCCCCATGTCTGCCCACGAGGGAAAAGGTTTTTCTCTCGCGCGCCTTTTCCTTGCCAGGGTCGAAGGGCATGGCGACCGCCAGCTTATGAGGACTACTAATGAGAGGTACAAGCTTGCAATGATTCAATTTCTGCCACAAATTGCCCTGGACTTAGTAAAATACAGAAATCCAATCTGTATTTTATAGATAGATATTTCATATCTCTTCAGGTCTGATTCTAGGGGGGAAACTCCAAACAATAATAGTGAGTTTTTTTGTTGAAATATTGAATGTAACCAAAGTAAAGAGAAAGTAAAGTGAAATTTATCAGTTACACAGGCGGGGTGTGGGGGGTGCGGGGGGCTGGGGAGGTGGGAGGTATGCAGGGTTTTTTTGGTGGTGGAATATGTGCATTGGTGAAGCTGTTTGAGCATTGTAAAACTGAGACTTATGCCTGAAAGCTTTGTAATTTTCCACATGATGACTCAATAAAATTTTTAAAAAAAAGGAAAAGGAGAGAGAGCAAAAAGAAAAGTCCATCCCCTAGATGGATGCTGAGGGTTGGGCTGGGAGATGGGAGATACTGGTTGGGAAACAGAAGACTTTGGTGGTGGTAAATGTGCAAGGGTGAAGGGATGGGTGCTGCATCATTGTATAGTAGAAACTCAATTATGAACTGCTTTGGAATGACTATCTCCCGGATATTCAATTTATAAAAAAATTTTTAAGTAATGTAAGAGTTCATGCCCTGTTGCAACAATGTTGCAGTAAGGTTTGGTTAGACAGTCTGAGGCATTTAAGATACGCATGCGAAAGAAGTTTTCTGGGAGGGCCTGAGATTATGGGATGTTGTACACCAACAATGGACTTAATCAATGGCTGAAAAATATCAGTACTCCTATAAAAAAAAGACACTGAGTAGCTCAATTTCCCGAATTCCAGTAAAATCTAATTTATTCCTGAAGAAAAAATGGTTTTGTGAAGTAATGTGACTAAACATCAAGTAAAGAATTGTCTATTCTAGATAATCTATAAACATTGGGAAAGAGACCAGCACTGGCATGAGGTGTGGGGAGAGACCAGAATGAGTGATAGTGGGTGATTTTTAATTCAACATTAGTCTTTGGGATCAGAATGTTAGTCCAGCGGGGATGGAGTTTGTCTTGCACGCAGCTGACCCATGTTCTATCCTTGGCATCCCACAGGGTTCCTCGTGCACCACTAGGAGTAATTCTGAGTGCAGAGCCAGGAGTAACTCCTGAGCATCACTGGTTATGGCCCCAAAACAAACACAAGTGGAATGCTCTCACATCCAGAAGTAATTCTTCACTGGTCACTTAAAACCCCAAAGAATGGTGTTCTGTTCAGCTCTATGGGGGTCTTATCAGGGGTCTTATCAGGATCGACATAATTAGGAACACTGTTGTTCAATGGATTCGGGGGGGAAACCCATCAAAAACTAACACCTCTGGGGCCAAATGATTGTACAGCAGGAGCAGCTTGCCTTGTGTGCAGCCAAACAGAGGTCAATCCCCAGCATCCCCTAGGGTCCCCTGAGCACTGCCACGAGTAAGTTTTGAGTAAAGAGCCACAAATAAACCATCAGTATCGCCAAGTATGACCTCAAAACAAAAGCAAATAAGAAAGAACAGATTTTGTTGGTGCTGACTCTGTTGATATGCATTTAGGAAATGTACTGGCAAGGGGTTCCACATCAAAAAAATGCCTAAAGAGGATCTAGAGGGGCCTGGAGCAGGTAGGGCATTTGCCTTGCAAATTCCCAGCATCCCATATGGTCCCCTGAGCACTGTCAGGGGTAATTCCTGAGTGCAGAGCTAGGAGTAACCCTTGTGCATCACCGGGTGTGATCCAAAAAGCAAAAAAAAAAAAAAGAGGGGCTAGATTGATAGTACAGTCTGGAGAGCATTTGCCTTGCACGCAATCTATCCAGGGTCAATTCTCAGCATACCATACAGTCCCCTGAACACTGCCAGGAGTAACTCCTGAGTATCCCTGGGTGTGACCCAAAAAGCAAAAAAATAAAAATAATGCCTAAAGAGCAGCCTGACAAATTGCCTAACAAAAATGGACCCCAAGGTGGGTCAGAGCAATAGTATAAAAGGGAAGGGGCTTTCCTTGGACATGGCTGACCCAGGTTCAATTCCCCGACATCCCATATGTTCTCTGAACATTACCAATAATGATTCCTGAGTGTAGAGTTAGGAGTAATCCGTGAACATCATCAGATGTTGCTGTAAAAAAACCTTGTTTAAATGAACTCCAAGGCAATCATATCCTGAAACAGTTTAATTTTGTGGTAATTATCCTATGTAACTGTTAAAACAGACATAAAGATGTACCACTCATCATGAAAAGGATGAACAGAAAAAAAAAGAAAGAAAAGGATGAACAGAGGCAAATGAGAGGCAAATGATGGTGATGTAGGCAGGTAGATAGGGAAAGGCCCTTGGCAATGAAAATTGAGATTTAACAGAGTCTCTGGGAAGGGGACTCTTAAGATGTGCAGATTCAAGAAAACAAAAGACCCGGAAGAAACCATCAGCAGACCCTGAGGACAACAGACCCCTCCCCAGGGGGTTCCCCAAAGAAGGCCATCACCACTCCCAACCTCCCTGGTAACCTCCTTAGCAACGGACTTTTACCTGGGAAGAAGCCTCCACGTGGGGGCAGGTTGAAGAAACCCTATAAAGGCCACCTTGAACAAAGGAAGGGCGCGCATATGCTGCCTGAGCCCATGTGCTGCTTGTGCCATGTGGCCGAGCACATGTGTCGCCCGCATCTCCCCCTCTTGAGATGTGTACTTTCATGCTTTCGTGTCCAGTGCTAGGATGTGTGTAGAGCTTCCTCCACTCTTGGAGAAGCCCGTGTTCTCCTTTGAGCGCGTTATTCTTACTATCACTCTCTCACTTATCCCTTCCTCCCTCCCTCAGAAACCTCTGAATAAAATCTATTTACTTCACTGCTTGTCTACTCCTGAAATTCTTTTCCGCGAGCGAGACAAGAACCCAGTTACCCTGGGTTCCGGGTGTTAGAGGCGGTTGGAGAGAAAGTGACCGTCTTTCTCCTCCCCGCTTCACGAAAGTCACCCGTGGGGCCCACCGACATCATTTTGGCGACCACGAAGGGACAGCAGTGAAGAAATCCACGAGGAAGGAGGTAATCTGTGGAAAATCTGCTGTGGATGTATGCTCCCTTGGAAATCTCTAGGGGGGATGAGGGAGGAATGTGATAACCTCTGTGTGAATGTGTGTGTGCATGAGCACCCTGATAGGTCCTCCTATCAGGCGTGATTTTGTGGCTCCACGACCTGGCACTCTTAAAGTCCCTCTAAGTCACGGAGCTCGAGTGGGCTGCCTGCGATTCCACGGAGAACATACGGTCAAGGGTGGTACTGGCATAGCTGCCGGTCGCAAGTCACAATGCTGAACCACTAAGGTTAAGTTCTCCACCGGCCAGGCAAGCATCTGAGTGGTCTCTGCAAAGAGGCACCCCTCCTTTGTCTGTCTCGCGTCACTGTTCACTATGGGAGGAATGGGAGGGAAGCCCACTAGTGAGAATAATCCGGGAAACTAAAGTGAATCAACATCCAGGTAGAACATCCTTTCCCCACCCAGTCGCTGTCCGATTAAAGGATTAGCTAGAGGTCGATTGTAATGCTAATGAAGGCAGCCAGCATGTTTAGCTCTAGACAAAGTGAGACTGAAGAAAAAAAAAGGTAAAAGCAGGGAAGATGTAGCAAGCTAAGAAAGGCAGAACTTCTTTCAAGGAGCAGGGTTTCTTTAAGACCACAGCATTAGGTTCGGCTCGGGCACACAGCTGTGGGTCTGCCCGGTGCCAGGCCTGCCCAGGGACGCCTGCGGCAGAAGCAGAGGCCATTGATGGAGACGGTCCAAATCCAATGAGCCTCTGAGTGAGGGCCCATACTCGGGGGGTTAGAGTCCCCTCGGGAAATGGCCAAGGCCACTACGAGGGGTTAGAGTCCCCTCGGGAGAGGCCAAAGTGTAGGCCAATACTCGGGGGGTTAGAGTCCCCTCGGGAGAGGCCAAAGCGTAGGCCAATACTCGGGGGGTTAGAGTCCCCTCGGGAGAGGCCAAAGCGTAGGCCAATACTCGGGGGGTTAGAGTCCCCTCGGGAGAGGCCAAACCGTAGGCCAATACTCGGGGGGTTAGAGTCCCCTCGGGAATGGCCAAGGCCACTACGAGGGGTTAGAGTCCCCTCGGGAGAGGCCAAAGCGTAGGCCAATACTCGGGGGGTTAGAGTCCCCTCGGGAATGGCCAAGGCCACTACGAGGGGTTAGAGTCCCCTTGGGAGAGGCCGAAGCGAAGCCCTGGAAAGTAGTTTTTGCTCAAGAACCATCCTGTCTTAGGTTTTTTCTCTTCCCTAGGTTGTTTCTGGTACTCAAAAGAACATGGGCAACTCAACTTCAATACCTAAAAATTCCCCTCTGGGTTGCTTGTTAAATTAAAACATTTGGAAGAGCCTCCAGCTAGATAGTTTAAATAAGGAATATCTTGTTGACCTCTGTAACACCATATGGCTTGAATATAATCTAGAGCATGGGGAAAGATGGCCAGCGAATGGCAGTTTGCATTATCAGACCATTTTGCAGTCAGATCTTTTGCAGGTAACGAAAGAAGTAGGATTATCAAAGCAGAGAAGGATTTAATATCAAGAACGAAGAAGTGTGTCACTAAGGTGGTTTATCCCCACATTTGATAAGAAGATACTAGCTCCCTGCCTCAGAAGTAATCTTGATCTTAAAATGGTAACATCTGGCAACCTTAAGTTTCAACAACTTGGTCATAGTTTTGCCGGCTTGTATCAACAAAAGCGCTTTCTTGACCCATTTTTAACAAGCAGGAAACTGGCTGGTCAGGCAGAGAAACGGGGAGCAATGTTCCCAATCGGCCGACAGGGCTTAACTTTGCCCTGGGGACTTCTCCTTCCTTTCTCAGTCTGTCAGTTCTCTCCCTGCCATTTTTTTGAAGGGTCAGATCGATCGATCAAATGTATACATGTGCACATGTAGTGGTGTTTTTGTTAGTAAGTTCATTGTCTGTCTGTCTGTCTGTCTGTCTCTATGTGGAACACTTGAACTTGAGTGTTGGAGCCAGAGTGAAAATCAGCAGTAAAAATTAGACCAGGGAAAGCAAGATCATCACGAGAGATCAAAGTGATATGTAGTCCAGCAATTTAAAGGGTTGAAGTGTTTTTGGAACTTGTTAGACCAGGTTTAAACAAAGATTTCTTATCAGAATGTTGAGCCTACAGAGAAGGCAAAATTCTCAATCTGGATTTCTTATTGGAAGAACATTAATGGCTATTACAGTTGTAATTCATCTGAACTTCAGAATCTACTATCTAGGAAGAGCTGCAGAAGTAGTGCCTAAAACTAAAGTGAAATAAAGCGTTCAGAGGATGCAAGGCTTTATTTTACAAGATTCAGCCAATCTTAATGAGGAATTTAGCCAGTTTACAGAGGTACAGAAGCCATCAAAATAGTTTTCTTATGTTTCCATAAACATTGACAGTCCAAGTGTTTTTTTCTATGCTATTATCAAAGTTTAGTTAAAAAAAAAGGGCTCTTTCTGTGTCAGAAAGCATGTTTGTATTGTGCAATTGTTAGTTAGAAAGCTCATGATTTGAAATAACTAAGGTACAAGAACTGTAGGATAACATAGCCTCAGTAGTTTAGGTTTATTGGGTTACTCCCATTACAGTGCTCCTATTCCTCTTTGTTTATTTGTAGCTTCTTTCTTAGTGTTCTGTTGACTTGTAAATAATGTTCTTCTCTTCTCCTTGAGTCCTTTGCATAGTTTATTCAGAGCAAGTCCTTTTTGTATGGACACAGGAAGACTTAACAAATGTTATGCTTTTGTAACCTGGGAGTCATTTGACTCTACATGAAGTTAAGAGCTTGATCATGGACAAATGCTGTCATGATCCAGTGATACTAGATTTGGACCTGCTAGGGTGAGGAATGATTAATCTGGTCTGAGTGCTGTTGTCTGAGCCTGTGGCAAGATGTTGCCAGGAGAGCTGCCTTGCAGGCCTCAATGTATCCCTTGCTATGTCCATACAAAAATAACTAGTATTAAGATGTTAATAAGTTCCTGGACTAAGGAAAAGAAAAAAACCTTATGAGTGAGGAAGGGCTTTGGAGTGCCCTGCCCTCAGGAAGGGCTTTCTTATGTTAATTTGGCTACCTGGCTGGTGGTAGCCTAGAGGGCAAGGTGGGAGAGACAAGTAGGAGGAGAGAGAGAAGCCAGAGAGAGGCAGCAGTTGAGCAGTAGATCCAGAGAGAGGCCGGAGCTGGGAGTGCGGGAGATGAGAAAGTTTGAAGATTGAATAAACGGTAACTAATCAGCAACCAGCTTGGTCCTCGTTCTTCCTTCGCCTGCCCTTGACCACCGGCCGTCCAGATCTGGTCCACACACTGCGGTTCCAGAGCACCGAACGCGGGCGGTGAGACAGCTGCCCAGAGAGCCCACGAGTGCACGCGCCCCCTCGGCGAGCTTTAGTTTTTACAAAGAACTATTGAACTTAAGCCAAAGAAGGTTTACTCATGTTTCATAAAAATTGACGGTTTAAAGGATATGCCGTTGTGTCAATGTACATATGCATCTATATTGGATTATTAGAATGTGAGCTGAAATAGTTGTGGTTAAAAACAGGTTTGAAGAGTAATGGTTTAGTTAAAATATGAGTTTCTAGAGTTATAAAATTGGTTGTAAAATTTATTCTACAAGTGTTTTATTTGATCTGAGACTTTTGGTAACTAAAATTTCTAGAGGTACTTAGCAAAGAATTATAATAGATTAATCTCAGGTGTCAGCCTGATAGTATGAAGCCATAGCATTGTGCCTTGGTTAAAGTTTGAGATAAGAATGGAGTATTTCATGGAAAATGTGGGAAATTTTACTGACTATTGTTAAATCAGTCTGTCCAGTACATGAGAATGCATGTAATTATTCTGATAACTTTATTCATTGCAAAGCTTTGTCACCAGGTATCATATCTAGCTCTGACCATCACAGAGAAGTTTGTATGCAAGTGTGAGATCCTTCATGTTTTATGGTAATCTATGAGTGTTTTAATCTTTATATTTGTGTCTTCCTAGAAATCAGAATTCTAAGATGTCTCCTGGTTAATTTCTAATGTGGAGTGAACCTTTGCCCAATGAATATGTTGTAAGAACTTTAGTTGTGAGCATCTTTAAAGTTGTTGAATATCTATAGAACTGACCTAATGCTTTTGAAATAACACTGAAAGTAGTTTTGTCATGTTAAGTGAAATGATTGGTAATTTGTGTCCAAACATGGAAGATCATGTTGTACTAAGTTCAGTAAAAATAAGAGTTTAAATTTGTGGGATGACTATAAGGAATATAGATGTATGTCTTAAGTCAGAAAGATAATGGATGCAGATATCATCAGTTGGAAAAAGGAAAGGAATCCTGTTCAAGTGAAGTTGATTTTGAAATGAGTTGAAGGAAAGTTACAGGACAGAATGAACATAAAGGGAAGTGTAGAAGGTTTGAGGTTGTGTTTGAAGGAAAGAAACTGATCACTGTTTTAAGAAACTCTTTAAATCACATGCAGAATTGTTCTAGTATGTTTTTTGGTAGGATTTATGGAAGAGATATTGGATGGATTGTCTGGACTCCTGTTACAGTGCTCTTAGATAATTGAATTCTTCAAAAATTGCGGAAAATCAAGGGTTTTTCAAATGGGATTAAATGAATTAGACATGTCTAACTGTACACTGGACTTCCAGTACAGTGCTCTCATTAATGGGAAGTCAAGGTTTTCAACATGGGATTGAATGGGTTAAATATGATGTTAAATTGTACACTTTCTCTACAGATTTTAGCTTCTTTGACTAGGACCCACAACAAATGGGTGTGTTGCATCTCACTGTGAGTAAAGTGAAATGTTTTTCTCTTCTTTGTACCTTCAGTATGTTTTTGATGCTTCATGGCACTATGTTGGTTTGCATAAATCCAGATAAAAGTCTTTCCTCTCTGTAATAGGGTCTACCCCTCATGCAGACAGGAAAATCAGTTATGGGACCCCAAGGCCCTCTTTCAGGGAAAGAGTCAAGGGATTGGTCTAAATGACAGGAGCAGGTATTTAACAGGTACTGTTTCAAGTACCCTACAAACCTCAGGGAGACCCTAGAGGCCGGTTGGCTTAAGGAAAGAATGGAAATCATCACTGCTATGGAAAATGAGAAATCCGGCAATCTGTGTGACTGACACAATCTGGGCCTACTCAGCATCAAGAAAAACCCTGGAAACCAGGATGCCTCTACAGAAAATGAGGCCCAAGGCCACCTCCAGTTCAACCTGAAGGCTTGAGACCATCCAGTTCATTGTGGGACATTTTTGGCCAGGCCTGGGTAACTCTGACGTGCCACATAGAATTAATGCCATTATTGGTGTGCCTCCTGTCTTTAGCCAACCCCCAGGACTTCTCAGTAAATAATGGGGTACCCCAAATGGAGAGTTCTCCAATCTTGCTGTATTTATGCAAAAGAACAAGTCAGATTTGTTAAGCCATCAGGCAAATTTTAAAATGAAGGTGGAGAGAAAACCATGTTTCTGTAACTTGCTTTTTAAAGAATAAGATTCAAATTCTACAGAGTGATCTAGTAAATGTATTCTAATCTTGATCTGAAAGGTATCCCTTTTGAGTAATTCAGGTACAATGTGTTTTGCTGACTGTAAAGTAAGCAGTCTAGTCTGTGAGACTCAATGTTGAAGATGCTGTCACTAGTCTGACCAGGGTATTGGAAGCCAGAGCTTTAGTGGGGGGAACCTCAGCTCAAAGTGCAGAATTAATTGCTTTCCCCCAACCTGTCAATTGGCTACAGTGCCAAGTGTGGACATCTAAACTGGTTCTAAGTATTCACTTTTAGTTCTATGAACACAGTCATTTGGAGAGAACTAGAATTTTAACAGCTCTTAATTCTCGTTCCATCATGGGATTAATACCCCATCCAGAGAATACTCATCTAAGATACTCTGCAAAAGAGGAGCAATAGGCATTGGAACAAGGTTTTCAAAAGGAAATTGATAAAGGGTTACACTAAGCTTCCAACACAAGTGAAAGCCATCTTTCATGGGAAGGAACT
Source organism: Sorex araneus (assembly GCF_027595985.1). Lineage (NCBI taxonomy): Eukaryota > Metazoa > Chordata > Mammalia > Eulipotyphla > Soricidae > Sorex > Sorex araneus. The sequence continues at coordinate 248,286,589 of NC_073303.1, forward strand.
CAGAACTGTGCTTTCTGTTTCATTAATGAATTGTGGGCCTCCTTTCCTAACACTTGTAACTTCAAGGAACTTGCTGAGGAAAGGATTGGCAGATTGACATGCAAATGATCAAACGCTCATATTCAAGATACAAATATCTACTGGTTCCAATTGATAGCTTTAGTGGATGGATAGCTTTTCCAGTCTGAGAAGTAGCTTGGTGCTTCTATGCCACTAGAAAAATCTGGACATAGGAAGTCATTTTCTATCAACCATGGGTGAAGCAGTTATTCTTTTTTCATTGTATTTATAATAGAAATGGGTATGGCATTACGTTGCTTGGTTTCTGTTGCTTTAACTCTTATGTTTTCTAAGATAGCAAACTATTTTGTCCTTACTAGGTCAGAAAGGACCTTCCACATCTCCAGGGTCTAATCATTTCAAAGTGCCATCCCTCAGTCTAATTGATCTGATCTTTTCTTTCAGATAACTTCAGAAACCCAACAAAGTCATTGCCTGGGGCACATAAGGTAGCATGAGGTTTCACCCCTTACATAGGCAGAGTCTGCGCCCATCTGTCAGCATGAAGCAGCTTCAGAAGATGGATCACCGACCGTTTTCCCCTTAAAGATTTAAGGTGGTGAAATCTCTAGGGGGGAATATGATGTAGGCAGGTAGATAGGGAAAGGCCCTTGGCAATGAAAATTGAGATTTAACAGAGTCTCTGGGAAGGGGACTCTTAAGATGTGCAGATTCAAGAAAACAAAAGACCCGGAAGAAACCATCAGCAGACCCTGAGGACAACAGACCCCTCCCCAGGGGGTTCCCCAAAGAAGGCCATCACCACTCCCAACCTCCCTGGTAACCTCCTTAGCAACGGACTTTTACCTGGGAAGAAGCCTCCACGTGGGGGCAGGTTGAAGAAACCCTATAAAGGCCACCTTGAACAAAGGAAGGGCGCGCATATGCTGCCTGAGCCCATGTGCTGCTTGTGCCATGTGGCCGAGCACATGTGTCGCCCGCATCTCCCCCTCTTGAGATGTGTACTTTCATGCTTTCGTGTCCAGTGCTAGGATGTGTGTAGAGCTTCCTCCACTCTTGGAGAAGCCCGTGTTCTCCTTTGAGCGCGTTATTCTTACTATCACTCTCTCACTTATCCCTTCCTCCCTCCCTCAGAAACCTCTGAATAAAATCTATTTACTTCACTGCTTGTCTACTCCTGAAATTCTTTTCCGCGAGCGAGACAAGAACCCAGTTACCCTGGGTTCCGGGTGTTAGAGGCGGTTGGAGAGAAAGTGACCGTCTTTCTCCTCCCCGCTTCACGAAAGTCACCCGTGGGGCCCACCGACATCAATGGGGAAAAAGCACAACACTTTTCTTTTTTTGCCTTTGGAGGTCACACCCACTTCACTATCACTCATCTTTTGACAGGTTGAAGGGAATAGTAATGAATAGCGATGTCATTCCATGTTGTAAATCCTAAGTATATTGTTTCTCTAATTAAATGAGACATGGAATTATGTAAGAAAGGCTATTGGATGTCCTAAGCAACACTTAAGTACAGCATATTGTAATTTGGTATTATTTACTACAATTGAATTACACAAAGAAAGAACATTAAAAAACATACGCCTGAGGGCTGGAGCAATTCCCAACTCCCCCCAACCTGCGATGTCCATGCTTCCTGGTGTGTTCACGACTGACAATGATTCTCAGGTGATGGACAGAAGAACAGACTATAGACTGATTGACAGACCACAACCTTTACTGAATATTAAACAGCGCCAATGTAGGGAAAGAGGGGACAGCGATAGAATGGGATCAATGCGGGGGAAGCACAGAGGAGGAGTTGAACACAGCGGAGTTTAACACTCATGGAGAATTGTGAGTGATGGGGAGTGATGAGCCATGGGTGCACAGCAATGGGTGGCAAGTAACTCAAATAACATCATCTCCAGCAAGGAAGAAAAATAGAGCCATAGCCAAGCCGTACTGCTTGTAATAGAGGAGCAATGATTACACACAGTAATTACAAATTATGGGGAGGCAACGCCCCTTCTGACTGTCCTGTGCCATCTCTGGAGTGGTGTTGGAATATTTCCCCTTTTTTCAGCTGCCTTCTGGAGTTTTGTCACAGAAACCTTTTGTCACAGAAACCTAGCTGATCTTTTTTTTTTTTTTTTTTTGCTTTTTGGGTCACACCTGGCAATGCACAGGGGTTACTCCTGGCTCTGCACTCAGGAATTACCCCTGGCCGTGCTCAGGGGACCATATGGGATGCTGGGATTTGAACCCGGGTCGGCCGCGTGCAAGGCAAACGCCCTACCCGCTGTGCTATCTCTCCAGCCCCCAACCTAGCTGATCTTTGACCCGCAGATCTAAGGTGCTAGCCAGGCTTGATTTGACATTGTAGATTCCAGGCTGCAGCCCAGCCTGGTCTTTGGGATGTAAATCCGAGTGCTTTCAGCCCAAAGAAGGCTTCAGTTTTGGTTTTGTATCTTCTTTCCGGGGGGGGGGGGGGGGGGGGGCCTAGATTAATGGCCTGCAGATACAAGAGAATTATGTTGCCTCAACATTCTTCCTGTAAGATCTTTTGGTGCTTTTGGTGACGTCAATGTATTGCGCCCTTTGGAAGGGCCATGATCAATAAAAGGGGTTTGGAGAGAAGGTGAGGGGGTGGAAAGGTGTAGAGAGGATGGAGAGTGTATAGAGGGAAGACTGGAATAAACTGCAAGTGAGACCAACCATCATGGCTCCGTTCCTTCCTTCGCCTGCCACATCTTCGCCATCAACCTCCCCGGGGTGGGGGAAGCGGCTGGAGGCTACCGAACTCGGGTGGCGGGAGAGACAGCTGCTGCCCTAGACCCTGTGCCTGGCTCGGTGCGATGAGGCATCCCTTCCCTCGCCCGCGCCTTTTCTTTTTATTTTTATACAGAGTGGTGTCTTCCAAGCCCTGCCTCCTCCGGGAGAATCCCAGGATCTTTAGTTAACAGGGTGGCACTCTCCAGATGACTCAGAAACAGTGCCTGCAGGAACTCAACAAACAATGATACCTTGCCTTGCACTAGGTGACAAGAGTTTAATCCCCAGCACCACATACAGGTCCCCAAGTGCCACCAGGAATAATTCCTGAGCCAGTGAAAGCCCTGACCATCAAAGGGTGTGACCCAAATAGCAAAAAATCGATAATCCTGATCAAAATGAAAATTAGAGTCATACAAATGAGGTCTGCAGCTATAGTGCAGTGGGTAGGGCACTTTCCTTGCATGCATCCAACTGGGTTTGATCCCCAGCATCCCATATGGTCCCCCCAGCATGCCAGAAGTAATTCCTGAGTGCAGAGGGAGGAGTAACCCCTGAGCACTGCCGGTTGCGACCCATAAAGCAAAAAAAAAATCATCCAAATATTCCTATATTATAGAATCTGAGAGTTACACTTTTCATGCTCATCAGATATTGATAAATGTAGATAGCAATTTATGACATATAGAAATAAGTAAGCAGGGCTGAAATGATAGTACAGCAGGTAAGGTGTTTGCCTTGCACATGGCTGACACATGTTCAATCCCAGGCATCCCAGATGGTATCCCAACCCAATGGTATTAATTCCTTAGTGTAGAGCCAGGTGTAACTCCTAAGCATTGCTAATTGTAACCCCCCCAAAAGCAATATATATATATATATGTACATATATATAGTCTAGAGATACCATTAATATTAAGGATGGTTTTTTTAATCCTTATGTATTGTCATTTATAGTCCTTGTTTTCCTAAGTCAATTCAGACTTGATTTTTCCACAATAAATCCCAAATTGAGAGATGCCTTATTGTGATTGTTCCACAATAAATCCCAAATTGAGAGTTGCCTTAGAGAAAAACAATTACTCTCCAAAAGCTGTCAGAGCTATTTGATCAGAGCATTGAGAACTTTTCAATTCTTCTGCGAGTAGCCAATTACCCCCATGTTTGTTTTCTGCTCTGCTCCTGCAGAACTCTGAGGACTCAGGCTGATGTAATGGGAAAGTTTCTGAAGTGAACACCTGAGGGGGACTTGCATTAAAAACTCTTCTAAATTGGTCCATTTGCAACTCAGACAGTAATTTGTGAGTCCATGGGCACATCAGAAAGTTTGCTGATCTCCAAGTGACAGGGTCTCTGGGGATCAAGTCACTGGTGTACTTATAGCCCTGGATTAACACACAGGCATTGACCCGCAGCCTGGCAGAGGGTCCCGTCAACTTCACCAGCCTCAGACTCAGTAAGTACCTCCTGTCTCTGCTCCTGCTCAAATGAAGAAACAGGGATTTTTCTTTAGAAAATTTCCTTTCTCTTGGGCTGGAGAGATAGTGTAGGGGGTAGGGAGTTTGCCTTGGGCACAGCTGACCCAGGCTCCAACATCCCCGACATTCCATAGGGTCCCTTAAGCACTGCCAGGAGTATTTCCTTAATGCCAAGCCAGGAGTAACCCCAGTATCACTAGGGGTGACCCAAAATGATAAGAAAGAAAAGGAGAAGAAGAATTTCTTTTTCCTGATCCTCTTTTTTGTGGGACACACTTTCTGATGCTAAACTCACCTGAGTTCCTATACTCACATTTCTTTATACTCATGATATTCTGGAGAAAAGTTTTTCTTCTTTGTTTTGTGCTTTGCTTTTAAGTCACACCAAGTGATGCTGAGGGGTTACTCCTGCCTCTGCACGCAGGAATTACTCCTGGTGGTGCTCGGGGGACCTTAAGGGATGGTAACTGGTCAGCTGTGTGCAAGGCAAACAGGAATTACTGTGGTCGTGCTCAGGGGATACTGGGGATGGACTCCTGGTGGACTGAGTGAAAGGCAAGTGCCCTGCCCACTGCACTATCACTCTAGCCCCATCAATTTATTATTTTCTTCTCTGCAGTTTCAACCATATATTTTGTTATGCTTTGAATTCTACTGTTCTTTCCCTTTTACTTAACTTTGGTAGTTTGGGGGCCACACCAGCGGTGCTCAGGACTTACTCCTGACTGTGCTCAGGGTTCACTCCTGGTGGGTTCCAAGGACCCTATACAATGCCAGGGATTAATCCCAAACAAACCACGAGCAAGGCAAGCACCCTGAGCACTGGACTATCACTCTGGCCCCTTTGATTGCTCTTAATCTGCATTTTCAGTTAAAAATATTTTTTAAAACCTTATGGTGGCCAAAACTAGTTCTTACAGTAACACATAGACCAATTTACCAAGCATATTGACAAACTCACTCATCACTTTTACAGCAACTCTGTTCTCCTTTCCACTCTGATTAAACTTTGCTTTCTGAGTTCAGTTTTCTTTTATTTATCTCCCCCCACCTCTTTATGCATTTCTCATTAATTGTTAACTTTTCTCCCAAATGCCTTTTTTTTTATATATTTTCTCTTAGATCCTATAATCTAATAGCCACAATTTTAGAACAGTTGGGACTGGGACTGAAGCCACAGTGCAGCGGGGAGGGCTCTTGCCATGCTTCCAGCTGACCCAGGTTAAATCCCCGAATCCCATAGGGTCACAGAGCCACCAGGATTGATCCCTCAGTACAGAGCCAGGAGTAAGCCCTGAGCACTGACAAGTGTGGCAAAAAAAAAAAAAAAAAAAAAACAGAGTATTAGGACTACCTTATGTAATTCAGCTAAATTAATTAATCTCAGGATTGTTTGAGGTTTATTTTAATAAATTTTTAGAGTTTTTAATTTTGGTGAGAATTTTCTACTACAATACCAGATTTTCTGATTCATCAATGATTTATGTATTCAATTTTTTTTTCTGCCTTACAAAAACATCTTTCTACGAGTTTAAAAAATTTTGACCAAGAATTTCTTTCATCAAGTGAAATTATTTTTTCAACTAGAATATTTTATCGGAGTAATAATGTTGAAAATCCTTTACTTTGAAACTATTTTGTGAATTGTGTTGTCATAATATTTCTGGAGGTTTCAATTTTTAACCAATGTAATCATTCATTAATAGTGAATCAAGAAATCTAACAATTTTTAATTTTCAATATTTATCTTCTTTATTTCTTTATCATATGATGAAGATATAATGGAATAAAGTGAACATATGATAGTTGATATGTTCATACTTTTTTTTTATTCTCTACACAAAACGCGTTTTTAAACAGTGATGAGCTATACATAGAAAGAAAGCAACAGAGAAAAATGGGGGGGGCGGGCGTGGGGGAGCCCACCAAAACCCCTCCCGCCCAAGCCCCAAGGCTGGGGCACTTGACCTGGCAGGGGCAGCTGTCAGCTCTGAGCTCTTCCTGCTGGGGAAGCCCCTGGGGGCGTGGCCAGCAAGGGTTTCCATGACATCATGGCTCAGTAGGGGCTCCCGGCCTCCCCTGAGCAAGCACCTTGGCTGGACTTGGTCGCTCAACTCGGGAACTGGGGGGCTCGGCAGATCCCAGGTCTCACGAGGTGCGTGCGTGACGTGTCACGAGTGAGTAGGTCCACGGGGACAGGAGTGAGCCAGGACAGGGGGTCTTTGGGGGCTCTGGGAACGGCCATCGAAGGCAAGCACAGCCCCCCTGGCAGCCCCCACTGGCGAGGGAACACCCCAGGCCCCAAGTGCTCTGCTGGGGGCGGGTGTCCCGGCTGCAGTGTGCGCGGACCCCTGGGGACGGTTGGAGGCTCTGGCTTGCTCCTTTGGAAACGGAAAGGAAAGAGGGAGGAGAGGGTGCAGGAGGGTGTGGACTGCGCGCGTCAGGGCGCCTCGGCCACGGCCGTCTGTGCCTGCGGGGCGGGGGGCTCTCCGGGAGGGGCGTCCACTCTGGAGAAGCTCCTGTCCAGGATGCGCCGCAGCAAGTGCCGCGCCCCCTCCTCCTGGGTGGACAGCGGCCCCCGGAACTGCGCCTCGCAGAACCCGCCCCTGAGGGGACAGACATTGCCCGCACACTTGACGAGTGACGTCTGAGGGGTCGTGGCCCCGGGGAGGGGGCCGGCCGGACCCGGGGAGGGGGCTGCCGACCTCCTCTCGCTTCTGTCGCAGACCGCAGGCGTCCTCCCTGCCCGGGCCCCAGAGGCGCTGGCCGGGCGCGCTTGCCGGCGCTCACACTCGTTGCTGCTCGGCCGCTGGTGCTCCTCGGCCTTCCCCGAGCCTGGAGGGCCGAGGCCAGAGGCCGCTCGCTGCCACCAGCTGCGCGCCCAGCTCCAGCCCCGGCTCGCCACAGGCGCTGCGCCCCCCACAGCCAGGCCACCGGGGCCACCCCAGCGGCGGCCGCTCGTCACCCTCACGCCTGTGGCCGGCACCGCGGAGCTTCCTGGTGCAGGGACGGCCGCCCCGGATGGAGCTGCGATGGGCGCCCACCTTTGGGGCCGCCGCTTGGTCCCCTCGCTCAGCGTCTCCATGGGGGCCTCATTCCCGCACCGCTCGGTCACCCCAAACTGCCTCAGGGGCGCCCGCCCGCGCGAGGCCGCCAGCGCCTTGCGGGTCTCAGAGTCGAGGCCGCGCAGCTCGCAGCAGGCGCCGGTGGGCGAGGGGGCGGCCTTGGCCGTGAAGGGCAGCTCGGTCTGGCGCGGGTCTTGGCCGTCACCTCAGGGGGCGGGCGGGGGTCCTCCTGCAGGGGCCGCTTGGGGGCCACGGAGCCTCGGGAGCCGCCGGCTGCCGCCTTGGCCCGGCTGAGGGGCGCCAGGATGAGCCCGCGGGGGGTGCGGCCCCGCCCAGCGCCCGGGGTGCCCGGCCGACCCGCCGTGGGCACCAGCGGCAGGGCACTCTGCACGGCCCGGCCACCCGGGGAGGCCCGTCCTGCACCAGCGCAGGGGCAGGTCCCCGGCCCGCGGCTCCTTCTTGACGAGGCGCGGCTGGGGCTTCTGTCTGAGGGTCTCCCGCAGGGTGTCGGTGGGCGAGCAGGCAACAGACCCTCGGTGACGCCCATCTGGCGCAGGGGCGAGCGTGCGCGGTCGGACAGGCCCTTGCGGTGCTTGAAGAACTCAGGGCAGAACTCACAGCGGATGTCGCGCACCGGTTCAGGGTCTGAGGGCGGCGCTGGCGCGGGTGTGGGGGCGGGCCCCGGCTCCGGCTCTGATGCCTGGGCGGGGGCGCCGGGGCCTGGCTGTCCGCTTTTGTCACTGGGCCCTGGGCGGTGGAGCGATCTGTTCGTACTTATGATCTAAAGTGATAAGTTTGGCACCTTTTAGATGTTAGAATAACCTTGAATCAATGAGTTCTCCCTTAGGGGCTGGAGCGTGCAAGGGTGTTTGCCTTGCACGAGGCCGACCCTGGTTCCATTCCCTGCATCCCTTAGGGTCCCCTGAGCACCGCCAGGAGTCATTCCTGAGTGCTGGGCCAGGAGTAACCCCTGTGCATCGCCAGGTGTGACCCAAAATAAAAGAAAAATTCGTTTTCCCTTTATTTATAATTTGCATACTACAAGATTTCTTTTTGTTTGTTTCTGTTTGCAGCCACACCCGGTGGTGCTCAGGGCTTACTCCTGACTTTGAACTCAGGAATTTCTCCAGGTGGGGTTCGGGGACGGTAAGGGATGCCAAGGATCAAACCCTATCAGCTGCGTGCCAGCCAAGCGCCCTCCCGGCACGCTGTGTTATCACTCTAGTCCCATGTGAGGTGATTGCTTGGTTGGTTGGATTTGCTTTTTGGGTCACTACTGGCAATGTTCAGGGGATACTCTTGGCTCTGCACTCAGGAATTACTCTTGGAGGTGCTGGGGGACCTACGAAATGCCAGGATCCAACCAGTCAGTTGCATGCAAGGTAAACACCCTCCCGGCTGTACTCTCACTCCAGGCCCATGAATGAGATTTTCAAAGAGAGAGCTGCCTGTCTCAATTGTCCTTTGGTAATCTGACTTATTTTGCCAAATGTTAAGTCTGCACTGCACTGTAGCACTGTCATCCTGTTGTTCATGATTTGCTCAATTGGGCGCCAGTAACGCCTCCATTCATCTCTATCTCGTGCTAGTGTAGCCCAGTGGCGTCTGCTGGATCCAGGAACACGAAGTGAGGCCCGTTATTGTTCCTGTTTTTGGCATATCGAACATGCCAAGGGTATTACAGGCTCTGCCATAATGTTAAGTAAATTTTGTTAAGATGTTTCCTAAAGTGATGATATTCTACCATGTTTGTGAATTCCCTAATGGTCTTATACTGTTTGCCTTGTGCTCCTTATTGCTTTTAGGCCACACCGGCTGTGCTCAAGGCTTACTCCTCGCTCTGTGTTGGGAATCACTCTGGCTGGGGCTCAGAGGATATGTGGTACCAAGGGATCGAACCCAAGACAACCGTGTTCAAGGCAAGTGTCCTCCCCGCTGTGTTATTGCTCCAGGCAATATTTTTTTTGCTTTTTGGGTCACACCCGATGATGCACAGTGGTCACTCCTGGCTCTGCACTCAGGAACCACCCCTGATGGTGGTCAGGGGACCCTATGGGATGCTGGGAATCGAACCCGGGTTGGCCACGTGCAAGGCAAATGCCCTACCGACTGTGCTATTGCTCCAGCCCCATGAAACCAATTCTTCTTAAAATAATCCTTTTGCGGGGCTGGAGCAATAGCACAGCGGGTAGGGCGTTTGCCTTGCACGCGGCCGACCCGGGTTCAATTCCCAGCATCCCATATGGTCCCCTGAGCACCGCCAGGAGTAATTCCTGAGTGCAGAGCCAGGAGTAACCCCTGTGCATCGCCAGGTGTGACCCAAAAAGCAAAAAAAAAAAAAAATAATAATAATCCTTTTGCTTGTTTCCCTCATGGCTGTCCTTACATGGGAAATATTGTGAAACTTTTGCTGAGTATCACCAGGGGTGGAAAATAAAGAAAACAAAATTGCCATTAGCAGTCAGAATAAAATAAACTCATTTATTTTCTTTATTTTCCACCCCTGATGATACTCGGGGATTACTCCTGGCCTTGCAGTCAGGAATTACTCCCAGTAGTGCCCAGGGAACCATATGGAATGCCAGCGATTGAACCCCAGCTGGCCATGTGCAAAGCAAATGTCTAGCTGCTGTACTGAGGCTTCAACCCTAATCACGAATTTCTATAAAATAAGCAGAATAAGAATGTGTGATGATGGCCTGAACCTGAGTGAGAAGTGAGAATCAATAAATGTGAGAGGGTGAGGGGATGGGTACCGAAAATGGCTTTCCTCAGCATCGCACCACCAAAATGGAGCAGGGTTGGGTTAGGCAGTGCCACCTCGATTAGCATCTATGGAGGGAAGACAGTGATTTGGGCTCAATTAACTTTTCTGCAGGAAAATCGACAGAGGTTGTAGGTGGATGACAAGTGTTTCAAAATGAGTGACTGAGAATCGACTGGAAGTAGGCTCGTGATCAAAGGAAGCATTCAAATCCTTGGGTATGGTATTTAAGGGACAGGAAGGAGAGAGACCCACAACACACAACAAATTTCTTTGTGTGTGTGTTAATTGAATCACTGTGAGATAAGCTTTCTTGAGGGAGTTACAGTCATACAATGTTCCAACACCCATTCCTCAACCAGTGTACATTTCCTACCACCAATGTGCCCAGTATCCCTCCTGCTAAGGATCCCCTTGCACCTGCCTCTATGGCAAGCACGTTTCTTCTTTCTCTATCTGTCTCTGTCTCTGTATCTCTATGTCTCTGCCTATCTCTGTTTATCTGTCAGTCGTTGTCTGTCTCTGTCTCTGTCTCTCTCTGTATCTCTCTATCTTTCTCTCTCTTTGCATTGTAGCTTGCAACACAGATCCTGAGAGTCCGTCATGTTTGGCCCTTTACCCACTCTCAGCACACATCTCCCATCCAGAGCAATCTGTTCCAACCAGCATTGTCAATAGTGGCTCCTCCTCTAAACCAACTGCCTCTCCTCCGGCCCTGAGACAGGCTTCCAATCACGAACCAATCCTCCTGGCTCTTGTTTCTACTGTCCATTGTTGTTAAACTTATACTATATGGGTTTTTTTTAAATCCCACAAATGAGTGCATTCTATGTCTGTCCATCTCCTGCTGACTTATTTCACTCTGCATGATATTCTCCATGTCCATCCATTTATAAGCGAATTGCACAGCATCATTTTTCCTAACAGCTGTATGGTACGTAAACCACTTCAGGCTCTTCACCCTGCCCCAGCCTGAAGTCCAGCTCCTGCACAAGAGAAAATTGGATCCTCAGAGTTTTGCCCCAGAATTTCCTCCCTTGGGTTTGTTTTGAGGGGCCACACCCGACAATGCTCAGGGCTTACTCCTGGCTCTGCACTCAAAAATCACTCCTGGCATTGCTGGGGGCACCACTTGGGGTGTGGGAGATTGAAAACCCGGGCTGGCTGCATGGAAGGCAAATGCTCTACCCCAAGAAAGGGTTCTTGAGAAGCTCTAACTCATGGTAAAGAAGTAAATGAAGATAATGTCCAGGAAAGATATTGAGACCTTCACTGAACCAAAGTACCTATGAATTCACGGACACTGCAAGAGACCTGGGTAAGGAATAGCGAGAGGTGGGAAATTCACCCCCTAACAGGAACCCCAAGGTCGGGATAGTCCCTGAGGAAAACAAGTTTAGACCAGAGGGAAACAGACAGGCATGTCCAGGCCAGAATAGAATAGCAAATTGTCATGTAATCTATCCTTTAAAGGTGCCGATGATTCATTTGAAATATCCGGGTCTCTGTCTTCATGCACCCCTTAATTGTGCTGCGTCTACTCACAGTGCTGAACGTGTCTCTCAACTTCAACAGCGGCTCACATGACGGGAACCAGGATGCTGGAGCGATAGGGATGAATAAATGGCCACTCTGTGTGCTATCTGTTTGGGTGATCCTAAAGCTTGGACACTCCTGATGTGTATTCCATTCTGTGTGACCGAGCTCGCTGGTCAGAGCTCTTAAATCAAATCGTTTCTGGAGCACTGGAGGTAATAATACAAAAGTTTCAGAAGAGAAATCTACAGAACCTGATGGTCTTGTGATTCTCTGAGACAGGATCTGGGGAGAGGCCAGAATGATTTCATGTAAAATGGAGATCCAATACTATGATTTAAAAGACTAGAATGAAACCAGAGAGAACGTTCATTGGCTAGGGCATTTGACTGGCATGTGGCCGACCAGGGTTCGATCCCTGACACCCCATAGGGTGCCCTGAACACCAAGAAAGGTAACTCCTGAGTGCAGAGCCAGAAATAATCCCTGAGCACTCCTGGGTGTGACCCAAAAAGCCAAAGGAAAAAAGTAAAAAGACCTGATTATCAGTTTCTGGGAAATATTATGAAAATACATGAAAGCTGTCAAGTTAAATAGAACCAATGTAAGCTACATATGACTTAAATGTATTATAGAGGTTAAATATAACCTCTATGATACATTATGATAAATATAAAATATGTAATTGAATAAAAAATTACTCAACAAGATACTAACTTTACTTCTCTGGAAATAGCCAGCTGGAATAGCTTTACAAAAATGGAAACAACAGGAGTCAGAGATAGTACAGTGTGGAGGGTGCCTGCCTTGCACATGGCAGACCCGGGTTCGATCCCCTACATCTCATAGGGTCCTCCACGCACATCAGGAGTGATCCCTGAGTGCAGAGCCAGGAGGAATCGATGTGTAATTCTGGTTATGACTAAAACACAAAACAAATAGAAGCAATAATTCCTCCTAAATGATGTCAATAACTCTTTAAAAATTCTTTTAGCATTAATTCTTCCTTTTCTGAAAAATGCCAGCGCTTTTACACATTCTACTGACATAATGGGTAAGTCACATTCACACCAGCATGAAGTGACACTTCTCTCAAGTTCACCAACCAATCTGTTATTTATTCTTTGTCTAGGTCCTCATCCAACGAACAAGAAAGCGATGGACACAGTAATTCTACAAGATACCGTTTGGGGAGTATTATTTTGCTTCCAATTCATGATTGGTTTTATTGGAAATTCATTTTTGCTTATGCTATATGTCAAAACCATTCTGCAAAGAAATAAGCCAGTAGATTGGATATTTACCCACTTAACTTTTGCCAATATGATGACAATTTTTTTCGCCGGGATTCCGGAATTAATCTCTTTCTTTGGAATAAGAAATTTTCTGAGCGACGCTGGTTGTCAGGCAATTTTATTCTTTTACCGAGTGGGCCGGGGTCTTTCCCTCTGTACCACATCTTTCCTCAGTGTGTTCCAAGCCATCGTGATCACCAACAACCACGCTCAGTGGGCGTGGTTCAAATCAAACATCTACACATGCATTTCTTCTGCCTTTCTCTTTTTCTGGGTACTCAACATGCTGATCTATGTATGGGTTATCTTGACAGTGAAGGCCCCATTCAACATTACTGGAACTGAATACTCTTATAACCAAAACTACTGTATAGCACATAATGCTGAGAGGAATGGAGTGTCTGCATTCCAGGGAGTAATGACTATAAGAGACCTGCTGTGTGTGTTCCTCATGATCTGGACCAGCGGGCACATGGTAAAGTTCCTCTTCAACCACCGAAAGAATGTCCAGCACATCCTTAGAAACAGTGTCTGCCCACAGTCCTCTCTTGAGATCAAGGTCACCCACACCATCCTGGTTCACGTGAGCTGCTTTGCTTCTTTTTACTGTATCAACTGCTGCCTTACCGTTTATGTAGCACACCGTCAGTATGTGCTACGAAGGTTAGAAAACATCACTGTTTTTGTGTCTTCCTGCTATCCAATGATCTGTCCTGTCTTGCTGATAAAAAACCTTCGAGGCCCCTTCCTGACCTGAATCTTTGGAAAGATGAGGAAATCTCCACAAACCACTGCCATCAGAGACTTGAAAACTCTCACACCAGCTATGACACAAAGTTCTCAGGACAGAAAAATTCCCCTGCAAAGGTTAAATGATGGGGGTTTGGAGAGATAGCCCAATGGGTAGGGCACTTGCCTTGCACATATCCTGCACAGGGCCAGGAGTGATTCCTGAGCATCAACAGGTGTGACCAGGGATTTTTTTTAAAAAAAAAAAGGGGGGGGGGGAATGTGATGTAAAATGAAAGAAAATAACATTTTTTTAATTATTGAATCACTGAGATATTAACAAAGCTTTCATGATTGAGTTTCATTCATACAATGTTCCAACATCCAACCACTCCCCTTCCGGTATATATTCCCCACCACCAATATCCCCAGTATCTCTCCTGCCACTGCCCCCTCAGCCTGCCTCTATGCCAGGCGCTCTCTCTCTCTCTCTCTCTCTCTCTCTCTCTCTCTCCCCACCCCCCCCCCGTCTCTCTCCTCTCCCCACTTCCTCCCCACTTTTGGACATTATCATTTCCCATATAGATACTGAGGGGCCATTATGTTTGGTTGTTTGCCCACTCTCAGCACACCTCTCCCATGCAGAGCGATCCTTCCAACCATTATTGCCATCATGGTCCCTTCTTTGTCCCAACTGCCCTCCCCTAGCCCTTGAGGCAGGCTTCCAAGCGTGGACCCTTTGTCCTGACCCATGAGAAAATAATGTCGTATATGGACATGTCTCCAAGTCCACAGCTCAATGTACACGCTGAGAAAAATGAACAGCTGAATTGAATGAAACACATTATAGAAAGCTGCACTTACAAGAGGCAATTTTTTTCCCATTCTTTCTTGGGGGAAGGGGTGTGCTGGAGCTTCCAAGCCAGGTTGATTACAGGCCCAGCAAGCACATCACCTCCTATATGATCTCTGCCCCCCGCCTTTCTCTATCATTTGTAAAAGGATTGCAAATATTCATCTTCAAGAATATTGAAATGGGGCTGGAGCAATAGTACAGCGGGTAGGGCATTTGCAAATGAGCCTAAATAAAGGTAAGAAGCAATCTGTCAGCAGTATAATAAGTGTCTGGCATAAGACCTTGAGTAGCTCGATTTCCCTCCTCGCTGGTGAAATTGGTCTCGATTATTCCTGAAAGATAGAAGACTTTGTGGAGTAATAGGAGTAAATACCAAGTGAATTGCTTGTTCTTGATCATCTACAAACACTGGGAAGGGGAAGAGGGTGGTGGGAGGCGTGGGCAGAGAGCAGGGTGAGAAATGAATGACCGTGGGTGATATTAGTTTCAAGATGATCCCTTCATTTGGGCTGGAGCCATAGTACAGTGGGGAGGGTGTTTGCCTTGTATACGGCCTACCTGGGTTTGATCTCCGGCTTCCCCATATGACCCCCTGACTACCGTCAGGAGTGACTCCTGAGTGCAGAGCTGGGAGTAACCCTTGAACATTGCTGCTGGAAGTGGTCCAAAATTCCCCAAAAATTATTTTTAATTTAATTTTTTAAAAAATAATAACAAAGGAGCTGGAGTGATAGCACAGGGGGTAGGACATTTGCCCTGCACGCGGCCGACCCAAGTTCGATTCCCAGCATCCCATATGGTCCCCTGAGCACCGCCAGGAGTCATTTCTGAGTTCATGAGCCAGGAGTAACCCCTGTGCATCTCCGGGTGTGACCCAAAAAGAAAAAAA
This sequence comes from Sorex araneus, assembly GCF_027595985.1. NCBI lineage: Eukaryota > Metazoa > Chordata > Mammalia > Eulipotyphla > Soricidae > Sorex > Sorex araneus. Next base: position 248,301,982 of record NC_073303.1, read on the forward strand.
AATTAAAATTAAAATTAAAATTAAATAATAAAGGTTGCGGGATACTAAATCAACGCAAACATTTATATTAGCCAGTAAAAGGGGACCAATCAAAAATTTTAATAATTTATAAATTTTACATTTAAAATGGCTTCAAAGAGAATACTACCTTATAATAAATAGTAGTCAATTGTAGGATAACATTGATTTGTCCTTTCTGCCTTACCATAGGGAGCTTAGATTTATTGAGTGACTCCAATCACAGTGCTCCCATTCCTCTGTGTTTATTTGTAGCCTCTTTCTCTGTGCGCTGCTTCCCCAACTGGTCAATTGCCTTTATCTCCTAATCAGACTCTGTTAACTTGTAAATATTGCTTTCCTCTTCTCCTTAAGTCCTTTGTACAGTTAATTCAGAGCAATGTCATTTTTGTATAGACACAGGAAGACAGTTAATGCTATGCTTTTGAAACTTGGGAGTTAATTGACTCTGAATAGTATTCACTCCTGGACACCTGTTCTCTGGACTTAAGCCTCAGTTGCCCTTACTTCCTAGCACCCCAAAAGCAGAGTCCTAACGAGGGACTGGATGGACCCAGTGTAAGCTGTGAGCTACTCTGGCATAGGACTGGGCCAGGTCAAAGTGCCATAGTACTTAACTATAAGTTAAGAGCATGGTCATGAACAAACTTTGTCATGATCCAAAAAGTAACAGCTGGATTAGGACCCTGCTAGGGTTAGGAAAGATTAATCTGACCTGAGCACTGTAGTCTGAGATCTATAGCAAGATGTCCCCAGGAGAGCTTAATGTATCTCTTACTGTGTCCATACAAAATAACTAATAAATATTAAGAAGTAGAATTAAGGGGCTGGAGTGATAGCACAGCAGGTAGGGCGTTTGCCTTGCACGCGGCCGACCCGGGTTCAAATCCCAGCATCCCATATGGTCCCCTGAGCACCGCCAAGAGTAATTCCTGAGTGCAGAACCAGGAGTAACCCCTGTGCATCGCCAGGTGTGACCCAAAAACCAAAAAAAAAAAAAAAAGAAGTAGAATTAAGATGTTAATTAAGTTATTGAACTAAGGAGAGGAGAAACACCCCTAGGTGGTATTTTTGCCCTTGAGCCTGATCATTGAGATCAGGAAGGGCATTGATATGTTGATTCTGCTACCGCCAATGCTTCGGGGCATGGGTGTGGGGAGATGATGCGAGACTAGAGAGAGCAGGCTTCAAGAGGGAGTACAGAGAGAGTAGCATGGGGGACTGGAGGAGACAGCAATGAGGGGCAATGAAGGCTTAGTGGGACTAGAACAGGCACGTGGGGAGAATGGAATAAACAGCAACTGATCACCAACCAGCTTAGCTCTCATTTTCTCCTTCATCCACCCATGGCATTGGCCGTCCCGGGTGGGGAAGTGGCCCGAGACCACCAGACTTAGCCGGTGAGAGAGAGCCTCGGGGATTTTCCTAGCTGCCCGGTGATTACACAGTCAATGACTTGCTTGATACAATTATGCAATGGAAAGACTTGATTCGAACACATCTATCATGCTGGGTGTTCGTATCCAAATTACAGAACAATCTGAAGACAGTGTAAGAAGAGTAATTTTACGTGGATGAAGGACTGAGTGTACATTCACTTAAAGAACCTAGACAAATGTTGGACACTAACGTGAAGATGTTCAAACTCATCATCCACAAGGTGCAAGTCAGTACCAGAATGAGGCCTCATCACCATTAAGATCACCACTGAGGGGGTCAGAGTGATAGTACAAGGGATAGAGGTTTGCTTGTACGTGGCAGACCTGGGTTCCATCTCTGGCATCCTGTAGGGTCCCCCAAGCACCGCCAGGAGTAATTCCTGAGTGCAGAGCCAGGAGGAACCGCTGAGTATCGCCTGGGTTTGACACAAAAAGAAACAAAGGGGAAAAAAAGATCACTACTGAGAGGTACATGAAACTGAATCTCATATGTCTTTTGGAACGGACGAGTAAACGGTGGGACCACCATGAAAAGAACAACACAAATTCCTGAAAATTCAACCATAGAATCATCTTAGGGTCCAATCATTTCATTTGAGGTTTACATCAAGAACAAGCATCAGCCCAGCCTCCAAGTGGTCCCGGCCGCCGGAAGTCACGCCCTCGACCCACCCTCGGCGCCATCTTGCCACATTCAACAGAGAAGCAGCCAGGCATTCTGGTGAGCAACGCGGCCTGGAAAATGCTCCGGACCCGAATTGGGGCCAGCAACACCAGGGAGCCAGACGGAGGAGGTGCAGCCAGCACACCTTCTCCAGATAGAGTCCTGGCGACACTGAGCAGCAACTAACACGGCTCCGGGATTCGGGACTGGGACACATCCGAGCCGCGCGGCCGCTAATGTGGCCACGCAACCTTTTCTAAAACCTGAAAACATACAATCTTTTAATGGAAAACTAATTATCAAATGCCTCCTTAGTAGGGCTATCTTGTTTGGGGGTATAACTCCCACAACAATAATGAGTTTTGTGTTGAAATATAGAACGTAATCAAGGTAAAGAGAAAATGAAGGGAAAGTCATCAGTTATACAGTTGGGGTGGGGGGCGGGGGCGGGGGATGTACTGGGGATTTTGGTGGTGGAATATGGGCACTGGTGAAGGGATGGTGTTTGAATATGGTATAACTGAGACATAAACCTGAGAACTTTGTAACTTTCCACATGGTGATAAAATTTTAAAAAAATTAAAAATTTTAAAAAAAAAGAAGTATCAAAAAAAGATATTGGCAAGTTTCTTCTGGAAAACAATTTGGACGATTCTCAAAAAATTAGATATTGAATTCCCATTTGACCCAGCAATACCACTGCTGGGAATATATCCCAGAGAGGCAAAAAAGTACAATCGAAACAACATCTGCACATGTATGTTTATCGCAGCACTGTTTACAATAGCCAGAATCTGGAAAAAACCCGAATGCCCCAGAACGGATGACTGGTTGAGGAAACTTTGGTACATCTATACAATGGAATACTATGCAGCTGTTAGAAAAAAGGAGGTCAAGAATTTTGTAGTTAAGTGGATGGGCATGAAAAGTTTCATGCTGAGTGAAATGAGTCAGGAAGAGAGAGACAGACATAGAAAGATTGCACTCATCTATGGTATATAGAATAACAGAGTGGGAGACTATCACCCAAGAACTGTAGAAATAAGTACCAGGAAGTTGACTCCATGGCTTCGAGGCTGGCCTCACGTTCCGGGGAAAGGTCAACTCAGAGAAGCGATCACCAACTACATTGTAGTCGAAGGCCATGTGGGGGAAGGGAGTTGCGGGCTGAATGAGGGCTAGAGACTGAGCACAGCGGCCACTGAACACCTTTATTGCAAACCACAACAGCTAATTAGAGAGAGAGAACAGAAGGGAATGCCTTGCCACAGTGGCAGGGTGGGGTGGGGGGGAGATGGGATTGGGGAGGGTGGGAGGGACGCTGGGTTTACGGGTGGTGGAGAATGGGCACTGGTGAAGGGATGGGTTCCCGAACTTTGTATGAGGGAAGTATAAGCACAAAAGTGTATAAATCTGTAACTGTACCCTCACGGTGATTCTCTAATTAAAAATAAATAAAATTAAAAAAAAAAAAAAGATATTGGCAAGTTTGTGGGGTTTTGAAGTTTTTTCACTTTTTTCTGGTGGGGTCCACAAGTGCAGTGCTCAGTGGTCACTCCTGGTGGTGCTTGGGGGGAACATACACAGAGCGGGGATCCAACCCTGGTCAGCCATGTACAAGGCAAGTGTTCTACCCACCATACTTTCCAGCCCCACTGGAGAAAAGCAAGTAATAAGTATCTATTTCAAACATCCCTGGAACCAATAAATAAGACAAGAATACATAACTCATTCAGGCATACAATAAGTTGTTATTTAGCCTTTAAAAAATAACATACTATCGGGACTGGAGCAATAACACAGCGGGTAGAGCATTTACCTTGCACACAGCCAACCTGGGTTCATCCCCAGCATCCGATGGGGTCCCCTGAGCACTGCCAGGAGTAATTTCTGAGTGCAAAGCCAGGAACAACCCCCGTGCATTACCAGGTGTAACCCAAAAAGCCAAAAATATAATAATAATAATAATAATTAATAATAATACATTATCAAGGTTGGAGCAATAGTACAGTGAGGAGGGCATTTGTTTTGCATGCAGCTGACCTAGGTTCAATCCCTGGCATCCCATAGTGTCCCTCAAGCCTGCTAGGAATGATCCTTGAGCACAGAGCTAGGAATAACCCCTGGGCATCACCAGGTATGACCCCAAAACAAACAAACCAAAAGAACCCATGTTAACACATGATAAAATATGAGTAGAGCTGAGAATTTTATGACAAGTGAAAGAAATCATTCACATGTTACATACTGTATCATCCCACAAATGTCAGTAATCTATTGTAATCTCTACACCCAACAAACTACTAAAAATCACTGGAAGGCACATTAAATAGGATTTATGTACATTTGTATACTTTGAAAATAACTCAGATATAAAAATATTTTAATGTTTTAATTTAATTTAATTTAAATGTACTTTGTACTTCTCTGAAAAAAGTAACATTTAAAAATGTACTTCCCCCAAATTCTGGAAAAAAACGGAGTGCCCAAAAACAGATAACTGGTTAAAGAAACTTCGGCACATCTACACAATGGAATACTATGCAGCTGTTAGAAAAGATGAAGTAATGGGGCTGGAGCGATAGCACAGCGGGTAGGGCGTTTGCCTTGCACGCAGCCGACCCGAGTTCTAATCCCAGCATCCCATATGGTCCCCTGAGCACCGCCAGGGGTAATTCCTGAGTGAAGAGCCAGGAGTAACCCCTGTGCATCGCCGGGTGTGACCCAAAAACAAAACAAAAAAAAAAAGATGAAGTAATGAAATTTGCATATAAGCGGATCATCATGGAAAGTATCATGTTAAGTGAAATGAGTCAGAAAGAGAGAGACAGACATAGAAAGATCGCACTCATCTGTGGAATATAAAATGACAGAGTAGTAGACTAACACCCAAGAGTAGTAGAGATAAGGACCAGGAGGTCTGTCCCACAGCTTGGAAATTGGACTTACATGCTGGGGGATAAAGCAGCTGAGATAGAGAAGGGAACACCAAGTAAAGGATGTTGGGAGGAACCATTCGGGTTGGAAGATGCGAGCTGAAAGTAGACTATAGACCGAACATGAAGGCCACTCAATACCTCTTTGCAAACTACAACACCCAAAAGGAGAGAGAACAAACGGGAATGCCCTGCCACAGAGGCAGGGTGGGGTGGTGGGGGATAGGATAGGGGTGGTGGGAGGGATACTGGGATCATTGGTGGAGGTGAATGGGCACTGGTGGAGGGATGGGTAAACGATCACTCTATGAGTGAAATGCAAACACAAAAATTCATAAGTTTTTAACTATACATCACAGTGATTCTCTAATAAATTTTTTTTTTAAATGTACTTCTCTGAAACTCTGGTGGTGGGTATGATGGTGGGTATTGTATGCCCAAAATTTTATTAACCATATTATAATTCACAGTGCCTAAACACTGGGGGGAAATACAGAAAAAAAACTAGAAAAGGCAAGAAAAAAATATGACACTCTTCATAATAAAAATGATACTCTCCATGTCCATAAATAAAGGATGCTAAATTGACTCAATTTTATGACCATTTATATGAGTTGAAGCTGTTGATAATATATCGTTACTATTTATAGAGGAGAGGTAAAGCCACAAGTCATCCACGAAACAAAAATTTTAAATGAAAAATAAGGATACGCTAAACTTGTTCCACTTTGAATAAATGGGGGTGACAATAAAATGGGAGTGATAACCCACTGTACTATGCCTTTGCTCCCTAATTTACAGCTCTTTCGGTATGGGGTTAATATTAAATATGTAACAGTTACATGGAAATGGCCATAAAATAGACAATTTAGCATTCTTAATCTATAGATTTTTGGGGGGGGTCACACCCAGCAATGCTCCTGGTCCTGCACCCAGGAATTATTCCTGGTAGTGCTGGGATGCTGGGGACAGCAGGAGCAAGGCAAACGCCCTGCCCACTTTATAGATTTTGTTTATTTGTTTGTTTTGGGGGCCACACCCAGTGATGCTCAGGGGTTACGGTTGGTTCTGTGCTCAGGAATTACTCCTGGTGGTGCTCAGGGAACCATATGGGATGCCGGGGATTAAATCTGCATGGGCCACATGCAAGGCAACTATTCTACCCACTGTATTATCACTCTGGCTCTTGATTTCCACCACACACACACACACACACACACACACACACACACTTCATGAAGACCATTTCATTTATTGGTTGCTTCTGTAAACTGTTTTTCCCCCCCAAAAAAAAAATTATAGGCACCATGCATCATAATACTGTGAATAAAGTTTGCGGAATGCTATGTGCACTGTTTGCAAACAATTCCACTGTCTGGATATACACATTAAATGAACTTTGTGTTTGCTTGGGAGCAACATCCAGCAGTGCTCAGGGCCAGGAGTAAGCCCTGAGCACAGTCAGGTGTTGGCCAAAAAAATGAAGGAGACAGGAGGCAGGTAGGTCACTTCGCTTGCCTTGCATGCAGCTGACCCGGCTTAGGTCCCCAGCATCCCCTACGGTGCCCTGAGCACCACCAAAAATAATTCCCGAGTGGGGGTGGTGGGAGGAATACTGGGAATATTGGTGGAGAAAAATGGGCACTGGTGGAGGGATGGGTAAATGATCACTGTATGACTGAAATGCAAAAATGAAAGTTTGTAAGTTTGTAACTGTACCTCACGGTGATTCGCTAATGAAAATAATAATAATAATAATAATTCCCGAGGTCAGAGCCAGGAGTAAACCCTGAGCAATGCATCAGGGCTCACCGCACCCCCTAAAAGGGTAAGAAAGAAATTAAATTAAACTGTTACTTTGAAACCGGAAAGCAGAAGGGGGAAGGAAACCAGGAAGAGGAAGGGGGAAGGATTTAGGGAAAAGGAGGAATGGGGGGGGAGTGAGCGAGATGAAGAGGAATAGAGGCACGGAGAGGAGAGGGTCCGAAGGGAAGGAGATTGAGGTTTGGATCAGGGGACTCCCTGACTGATTCTGAGTCTGTAGCTCAGCAACAAACCCGCCTCCCGATACAATCTTCAGCTGTCAAACCTTGTGGCGATGCCACCCCAACACCAGATCCAGTCTCCAATTTGATGCCAGTATCCTGGAGCTCTTTTCTAGTTCTCTAGCCTAGTTTTCTAGCCTAGTTCTCCCTCTTGGAGAACCTGACAAGCTACCAAGAGTCTATTGCCCACTTGGGAGAGCCTGGCAAGCTCCCCGTGGCGTATTCATATCCCAAACACAGTAGTAACAGATATGTACATACCTCTCGGAGAGCCCAACAAGCTACCGAGAGTATCCCACCCACACGGCAGAGCCTGGCAAGCTCCCCGTGGTGTATTCGATATCCAAAAACAGTAATATCGATAGGTCTCATTCCCCTGACCCTGAAAGAGCCTCCAACCGTTGGGAAAGATGAGTAAGGAGAGACTGCTAAAATCTCAGGGCTGAGTGTAATAGAGACGCTACTGGTGCCCGCTCGAGTAAATAGAGGAACAACAGGATGACAGTGATCCAGTGATCCAGTGATCCTGGAGCTCTACTGGGAGCTGCATGGTCTCATCTCTGCCCTCGCCCAGAGGCGCTGGGGGAGCCAGAGCGATATAAAATATGGCCTCCAGGTGGCGCTTGAGCACCATCAGAGAGTGCTCACAGACCAAGTGGAACCCATGTGAGTACTGAGTGCCGCCCCACAAAAAAAGGAAAAAGATCCAGTGACTCTTGGGGACTGGCCCTAAAACTGAAACCACAGCAAGAGGGTCTCCTAAGGACCATCACCCCACCCACAGGTCCATTTCTCCTGGTCAAGAGGTCCAGGTGCATGGTTTGAGGGGACCCCAAGATGACTCAGGATTCTAAAGTTAGGCTTTCCATAGTATGCCCTGGGAGGTCTGAATTTCATCCCTTTCCTTTCATTTGGGGGTTTGGTTTTGTATCTGGGGTGGGGGGTCACAGCAGGGACCAGGCAGTGCTGAAGAGCAACAAAGCATGGGAGGTGCTTGCCTTTCACACAGCTGACCGGGATGGAATCCCCAGCATCCTATACAGTCCCCCGAGCTCTGCCAGGGTTGATTTCTGAGCACAGAGCCAGGAGTAATACCTGAACATTGCCGTGTGCTCCCTAAGCCAAAACTAAAGTACTCATTATTAAGGAACTGGAATATTTTCTTGGGGGGATTCGGGGACACACCAAGTGGTACAAAGGGTATATTTCTGGCCCTGACTTCAGGGATCACTCCTAGTGGCGCTTGGGGACCATATGGAATGCCAGGTATTGAACTTGGGTCAACTGCGTGCAAGGCATATGTCCTACCCATGGTACTATCGCTCAGCCCCAGTTTTTGGTTTTTGTTTTGTTTTGTTTTGTTTTTGTTTGTTTTGTGTCTATACCCAGTGGTGCTCAGGGCTTACTTTTTTTTTTTCTTCTTTTTGGGTCACATCCAGCTATGCTCAGGGGTTACTCCTAGCTGTGCTCGGAGTATGATATGGGATGCCAGGGATCAAACCCAGGTCGATCACGTGCAAGGCAAATGCCCTACCTGCCGTACTACCGCCCCGGCCCATCAGGGCTTACTCTTGAATTTATCCTCAGGAGTCACTCCTGGTGGTGCTTACGTTAGCCATGTTCAAGGTAAATGCCTTACCTGCTGTATGATTGCTCTAGCCTAGATTGAAATTTTCTTGTACAACAACAGAAGTCTAAAAGTCAAACCAACCCCAGCAAATTAGTCCTTTACAAAGTGCAGTGTGGTGGTTCCGCCTATCCCAGTTCAGCACCACAGACAGCGCCAGTCTTGGCCTCTCTCCAGACTTGGCTGAAGGACCAGGCTTCAAATTCAATAGATGTTGGGGCCAGAGCAATAGTACCACCAGCACGGGGTTCGCCTTGCATGTGGCTGGCCCAGGCTTCATTCCTGGCACCCCATATCATCCCCCGAGACGATCAGGAGTCAGGAGTGATCCCTGAGCTCAGAGCCAGGAGGCCCTGAGCATGACCAATGTTGAAAAAAAAAAAAGTGGGGGCCAGAGTGCACGTGGCAAACTCAGGTCTGATCCTCAGCATCCCACATGGTCCCTGGGCATCCCCTGAGTTCCTGAGTGATTCCTGAGTATAAAGTCAGGAGTAACCCTTGAGTATCGCTAGGTGTGGAAGAAAAAACAACTACAAAGGCAACATGCTTTTAACTAACCTTTCCTAAGAGGTTCTGTTAATTTTTTTTGGGGGGGAGAGGAGGCTTATTTTTGCAAACCGAGAACCCTAACCACTGTCCTGCCATTCAGATACCTCAATGAAGAAAAAAATTTTTTTAATTCCCCTAAGAGTATCAGTGGGTCCCATCACCAAAGTGAATGGGCAGTTCTTGGTAGTTAAAACATTCTCAATCCTTTTTTATTTTTGGTGGGGAGGGGGGCATTGCTCAACTGTTATTCCTGGATCTGCACTCACGAATTACTCCTGGCAATGTTTGGGGATCATATAAGATGCCAGGGATCGAACTCAGGTGGGCCTCATGCAAGACAAGTGACCAGCAAGGCCATATGCAAGGCTTTACTCCTGGCAGGTCTCAGGGACCTTATGGGATGCTGGAAATCAAACCTGGGCCAGACACCCGCAAGGCAAACACTCTCCCCACTCTACTGTTTCTCTGGCCCCCTAAGGTCTTTTTTTTAATGTCTCTTTATTTTTGTTTAGTTTTGGTTTAGGGGGTTTATACCCAGCAATTCTCAGGACTTACTCCTGGCTCTGTACTCAGAAATTACTCCTGGTGGTGCTCGGGGGACCCTATGGGATGCTGAGGTTCAAACCCAGGTTGGCTGCATGCAAGGCAAACGCCCTACAGCTGTACTATCACTCTGGCCCAGCACCGTGAGCTTCGGGATTCTTTGGCAGGAGAGGGAATTAAGTGGTGCTGATGCCAGTTTGTTGCTTGGGGATCTTTCCGGGGTTTATTCCCAGAGGCATTGAGAGAGCAGGTAGTGTCAGAGATCAAAATTAGTGTTCCGGTACACAGAGCACACACTCCAACTTCACCCTGTCTCTTCTTTGAACTTGGGGGTTTTCCCCCGCCCTGCTTTTGGATTTTGGTTTATTTGGGGGGGGAACAGTACTCAGGGATAGAATCCGGGTTGGCCACAAGCAAGGCAGGTGCCCTACCCTCTGTACTATCTTACCAGGTCCTTTATCCTGTGTTTTTTTCCCCTTAGTTTTGCTCTAAGGTCACATCCTGGTGCCCAGGGGCTATACCAGCACAGTGCTGGGGAATAACCGATTTCTACTGCTCTAGACCCTGTTAGGACATTTCTCCCTTCCCTTCCAGAACATCCATGCCATTCCTTTGAGCCCAAAGATTCCTTTACAGTGTTTCCGCCCTCTTGATGTTTGGGCCCAGATTATAACAGTCCTTCCAGGGGCGGGAGCGATAGCGCAGCAGGTACAGCACTTGCCATGCTCGCAGCTGACCCGGGTTCCATCCCTCACATCCCATATGGCGTCCCACCCCAGCCCAACCAGGAGTAATTCCTGAGCGCAGAGCCAGAAGAAGTAACACCTGAGCACCTCTGGGTATGGCCCCAAATAATAATAATAATAATAATAATAATAATAATAATAATAATAATAATAATAACAACAACAACAATGGGCTGGAGCAATAGCACAGCGGTTGGGCGTTCGCCTTTCATGTGACCGACCCGAGTTCGATTCCTCCGCCCCTCTCGGAGAGCCCGGCAAGCTATGGAGAGTATCGAGCCCGCATGGCAGAGCCTGGCAAGCTACCCGTGCGTATTGGATATGCCAAAAACAGTAACAATAAGTCTCTCAATGAGAGATGTTACTGGTGCCTGCTCGAACAGATCAATGAGCAACGGGATGACAGTGACAGTGATGATGATGATAATAATAATAATAATAATAAAGAAAAGAATAAAAGGGGTACAGCAGGTAAGGCGCTTGCCTTGCATGTAGCTAACACGGATTCAATGTCCAGCATCCCATATGATCTCTGGAGCACTGCCAGAAGTGATTCCTCAGTGCAGAGCCAGGTAACCACTGAGCATCGTAGAGTGTAGCCCCAAAACCAAATAATAATAATAATGATAATAATAATAATAATAAAATAGTCCTCCCACCCTCTTGGGGGTGGGGTTCTCCGTACTGCAAGCTGCAGCTGGTAAGCCCCTCCCCTCTCTGAGGCTGTGACACGCGCGCGAACAGTAAGAAAGAGCCAGAAGGCTGGAATCCCCAGGATGGATCCCAGAGCGGGAATGTGCGAGTCCGAGCGGCTGCGGGAACGCCCCGGGGCGGCGCGCGCGGGGACTCCTGGGACTTGTAGTCCGCGCGTAGGTCTCGGTCCCCGCCTGCAGCGGGAACCCGGGAAGGTGGCGGGGGCCGGCGGAGCGCGGGGCGCGGGGCGCGGGGCCGGCCCTGAGCGGGCCCGACGAGCCGTGCCTTTGCTGCTGTTGCAGCTGCTGGCGCTGACGTGCCGGGGCGCTGCGGTCTACCTCGAGGTCGGCGAGCTGGAGGAGAAATGCTTCATCCAGGAGATTCCCGAGGGCACCGTGGTCATAGGTGCGCGCGCGCGGGGCTCCTCGGGCTGTTTGCTTTTTGCACGCTCCGAGCCCCGATCGGAACTGGGGGTGGGGGTGGGTGGGGGTGGAGGGGGAGCCGTGGGATCAGCTCGAGCCCACCCGCAGCTCCCTGATGATGGAGTGGGGGTGGGGGCGGGGGAGACTCGGTGGGCAATGAAGGGACAGAGCCCTCTCCCCATCCCACCCCGCGATGGATGGATGGGTGGCAGGTGTGACGCAGAGGCGGAAATGCGGAGTTGGAGAGAAACGGGGAGCGCTATGTTTAGCGTCCACCGACGCCCCAGTCCCTGGGGAGTGGACCCCTCGGTCCCGGGGTTTGCTCTCTCTGAGGACGCTTGCTCTCTCTGCGTCTCCGTTAGGAAACTACAAAACCGAGCTCTACGACCCGGTGGTGAGGAAATTCCAGCCCTCGCCACAGTGGATTAATTTGTTCGCGTTCGTGAAGGACCCGGAGAACAGGGTGAGGCAGGCTTTGACACCTGGCATCCCTCCCACCGCCAGTGCCGCAACACCAGTGCCTAAGCCGTCCCCCACCCCCACCCCTGCGCCCCGGCATCCTGCCTCCTAGGCAGGCCCAGGGGAAATGTATTTGCGAGTGTGTTTGCTGTTTGCAAACCACACAGGTGCGTTGGCAAGGCTGGATTCTGAGCTGTCTTTCGCTTTACTCCTTTGGCCTTATGGGGGAGGGGGAGGGTTGGGGGGGTGTCTTTTTTTTTTGGGGGGGGGGCAATACCCGTGATGCTCAGGGCTGACCCCTGGCTCTGCGCTCAGGAATCACACCTGGTTGGTTGGGCTTGGGGAACCCTAATGGGATGCTAGAAATTGGACTCATGTCTGCTGCACGTAAATGTTCTCCCTGCTGTACTATCGCTCTGGAGTTCTGGCCAGCTTCCCCTCTGCTTATTTGATTGCTGTTTCTAGAACCTTCTGTCCCGGCAGTATGGCCCTCAGGGTCGCTTCTTGTTCACCTCCAAGTCCCCAGGAGAGCACCAGATCTGCCTTCACCTCAGGTCCATCCGGTTCCCTCCGGTCTTTGATGGCAAGCTGGTGAGTGGGTGTGGGTGTGAGTGTGAAAGTGTGTATGAGTGTGTGAATGTCTGTGTGAGTGTGAATGTGTGAGAATATGTGTATGAGTGTGTGTGAGTGAGTCTTGTGAGTGTGTGTTGCAAGAGTGTGTTATGAGTTTGTGAGTCTGTGTGAGTGTGTGAGGGTCTGTCTGAGTGCTGTGTGTGTTGTGTGTATGGTGTGTCAGTCTGTGTGTGAGAGTGTGTGTGTGTGAATGGAGTCTGTGTGAGAGTGTGTGTATGTGTGAGAATATTGTGTGGGAATGTGTGCGTGTCTGTGTGAATGTGTGATGTGAGTGTGTGTGTGAGTGTGTGTGTGGGGGGAATCAAGGGCTGCGTTTCCTGGGTATAAAGGCTGTGGGCAGGAGAGGGTCTATTGAGGAAGGCTGGAACTTACATTGAAGTGAGCTTAGAGAACCATTTCTTTTTTATGATTTTTTTTTTTTTGCTTTTTGAGTCACACCCGGCATTGCACAGGGGTCACTCCTGGCTCTGCACTCAGGAATTACCCCTGGCAGTGCTCAGGGGACCATATGGGATGCTGGGAATTGAACCCGGGTCAGCTGTGTGCAAGGCAAATGCCCTACCTGCTGTACTATCGCTCCAGCCCCTTTTTTATGATTTTTTTGTTGTTGTTGTATATTTGGTTTTGTATTTGGGGGCCATACACTGTGATGCTCAGGGGTTACTCCTGGCTCTGGCTTCAGGTATCACTCCTGGTGGTTGGTGCTCAGAGAATCCTATTGGGTGCGGGGGATTGAACCTCGTCAGGTGGGCATGTGCAAGGCAACCGCCCTGCCCACTGTCCTATCGCTCCGGCCCATCAGAGAATATTTTCTGAAGAAGGAGAAGAAGATTCCTTGGAAAGAATTTCCTGCCATCCCCCAGATCAAAACCAGCCATATAGGGGAGAGATAATATACGGGATAAGTTGCTTAACCTGGTTTCAACCCCTGGTACCCCATAGAATCCCCCAAGCACCACCAGGAATAATTCCTGAATGTACAGCCAGAGTAAGACCTGAGCCCCACCAGGTGTGTCCTTCCCCACACACAGACACACAGACACCATATGTGTGTGTATACATATGTATCGTGTAAAGTCAAATTCATAGTCACTCAACACCAAGTACTTGGGCTAACTCAGAACTTCAGAACTTAGCCTCCAAACAGTCTCAGAGCTTTCTTTTTCTTTCTTGGGGGGGTGTGGGGAACGACACCCAGCTGTGCTTGGGGCTTACTCCTGCCTCTCCACTCAGGGATCATTCTGGGCAGGGCTCAGGACCTTATGGGGTGCCAGCGATTAAACCTGGATGTGTGCCAAGCAAGGGCCCTGTCCTCAGTACCCTCTGTCCAGCCCCAAAGCCATTCTTTCTCGGACGTGTTGTCACCCCTTCCATCACTTCCTTTTTGGCAGGGGAAGAGGCCAGCCACATGCAGAAATGCTCAGGGGTCCCTCCCAGCAGTGCTTGAAGACCCTGAGGTACCAGAAATGGAACTCAGGGGGCTAGCGAGATAGTTCAGCAGGGAGGGCGCTTGCCTTGTATGCGACCGACCCGGGTTCGATCCCGGCATCCCATAGAGTCCCCCAGTGCACCACCAGGAGCATTTTCCGAGTGCAGAGCCAGGATTAAGCTTTGAGCATCTCAGGGTGTGCACCCCCCTCATAAAAATAAAAAAAAAAGTAGTGGAATTTAGAGTCCCATAAGCAGAATTTGTGTTCCAGCCTTTCAAACCAGTTTCCGAGTCCCCTTCCATCTTCCTCCCTCCCTAGAAAAGAACTTGGCAGGGCTGGGGATCGAACCTAGGGCCCCCCAAGCGTGAGACAAGGGCTTTTACCACTGAGCTGTTTCCATCATTCCAGTGGAGTGACTGGACCCCGCCCCCCCCCCCCCCCCGCCCCACGCGCCTCCGGAAGCAGCTCTGATGCGGCCCGGGGCCCAGACTGGGGGCGTTAGAGCTCCCTGACTTCCGCCCTTGGCTCTCCAGACCATCCACCTGGACATGCAGTTGGGGGAGCGCATCAGCGATGACGCGGCGTTCCAGGATAAGGACACGCTGAGCCAGTTGCATCTGCGCCTGCGGCAGCTGGTGGAGCAGATGGAGCAGATCCGCAAGGAGCAGGAGTACCAGAGGGTGAGCGCCCACTCGGCCTGCGGGGGGCGCGCCAAGCCCCCCCCAAGGGCTCTTCCACCCGTTCCCCAGCCCCCCCCACCCCCCCCCCACCCCTCTTCGGGCAAGCAGGTCCGTTCAGGTCCTGCTGCTCACCGCCTCCCCTGTCCTTCCTCTTCCCCCCCCCCACCCCCGCAGTGGCGAGAGGAGCGCTTCCGGCAGACCAGCGAGAGTACCAACCAGCGAGTGCTGGGGTGGTCCGTGCTGCAGACCCTCATCCTCGTGGCCATCGGCGTCTGGCAGATGCAGCATCTCAAGGGGTTTTTTAAAGCCAAGAAGCTGGTCTAGGAGGCCGGAGCCGTAGGACAACGGGGAGCGCGCTTGCCTTGCACGCAGCCGACCCGGGTTTGATTCCCGACATCCCATAGGATCCCCTGAGCGAGCAAAGCCAGGTCCTGCGTGCAGAACCTGGAGTACTGAGCTTTGTCGGCTGTGACCCCACCTCTCCCCTCCCCCCACAACACGCACCAAAAAAAAAAAAAGAAGCTGGTATAGACAGATGAAGGATGAAGCCCAGAAACTAGAAACCTTGCCTCCCCCCCCCCCCCCGCCCCCCGCCAGTCCCACCCTTTCTGCTGAGGAGTAAAGAGAGGAAACGGCCTGGCCTGGGTTCATCTCGAGGCTTCCCCACCCCATAGGGACTCAGAGGGCTTCTTGGAGCTGGTTTTTCAACCCACCCAGGGAAACGATGCATTTCCAGCTGGTGACATTTGGGTAGGGGCGGTCTGTGAAGAGTAGCAGGTTAGAGAGAGGCGGGGAGGGGTCCCCTCAATGCCCTAGTGAAATGGAATGGAAGAATCACCCCAAGGTGGGGGACATAAGCTTGAATATTGATCATAACCGAAAACTTCCTGTCTTAACTCCATTCATTGCGCGTCCGAAGCCACTGTTCATTCTTCTTTCTTTTTTTTTTTTTTTTGAGTTACACCCAGCAATGCGCAGGGGTTACTCCTGGCTCAGGCACTCAGGAATTACTCCTGGCGGTGCTCAGGGGACCCTATGAGATGCTGGAAATCGAACCCGGGTCGGCCACCTGCAAGGCAAACGCCCTACCCTCTGTGCTATCGCTCCAGCCCCTTTCATTCCTCTTGCGTGTGTTAAGCTGGGGGATGGATGCGATAGCACAGTGGGGAGGGCACTTGCTTTGCATGCCATACGACCGTGGTTTGATCCCCAGCACCCCATTTGATCCCCTGAGCCCCATCTGGGGTGATCCCTAAGTACAGCCAGGTGTGGCCTAAAAACAAAAACAAACAAAAGGGGGGGCTGGAGCCATAGCGCAGCGGATAGGGCGTTTGCCTTGCACTCGGCCGACCAGGGTTTGATTCCTAGCATCCCATAGGGTCCCCCAGTACCGCCAGAAGTAATTCCTGAGTGTAGAGCCAGGAGTAAGCCCTGTGCATCGCTGGGTGTAACCCGAAAAGCAAAAAAAAAAAAAAAAAGAATCACACAAATAACCACCACCAAAAAAAAAAAAAAAAAGGAAGATGGGCAAGAGAGCTAAGTAAGGTGCTGGCCTCATGCACATGCACATGGCTGACCCAATTTTCACGGTCCCCCAAGTGAGCCAGGAGTGATCCCTGACAGAGCTGAAGGGATAATGCAGTAAGTAGGGCCCTTGGCTGGCCCGGCTTCCATCACTGGAAATCCAGAGGGCCTCCTTTTCTCTTTTTTTCTTTTTGGTTTTTGGGTCACACTGCTGCAAGCTACCAAGAGTATCCCGCCCGCACGGCAGAGCCTGGCAAGCTCCCCGTGGCATATTCCATATTCGATATGCCAAAAACAGTAACAACTAGTCTCACAATGGAGACGTTACTGGTGCCCGCTCAAGCAAATCAATGAACAGTGGGAGGACAGTGCTACAGACAGTGCTACCCAGCAGTGCTCAGGGGTGGTTATTGATGGCTTTGCACTCAGGGATTACTCTTGGCGGTGCTTGGGGGACCATATGGGATACCAGGGATGGAACCCGAGTGTTAGCCACATGCAAGGTAAATACCCTACCCACTGTACTATTGCTCTGGTCCGCCATACGGTCTCCTGAGCACCACCAGGAGTGATCCCTGAGCACAGTCCCCGGAGTAAGTCCTGAGCCACCACAAAAACAAAAACTGGAAACAGAAGAAGGGAGGCTGGAGCGATATCACAGCGGGGAAGGTGCTTGACTTGAATACGGCTAATCTGGGTTCAATCCCCGGCACCCCATAGGGTCCCTGAGCTCTGCCAGGAGTGACCCCTGAGCACAGAGCCAGGAGTCAGCCCTGAGCACTACCAGATGTGACCCCAAGACCAACGCAAAAAAGGGGGGAGCAGAAGAGCCCCGAAGAGGGCAGAAAGGGTTCCGTCCCTGGCACCACATGCTTTCCGGAGTACCCAGGGGAGCAACCCTTGAGCTGGGTGCCTTAGCAATTCGGGGTGTGTCCCCCAAAAGGAACCGAACAAAGGTGAGGGTGGCTGGCTGTGGGTAGACTCAGGAGGCACACAGCTGGAAAAAGAATCTCTGAATTTGGACTCAGAGAAAGAGAGAATAGAGGTTGGGTGCTTGCCTTGCACACAGCAGATACCTGTTCAATCCCCGGCACCAGGTGTGGTCCCCTGAGCCCTGCCAAGAGTGACCTGTGAGCACAGAGCTAGGAGTATGCTCTGAGCACTGCGGAGCTGAGCAATCAGCAAACACACACTTTTCAAGACCTGGGCTTTAAACTGTCTGGCCTGCTTGATTGCGATTTCTTGGGAATGGCTAAATAGCACAATAACAAACAAAAGCAGGAGGAAAGTAGGCTGGAGTGACAGTGCACGGGGTGGGGAGATTGTCTTGGCATGTGGCTAACCTGGGTGCCATCTCCGGGACCACATAGTGATTCCTGAGTGCAGAGCCACAAGTTAGCCCAGAGCATTGCTGGATGTGGCCCCCAAGCCCCCAAAAATTAAAAACAGGCCAGAGTGATAGTACAGCAGGTAAGGTCTTGCACACGGCTGACCCAGGTTTGATCCCCAGTACGCCATAGGATTGGTCCAAGGGAGGACCAGACCCCCAAGAGTGATCCCTGAGAGCAGAGCCAGGGGTCAGCCCTGAGCACTTTCAGTGGTGCCTAAAACACACACACACACACACACACACACACACACACACACACACAAATCCCTAGTAGCACATAGAGTCCCCCCTACCCCAGCAACACCAAGAGTGATTCCTGAGAAAGCCCTAAGGAGGTTTGGTGTGGCTGTGGCCCCAAATGCCCCCCACACACATACACACACACACATCACAAAATTTTCTTTATTGATGGAAACAATAACTAGAGCACAGACTTTAAGCATGCAAGTCCTGGTTTCCACCTTGAGCACCAAGTAGGGAGTAACTTCTGAGCACTGAAGACTGGAGGGAGAGTACATAGGCCTTAAGGTACCTGCCTTGCATGCCTCAGGCCCAAGAGTGATTGCCAGGGGACCAGAGAGATAGTACTGTGCACACAGCTGAAGTGAATTTGATCCCCAGCACCTCCTAGTGGGTCCCTCAATCCATCAGGAGTGATCCCTGAACACAGGGCCAGGAGGAAGCCCTGAGCACCACCAAGTGTGGCCCCAAAACAAAACAAGAAGAAATGTTCCTGTACTTCTTTTTGGGTGGAGGGCCACGCCCAGCGATGCTCAGGGGCGACTCCTGGCTCTGCACACAGGAATTACTCCGGGCGGTGCTTGGGGGATGCTGGGGATCAAACCCCCGGTGGGCTGTATGGAAGGCAAACACCGTACCTGCTGTACAATCACTGCAGTTCCAAAGGCATGGTGGGGAGTTGGTGTTTAATAGGGAAAGACTGGGGACATGCATGTGGCGTAATAATATGAAGCTACTTGCGGAGCTACTTACAAGTAGTAAGGATAGGGGTGGGAGCAATAGGATAGCAGGGAGAGTGATCGCCTGGCATGGAGTCGCCCTGTTACTGCCCTTCATCTTGGTCCAAAGGCAGAGACCACAAGTGTTACTCATTTTTTGTAGTTTTGGTAATTAAGAGCTCTGAGTTCACTCTTTTCTTTCTTCCTTTCTTTTTAAATTTTTTTTTAGGCTCTTTATTTTCATTACAGTCCTTAGTGCCTTTTGCTCCTGGCAGTACTATGCTCTCTGGGTAAGACCCTGAAAAGCAAAGTCTCCGTCCCACCAGGAGAGACAGCACAGCAGGTAGGGCACTTGCCTTTCACTCTGCTCCGGGGACCCAGATTCGATCTCAGGCATCCTATAGGGTCTGCCAAAAGTGACCCCTAAGGACAGGGCCAGGACTATACTCTGAGCACCCCTACCCCAACACACACACACATCAAAAACACTGACCTAGACAACAGATCCAGGCGACTGGGGGAAGACTGGAGATGCCAGCTTCGAGTCCACAGTCCCCAGCACCCACGTGTCGCCAGATTAACTTGTATATTGCAAATAGAGACCAAGATTGTGTCTTTCAGCTTGACCCACCAGCACGATAATCTAGCTGGATAATGTTGGACCACCGTGGCACCTTTGGTTTATTATTATTATTATTATTATTATTATTATTATTATTATTATTATTACTTGGTGATGCTCAGCCACACCTGGCTCTGCACTCAGCACGGTGCTCAGTGGAACCAGGCGGTGCTCAGTGGAACCACACGGGATGCCGGTGATCAGAGCCAAACCCGGGTCTGCAGGCAAGCGCCCGACCAGCTGCAGGATCTCTCGGGCTCCCGCGACCCCTTTTTCGCAAGCCTCGATTTTACCTGCTGCGAAAGAGGAAGCCTCGTGCCGGTGGGACAGCGAGAAGTCAGGCGGGTAGATAAGGCTGGGGAAAGGACAGTAGCGCGACGGAAATTGAAACTATTCCTATTCACTGATAGCCAGCCAGGAGGCAGCGCCGAGCTCCCCTCCGCCGCCGCGAGCAGGGGGGCCTTTCCCCAACCGCGGCTTTGCTCCCACGGAACTCCGGGCAGTGCCCGTCCTCAAGATGGCGCCCGCGGCCACAGCCGCCGAGTGCGACGGCGCGGACCGCGCGTGCCCCCTGACCTGCTGGCAGCGACGGAGGGGGGAGCCGGGCGCCGCCATATTGGCTGTTGTCCTGCGAGGGGAGCGGCGGCGGCGGCGGTGGCGGCGGCGGCGGCGGCGGCGGTGACGGCGGCGGCGCGGGGCAGCGAGCGAGCGGCGCGAGCAGCAGCAGCAGCAGCAGCAGCAGCAGCAGCAGCAGCATGACTCGGAGGCGGAGCAGGCCGGGCGGCGGCGCGGGCCGGCGCGAGCGGGCGCGGGCCGCGGGCCCCCACAAGCCCCAAGCGCCCGAGCCGCCGCCGCCACCACCGCCGCCGCCGCCGCCGCCGCCGCCGAGCCTGGAAGCGGGAGCCGGTGCGGGGCCCCCCGAGGCGGAGCCCGAGCTCGACGGTCCTCGGGAGGAGGATGAGCCCAAGCTGGCGCTCGGCCCTGCGCAGGTAGGCGCGCGAGCCCGGGTGGAGCGGGGCTGGGGGGTGTGTGTGTGTGTCTGCGTGTGTGTGGTGGCGGGGGGTGCTAGACCGTGCTGCCCCGCCTGGCAGCTGGACCGTGCCCTGCACGCCCCCCTTGGGCTCCGGGACCCCGGCCGAGGCGGGAGCGGGCACTGGGATCTGCCCCCTCCCTCCACTCGCCCCCCAAAAAACCCGGCCTGCCCCGTGGCCCCGAGCTCAGGCTGCAGCTCGCTCCCCGCCGCCTCCGGCTGGATGGGACACGCACGCAGGCTTGGCTCTCTGCCCCGCACCTCCTCCTGGGGCTCACCTGCTTCCCTCTCCCACCCACCCACCCACCTCCCGGCCCCCTCTCCAGGCGCCGGGGCTCCGCAGCCCGCAGCCTCTGGCTTCTCTCCCCCCAGCCCCCAGGGGAGCGGCTCCACCCAGTTCCCCTTAGTTCTCTGCAGAGCCGCTGCCCCCTCATGCATCTGGGTCCCCAGCCTGCGTCTCTTGGCGGGGGGCCGGGGGGAGGACCTCCCCCTCCTCCTTCCTCCTCCTGCTGCCGCTGCCCAGCCGGTCTGTGTGCCCTGCATTCCTGGGTGACCACCCCGCCCAGCCTGCCCTTTCTCTCCTCCGCTCCACGCCCGTCCCCGATCATCCCCGCAGGGCCGGCACCCCCACCACCCCCCCACTCGAGATCCCGGGGTTTAGCCGAGCATGAGCAGTTAGGAGGATGCTTGCTGGCCACGTCCAAGCCAGAGAGGCTCCTTTTAAAAATATATATTATTATTTGGAGGGGGTAAGGGGAGCACGAGCGAGGAGGTGCATGCGTGCATCCAGAGCTGGAGGGGAGGGGGGGCCAAGGGCTGGGCTGGAGCGCTCCAAGCTGGCACTGCCCGGAGTTGTGAGTTGGTCGGGCGGCTCGGCGGGGTCAGCTGCGGGCCGGCCGCCCCTTGGAGGCCGAGGCGTGGCAGAAGGCGCGTCGGGGCGCTGCGGGCAACTGCACCAGCTGCGGGGCACGCCGGGAGGCCGGTGCCAGCTGGAAGGCATGGCTTGGAGTCCGCTTCCCACGATGGCCATGGGAGTGGGGTATGTGCCACGCTCGGAAAGCCTGCCCTGCGAGCCCCCCTCCCGCTGTGGGGTCAGGGGGCCCCCTCTTACACCAGCAGCCTCCTTTTCCTTCGGGTCGCCCCTCTGGTAGCACCCTGTTCTGGGCTGAGAACTGGGCTTGTGGATCGTTGGAGCCCAGAAATACATTGGCTCTCTCGGGGCACCAACCCCTCCTTTTTGGCTCAGCATGGTCTGATTTGGAAGCCCCTCTGCCAAGGATCACCCCTTAGTGGGTGAATCTTCACCTTCCCCTGGCTTCTCGACTCTGCTGTCTCCCCCACCCCAGTGGTGGTAACCAAAGGGGGAGGTTGGGGAGGGAAAGAGCCAGCTCCCCACACACACTACACCACCAGGGTCAGGAGCAGTGAGCTTTCAGGTTTTTTGTTTGTTTGTTTTTTCTTTTTCTTTTTTCCCCATTCAGATTACAGGCTCCTGGGGTCTGAGAGAGAGCACAGTGGTGAAGGCCTTTCACACGGCCCAACCCGGGTTCGATCCCCAGCACCCACCACTATAGGCTCCCCCAAGGCCATGCCAGGAGCTATTCCCTGAGCACAGTGCCGGGGGTAAGCCCTGAGCACTTCCCGGGTGTGGCCTCCAAAGCAAAAGCCAAATAGATGACAGAGTCCTGGAGGTGGGGGGCATCACCGTCCCCGCCCCTGTTAGCTAGTAGTTTCCAGAACTGGGTGATGACTGCAGAACTATTGTATTTCCTTTCTGCTGGGGCGGGAGGCTGGTTGTGGGGGGTGGGGGGCGTGTTGCTGGCCTTCTGCAGCCTGGTCGGAACCGGTTCCTTTGTACCTGTACACACACCAGGCACTGTCTGCACCTTGCTTTTTGTTGTTGTTTGGGGGCCACACCTAGCGATGCTCAGGACTGGCTCAGACTCTGCACTCAGGGATCACTCCTGGCCATGCTCAGGGACCCAGTGGGGTTCCAGGGATGGGACCCAGGTCCACCACATGCAAGGCAAGGCAGCCCTCCCCTCTGGGCTGAGGCTCAGACCCTGAACTCTTTGTGGTTTTTTTGTCTGTTTGTTTGAGGGGGCCACTCCGAGTGATGCTCAGAGGTTTACTCCTGGCTCTTGCACTCAGGAATCACTTCAGGGGTCGAGGGCCAGAGGGCCCTATGGGACTCAGGGGATCAAACCCAGGTCAGCCACGAACAAGGCAAGGCCCTCCCCACTCCCCAAACTCCTAAATTGGTTTTAGCTGCCACATGCATGCAGGTGCCAGATGGGCCACTGGTGTCCCCCCCCTCATCGGGCTGGTACTGGGACAAGTGTGAATGGATAGACAAAAGAGCACAAGTACCAGAAACCGATTACCCGCTGAAGAAAGCAAAACTCAGATCCACCAAACATTTGCCCCTAGAATTTCCGGGGCAGGTGTTAGGGAATTAAGACCTAAAGTGTCTGTCACATGGACGGAACAAATGGTCAAATTCTCCGTGACGGCCAGAACCAGCCTTCATGAAACAAGCCTTGTTAAAGCGTTGTGCTCAAAGGGTGAGGATCTCTCAGACCACCCCCCCACACACACACACACCCCGGCCCGGGTTCCCGCAGACCATACAGGGCTCACCAGCCTCGGGTGCAAGGAGCAAGTGAGTAGGAACTCGGGGTGCACTGTTTCCCTCTGCGTTCCTCACAGTTTTAACTGAAAAAGGAAAGACGTAGGTGCTTGCTTGCGTGCAGGCCACCTGGATTCAATTCCAGGGTCCCCATTCCTTCCCCTCCCCCAGCACTGCCAGGTGTGATCTCTCTGAGCTCAGAAGGAGGAATAAACCCTGAACATTGATGGGTGACCACAGACCAAGCAACAAAAGAAAGGCTGGGCCAGTGAGAAAGGGGCTCTGTGGGAAGGAATTCAGGCTTTGCAGACAGAATTCTCCGGGTTCCATACCCAGATTGCACGGCCCGTTGAGCACTGTGCCAGGAGTACTCCCGACACCACTGTGTTGTGGCCAAAAACCAAAAAGCAAAGAGAAGAAAATGACCAGGGTTTCGGCCCTAGAGGCCGGCCAGAGGGGAGAGGGCACCTGCCTTGCACGCCAGCCTCTGGCTTTGAACCCCAGCACCCTCTAGGGTCTCCCCTGATCTCTGGGAATGATCCCTGGACCAGAGCAAGGAGTAAGCCCTGAGCACCGCCGGGTGTGACCCCAGTGTCTGAGCTCGAGTGCCCCCCACCCACCACATTGGTTCAGGGGCCATTCCCTGTGGTGCTCAGGGATCACTCCGGGAGCAAGAGTCCCCCAGCCCCGCCACTAGGGAAGTTTGTCCAAAAGGTAACAAAGGAGTGAATGAACAGTTGGACGCCTCCCCAGAAAGGCGTTAGCCCTCCCGAGGAACTGAGAGTGGGGGGCATGATTGGAGCCCTCGGCGCCCCGGTTCTGGGCACTGAGCTCTGAGGGACTGGGCTCTCCAGGGCCCGGGGCCCCTTAGACTTCCCCTTAGGCTTCCAGGCAGGTGCTGTCCCAGGGATGCTGGCCGAGGGATGCTCGCTGACCGCACATGCGCAAGAGCCTCTCGAGTCTCCCAGCAGCACCTGGCCCCGCCCCTTAGGGGGTCTCTCCTGCCCGCAGGATCATGTGAGCTGCCAGGATCGCCGCCCGTAGGGGGCACTCTCGGAACCCCTGCCCTGGAAGACCCTCAACCCAGAAGGCTTGTTAGGCTGACCCAGGCAGTTGGTGGGGGCTGAGCTCCCCAGCACCGCCTCTGGCCCTCTCTGCCCGCTCTCCATGATCGGTGCCCAGCCACCTTCACAAGGGACCCCAAGGGGCTAGAGTGACAGCGCAGTGGGGAGGGCACTTACCTTGCACGTGGCCGATCTGGGTTCCCTGCCCGGCATCCCGTATGGTCCCCCAACCCCCTCCAGGAGCAATTCCTGAGTGCAGAGCCGGGAGTAACTTTACCCTGAGCGTCGCTGGGTTGTGATCCAAAAACCGAAATAAATAACTAAAATAAAGGGGACCCCAGGGGCTGGAACAATAGCACAGTGGGTAGGACGCTTGGGAGGCGATACCCAGCGGGTGCTCAGGACTTACTCCAGGGATCCCTCCTGGCAGAGCTTGGGGGTGTCCAGGATTGAACCCAAGTCAGCCTCTGTCCTATCGCCCCAGCCCGTAATCTTGCTCTTTTGTGTCATCGCACCTGCTGCTGGGGCAACGCCGGAGCCTTTGATCATTTATTCCTCAAACCCCCAGGAAACTGTGCCCTGGACCACATCCAGAGCCGCGGGAATGAAACAGACCCTTCTCCACACACCCCCACACCCCCCCATACCCACTCCCCAGGACTTGGTGGGCCGGAGAGCTTGACCAGAGCCAGCGTGGGAAGGTTGGAAGGGTCAAACCCTAGGTCTTGGGGTCCCTCTGTGGTTGGACCGGCTTGTTTATTTGAGGAGCATGGAGGGGATGTGGCACCATCCCTGTCACCTTCTCCCCGAACCTTCCTGGTGCTGAGGCTGGGGGAGGGAGACGGGGAAGTTCTCGAAAACATGGGCGCAAGGGTCTTGGCAGGCACCACCCCAAGCACCACCAGGGGTGATCTCTGCTCCCCAAACCAGACGCCCCTCCCCCCCGCCCCAGTCCAACTGTGTGTGTGACCTAGAGGACAAAGAAAGGAAGGGAACAAAGGACAGGAGCAAGGGCTGAGAGACTGGACTGATGGGCCCGGGAAGGCCCCGCATGAGGTGATGGAGAGTGAAATGAAAATGGGTCTCAAGGGGCTGGAGCTATAGTGCAGCAGGTAGGGCGTTTGCCTTACACGTGGCCGACCCGAGTTCGATTCCCAGCATCCCATAGGGTCCCCTGAGCACCGCCAGGAGTGATTCCTGAGTGCAAAGCCAGGAGTAACTCCTGTGTATCGCCAGGTGTGACCCAAAAAAGCAAAAATATATATATATATGTATAAGGGTCTCAGCGCCCAAGAGCTGAGACAGCCCGGGGGGGGGGGGGGGACGCTTGCAGTGCCTTCTGCGGTTCACCCAGATCCCCCGGCCCCGCCAGGAGTGACCCCTGCACAAGGCAAGAGCCATCCCGCTGGACTGTCTCTCCCGCCTCCGTTTTCCCATTCTGGTAGGCAGAGGCTCGCCTTCCCCAGGCCCCCAGAATGCAGGGACGGGCCCAGAGTGGGGCCAGGTGTGCAGGGCTGGGGGGAAGTCGACTCGCACCCCAGGAAGGGCACGGCTGGTGTCAGGCCCCTTCCCTTATTATTTTCACCCAGTGATGCTCAGGGCGGACCCCTGCACTCAGGGATCACTCCTGGCGGGGCTCCGAGGACCCTCTGGGATGTCCGGCATCGAACCCGGGTCAGCCTCATGCAAGATAAGCACCCTTCCTGCTGGTCTATCTCTACCCCCCCATTTTGCTTTTTTTTTTTTTTTGGTTTGTTTTGTGGCTTCTCCCAGCAGTGCTCAGGGCTGACTCCTGGATCTGTGCTCAAGGGTCACTCCTGGCAGGACTTGAGGGACCCTATGCGGAACCTGGGATCAAACCCAGGTTAGCTACATGCAAGACAAGTGCCCTCCCCTGCTACACTGTGTCTGACCCGGGGGCCCCTTCCCCTCCATCCACCTGCCCACCCTCCTGGCCATGCCGGCCAGGAGCTCTCTCTGCAGCCCTGCTGTCTGGGGTCCCCCCCAGCCGCCCCCCGAAGCCCAAAGGAATCAGACCTCTGAAAGGCCTTTGAAAAGCAGGGGCCCGGTCAGGCCCCTCAGACAGAGGTGGCAGGGCCCAGGACAGACTCTGCTGGGGGCTTCTCGGCAATTTGGCTTGGGGGGCACAGCCCTCTCAGCCATTGCCCTGTCCGTTTCTTCCGGCTAAGGAGGAAAGACGCTAATGGGTTCTGAGCTGCTCTGTAACGGTGTGACAGATCCCGGCCAGGAACTTGCCAGAACTTCTCACCTTCCCTCCTCCCGGGGCGGGCGGCGGGGCAGGGGGAGGCGGTTTAGGGCTAGAGCCCCTCGATTGGGATCAGGCCCAGGGACCCGATCGGGTGTTGAACTCACAACTCTGGCTTCCCCTGGGTTCCCTTTCTACCCAGGAGGTTCTTGTGGCTCCCAGGAGGCTGGGCCAGGGGGCGTGTGACGGCAGATCTCATTCTCACCCACACCCAGACACCCTCAGACAAGCCCCTCCTGCAGTGACCACGGCCACTGTGTTGGGGGGCTGGGGGTGCCCTTACATAACAGCACCCCCCGACCACCACCACCACCAGACCTCCCCAAATATTTGATGGCCATGGGGCCGGAGCGATAGCACAGTGGGTAGGGCGTTTGCCTTGCACGCGGCCGACGGCCGACCCGGGTTCGATCCCCGGCATCCCATATGGTCCCCCAAGCACTGCCAGGAATAATTCCTGAGTGCAAAGCCAGGAGTAACCCCTGTGCATCGCTGGGTGTGACCCAAAAAGCAAAAAAAAAAAAAATTTTTTTTTGATGGCCAGCCCGGAACAGTGCCGGTAAGTGGGGTGTTCGGGATTTGGATTCTGGCTTTGGCCTAGGGGAGCCGAGTCGACACCCACCTGTGGTTTCCCAGCAGGGCCCAAGCCCGACACAGGCTCCCAGCCCGCCCCCCCCCCCCACACACACACATCCTGCTTCTGACACAGGCTCTCAGCCCCCCCCCCCACACACACACACACACACATCCCGCTTCTGCCAGGGCCTCTGGGGGTGCATCACCAGTTTGGTCTGGGGCCATGTGTGGACGCACGCTACCAGAAGAAACCCCCACTAACACACGTACGCATGCGCGCGCACACACATACACGTAAGCACACCCCAGGCTGAGCCCAGTCCAGCTGGAGCCTCTTGGGGTGGAGCAGGGGTGCTGACAGGGTTTGAGGGGCCCACAGGTGTAGAGGTGCCATTGCCTGAGCATCTCGGGCTGCAGTGAGGGCCCAGACTGGAGGGGTTGGGGCTCGAGGGGTAAGAGAGACAAGCGCCCGCCTGGGGAGCAGGGCTGTGCCCCGCTCATGGCAGGTGAGAGGCCTTAGTAAGGGGATATCTCAGCGCGGGGGGGGAGGGGGTTGGAGCGATAGCACAGCCGGGAGGGCATTTGCTTTGCACGCGGCCGACCCAGGTTCGATTCCCGGCACCCCATAGGGTTCCTGAGCCCCACCAGGAGTGATCCCTGAGCACAGAGCCAGGAGTCAGGCCTGAGCATCACTGGGTGTGGCTCCAAAACAAGCGAAAAAGGCACAGGGAGAATTGGACTGATCTCCTGGCATCCCACTGGGCAGAGCCACCTGAGGGACCCCGGGAGCTGGGGGTCCGCACTCTGCACCAGGCCGCTGTTTGGGGCCGCTGCAGAAACTCCATGGACTGACGTTTTTGGACCGCGGTGCGTAGGGAAGAGGGACTTCTAGGGGTGTCCCCAACAAACAGACTCACTCTCTGGGGACTTGGGATTCCAGGGGGGATCTGGACTGGTTTGGGCAGGGGTGTGGCACGTGGGCACCCCAGGTTTGAGTCTCAGCCCCGCATGGTCCCCCGAGCACCATCAGGAGTAACCCCGGAGCATCGCCAGGTGTGACCCAAAAAATAGAAAGTTAAATCACACTTGCTTATTGCACGCCCTTGCAGGTGGGGCACCCAGAAACTGTTTGCCAAAGGGGCAGGCCTGGGGCTCCGAGCCTTCCTCAGGCAGTCACTGATCCTTCAGTGAGCCTCTTGTCATTTTGTTGCGTCTGTTGATTGAGTTAAGTGACCCGAGGGGAGAATGTTTTTAAAAGTTTGTCATTCAGGGGCTGGGGCAATAGCACAGCGGGTAGGGCCTTTGCCTTGCACGCGGCCGACCCGGGTTCGATTCCCAGCATCCCATATGGTCCCCTGAACATGGCCAGGGGTGGCTCATGAGTGCAGAGCCAGGAGTGGCCCCTGTGCATTGCCGGGTGTGACCCAAAAAGAAAAAATAAATAAATAAAAGTTTGTCATTCATTTTGAGACGCTGACGCTTGCCGTGCTCACGGACATCAAAGGTGTCGGGGTTGCCGCCAGTTGGTTTGTGAGCCATGCCGGTGGCGGTCAGGGTTGTCCTGGCTCTGCGCTCAGGAGTTAGCGGACCCTGATGGGGGCCTGGAGATGGAGCCCCGGTGGGCTGCCCGCAAGGCGAGCGTCCTCCCTGCTGTGCTCCCGCTGGGCCTCCAGAGATAACCATCTGTGAGTGTCGCCCACTAATGCCACACAGGAAACCTTCCCCTGTGGGCCCGGTGGGGTGTGGGGGGAGGTGAGGTCATCCAGCTTCTGCTGGTGGTCTCCCTGCCCCCTCTGCTTTCCAGCAGAAAGCTGGCGTTGGATCAGGGACCTCAAGTAAAACACCCTTTGCTCCAAGTGAGGGGCTCATTTTGTTCCTTTTTTTTTAATTATTATTTTTTGGGGGGTCACACCCAGCAATGCTCAGGGATTACTCCTGGCTCTGCACTCAGGAATTACTCCTGGTGGTGCGGGGGAGACCATATGGGATGCTGGGGATCGAACCCTGGTCAACCATGTGCAAAGCAAACGCCCTACCCATGGTATTATCGCTTTAAATTTTTTTTAAAATGGTTTCCTGAAATAGCTTGGACTTGGCCAGGCTTTTTGTTGTTTTGTTTTTTTTTTTTTTGGGGGGGCGGTGGGCAGAGATTTAGAGATTTAAATAGGAAGGGCTGCCCATGGCTTCCCCTGGGCTGGGAAGGGTCCCCCAGGACCCTTGCTGGCTTGGAAAGGTAGGGCCACTTGCATGTCCCACCCCCCAGGCTCGCCCGAGGCTCTGGTTCTGCCCTGGGTGCAGCCCAGATAATGTCAGGGACTAGTTGGCCAGATCTCAGAACGGGCTTCCCCCCCCACTGGGCCATTGGCTAGGGCTGGGGCTGGGCTGGAGAGAGAACCCAGAGGAGTGACCCCTGAGCACTGCCACATATAGCCTGAAACCTACACCCCAAAAACGGGCCTGGTTAGAACCGCTGGGTCTCAGCATCAAGACAGGTGCATCTGGCCCACAGGTACGGCGAGGGTGAAAGGGCCTTGTCCTGGGGCAGCGGGGAGGGCACTGGCCTTGCACACAGCCCACCCAGGTTGGATCCCCGGTGTCCCACATGGTCCCTGAGAGCAGAGCCAGGAGTAAGCCTTGAGCACCCCTGGGTGTGGCCCCCAAAACACAATCATGGCGAACAAGAGGGGCCTTTCCTTCCTTTTCCCCTACAGCCCCGTTGTGCTGGGAAGCCCCTGGATGGGGGGCAGGGAGATGTGTGGAGAAGCGGGCCTGCAGTTCAGGAAGCCCCCCGGCAGCCCGCATCGGGAAGGACAGAGTGTTTCCTCGGCGAGAGAAGCCTCTGGAGCATTTCCTTCCTTCCTGTGGGAATTCCACACCAGGTGCAAGAATAACACCTGGAGAACTCGGTGACTTCAGGGCTGGGGGCCCCGGGAGGCCAGCCATTTGGGACCGGACTGGAGGTCGCAATCAGAAGGGATTCAACAACCGACTTGTGTGTGTGTGGGGGGGGGGGTCCTTGCATGAGGCCAACCTGGGTTTGATCCCCAGCACCACATGTGGTGCTGTCGCTGTCGCTCCCCTGGCCTGCTAGGAATGATCCCTGAGTGCAGAGCCAGGAGTAAGCTTTGAACACTGCTAGGCATGACCCAAAATCAAAGCCAAAAAAAGAAAAAGCAGGGGCTGGAGTGTTTGCCTTGCACGCAGCCGACCTAGGTTCAATTCCCAGCATCCCATATGGTCCCCTGAACACCGCCAAGCATAATTTCTGAGTGCAGAGCCAGGAGTAACCCCTGTGCATCGCTGGGTGTGACCCCCCCAAAAAAAAGAAAAAGAAAAAGCAGGAGGGTTTAGCCAGAGGATGATGAAGGTACAGCCATAGAGCAGATGGGTACTGCCGTTAGGGGCTTCGGAATCTCCTGAATGGCGCTAGGAGCCTTTCCCCCAAATGGAAATAAAATAAAATCTGGGGTGGGATTTGAGAGGTGGTCTAGAGGGCAGGTCCCTTGCCTTGCACACGGCCAACCTGGGTTCGATCCGCAGCACCCCATCGGGTCCCCCCAAGCCCCGTGCCAGGGGTGATCCCTGAGTGCAGAGCCAGGAGGAAGCCCTGAGCACCGCCGGGTGTGGCCCCCAAACCAAAATAAAACAGCTGAAAGACTGGAGAAATAAACATCACCGGGTGTGACTCACTAAACCCCCACCCCATCCCACGCTGGAAATGTCCAGAGAGAAAAGTCGGCATGCTGTGAAGGCTTCCAGGGTCAGGGAGCTCTGCGTGTGGCCCTCAGCGCGTGTGGACTCGCGGCCAGAGTGTTAGTACAGTGGAGAGGGCCCTTTGCATGCGTCTGACCCAGATTCGGTCCCCAGCACCCCTTATGGTCCCTCAGTCCCCACCAGGAGTGATCCCTGAGCACCGTGGGGTGTGGTCCAGAAGCAAGCAAACAAAAAGGAGTGAGGACCTTTCTTTTTTGAGGGGAGGGGGGCTGTAAAAGGACTCAGCACCCCAGTCTCAGGCCTACAGGGAAGCTCATCTGCAGTTTGGGTTTGGTTTTGTTTGGGCCACAGCTGCCAGTGCTTTGGGCTCACTCAGGGCTCAGGGGGTGCTGGGGGTTGAACCAGGACTGGCCGCGTGCCAGGCGAGCGCCCTGCCCGCTGGACTGTCGCTCCAGCCCCTTGTGCCCAGTTTGGATGGAGCAAGAGCCGCAGCCAGCCGGGGGGGGGGGGCAGGCTAGCCCCTTGTTTGGCATCACCGAGCTCAGGGCTGGTGCCCAGGGTGCCAACTAAGCCTTGGAGCATCTGAGCTCTGGCAGTGACCCTGCTGTCATCCCTGCGGTTACTTCCCAGCCCTCCATGCTGCTTTCTCCGACGGGAGGGGTGCTGTGTCCTGCGCGCGAAGGCCTCTGAGCTTGCTTATCATGAGGGCTCCGTGAGCTCTGGGGAGAGGCCCCCGACTTCCATGGGGGGCAGCTAGGGAAAACTCACGTCACAGGAGCGTGGTCTCCCCCCACAGGAGAGGCGCAAGGTCAGAGGGTCAGGGCGGGGAGCAGGCCCACCTCTGGGTGGGGGGGGGGGCACAGTGACTCACCGCCCACCACGTTGCCCGGGGGAACACTTGACAAAGCAGACGGAGTGACTTGGCCCGCTGAGGCCAGTGCCTTGCAGTACTGCAGGGCAGCCAGCAGGGCGCAGGCCTGGCTCTTCCCCTGCTGCTCCCGCGCCTGCCTTGCTCTGGAAGGGACAAAGATGAGCTGGGCTGGAGAGGTAGGACAGCCGGGAGGGCATTTGCCTTGCACGAGCGGACCCAGGCTCGATCGATCCCCAGTGTCCCATAAGGCTCCCTGAGCAACACCAAGGGTGACTCCCAGCTCCAGAGCCAGGAGTTACCCGGGAGTAACCCGGGAGCATCGCCGGGTGTGGACCCCCCTCCACCCACAGCCAGACAAAGCTGGAGGAAGCCGCTTGCCTTGCACTTAGCCGACCCGGCTTCAGTCCCTGGCATCCCATGTGGTCCCCCGAGGGATCCCTGAGCGCACCGCCCAGAGTCAGCCTTGTGTATCACCGGGTGTGGCCCCAAAACAAAACAGCGCAGAAAGAGCTGTGATATTGCTGATCGCCAGCTGTTATTGACAGTCCCGGGCTTGCCCTGCATGTGACTGATTCCCTTCCCCCCACCCGGCCCCCCCAAGCCTGCATAGAGTCCCTTGAGCATCACCAGGAGTGAGCTCTGAGCACTGCCAGCTGTGCCCCCTCCCCCCCCACACACAGAAGCACAGAGCAGGGGGCACACAGTAAGTCCAGGATGTGCCAGGTGCCAGCTTCCACGCCTCGCCCAGCTCCCTAACGGGTTTTCAGCAGAGGATCCCCTGGTGGTCAGTGTGCAAGGGAGAAGACGACCAAGGATGTTGGGGGTAATCTGAGGAACCACTGTGGGCATCAGGGAACTGGGGGCTCCTGCCCAGGGCGGGGGGAGGGCATCCCCGCCCCAACAGAAGAAAACTAAATTGTCTCCAATTTAGTCCATGTGGTAGATGTTTATACTAATGTCTTTGGTTTTGAGCTACACCCAGCAGTGCTCAGGGGTAACTCCTGGCTCTGTGCTCAGACATCACTCCCGGTACAGCTTGGAGGACTTCAAGGGATGCCGGGGACTTGAACCAGGATCGGGGGCGTCATAGCTGCATGCGAAGCTGGTGCTTCACCTCTTGTACTGTCTCTCTGACCCCTGAGCTCTTTTTTATTTATTTGTGCCCCAGGGGTGCGGGACGAGGGGTTGGACCCATACCTGACTGTGCTCAGTGGTTACTCCTTGCTCTGTGCTCAGCTGTCGCTTCTGGCAGGGTGCAAGGGACCCTCTGGGATTCCGGGGTTCAAACTTGGGGTCTGCTGTGCGTGAAGCGAGCACCTTTCCCGCCGTCCTATCTCTCAGCCCCTGAGCCCTGATTTTGAGCCCCCTCCCACTGCTGTTCCTGCTTGGTACAGATATTGGGGTCATTCCACAGACAGGGTGTTGGGCTGCGTGCTTGGTCGCATCTCACGCTCACGGGGAAAACCAGTGCCTCTTGCACGTTCTCGGTCGGCCCTACACAGCCATGTCCGTTGCACGCCACTGGCCCTACTGCCTTCCAGGGGTGATGAGACTCAGACGCTCCTCTTCCGGGGCCAGAACCGTAGTACATCGGGGAGGGCGCGTGCCTTGCCTACAGCCCACATGGGTTCAATCGCCAGCATTTTGAATGTTCAACAGTTCTCTGGGAACACAGAACCTGGAGTAAACCCTGAGCCCCGCTGAGCGTGACCCAAAAAAACAATAAGAAAGGGTTTTGGGAGTGGGGACATCAGGTACACTGAGGGCCCTGGCTGACTGGCTGTCTAGCTCTGTCACTCCCTAGCTTTCTAACCAGGCGACTGGACTTTGCAAAATATTTCTCCTGCCAAAAACCGGGGCGTGGGGTGGGGATCGGGATGGGAGCCCCAGTTATTGAGGATGGACATGCTGGCCGTTCACGTCCCCTTAGCCTCCCTCCTCCTGCCTTCGGTCAGGAAGCGCCTATAGGAGACGTGAGATCGGCAGCATGGAGGCCACCCGCCTCCGTCCCGTCCCCCGCCCCTGCTGTGGCTGAGCCGAGCCCCGCCCCCGGGAACCCCCTCTCCTATCCCCCATTTGTCTGTGTCACGCAGGTTCCTGGCCCCGCGGCGCAGACGTGCTGTTTGCTGTGCCACCGCGCCCGGCGTGGCTGGGACGAGAACCCCGGGCAGAACGGGCTGGTGCTGCAGGGGGAGAAGCTGCCCTCCGACTTCATGCCCAAGCTGGTCAAGAACCTCCTGGGCGAGATGCCGCTGTGGGTGTGTCCGAGCTGCCACCGGGTCATGGAGGAGGAGGAGAAGCAGACGGGCCGAGAGCATGCGCTGGCGGTAGGTGCCCACTGCAGAGCGTGGGGGGGGGGGGTCCCACTCCACCCAGGAGTGTACCCCGCCTCCCGCCCTTGCTCTCGGATGGCCGTCATTGCTTGGGTACTTGGGGGAAGCTACAAGGTGCTGGCATCTGAACGAACGTTCTGTATGCCAATGAGCCTGTAGTGCCAGCACCCCTGCCATCCCCATTGCCAGGCGGCTGCACCCCTCCCAAGTCTTTCCCACCCCATCTCCACTCACCTCTCCTCTCCCGGAGCCCCTCCACTCTGCCAGGAAGCCCCCGCCCACCCCCAAGCAGTGAGCGTGAATGCTTCGGCCCTGGTGCTGATGCTGCATCTCCCCGTCTGCCCTTGACCTCGCCTGCCCTTGACCGTGACCTTTTCTCCCCATCTCCAGATCTCCCTGTCCCACACGTCCTGCAAGTCGCAGTCCTGTGGCGTCGACTCGCACTCGTCGTCCTCGTCGTCCTCGTCCTCTTCCTCATCGTCCTCGTCCTCGTCCTCATCGTCCTCCTGCCACGGGAACTCAGGCGACTGGGATCCCAGCTCCTTCCTGTCGGCGCACAAGCTCTCGGGCCTCTGGAACTCCCCGCACCCCAGCGGGGTGGCGCCGGGCACGTCGCTTGGGAGTCCACCCCCCAGCCCCGGTGAGTGCCCCCCTGGCGTCTGCGTG
This sequence comes from Sorex araneus, assembly GCF_027595985.1. Lineage (NCBI taxonomy): Eukaryota > Metazoa > Chordata > Mammalia > Eulipotyphla > Soricidae > Sorex > Sorex araneus. Next base: position 248,336,510 of record NC_073303.1, read on the forward strand.
CCCCTGAATAGATCCCATTATCCGTTAGGGGGATGATGGCAGGGTCACCCTGAGAGGGTCCCCAGCCTATCCAGGGTCCCTCGGAAGAAAAGTGGCTTCCGGAGTGTCTGTCTTGACTTGGATCCAGTAAGCTCTGCCATGCTGGCCGGCACCCCCGTGGCCATGGTTTTCTGGGCCCTCTTTTCACAATGAAAGGGCAACCTGGGTGAGGCCCCCCCAGTGCAAACCCCAAAAAGCAACGGAGCAGGGCGGGGGAGGAGGGGAGGGGCTGTCAACGCGGCCCCGCCCCCTGGGGGGGGACAGGCGCTGCAGACTGGCAGATGATTGGCCAATTGTGCTGCCGCTTGGACCCAAACTTCCGGGATGCCCCGCAGATTGGCAGGTAATTGGCCAATCATGCTGGTGCACGCTGCCACTTGGACCCGCCCCTACGAGATGCCCCGCCTCGAAGGACAGGGAAAGGGGGGAATCTCGATCTGGGGCTGCTCCCCAGGCCCAGCACCCATGCAGTTTGGGGGGTGTATCGACGGAAGCGAGGGGCAGCAGAGCTTGTCCCCACTGAGATCCCGCAGGCCCGCGGTGTTTGAGGCGGGGTATAGACCACCCTGACCCCCTCTTTCCCCCCACTCCCGCCCGCCCGCAGGTGAGGGGCTCCCCCTCTCGGAGCACCACCGGAGCTCAGACCTCACTGCTCCGCCCAACAGCCCCACCGGCCACCATCCCCCGCCGGCGTCGCTCATCCCGCCGCACCCCGGCGCCTTCAGCTCCCCGACGCACCCCTACCTCCTGCCTGCCACCCCAGCACCACCTTTCCCTGCCCTCGCCTCTGAGTGCCCTGTTGTTGCTGCCGCCGCTGCTGCCGCCGCCGCCGCTGCTGCCACCGCCACCCCGCACCCCGCCGGGGCATGCCAGAACCCCCACCTGCCCTCCACCAGCATGCCGCTCCTGAAGATGCCTCCGCCCTTTTCGGGGTGCACCCACCCCTGCAGCGGGCACTGTAGTGGGGCGCTCCTGCCACCCCCGGCCTCCCAGCAGCTTCCTGCCACCCACAGGTAAGCATGACTGGCCTCGCCCTCGGTGTGCTCCTGAATTGGGCCTTGGAAACCCGAACCCTCTGGGCCCCCACGAGCCCCACCCCCTCCCCCACGCCCACCCCCCCGACACACATGCGCCCCCACCCCACGCTGTGTCTTTTCACATCACACGTGATCAAGGAAATTCCCGCTCGCAATTTAGAAATGTACAAACGGGCGGGAGCCATAGTGCAGTGGGATGGGCACTTGCCTTGCAGGTCACCGAGGCCAGCCCCCGTTTGATCACCAGCACCCCATAGTGTCCCCCCAAGCATTGCCAGGAGTGATCCCACTGAGCCAGGAGGAAGTACCAGTGCGGCTGGGTGTGGCCCCTAATGCACCCACCCACCCCCACATCTCCTCCCCCACCCCCTGCCAAAAAAAAGGTACAAATAGGAAGGGAAAATGCCTTCATAAACTCAAGAAAAACTTCTTCCTCAGGCCAGGAGAGAGTACAGAAGTTAGGACAAGCGCCTGGCAGCTGCTGTGTTCTAGTACCGCAGGGCCGTGCCACCCCCATCCCCGTCCTGCCCCCCAGCCAGCATCTCCAGGTGTAGCATCGGAGGCCCCCAACAAGGTCAAGGGGGGCCCAGGTGCCCCCAGCACTGCAGGGCCCAAGCTACATCATGTGCTCCCGAGAATCACTAGTGGCCCCCCTCAACCCTCTTAAGTAACCACTTGGGAGGCGTCCCCACCCCTTGAGAAAAAATAAAGAGAAAAGTCAAAAGTGGGCCAGGGCCATAGTACAGCGGAAGGGCGTTTGCCTTGCGTGTGGCTGACCGGGTTCCATCCTTGGCATCCCATAGGGTCCCCTGAGTACTGCCAGAAGTAATTCCTGAGTGCAGAGCCAGGAGTCAGCCCTGAGCATCGCCAGATGTGACCACTCCCTCCTCCCCCCACCAAAAAAAAAAATAAAAGGTGAAGCTCTCTCTCGGCAGTGAGCTTTCTCCCTGAGGGTTCTGTGTATAAATAACGTAATTAGGCATGGGGGAGATAGATAGCTCAGGGGGCTGGAGGCCCAGGGTTAATCCCCTACATCATAGGGTCCCTAGCACTGAGCGGGGAGTGGCTTCCCACCCACCCCCCCCCCAAAAAAAAAAGTTAATGAGGTCTCTGTTTATACACACTCTGGTGGACTTGTTTCTTAGCATATGTGAGGTTAGTTTAAATTAAAAACTCAGTTAAAATTTTCCCAAGCGGGCCCAGAGCGGATAGGGCATCTGCCTTGCATGCAGCTGACCTAGATTCGATCCCTGACATTCCATATTGTTCCCCAAGCCTGCCAGGAGTAATTCCGAATGCAGAGCCAAGAAAAACCCCTGAGCACCGCCGGGTATGACCCAAAAACCAAAAACTAAAAATAAAAAATAAAATTCTCCTAAGTGGGGGAGGGTTGAGAGAAAGTCCATCAGGTAAGGTGCAATGCCCAACCCGGGTTCAATCCCCACACCCCATGTAGTCCCCCCTCAAGCCTTGCCAGGAGTGATCAGGCCCAAAACAAGAATAAATACTTCCAAGGGGGCAGAGAGGTAGAACAGGTTTAGCCTCACAAGTGCTAAACCAAATTCAATCCCTGGCATACGCACACAGGGTCCCCCCAAGTACTTCCAGGGATGACCCTGAGCACAAAGTTAGGGATAGCCCTGAGTGTATCCCAAAAAAACAACATAAAATTCTTCCAAAGTGGGGGCTGGAGTGATAGCATAGCGGGTAGGGTTTTTGCCTTGCACGCGGCCGACCTGGGTTCAAATCCCAGCATCCCATATGGTCCCCTGAGCACCGCCGGGAGTAATTCCTGAGTGCAGAGCCAGGAGTAACCCCTGTGCATCGCCAGGTGTGACCCAAAAACAAACAAACAAAATTCTTCCAAAGCGTGTGCCCTGGTGACCTAGCCAGGAGTGAGCCCTGAGCACTGTGGATATGGCCCTAAAAAAAAGTCTTCTGGGATGTATCTTGAATATAGCACATTTGCCTTGCACATAACCAACCCGGGTTCAATTCCTAGGATCCCATAGGGTCCCCCGAGCCATTGCCATGAGTGATGCCTGAGTGTAGAGCTGGGAGGAAGCCCTCAGCACTTCCAGGTGTGGCCCAAACCCCACTTCCAAAATAAAGGGCTAGAGCAGTAGTTCAGCATTCGCCTTGCATGTGGGTTCCATCCCTGGCAGCAATATGGTCCCCTGAGCGCCACCAAGAGTGATTCCTGCGTGCAGAGCCAGGACTGAGCCCTGCGCATTCCCGGGTGTAAGCCAAAAATAATGATAATAAAACTCTACCACCACCTCCCTATACAGCCATTGTTGAAGCTTCTCCCAGGAGGTGTTTGTGGTTAGTTGCCTGCGTGGTTTCCCAATGCTGCTTGCCCTCAGCATTCTCAGGTGCTGGGCTTCAGACCACTCAGCTTGAAAAACTAGAGAATGTTCTCGAACATTTACTTGACCTTGCTGCAGCTGCCAGTCTGGGTCATTCCAACACGTATGACATCATCACATCTCTAAAGGGTGATGTCTTGGAGACTGGACAGACGGTCCAGCAAGCAGGGCGCTGGCCTTGCATGTGGCCTGTGGAAATTCAATCCCTGGTACCACATCTGGGTGCACCAGACTCCACCAGGTGTGATCCCTCAGTACAGAGCCAGAAATAAGCCCTGAGCATTGCCAGGTATGCGCCCCACCCTACCCCCCCAAAAAAAAAAGAAAGAAAGAAGAAAGCTAGGTTCCTTGGGGACCAGAGAGATATTATAGTGGGTTGGGTGTTTGCCTTGCGCGCAGAAGACCCAGGTGCGCTCCCTGGTACCGCATGAGCACAGAGCCAGGAGTAGGACTGGAGCACCACGAGGTGTACTCAAGAGAGAGAGAGAGAGATAGAGAGAGGGTGGCCAGAGCAATAGTACAGAGGCTAAGGTGTTTGTCTTGCACATGGCTGACCCAGGTTTGATCCCTGGCATCCCATGGGGTCCCCTGAGCACCATCAGGAGAGATTCCTGAGTTCAGAGCCCAGAGCACTGCTGGATGTGGCCCAAAAACAAGGGGGGGAAAGTAGAAAGTGTCAGATTACAGCAGGGAGTTTGCTTGTCTTGGATTTAGCCAGCCTGGGTTCGATCCCTGTCATCCCATATGGTCCCCTCAAGCCCTGCCAGGAGTGAGCCCTGAGCACCACCCAGTATGCCCACACACAACAAAAAAAGAAGGAAGGAAAGAGAGAAAGGAAGTCTTGGCCTGGCTTAGTAGCAGTGCACATTATCTGCCCCGGGTTCCTCTGAGCACTGCCAAACCAAATGCTGCTATACCCCACCACCACCACCACCACCAAAAAAAAAAGCTTAAAGTAAACTTCCCATTTGGAATTTTCTCCTTGGAATAGATCCTTCAAAATGGAGAGAGAGGGGCTGGAATGATAGCACAGCGGGTAGGGCGTTTGCCTTGCACGAGGCCGACCCCCCGGGTTCGATTCCCAGCATCCCATATGGTCCCCTGAGCACCGCCAGGGGTAATTCCTGAGTGCAGAGCCAGGAACAACCCCTGTGCATCGCCGGGTGTGACCCAAAAAGCAAAAAAAAAAAAAAAAAAAGGAGAAAGGGGCCGGAGCGATAGCACAGCGGGTAGGGCGTTTGCCTTGCACGCGGCCGACCTGGGTTCGATCCCCGGCATCCCATATGGTCCCCCAAGCACTGCCAGGAGCAGTTCCTGAGTGCAAAGCCAGGAGTAACCCCTGAGCATCGCTGGGTGTGACCCAAAAAGAAAAAAAAAATGGAGAGAGAAAAAAATAAGTAAAAGGCTCAGCAAAAGGTTGGATTTTTGGCTTTTGGTATTTAAGAAAAAGTTTCATCCACATTTGAGAAATGGATTCAGGGCTGCAGAGACAGACTGAGGAGTGCTAAGGCACACGAGGCTGTGTGGGTGACCCCCAACTCATATCCCTGGCATGGCAGATGGTGCTCCGCACACCACCAGGGCTCGCTCCTGAGCCCCCTGTCCACAGCCTTATCCGGAGTCCCGCCTCTGTCTCAGGAGCACTGCGCGTTGCCTCTTCACTAATAAAGCAAGCTCAGACCTTTTTTGCCCCTGCTGTGGGCTAAACCCTCACTACAAATGTCTGAAATAGTTTGAGAGGGGCTGAGCGATAGTTCAGCGGGAAAGGGCCTGGCCTTGCGTGCAGCTGGCCCATGTTCGATCCTTGGCACCCCATAAGGTTCCCCGAGCACCACCAGGTGTGATTCCTGAGCACGGAGCCAGGAGTCAGCCCTGAGCGTCGGGAGGCATGGCCCCAAAACAGAGCCAAGCACCTGATCGGGAGTGGCAACGGTGTGCCTCCCGTTGGTTAGAGACAGGGGCAAAAGCCTTATGGGCCGGCAGGTTGGCCTCGTGCCTGCCACCCCTAGCATTGCCATCTCGACATGAAAGTCCAGGTGGAAGGTGGACAGGTGGAAGGTGGACGCTGCGTACGGGAAGGGACGGGTGGCGGGTGGGGTCCTGCAAGACGGAAGTGGGCTCCTTTCCTGGGGAGCCCCAACTGCCTTCCCGGGGGAGGGGGGGCCGTTCATCTTTCTTCGTCCTCTTCCCCCGTCCATCCCGCCCCCCCCCCACACCCTCAGGGAACCTGGATGCAGGGGCCACAAGTGTGCTCACAGTGGCCTGGCATGCCCGCTGCCCCAGCCCTGCGAGGCTGACGAGGGCCTGGGCGAGGAGGAAGACAGCAGCTCGGAGCTCAGCTCCTGCACCTCGTCCTCCACGCACCAGCGCGACGGCAAGTTCTGTGATTGTTGCTACTGTGAGTTCTTCGGCCACAATGCGGTGAGTGCGTCTTCGCGGGGGGCCCCCCCTGCCAGAGAAGACTGGGGGTCTGGGAGGGGGCGAGGAGAGAGAAGGCCCGAGGGCGGGGGCTGGGGCGCGCCCTGTCCATCACAGAGCCCCGCCTCCTGCACTGCCAATGGCCAATGGGCACGCTGGGCCCTGCGTGGCCACGCCCCCGCCCCGCCCCACCTGCCTGCCTGCCTGCCTGCGTGTGTGCGTGCGTGCGGCGCCCGCCCGCTCCTCCTCCCGGGACCCCCGGGACCCCTCCCCGAGACCCCGAGCGAGCGCCCGGGCGGCATCTCTCTCTCTCTTTCGTGCTCGCGGCGCTCCGCTCGCGGTTTCTCTGAAGATGGACCCTTTTTCTCCTTAGGCCAAAGGCCAGGAAGTGGCAGAGAGGAAAGCTCTGATTCTGATGCCTCATCAGAATGTGTGTAATCGCAGAGAAGTGGAGGCTTGTGCGTGATGAAGGCCGAGCTCGGGCCCCCGGTGGGAGAGAGCCAGCCGGTGGTGTCTGGCCAGGGGGAGGAAGCGGTTCAAAAGGCTCAGAAGGTGAAGAGGAGGGGCCGGAGCGATAGTACAGCGGGTAGGGCGTCTGCCTTGCACGCGGCCGACCCGGGTTCCATCCCCGGCACCCCGAGAGGGTCCCCCCCGAGCACTGGCCAGGAGCGACCCCCCTGAGCAACGCCGGGGTGTGACCCAAAAACAGTGAAGAGGAAGGGGGCCAGGGTAGCATAGGCGAGGAGGAGCGGAGAAGGGACACGGTCCCCTTGGGGCTCGGGGGTTCCCAGCCTGCTCTTAGCAGTGGCCAAATAAAAGTCAATAAAATCCACAGGGCTCACCACGACTCTGGGGCCTGCCCAAGGTCAAACAGCTTCAGGGGACGAAGGTCCCGGGCGTGAGCTCTCACGGCCCGCTCGACCCCCACCCCCTTACCCCGCTTCCCACGCGACCCTCCTCCTTTCACCCACCCCCACCCCGCGCCATCCACGCACCCTCCGCCGCCCCGCCCAGGCTCAGGGCCTGGCTGGAGGGGGCTTCCCTCACCGCCTCTGGTGCCAGCGTGGGTGGGGTGCTCCGGGCCTCGGGCCGGCCCCGGGTGTAATGCCAGCCCCTCGCCCTCCCCCAGCCACCCGCCGCTCCGACGAGCCGGAACTACACCGAGATCCGGGAGAAGCTCCGCTCGCGGCTGACAAGGCGGAAGGAGGAGCCGCCCGTTCCGGGGGGCGCCCTGGGCGGGGTCCCAGGGGAGCCCGCCGTGGACCACCGCGATGTGGACGAGCTGCTGGAGTTTATCAACAGCACGGCGCCCAAAGCCCCCAACAGCGCCAGGGCCGCCAAGCGGGCCCGGCACAAGCTGAAAAAGAAGGTGGGTGTGGAGACAGCTGAGCACGGACGCTCGCACGCATGCATGCATGCGTGGATGCGCCTCCCAAGAACTCCAGGGTCACACCCCACACACACACCCCTCCCCGTGTTGGTGGCCCAAGCCTTGGCCTCTCCTCTGTTTCTAGAAGGTCCCAATGTGTTGGGTGGGGTGGGGGTGGGGAAGCCCAGCATGGTCAGAGCACAGGACTGCGGGGAGGTAGTGGCCCGCGATCAGAGAACAGCGAGGCCAGCTGTGGGTATCTGCCAGTGGCTTATTCGTTCGTTCAACAGACACTTCTGGCGTAAGGGGGGGCATGGGGGCATTACGGTGGGTCAGTGGAGGTCCCCCAGCCGGGACCCCGCATCCTGCCCTAAATGGCTGGGGCTCGGCTGTGGGGCACTGCCGTGGGCCTGACGCCAGGGCTTTGACCCCAATTCTGCAGAAGAGGGCCGGGTCCCTGGTGGGGAAGGGATGTTGAGAATTGTGATCGGAGCTGAACCCCCAGTTGCCTGTATAGTAATGTGCACCGGCCCAGGTGGGCAGCTCTGGGGGGTTGTGGGCAGGTCCGAGCTGAAGGGCACTGAGGGAGGATTCTGCCGAAGGAGGAGGGTCGGGGCATGGGGGGTGGCGGGGGCAGGCAGCTTGACTCCCAGGGGACTTCCTGAGTGCGCCCCAGGTGTTATTCCTGGGCATCGCTGTCCCCGGGGAAGCCGCAAGGGCTTACCATGGTGTCCCCTGCCATCTCGTTACCTCCTCCCCTGCCTGCCCTTCCCAGCTGCGTCCACACTGCGTGCTTCCCACCTTGGGAGCCGGGGCCCCTGGGGGACAGCGCCCGTGCTGGGTGGGTGGACGGCCCTGGTGTTCTGAAGAGTACCGCTCCTTCCATGGGGGGTGGGGGAAGTGCAAGGGAGCCCCGTAAGCCCTAGGACAAAGGTGAAACTCACTTCCCAGCTGGCCTTGCCGCCGGAAGTGGGCAGCCTGCGGTTCCCATGCCCCGGATCCCCGTGCCTGCTCCTACACCTCCCTCCGGCAGGGCCTCCCCCAGTCTGCCACTTTCACACCCGACTTCCTGCAAGGTGGGGGCTGGAGCGCCCTGTCACTGGCCCCACCCATGTCCCCCCACCCACACACACACACAGCACCCCACCTTCAGCCTTCTCCTGCTCCTCCCAGTCCCTCCCTCCCTCACTCACCACACTTGCTGCCCACCGCCTTTTCTTTCCAGCCTCCCCACCTGGAGGTCAGCCCACCCCCTGCTGGACCTCTCCCCCATGAAGGGTGGCGGTCGGTCACCCTACTTCCTCTCTCTGGGAGGAAGGGAAACAGCAGGGAGGTGGCACCCCCACCTGCAGCACAGTCACGAGGGAAGCACCCCCTTAGCCATCCTCCGCACGTCACGCTGACAATCTTCACGGTGCCTGCTGACCACATCCCCAAAACCCCCTTCCTTTCCTGCTGCTGACGCCTCCCGCGGCTCTCAGGGCCCCACCATTCCCCCAGGGGCCACACCCAGGAGGAAAACATACACTTGCTTGGTGCCAGGGGCACCAGGGGGCCTGGGACTTGCGGGGGTGAAAGCTGGCTCAGCCTCTCGCCTGTGATCTTGGGCAAATCTCGTCACCTCGACCTCAGTGGCTCCATCTGTGAAATGGGAAGGGCAGCAGCAGGCAGAGGGGTGAGAGGATGCAGAGGACAGTCTGGGGGCGCTTGGAGCTACATCCTGCAGGAGAGGTGGTCAGTGTTAGTTCTGGGGCTCAGGGCGCACACATACACACACACACACACACTCACACACACTCTCTCTCTCTCTCTCTCTCTCTCTCACACACACACACACACACACACACACACACACACACACACACACACACTCCCTGCTGCCTGGCAGATATCTGCATCTGTGCCCCCTTCATTTTCTCTCGATCTTTAAAAACCTTTCACGGGGGAGCTGGAGTGATACTACAGCGGGGCATTTCCCTTGCATGCCCCTGACACAGGTTCTATCCCGGCACCCCATAAGGTCCCCCAAGCAGAGCCAGGGGTAAGCCCTGAGCATTTCTGGGTGTGGCCCCAAACAAAACAGTTGTTTTTTGTGTGATTTTTTTTTGGGGGGTGGGGGTGTGCAGGGGCCTTCAGGGCGGGAGCTAGTGTATAGAGTCAGGGTGTTGACCTTGCATGAGACAACCTGGCTTCGATCATCCCCGGCACCGCATATGGCCCTCTCAGTCCTGCCAGGAGAGATCCCTGAACACAGAGCCAGGAGGAAGCCCTGAGCACTGCCTGGTGAGGCCCCAAAACAAGCAGAGAAGAAGCCTTCAGGGGCAGGGCCTAAGAGCCAGCTTGCCTTGCCCTGCACACAGCTCACTGAGCACAGGCAGGCTTGACCCTGAAACAATACCAAAAGAGAAAAAATCCCCAGACCAGACAGATGGTTTATTAGGTGGTGCATTTGCCTGGCATGCAGGACTGACCCAGGTTCGATCCCTGCCACCCCATACGCTCCCCCGAGCCCCTCCAGGAGGGATCCCTGAGTACTGCCACATGCCCCCAAAATCAAAATAGTCCCGCAGCTAGCTGAAGGCTCTTGGTCCCAACCCTGAGTCACTCCCGCATACAGAGCCAGGTCCCACACCCTCACACCCAGACCCACCCCCCACCTGCACCCCTGTATAAGTCCACTGAAAAGGCCTTTGGTGGCTGAGCAGGGCTCCTCCACGGCTCCGCCGGGCTCTGCCTCTTCTCTCCCTTCAGGCCACCGCCACCCCATTGCCCAGAGCAAGTGGTTGGGGTGACTGGGCACATGCCTGGCCCACGAGAGGCCCTGAGCGCCATCCCGAGCAGTTGGGGGGTGGGGGGGAGGCTTGCTCCCCAGCACCATAACCCAGGCCCAGCCACTAAGCCATATAGTGGGGCCTCCATGAGCATTATTTGGGGCTCTCCTCCCACCCGCCCCCCAAATAAACTCAGCTTCTGCCTTAACCGCTGAATGCTCACGTTCCCGCCAGGTGTGTTTTCTGATATCCCCGCCTCCAGGATATGCCCAGACTCTCACCAGTAGACTCCCAGCCCTCCTCCTTTGCACTGGGAGGTCTGCTTCCTCCAAGAAGCCCTCCCTGAAGTCCCGACCTGGGATCCCAGAGTACTATGCTTGCTTCCTTAGGGCGCCCATCAGAACGAATCTGCTACCCCAGTCAGTGTGAATTGGTGCAGTGTGTAGTGTGGGGGCGCTGGACACACACACATACCCAGTGCCGGGCTGCCACTGACACCCCCACCTTGTGTTGGCAGGAGAAGGAGAAAGCCCAGCTGGCAGCCGATGCCCTCAGGCCCGCGCCCCCCACTTTGTCCGGAAGCCACGAGCCGCCAGCGGCCCCCGAGCAGCTCCTGGAGTGGCCGGAGCGCGAGCTGGACCGGGTCAGCAGCTTCCTGAGCAACCACCTGCAGGAGATCAAGGGCGCGGTCAGCAGCTCCCTCCGGGCCAGCTTCGCCTTGGACAGGAACGGCTTCGCCAAGGACGGGCCGGCCGAGCCCCCCAGCCTGCCCCCGTGCAACCTCAATGGCTCCCCCGAGGAGCGGCCGGACATCAACCTGGACCTGTCCCCACTGACTCTGGGCTCCCCGCCCAGTGCCCCAGCCCAGGCGCCGGGCCAGCTGCCGCCCCCGTGGGCCGACCTGCAGGGCCCCACGAACGCGTGGACCGAGGCACGGGGCCCCCCGCCGGGGATGCTTCCCGAGAACGGGCTGGTGAGGAGACTCAGCACCGTGCCCAGCCTGTCCCGGGTGATCTGGGTCAAGAGCCCGAAGCCCGGCCAGCCAGAGGAGCCGAGCGCCAAGCCGGAGCCGCCGGAGCCCGCGGCTGCAGGCGGGAAAGCCCGCAAGGGCAAGAGACAGAGCAGCCAGGCCAAGAAGACTGAGGCCGGCCCGGCCCCCCGGCCCCCCGCCAGCCTCGACACCCCCAGTGCCAAGGGCCAGCCCCCCAGCCCCAAGCTGCCCGGCAAGTCGCCAGAGCCCCCCCGAGCGGGCGGCTGTGCCGAGGGCGGGGAGGGCGGCCGGGGCGGCCGGCTGGGGCCTGGCTGGGCCGGCAGCCCCAAAGCGGACAAGGAGAAGCGAAATGCCTGGCGGAGCTGGCCCCCCCCGGAGCCCGAGTGCCCCCCCGTCCCGGCCCCGGCCCCGGGCCCCGCCAGACCCCAGAGCCTGCCGCAGGTCAAGGTCCGCAGCCGTCGGAGCCGCAACAAGGAGAAGTCGGCCGCCTCCTTGGGTGAGTTTCTCGGAGAAGGGACCGTGGAGCGCGCCGGCCGCGGGTGGCCCGGCCCCGGGCGCTGAGGCCCCCCCCCCCACCGCCGGCTGTGTCTTCCTAGATGACGTCTTCTTGCCCAAGGACACGGAGGGGGTGGAGATGGATGAGACGGACCGCGAGGTGGAGTACTTCAAAAGGTAGCACCCGAGGGGGAGAGGGTGGTCGGGTGGGGGTCAGGTGGGCCCCTGAAGCGAATAGCACAGCAAGGAGGGCAGGGTGCTTGCAATGCCGCTACCCCAGGGTTCTGTCCCCGGCACCCCACAGGGGCCCCCAAACCTCACCGATGCACTGAAGGCAGCACCTCGGGCCTGCTGACAGCTCTGTGCCCGCCCTGCCCCGCCAGCCTCTTCGGGCCACTGTAGAGGGGGCGTCTGGAGATGCAGCAAGGGGGATAGAGGGCGGGGGCCGTGCCTGATCCAGGGCTTCCCTCTCCTGCCGCATTGGACTTGGAGGAGGGCAGGCTGTGCTCAGGAGGTCCAGGGATGCCCCTGTCACCCCTCACCCACCCAGGCCTGTGTCGAGCACAGGGCCCTGAGGATGCAAATTGCAGCGTCTCTGTCGTGAATTTGGGGACCAGGCAGTACCAGGGTTTAAACCCGGGCCAGGCAAATGCTAGGCATGGGCCCCAATGTCACAAGATCTCTGGTCCTGTTTTGTGTGTTTTTCTCTTTTTTTTCTTTTCTATTTTTTTTGGGGGGTGGGGGTCAGCGCAGCGGTGCTCAGGGGTTACCCCTGACTCTGCATTGAGGAATTACTCCTCGCGGTGCTCGGGGGACCAAATGGGATGCTGAGGATCGAACCCCGGTCGCCCATGTGGAAGGCAAACAGCCCTCCCCGCTGTTATAGCTCCAGCCCCTGTGGGTTTGTTGTTGTTGTTATTGTTGGTTTGTTTTATTATTTGCTTTGTGATCACACCAGTGATGCCCAGGATTTGCTCCTGGCTAGGCGCTCAGGAATTACTCCCACTATACTATCTTCCAGCCCCAGGTTTTTTTTGTTTGTTTGTTTGTTTGCTTTTTGCTTTTTGGGTCACACCTGGCAATGCTCAGGGGTTACTTCCGGCTCTGCACTCAGGAATTATTCCTGGCGGTGCTCAGGGGACCCAATGGGATGCTGGGAATCGAACCCAGGTCTGCCGCAAGCAATGCAAACGCCCTACCTGCTGTGCTATCGCTCCAGCCCCCAGCCCCAGTTTTGTGAGGGCAGTTTGTGCCTCTGGTCTAGAGTGAATGAGGGAAGGTCAGAGCGGTAGAGTGGCCAGGAGGGCGTGTGCCGTGCATGTGGCTGACCTGGGTTCCATCCCTGCCATCCTGTATGGTCCCCGAGCACCACCAGAGTAATCCCTGAGCACCGCCAATTGTGGCCACAAAATTAAAAATAAATAAATAAAATTTAAATGAAAGAGGGTCTTCATGCCAGCACATCATTGGTGCAGAGATTTGAGGATGAAAGAAAGAAACACCACAACCAAGACAGAGAGAAGCCAGAGGTTCTGGTGCCTTCCCTACCCTACATATGGCGAACCGGGGTTGAGTCGCCATTACCCCATAGAGCTCCCGAGCACTGCTCCGGAGTAGCCTCTGAGCACCTTGGATGTGGCCCAAATGCGCTCCATGCGCCCCCCCCACCAATTTCCATTCTCATTGGATGCAGATGTTGACTAGGGAGCTAGAGAGAAGCCAGGGCAGGGTGGAAGTGATGGTGCAGCAGGGAGGGCTTTTGCCTTGCACACACTGACCCAAGTTCAATCCCCGGCACCCCAGAGTCCCCCTGAGCTCAACAGGAGTAATTCCTGAGCACAGAACCAGGAGTCAGCCCTGAGCCCCATCAAAACAACTGAAATAAGAGGGAGCAGGGCACCGGGCACTGACCTGGCATGTCTTAGACCCTGGGCTAGAGCCCAGGCTGGAAAAATACATTTACAGTTGTGGGGCTGGAGCACTGGTCCAGCGGGGAGGGTGTTTTCCTTGCACACAGCTAACCTGGGTTCGATTCTTGACATCCCATAAGGTCCCCCGAGCTCACTAGGAGCAGTTCCTGAGCACAGAGCCAAGAGCCCTGAGCAAAACGAAAGAAAGAGGGGCTGGAGCGATAGCACAGTGGGTAGGGCGTTTGCCTTGCACGCGGCCAACCCAGGTTCGATTCCCAGCATCCCATAGGGTCCCCCAGCACTGCCAGGAGTAATTCCTGAGTGCAGAGCCAGGAGTAACCCCTGAGCATTGCCGGGTGTGACCCAAAAAGAAAAAAAAAAGAAAAAGAAAATGGAAAAAGCCAGAGCAAAGGGCTGGCCAGGCCCGGAAGTTGGCCCAGTGGGCCCGGAGCACTGCTGACTCAGATGAGGCCTAGACCCACCCAGGCACTGCAGGGCCCCCAGTCACTGGGCAGGTGGGGGCCCTGCCTGCACGGTCCCCCAAGCCCCTGGAACCAGAGACGACCGTGCACAGCCGACCCAGGCCCTTACGTGACCAGGACACATGGGTCTGGAGCTGGGGGCGGGCCCAGGCGGGAGGCATGAGGGAACCCCCCCATCAGACTCGGCTCTCCTCTCTCCCCCCCACCCCGGCCCCCCAAACCCCAGGTTCTGTTTGGATTCTGCCAAGCAAATCCGGCAGAAGGTGGCAGTGAACTGGACCAACTTCAGCCTCAAGAAAACTCCTCCTAGCACGGCTCAGTGAGGTACGTAGATGCCCCCTGCACTCTGGGCACCCCTCTCCCCACGCTCCGTGAGTGAGCACCCCGCCTCGCCTCTCCGCTCCTCTGCGGTACCCCGCGCCCCTACCTCCAGCTGCTTCTGGAAAGCTTCAAGGATGATGCCGTACTTTGAGGCCCAGGGAAACCCCAGCCTTGGGGGCCCTTTGGGCCTGGGGGAGGTGCTTCCAGGGGGACATGAGTCATGGATCCCCCCAGGTCAGGATTTTCTGCAGCCCCTGTCTCCCAACTTCAGGATGCAGGGGTGGGGCTGACTACGTCCTCTGCTCCTGTCCCAAGCTGGGGTGTTCACCTTTCAGGAGCTCCTGCTGGAACAGGGCATCCATTTGCCCCCTCCCCCCACACACACACTCGCTTCTCCATCTGGACAAAAATCATAGTCTCCATGCAACCTCCCCAGCTCTTCCCCCCCCCCACCCCACTCGCTGCCCACCCTCTGGGAGAACCCAACCCCCTCCCCCACCACCTCTCTCAATGGCGTGTGCCCGGAGAACAGGATTGGGGGGCTGGAACAATAATACAGCGGGGAGGGCGTTTACCTTGCACATGAGGTTCAATCCCCAGCATCCCGTATAGTCCCCCAAGCACCGCCAGGAGTAACCCGTGAGCATTGCTGGGCGTGACCCCAAAAAAGAACCAAAAAAAAAAAAACAACCAAGAACAGGATTGGAGGCTAGAGAAATCGGACAGGGGGAGGGCGCTTGGCTTGCACGCAGCCAGCCTGGGTTACATCCCTGGCACCCCATCGGTCCCGAGCACTGCCAGGAGAGATCCCTGAGCCCAGCCCATGTGGCCCGGAAACAAAATAAAAAATCAAAAAGAATGGGACTGGGGCTGGAGCGATAGCACAGCAGGGAGGGCGTTTGCCTTGCACGTGGCCAACCTGGGTTCGATTCCCAGCATCCCACAGGGTCCCCTGAGCACCGCCAGGAGTCATTCCTGAGTGCATGAGCCAGGAGTAACCCCTGAGCATCGCCGGGAGTGACCCCCCCCCAAAAAAAAAAAAAAAAGAATGGGACTGGCAGGAGGGGGGGTGCTGGGCTGCAGCAGACAGCCCCGCCTTCCCAAATTACAGAAGGTTCTGCTGTTCCTAGAATCCCAGGCAGGGGCCCCCAGACTCTGAGCAGACAGCAGGCCGCCCCCCTACTTACCCCTACCCCATCCCCCAGAGTACAGGGGGCTCCTGTCCCTCACCACGTGGTCCTGCTTTTCCGTTTATCTCAGCCTCCACCGGGTCCAGCAGCTTCCGTGGCCCCGCGACCCCGACTGGAGCTGACGGTCAACGGTGCCCCTCCATCCCAGCCCGCTGCCCTGGACCTTCCCACCCCCGCCGCCGCCATCGGACCAACCCAAAGCTGAGACGCGGCTGCGAGCTGGGGGCCGCGGGCGGGCGGGGGTGGCCCTCCGCATCTGCAGAGCCGTTTTCCTGGTGCTACGCAGCCGGCTGCCTCGAACGCCGAGCCAGGGGGGTGCTGGGCTGGCGGGGGCGGGGGGCGACGGTACTGCTGCCCCCTCCCCCACTCTTTGTGTTCGGGGGTGTTTTTTGTTTGTTTGTTTGTTGGGGGGGGGTATTTTTCAATTCTTTTGATACTGTGAAGATCTTTCTTACCGAAAGATAAAGCAACATTTGGACACAGCAGCTGTGTGTTGGGTGGTTTGGGTGGGGGTGTAAGCCCCTCAAAAGCCGTGGGGCCTGGGGCTAGAGCCATAGTACAAAGGATAGTACATAGTACACGCTTGCCTTCCATGCACTGGAGCCCAGTTGGATCCCCAGCATCCCCATAAGGTTCCCTGAGCCCACCAGGAGTAATATCTGAGCACAGAGCCAGGAGTATGCCTTGAGCATCACCAGGTCTGACCCAAAATCAAAAAATATCTAAGTTTGGAGGTGGAGGGTTGTCCTACTTTAGTCACTGAACTTTGCTACAGGTTCCTGGGTTCAGGCCCTGGAGCCCAAGTTTTGGGTTAGTCCTCACTGCACTTGGCAGAGTGCATGGGCCCATTTTCCAGATTAGGAAGACTGAGACCTGGGGAGGGCAGCTGCCTGACCAAGCTTCATTGTCTGGCCCACCAGGGTTAATTAGGCCCTACTGCCCTCACCCCAGTGAGTGAGAGCTGCATCTTAGGGTCCCATCCACCTGGCCACTAGGGTGGCTGGACCTGGTGGCAGCAGCTGGGGTAGGAGGGGTCTGGGAGCCCAAAGGCTGGTCTGGGGCAGAACCTGAGCACTGGTGAAGGAGGGAGCTGGATGGAGACGAGCCGACCTGGAAACCAAAGCTCAAGGCTCTTCCTTCTCACCCCCTGCCCTCCACACCTGGTTTGACTCGTAGAGATTTGCTGGAAATCCCACATAAAGCCAGAAATAAACCCTGAGCACTGCCAGATGTGGGCCCTCAAACCAAAAGAATCAAAATAAAGCCAGCCATGGAGCTGAAACTCAGAGGGAACTCGCCAGGCACAGAGCTGACCCAGATTCCATCTCCAGCACCCTATGTGGTCCCCTGAACCCCACCAGGAGTGAACAAAGAGGCAGGAGTTAGCCCTGAGCACCATTGGGTGTAAGGCTGGAGAAACAGTACCACGGCTAGAGCACTTGCCTGCACACCTGGGTTTGATCCTCAGCATCCCATACGGTCCCCTAAGCCCACCAGGAGTGATCCCTGAATGTAGAGCCAGGAATAAGTCCTGAGCACCGCTGGGTGTGACCAAAAAAAGCTGAAAGCAAATAAAGTATTTGGGGAAAGGGGCAGGGTAAAAAATGGTGGGGCCAAAACAAAGGCCAAAGAAATAGTACAGGAGTTTGCCGTAAAGCTGGTGGCAACTTTGGTTAGATCCCCAGCACCCCCACATGGCCCCCAGAGCTTGCCAGGAATGACCCCCGAGTGTAGAGGCAGGAGTAAATCTTGAGCACTGCCAGGTGTGGCCCCAAACAAAAACGCCACAACGTTCAGGGCTGCGGCTCTGTGAACATTTGTCTTGTATCTGATGCCCTGCGTCAAGTTGCTAGTATCACGTGCTTCCCCTGAGTCAGGAGTCCTCCCTGAGCATCATTGGGTTTGGCCAGAAGGCTGCCCTGAACACTGCCCAGTGTGGCCCAAAAGTCAAATTTTAAAAATGGATCAGGAGCTAGAGAGATAGTACAGGGCTAAGATACATGCCTTGCAGCCCAGGATCGAGCCCCAACATCTCATGGATCTCCGCCCCCCTCAAGAACCACCAAGAGTGATCCCTAAGTACTGCCAGGTGTGGCCACAATGCCCCAAATTACTGAACTAATAAAAATCCCCAGGGACAAGACCACGCCTAGGGCTGGAACACGTGATTTACACGTGGAGGCTCCAGATTCGGTCCCTAGCACTGCCAGGAATGTGGACCCTGAGCACTGTGGGGTTGACACCTCCCAAAAATAACAAAACTCTGGGGTTACTGGGTCTCGCCCATCCTTTTAAGGCTCAGCTCTTGGTACGCCTCCAAATGCCTCTATTTCCTGAGGAATGCAGCGAACCGTCACGCCCTTACTCCTGGACTCTGAGATCCACACACCCCCTCCCCACAAGCTCCGATCCAGGGGCCTCCTACTTGCCCGGACACAAGCCACCGAGCTTCGCCACTCCCCGCACAGGGCTTGCATGATCATGGACAAGCCTGGGCACGGCGGGACCGGGAGGGCGGCTGTGAGGCGCCGTGGAGGGGTGCACGTGTGTGAGGCGGGTGGGTTAGATCCCTGCGCCGCCCCACGTCAGACGATCCACATCCAAACAGACTGTCGCCATCCGGAACATTCATGGACACTAGTGAGGTGGCCGTGTGCGTGGGCCCCTTTATTCCACCAGCCGGGACAGAAACCTGCGTGGGTTCCTAGTGGTCCTGTCCCCGGATTTCCGCCAGCCGAGGGGCCACAACAGACCGCCAGTGGGGCACGCCCGGTGCCCTCACGCTCCGGTTGAGCGTTGGGGACTCGGTGGGTGCCTCTCTGGGGTCAGCCCTCCACGTCCACGCCTCTGGGCACAATCCTCCACCCTCGACTCCCAAATTTTCCCGCGTCCCATAATGCTTTGCCTGGCGCTCAAGAAGTTTGTCCCTCGGCGCGACCCGGCGCCCAGTGGAGGTCGTTGCTAAGCACCGACGTCGGCTTCCTCGTCTCTGATTGGTTCTCCTCCAAGGGAGGCAGGGTTTAAGCGCGGCGCGCATGCGTGCGGGCAAGAATGGAGGAGTCGGAACCCGAACGCAAGGTGGGAGTGAGGCTGGGGGTCCGCGCGGGCGGCGGGTGGCTGTTTGAGGCTGAGGGGGCGGGACCGGGCCTAATTCGTGTGTGTCCGCAGCGGGCTCGCATCGATGAGGCGACTGGCGCAGGAAGCCGTTCGGAGGCGGAGGATGAGGACGACGAAGACTACGTACCCTACGTGCCGTTGCGACAGCGCCGGCAGCTGCTGGTGAGACCCCCAGCTCGGAGGGCCCGCGGGTTGGGGGGTTGGGGGTGGGGCCGAGGCGGGAAGAAGGTGTCGCGGTGGATTGAAACGGGATGGCGCGAGACCCAGGCTAACGTGGGACTGGGAAACCTAGTCCAAGGGACTGGGACGGGACTCCAGCCTGGCGCCCCGAGCCGACCCCCGGGCTCCGAGGCTGCCCATTGCGGAACTGGCTCTGAGGGTCCCTGCTGGAACTTCAGCTCCAGAAGCTGCTGCAGCGACGGCGCAAGGGAGCGGCGGAGGAGGAGCAGCAGGACAGCGGCAGCGAGCCCCGGGGGGATGAAGATGACATCCCGCTGGGTCCCCAGTCCAACGTCAGCCTCCTGGATCAGCACCAGCACCTCAAGGAGAAGGCGGAAGGTGGGCGTGGCTTAGTGTTGGGGCGGGGCAGCTTGGGAGCGTGGTTTGGTTTCTGGCGGGACATCTGGGGCGTGGTTTGAGTCAGGGGCGGGACACCTTTTAGGAGGTTGTTTGGAGTCAGGGACTGGGCATATGAGACGTGGTTTGAAGTCAGGTCGGGGCATCTGGAAAATGGTTTAGTGTCGGGCGGGACATCTGTTTGGGGGCGTGGCTTAGGGTTTGGGGTGGGGCATCTGTTTGGAGCGTGATTTAGGGTTTAGGGGCAGGGTATTTGGGGGGCGTGACTTAGGGTTTGGGGGCGGGGCATCTTTGGGGGCGTGGTTTAGAGGCAGGCAGGGCACTAGAGGAGGACCAAGCTCCGCCCCTTGCTTTGGTTTTTATACTATTAGGCTTCCCCAGTCCCCCCACTTCCCTTCTTTTTGTCATTGTTGTGATGTCTGGGCTCATTCATGAGGTTGTCCTGCTTTGGGGAAGTGCCCACCCTGGGTTGTGTGGTTGTATGATTACAGGAACACAATCGAGTTCCTCATGGCAGCCAGGATCGTACAGTGTGTATGTTGTTAAAGGGGTGCTAAATCTCTTTCCCGCCCCTTTTTTCTCTTTTTGGGAAGGGAGGGATGGGGATGGTGCTGGGCCACACCAAGAGGTGTTTCGAAGCTACTACTCCTGGCCCTGTGCTCAGGAATGACCCCTGACAGTTGTCCTGGGAGCTATATGTGATGCCAGAGATCAAACCAGGGTCAGCTGTATGCAAGGCAAGCGCTTTACCTCTTGTACTCTGTCTCCACGTTCTCTCAGCTCGCAAGGAGTCTGCCAAGGAGAAGCAGCTGAAGGAAGAAGAGAAGATTCTGGAAAGTGTGGCCGAGGGCCGAGGTAGGATTTTGGTCAGGGAGGAAGTGGCTCCACACACACTCACCAACGGGGTCTGTCAGGAATCAGCCCTGACCCTCACATGTCTCCCCTCCAGCCTTGATGTCCGTGAAGGAGATGGCAAAGGGGATCACCTACGATGACCCCATCAAAACCAGGTACACAGCTGCAGCTTGTGGATAAGTGGGGGCTGGGAGGGCCTGGCTGGAGGGGGGGCAGAAGGGACGGCTTAAAGGGCTGGGTGTGAACTTTGCATGCGGGGTGCCCACAGTCTAACCCTGGCACAGCACGATCTTGTGAGCCCAGAAACTATGATTTAAAAAATAAATAAATAAAAAATGGGGCTGGAGCAATAGCACAGCAGGTAGGGCGTTTGCCTTGCACGCGGCCGACCCGAGTTCGATTCCCAGCATCCCATCTAGTCCCCTGAGCACGGCCACGGGTAATTCCTGAGTACAGAGCCAGGAGTAACCCCTGTGCATCGCCGGGTGTGATCCAAAAAGAAGAAAAAAAGAAAAAAAGAGGGGCTGGAGCGATAGCACAGCGGGTAGGGCGTTTGCCTTGCACGCAGCCGACCCAGGTTCAATTCCCAGCATCCCATATGGTCCCCCAAGCACCACCAGGAGTAATTGCTGAGTGCATGAGCCAGGAGTAACCCCTGTGCATCGCCGGGTGTGACCCAAAAAAGGAAAAAAAAAAAAAAAGAATATTTCGGAATTCCCCAGAGTTACTGAGGCCAGGCTTCTCTTGACTCCTCCCCGCTCCTGCCCGCAGTTGGACCCCGCCCCGGTACGTGCTGAGCATGTCTGAGGAGCGGCACGAGCGGGTCCGGAAGAAGTACCACATCCTGGTGGAGGGGGACGGAATCCCGCCCCCCATCAAGAGCTTCAAGGAGATGAAGTTTCCCGCAGGTACAGGGGGGCGCTGCAGAGAGCCAGGCCTTCCAGCAGTCAAAATAGGGGCTCAGGGGGCCGGAGCCACTAGTGCAGCGGTTAGGGAACTTGCTTTCCGTGTACCGACAGAGGTTTGAGCCCCGGCACCACGTACGGTGCCAGGAGTCAGCCCTGAGCCCAAAGCACCATCAAGCACCATCAGGTGTGGCTCCAAAATAAAAATTCAGTTAAGGGGCTGGAGCAATAGCACAGCGGGGAGGGCATTTGCCTTGCATGAAATGGACCCGGGTTCAATTCTCAGCATCCCATAGGGTCCCCTGAGCACCGACAGGAGTAATTCCTGAGTAACCCCTGTGCATCACTGGGTGTGACCCAAAGAGAAAAAAAAAAAAAAAGCCATCATCCTGGCCCTTTCACGTTTCTGCTGACATTGTCACTGGAGTGGGGGGTGGGGGTCAGGGTATGGACGGAGATGATCCCATCTCCTTGCTGTGGGGCTCGGGGTCACGCCCTTTTCCCTCCCTCGGGGTGCTCAGCCAACACCACACACTTTGTCCTGACCTGTGCATGTGGGCGGTGCCAGGGATTGAACCCGAGGCCTCCCGCTTACCCCGCCAGCGCTCCTGGGCCAAGGGTGGAGGGGAAAGTGGGGGTGTGGGAGGTCTCGCTCTAGTTATCCATGCCCTGGGTGTTGGGGAGGGGGTGGACAGTGTCCCCACGCCAGCCTGGACGGGGACGGGGTTTTCCACAGCCATCCTGCGGGGCCTGAAGAAGAAAGGCATCCTGCACCCAACGCCCATTCAGATTCAGGGCATCCCCACCATGTGAGTGCCCGGCCCTGGGGGAGCGGGGGAGGGAGGGAGGGAGGGGGCGGAGGGAGGTCACCTCCCCGCCCCCACCCACAGACTCTCGGGCCGGGACATGATCGGCATCGCCTTCACGGGCTCCGGCAAGACCCTGGTGTTCACGCTGCCCGTCATCATGTTCTGCCTGGAGCAGGAGAAGCGGCTGCCTTTCTCTAAGCGCGAGGGGCCCTACGGCCTCATCATCTGCCCGTCGGTGAGCCCCCCCGCCCCCATCCCGCCTCCCCCCAACCCCCCCGCCCTCCCCAGTCCACCGACCTCAGTGGCCGACCCTCTGCCCCACAGCGGGAGCTGGCGCGGCAGACGCACGGCATCCTGGAGTACTACTGCCGCCTGCTGCAGGAGGACAGCTCCCCGCTCCTGCGCTGCGCGCTCTGCATCGGGGGCATGTCGGTCAAGGAGCAGATGGAGACCATCCGACAGTGAGCACCCCCGCCCCCCCTCCCGTCTCGGGCACCCCAGAGGGCTCTGCCCACCCTCCCCCAGAACCCCGAGAACAGATGCAGGAGGAAACCCTGAAAGAACCGGGCTGGGGCGATAGCACAGCGGGGAGGGCGTTTGCCTTGCACACAGCTGACTCCAGTTCGATTCCCAGCATCCCATAGGGTCCCCCGAGCACTGCTAGAAGTAATTCCTGGGTGCAGAGCCAGGAGTAACCCCTGTGCATCGCCAGGTGTGACCCATTAAAAAAAAAAAAAAAAAACAAGTGGAAGGGGCTAGAAAGTACAGCGGGGAAGGCTCTGGCCTTGCAGGTGGCCAACCCAGCTTCCATCCCAGCACCCGATCGGGGTGAGCCCCGCCAGGAGTGACCCCTGAGCACAGATCAGCCCTGAGTACTGCTGGGTGTTCCACTCTCCGCCAGAGTAAGAACAAACTCCGGCAGGAGAGGGGGTTCAGGGGCATCAGTGGGGCACAGACCTGTGACCCCAGAGGTAGGGGGTGTGTCGGAGCAGCTTTGGGGTCTTTGAGGAGTGGGGAGTGGGGAGCGGGCCACAGCGCCCCCTGTTGGGGAACATGGGCAGTTCAGGCTCTGGAGCCGGGGACGCCCGGCAGCATCCAGTGTCTCTCTTGGGACCGGGAGGCCCAGGGACCACAGAGTTGAGGGTCCGTCCTGGGTCCACAGCGGAGTGCACATGATGGTGGCCACCCCGGGGCGCCTCATGGACCTCCTTCAGAAGAAGATGGTCAGCCTGGACATTTGCCGCTACCTGGCCCTGGATGAGGCCGACCGCATGATCGACATGGGCTTCGAGGGCGACATCCGGACCATCTTCTCTTATTTCAAGGTGTCTGCCCCCTTCCCGCCCCCTCCCCCCGGGTGGGGCGCCCCTCTCCTGCTCCCCCTCCCCCGCCCCCACCCCCAGCAGCTCCTAACCCTCTGCACCCCAGGGCCAGCGGCAGACCCTGCTCTTCAGCGCCACGATGCCCAAAAAGATCCAAAACTTTGCCAAGAGCGCCCTGGTGAAGCCGGTCACCATCAACGTGGGCCGCGCCGGCGCTGCCAGCCTGGACGTCATCCAGGTGGGCACCCCCGGGCTGTGGGGATGGATTTGGGAGAGACCCCTCCCGGGACCCCAAGTCCGGGTAGGGAATAACGTTGTGCAGGGCGCGGGCCCTGCGCTTTCTAACACCCCCCGGCCTTGGGGCCGGGCTGTGGCTGGTGAGCCTGACCTAGCGCCCCCCCCCCTTACCCGGGCTTCCTGGCGGCAGGAGGTGGAGTACGTGAAGGAAGAGGCCAAGATGGTGTACCTGCTTGAGTGCCTGCAGAAGACGCCCCCGCCGGTGAGTACTGCCCCCCCAGCCCAGCCCAGACGCCACAGGGACTGAGGGCGCAGGGTGGACATCTAGATCCAGAGGGCGCCTTCCTGGACCACCCCACCCAGCAGTGCTGGGGCACTATTCCTGTCTGGGTGCTCAGGGGCTATTCCTGGCTCAGTGCTTAGGAGCGACCCCTGGTGGTGCTCAGGGGAACCTACGTGGTGTAGCTCAGGGGCTATTCCTGGCGCAGTGCTCAGGAGCGACCCCTGGTGGTGCTCAGGGGAACCTACCTGGTGTAGCTCAAGGGCTATTCCTGGCGCCCTGCTCAGGAGCGACCCCTGGTGGTGCTGGTGAGATTTAACCCTGCAGTGGGCCTGGTGCAAGGCAAGCGCCTTCACCCCTGTGCTCTCTCTTGGTCCCCAACAGGTGCTCATCTTTGCCGAGAAAAAGGCGGACGTGGACGCCATCCACGAGTACCTGCTGCTCAAGGGGGTGGAGGCCGTGGCCATTCACGGAGGCAAAGGTCAGTGCGGGCCCCCATTCCCCACATGCCTCACTACTATCTGCACCCCCAGCCTGGCTCGCTCACCCCTCCCCCAAAATGTGGCCCAGAACTCCTCCTGCAGTGTCCCTCACAGCTTCCCACCTGCCTGCACCCCCCCCACCCTCACTAGACCAGGAGGAGCGCACCAAGGCCATCGAGGCCTTCCGGGAGGGTAAGAAGGACGTCCTGGTGGCCACGGACGTTGCCTCCAAGGGCCTGGACTTCCCCGCCATCCAGCACGTCATCAATTACGACATGCCTGAGGAGATCGAGAACTACGGTAAGGGACGGCGGGCTGGGAAGCAATAGGGGGCACCCCAGCCCCTCCCCCCGGGGCGAAGAGGCCTGACGCTGGGCCCCCCTCCTGCTGCAGTGCACCGGATTGGCCGCACGGGGCGCTCGGGAAACACGGGCATCGCCACCACCTTCATCAACAAGGCCTGTGGTGAGTGGGCCCCCAACCCCCACCCCCGCTGGGACGCGGTGCCCCAAGCCCCCGGGCTCAGGGTGGGGCTTGATGGCCGCTCCCCCGCTCCTCCCCCACCCACAGATGAGTCGGTGCTGATGGACCTCAAAGCGCTCCTGCTGGAGGCCAGGCAGAAGGTGCCGCCCGTCCTCCAAGTGCTGCACTGCGGGGACGAGTCCATGCTGGACATCGGCGGTGAGGACTCGCGGGCAGGGCGGGTGGGCACAGGGGGAGCCCCCCGGGGGGCATCGCCGAGCACTGACCGCGCCTCCCCCTCCCCAGGAGAGCGCGGCTGTGCCTTCTGCGGCGGCCTGGGTCACCGGATCACCGACTGCCCCAAGCTGGAGGCCATGCAGACTAAGCAAGTGAGCAACATCGGCCGCAAGGACTACCTGGCCCACAGCTCCATGGACTTCTGAGCGGCCAGCGCCCCCCGGAGGGCGCCCGCCACCAGCACCCCCACGCCAAAGCCAGCGTCCGCGGCCCAGCTGGGCTGGGCCACCCAGGCCTGGCTGCCTCTACCCCCCCTCCAGCCCCAACCCCGGCCCCCGCCCAGAATGATTTATTTTTGTTCCCTGCTGCCAGTAAAGCACAAACCGTGTTGGGCGCTCTGCCCTGGCCCAGCCTCGCGGTTTCGAGTCTCTGTGTCCGCGCCTCCCTCCCAACAGTGCCCCCTGCTGGCAGGGCCAGGGCTGCTCACCACAGCCGTCCGCTCACAGCTTGCTGGCAGAAGGGGCAGCTGAGGCAGGGGTGGGGTGGGAAGGGGAGCGCACCAAGCCAGTGTTCCTCAGGCTACCTGGATGCGTGACTCCAGGGTGGACCCAAAGGAAGTGGGGGTTTCTGGTCTGGGGGGGCAGTGTTACTCCCCACGGGTGAAGCTCCCCTTTGAGGGTCCACTTCCTGCCCCGGCTCCCTGCACCCCACCCGCCAGTGCCCACAGAGGGAAGCTGAACCCACAAACACCCCACTCTATGGGCGGGGACCCCATAAGCCAGACAGCCCCCGGGTGCGCAGGAGGGGGGGTGCCGGGGTGAACTGGCTGTGGGGGGCGGTCACAGGGCCCTGTAGACACACACCAGGATCCCACACACATAGACCCCCTCCATGGACACCCCCTGGGCATGCAGACCGGGCACCCCTGTGCAAAACCCTGCCCGGCGCATCCCCCAGAGACCGCCTCAGGCAGGTTACTTAAAAGGTTTCTGAGCCCGATTACATCAAGAGGCAGGAGGCGCTTGTGGCCACGGCAGCCCAGGGCCCAGGAGCCAGCACCCTCAAAGTGCTCCCAGCAGTGGCCTGCAGATATGGTCACACACACATCATAGCACAAAATAGAGCTCCGAAGAGTGGGAGGGGTTGAGTGGCAGTAGGGGGAAGGGGGTGGCAGGTGGGGAAGATGGCAGGAGGGAAACTGGGGACATCGGGGGTGGGAAATGTACATTGGTGAAGTGACGGGTACTGGAACAATCTATAACCGGAACCCAATCGTGAGCAACTGGAACTGCATCTCAGTGATTTTTTTTTTTTTTTGGGTCACACCCGGCATTGCACAGGGGTTACTCCTGGCTCATGCACTCAGGAATGACTGCTCAGGGAATCACATGGGATGCTGGAAATCGAACCCGGGTCAGCCGCGTGCAAGGCAAATGCCCTACCCGCTGTGCTATCGCTCCAGCCCCAGTGATTCGATTTTTTTAATTTTTTTTTCTTTGCTTTTTTGGGTCACACCTGGCGATGCACAGGGGTCACTCCTGGCTCATGCACTCAGGAATTACTCCTGGCGGTGCTTGGGAGATCATATGGGATGCTGGGAATCAAACCCGGGTCGGTCGCATGCAAGGCAAACACCCTCCCTGCTGTGCTATTGCTCCAGCCCCCAATTTAAAAAAAATTTTTAATTGAAAACTTAGGGGGCTGGAGCGATAGCACAGTGGGTAGGGCATTTGCCTTGCACGCGGCTGACCCGGGTTCGATTTCCAGCATCCCATGTGACCCTTATGCATCACCGGGTGTGACCCAAAAAGCAAAAAAAAACTTAAAAAAGGGGAGGGACAGGCCTTAGCGATAGTACAGTGACCCCCAACATAGTATAGTTCCCCTTGGCACTGCCAGGAGTAATTCCTGAGTTCAGACACAGGAGTCACCCCTAAACATCACCGGGTGTGACAATAATAATAATAAAGACTAAATCAGAACTCATACCAGGAGTGATCCCTGAGCACAGAGCCAGGAGTCATTCCTGAGCATCATGAAGTGAACCAGATGTGACCAAAAACAAAACAAAGCAGAAAACATTAACAAAAGAAGCAGCGCTCAGGCCGTGAGCAGAAGGGCCCATGTTTGCTCATCTGCACATTGATGTGTTTGCTGAGCTGCAGGTCCTGAATTCAACCCTTGAGCACTGCTGGGTGGAGCCCACAAGTATGAGGCAATAAAACGGTGGACGGGGCGCCTGCCTTGCACGTGGCTGGCCCGGGTTCAGCCCCCAGCACTGTGGATGGACCCCCGGGAGCGATTCCTAAGTGCAGAGCCAGGAGTGAGCATCGTCCAAGCATCGCCCGGTGTGGCCCCAAAACCGAAAAAAAAAAAGAAGAGATTGGCTGGACCGGCCCCTGGGTTCTAGGCTCCATGGCCTGTGTCCTCCCAAGTACCACCACCAGGTGGCCCCAACACCCCTGGAGGAGCCCCCAGACCCGACGGAAACAATGTAACGCTGGAGACATAGGGCAAGGACTAAGGCGCACTTGCACGCAGTCACCCTGGGTCCCCGCCACCTTGCCAGGAGGAATCCCTGAGTGTAGCCCCCGTAAGGTCAAAACTCAGTTGAAAGAGTAAGTGTGGGCTAGCGGGATGAAGCCGGGGCTGAGGGTGTTACGGCACTTGCCTTGCACATGGCCAAATCCAGTTCGATTCCCGACTCTGCACTGGGTCCAAAAGCCAGCAATGAGTGATGCAGAGGTGCGGAGGCAGGAACAGCCCCTAAGCACCACCGGGGTGTGGCCCAACCGTCTCCTTGCTCCCCTGCCCTCAAGAAAAAAAAAAAAAGATGTTATCAGGGACCCACAACCTTGCAGCCTCCTCTGCCTGCAGGACGGTGAGGGGTCCCTGGCGGGGCTCCGTGGACTCCAGACAACAAGGAGGAGCTGGGAAGGCTTCCTGGAGGAAGAGGTGTGGACTGGCATCCCAAACCACACAGGAGGGCCCCAGTGGGGCCAGCCGGGCACCAGGACTGGGCAGAGGAGGGCGGGGGAAGCAGAGCGGAGAGAGAAAGCGAGTCCCTGTTCCCCGGAGGAGACCAGGCAGCCCTGCTGGACGGACCCACATCCAGGATTCCAGAGTGACCCCCCTCCCCACCAGGAGTCGTTTCATCTGGGGGGACCCAGGCAGGGGTGGGGGGGATAATGACAAAGGCTGAGGGGGGAGGGTGCGATGCCAGACCCCATCATGCATTCCCGTCAAGCACTCAGGGACACGTGGGCCCTCGGGAACCAACCCCCCTGCCCCGCCCAGAGAACTGAGGCTCTGCCCCCCCCCCTAATGCTGTACTGATGATGACGACGCCGAGGCTCCCCTCCCCCCACCCCTGCAGCTGCCACTCTGGACAGAGGGAGGGGGAAGTGGCCAGAAAGGGGAAGTGTGAGGCCCTCCCCGGGCTGGCCGGGTTTCCACCTCGGGCGCTCGGGGCCGGCACAGCCATGGACGGCCAGGAACCCCCAGTCAAGGACGGGATCGTCTTCCAGCAGCAGATCAAGTTCGGCAAGGTGGGGACCCTGCGGCCCGCCGGGTCACCTGGGGAGACACAGGGGGGTGGCGGGGCGAGGGGAGTCGGGGTGGCGCCCATCCTGCCCCAGCCTGGCAGTCTTACCTCCCTCCAACACCCCACATTAGATCTGGGACCATGGGGATGGGGGGTGGCGGCGGGGAGACTCAGGCCTGAGAAACCAAGCCTGAAGCCCCCCGAGACCGAGACAGCCCAGAGGAAGCACCCGAAGCTGGAGGCTCGGAGAACCAGCAGCGGGGGGGGGGGCTCACAGCCCTGCACCCCAGGGCAGCTTTCGGGGGGGCCCTGCTGGCATGGGGGGTGGGAGCGAGTTGCAGGGGGGGAGCCCTGCCCTGCAGAAGTTGGCTTCTTGCTGGAGGCTCCTCCCAGCCAGGTCACAGGACCGAAGGGGGGGGCCTCCAGCACCCTGCACCCCCCTCCTGCACCCCACAGCTGCTGCCCCGGGCAGATAAACAATGGGGCTTCCTTGAAGCTATTTGCATGTGTTTCCACCCCTGCCAAAGCTGCTTCCCGCACCCCTGGACGGGCCTGGGGCCCAAGTCGTGCCCAGGGCACCAGAGCCTTCACAGATTCACCCGGGAGGGCCCCCTGGTGTTCCCACGCCCCTTCAGAGGCACGAGGACAGCCGTGCTCAGTCACCGGAAAATCTACGGGAGGGGGCCAGAGTCGCAGGACAGAGCTGGCCTCGCTGAACTGGGTTCAATCCCCGACATCCCATAGGGTCCCTCGAGCACTGTCAGGAGTGCAGGGCCAGGGGCCAGTCATGAGCTTCGCCAGGTGTGGCCCCAACAGAGAGAGTGGGGAAGGGGGGGCAAATCAGGGGCTGGAGTGATAACACAGCGGGGAGGGCCTTTGCCTTGCACTGGAGACCCGGGTTTGCTCCCCAGTATCCCCAAGGGTCCCTCGAGCACCGCCAGGAGTGACCCCCTGAGCACAGAGCCAGGAGTCAGCCCTGAGCACCACCAGGTGTGGTCTGCCCCTCAGAAAAAAAAATCACCGGGAGGATGGGAGGATTGGAACCCCGGGCCTGGCAGCTCACAAAAGCTGCCTCGGGCTGGAGCGATAGGACAGCGGGGAGGGCGTTTGCCTTACACACGGCTGACCTGGGTTCGATCCCCGGCACCCCATACTGTCTCCCGAGCACCGTCAGGAGTAATTCCTGAGTGCAAAGCCAGGAGTAACCCCTGAGTATTTCCAGGTCTGACCTTCCCCCCCAAAAAAAACAAAGAAATAAAAAGGAAAGAAATTTGTTTAAAAACAAACCCCCAAAAAAACTGCCTCTGGGGTGGGGAGTTTTGCCCAGCTACCTGCCACCCCCACTTTGGGGGGCTGCACCCAGCAGTGGACTGGCTCCTGGCTCAGGGGGTGGGGGTTCACTCCTGGCGGGGCTCAAGGGACCTTCTGCAGGGGGGGGCGGGGAGCTGAGGCCGGTGTCCTCCGCGCGTGGCCCTCTCGCCGCACCCCCCTCCACCCTGGTCTCCCCCCGCAGAAGTCCTGGCGGAGGATGTGGGCTCACCTGTACGCTGGGGGCCCCTCCGGAGTGGCGCGGCTGGAGAGCTGGGACATGCGAGAAGGAGGCCCCCCCGGAGCGGCGGGCGAGCGGGGCGCGGGGCCCGGCCGGCGCGGGGAGCGCAGGGTCATCCGCCTGGCCGACTGTGTGTCCGTGCAGCCCGCCGAGGCCGAGAGCTGCCCGCGGGACACCAGCGCCTTCCTGCTCAGCACCACCGAGCGCAACCACCTGCTGGCCGCCCAGCACCGGCAGGAGTGGCTGGACGCCATCTGCCAGCTGGCCTTCCCGGTGAGCAACCCCCCCTTTCCCCCTCCACCATCCCTGCAACACTTGCACATCGCCCTGAGACTGGTACCCAGGGACCCACCCTCAGGACCAATCCCACCCGCCTCGAGGGCTTCTCTGCAAGAAACAGAGAACAGGGCCAGAATGATAGTCCAGTGGGGAGGGCACTTGCCTTGCAGGCAACGGACCAGGGTTCGATCCTCAGCATCCCATAGGATCCTCCCCAAGCACCGCCAGGAGTGATCCTTGAACACACAGCCAGGAGTTACCCCTAGCATTGCAAAGTGTGACCCCTGCCTCTTTCCCTCCCAAAAAAGAATGAAAAAGAAGCCGGAGGGGCCGGAGCACTAGTATGGCGGATAGGGCGTTTGCCTTGCACGCAGCAGACCCAGGTTCGATCCTCGGCATCCCATATGGTCCCCTGAGCACTGCCAGGAGTAATTCCTGAGTGTAGAGCCAGGAGTAACCACCCCTGTGCATCGCCAGTGTGACCCAAAAAGCAGAAAGAAAAAGAAAGAGAGAGAAGGAAAGAAAGAGAAAGAAAGAGAGAGAAAGGAAGAAAGAAAGAAGAAAGAAAGAAAGAAAGAAAGAAAGAAAGAAAGAAAGAAAGAAAGAAAGAAAGAAAGAAAGAAAGAAAGAAAGAAAGAAAGAAAGAAAGAAAGAGAGAAAGAGAGAAAGAGAGAAAGGAAGAAAGAAGGAAAGAAAGAGAGAAGGAAAGAAAAGAAAGAAAGGAGCTGAGATCTAGTATAGGCTACAGGACAGGTTTGCCTTGAATGAGGACAAAGCCAGTTCCAGGTGTTCTTGTTGGTTTAATTTGGTAGCAGTGCCCAGGGTCCCTCCTGGGTGGGGGCCGGGGGTTCAGGGAACCGATAGGTGTCCTACCCACTGTACTATCTCTCCAGCACCCCGCCCAACCCCAGCTTGTATTCACAGTGCTGCATGGTCCCCAAGCACTACTGGGAGTGACTCCCAAGAACAGAGCTGGGGGAGTCTGGGAATAGCCCCTGAGTACCAATGGGTGTGGTCCCTCTCAAAAAAATGGCAGGGGCTGGGGGAGCCGGAACCATAGTCCAGTGGGAGGGTGTTTGCCTTCCACAAGGCTGATCCAGGTTCGATCCCCGGCATTCCATAGGGTCCCCTGAGCACCGCCAGGAGTAATTCCAGAGTGCAAAGCCAGGACAGAGAGCATTGCCAGGTGTGACCCAAAAAGAAAAAAAAAAATGGGAAGGGCAAATAAAGGAGAGAGTGTCCCAATGGTAAAGTCTGCAGGGTGCTCTGAGCGAAAGCAGAGTAGATGCAAATGTCCGGGGGCAGGAAGGAGCTAGGTATATTTCAGGGGCAGGAAGAATGCAACCTGGGGGATGGGGGGAAGGGGGAGGGCAGGGGCCAATGCAGGGCTGAGGGAGGAAGAGGCAAAGGGGGAGGAAGGGGGAGAAGCTGGTGAAGGCACCTGTGCACCCACCCACCCCACCTCCACTCTGAAGGTTTAATTATGACCCAGAGTAGAAGCTTGCGGTGGGGGGAATGACGCAGGGTGGGGGTGTGGGGGGGCAAGGGCTGGGGTTGAGTCAAGAACTGAGAGTTTGAAAGGTTTCCTGAGGCAAGAAGATGAGGCAGCCCTTCCTGAAACAGGGGGCTGAGAGTTCTTGGGCCCGGTCACCCAGCCATGCACCTCATTTAAGATGAGTTAAAACAGACACTCCAGGGGCTGGAGCAATAGCACAGCGGGGAGGGCATTTGCCTTACACGCGGCCGACCCAGGTTCGATTCCCAGCATCCCATATGGTCTCCTGAGCACCGGGGTAATTCCTGACTGTAGAGCCAGCAATAACCCCTGTGTGTTGCCGGGTGTGACCCAAAAAGCAGAAGAAAAAAAAAAAACAGACGCTCCAGGGGTGAGAGCAATAGTTCAGCAGGGAGGGCGTTTGCCTTGCACCTGGACAACCCAGGTTCGATCCCCAGCATCCCATAAGGTCCCCCAAGCCTGCCATGAGTGACCCCTGAGTGCAGAGGCAGCAGTGAGCCGTGAGCATCACTAGGTGTGAAAAAAAAGGAAAAGAAACAAGAGTCTGAGTGATGCTAGGACAGTGAGTAGGCGTATGAGTCAGGCATGCAGCCAACCTGGGTTTGATCCTCAGCAACCAATATTGTCCCCAAAGCCCCCAAGCCAGGAGTAAGCCTTGAGCACCCCTGGGTGTGGCCCCCAAGCACTGTCGCACTGTAGCACTGTTGTCCCGTTGTTCATCGATGTGCTCGAGTGGGCACCAGTAATGTCTCCGTGGTGAGACTTGTGGCTACTGTTTTTGGCATATCGAATACGCCACGGGGAGCTTGCCAGGCTCTGCCATGTGGGTGAGATACTCTCGGTAGCTTGCCAGGCTCTCCAAGAAGGGCGAAGGAATCGAACCCGTGTCGGCTGCGTCTAAGGCAAGTGCCCTACCCGCTGTGCTATCGCTCCAGTTTCGGGGCCACAATGCAGCTAGTGATCGTTGTGGCCCCCAAACTAACCATAAATAGGGAAATAAACAACAGCAGAGGCCCCCAAGGGTTTGTAAAGCAGGGAGGGCATTTGCCTCGCCCGCGGCTGACCAGGATTCGAACCCTTTGGCTCCAAACTGGTCACTACAACAATTTTGGTTTTATTTGGTTTTATTTCTATTACATGGAGGTGATGTTTGAGCTATTACTAGCAGTGCCTGGTGGGGGGCTGTCAAAGTGACCCTGGTAGTGTGGAGGAGACCCGGCAGTGCTGGGGATCGTGCAAGCCCAGTGCCTGACCCCCTGGACTCTCTTCATTCCCAGCTGGGTTTTGCTGTTCTTTTTTTTTTTTTGGTTTTACTTTTTGTGGGTGACACCCAAGTGGGCTGACAGCTGACTTCTGGCTCTGCATTCAGGGATCACGCCTGTGATCAGCCCCTGGTGGGGCACCGGGTTCGAATCCTGGTCAGCCGCAGGCAAGGCAAACGCCCTCCCTGTGTTCTACAAATGCTCCAGACAGACCCTTGGAGGCCTCTAGTTGTTGTTTATTTATTTACCTCTTTATGGGTGGTTTGGGGGTCCCACCCAGTGGTGCTCAGGAACTCCTCCGCATGTGGGAGTCCCAGGTTTGAACCTCAGCTCTACGTGGTCCCCAAAGCATGGTCGGGATTGGCCACCCCCAAACAAACAGGACCGAAAGAAAGAACAGGAGAGGAGCGATAGTACAGAGGGAGGGCGCCTGCCTTGCACGCGGCCGGCCCAGGTTCGGTCCCCGACATCCCGTAGGGTCCCCTGATCACCACCAGGAGTAATTCCTAAGCTCAGAGCCAGGAGTCACCCCTGAGCATTGCCGGGTGTGGACACACCATACACACACACACACACACACAAAAAAAAAAGCAGGACAGAGAGAATCAGCATGTTCGACTAAGCTGGGAGTTAGGAAAAGAAGCCCCAAGGGAGAGAGGAGGTGAAGGGGGCCCTGGAGGAAGCCGTTTCCAGGGGGAGGAAACCCCCAAATCTCCAATCCCTCTCTGTTCCAAATAAAGAGAACCGGGGCTGGAGCAATAGCACAGTGGGTAGTGCGTTTGCCTTGCACTCAGCCGACCCGGGTTCAAATCCCAGCATCCTATATGGTCCCCCAAGCACCGCCAGGAGTAATTCCTGAGTGCAGAGGCAGGAGTCACTCCTGAGCATCGCCGGGTGTGACCCAAAAAGCAAAAAATAAATAGAGGGCTGGAGTGATAGCACATCGGGGAGGGTGTTTGCCTTGCACGCGGCCGACCCGGGTTCAATCCCCAGCATCCTATATGATCCCCTGAGCACCTCCAGGAGTCACTCCTGAGTGCAAAGCCAGGAGTAACCCCTGTGCATCGCCAGGTGAGACCCAAAAAGATAAATAAATAAATAAATAAATAAAGAGAGCCTTGAGTAAACAGACTAAGGGTGGGAGTCCAGGTTGGCCAGGTGCCGCTCCCAAGGTGCTCCGTCTGACCTTGGCCTCTTCCCCAGGGCACGGGGGAGTGCTCCCCAGGCTCCCGGGAGGAGGAGCCCCCCCAGAAAGGTCTGGTGTGCATGGAGGAGAACTCTATCTACTCATCGTGGCAGGAAGGTGAGGCAGGGGGAGGCGGCTGCGGGACTGGCATCTGGTGGGGGGGATGACTGCGGGGACTCCCCTCACGTGCTCCCGGTCCGCAGTGGGCGAGTTCACCGTGGTCGTGCAGAGGACCGAGGCTGCCGCCCGCTGCCAACTCAAGGGCACCTACGTCCTGCGGCTGGACCGCGAGGGCATCCACCTGAGCCCGCCAGGGGGCGCCCTGGCGCTCTACACGTGGCCCTTCCACTACCTGCGCAAATTCGGCTCCTGTAAGGTGAGAGTAACGGGCGCGGAGCAGGGGCCCCGCGGTGGGACAGCGGGGAGGGCGCGCGCCGGGCAGGGAGCCGACCCTGGCTCGATCCCTGGCACCCTATCATGTACCCCCTCCAGCCCTCCCAGGGAGGATCCCTGTGCTTACTAGCTCTGAGCACAGCTGGGTGTGACCCCCAAAACACAAAACATATTTATATAGGGCGATGGGGCTGAAAGACAGTACAGACGCAGCCAATCCAGGTTCGATCCCTGGCACCCTGGAATGTCCCAAAAGCTCACCGGGAGTGATCCCTGAGCACAGAGCCAGGAGGAAGCCCTGGGCACAGCTAAGGGTGGGACCCAGCCCCCAAAAATATCAATTGAGGGAGCCAGGAGCTAGTCCAGCGGGTAAGGTGATTGCCTAGCACATGGCCCACGTGAGGTGGGTTCAATCTCCCTGCACCCCATAATGTCCCGAGAGTCCCCAGAGCTCCACCAGGCATAATCCCCGAATGCAGTAAACCCAGGAAGCCTTGAGTCAGGTGTCACCGCAAAACAATATCAAATTATCAAATATATAAGTATATATATTTGATATATTGTATGTATTTGAGATATATTTGATATATATATTATATATATAATGAGGGGACTGGGAGCTAGTACAGCGGTAGGGTGCTTGCCTTGCACGTGGCTGACCAAGATACCCCATGTGTGTCTCTTGAGCGTTGCCAGGAGGGACCCCTGAGCATAGCTTGGAGTGGCTCCCAGACAAAGAATTTAATAAATAAAGGAAAGGGCAGAGGGGAGTGGGGGGAGGCGGTGCCCAGACCCCCTGATAAAGGGTGGGGAGGACAGAGGGAAGAAGTGGGGGGAAGAGCAGGAGGAGGAGGAGGAGGAGATGGGGGAGGGTGCAGAGGCTGGTGGCGAGGATAGGGAGGAGGAGGGTGGGGAGGAGAGTGGGGAGGGCAGTGAGGAGAGAGGTAGAGAGGAGAGTGGGGAGGAGGGTGGGAGGAGGGTAGGAGGAGGGTGGGGAGGAGGGTAGGGAGGACGGTGGGGAGGAGGGTAGGGAGGATAGTAGGGAGGAGGGTGGGGAGGACGGTGAGGAGGGAGGTAGAGAGGAGGGTGGGAAGGAGGGTGGAGGAGGGTGGGAGGCTAGGAGGAGGGTAGGGAGGACGGTGAGGAAGGAAGGAGGGAGGTAGAGAGGAGGGTAGGGAGGATGGCAGGGAGGAGTGTGGGGAGGACGGTGAGGAGGGAAGGAGGGAGGTAGAGAGGAGGGTGGAGGAGGGTGGGAGGAGGGCACGAGTACGGTAGGGAGGAGGGTTGGGGAGGACGGCGGGGAGGAGGGGGAGGAGGATGATGAGGAAGGAGGTAGAGAGGAGGGTGGGAAGGAGGGTGGAGAAGGGTGAGAGGGGGGTGGGGAGGACGACGGGGAGGAGGGCGGGGAGGGCGGCGCGGAGCCGGGCTGACGGCCCGCCCGCCGCCCAGGGCGTGTTCTCCTTCGAGGCCGGCCGCCGCTGCGACTCCGGGGAGGGCCTCTTCGCCTTCAGCAGCGTCCGCGCCCAGGAGCTGTGCGGGGCGGTGGCCGCGGCCATCGCGCGCCAGCGGGAGCAGCTGCCCGAGTGGGCGGGGGCCCGGCCCTGCCCGCTGCCCCGGGCCACGTCGCTGCCGTCGCTGGAGGCGCCGGGCGAGCTGCGCGAGCTGCCCCCCGGGCCGCAGCCCGGCGCCGCCTCCGCGCCCTACCTGGCCGAGCCGGGCCCGCAGAGCCTGCCGCTGCTGCCCGCGCCCCCCGACGAGCCCCCCGCCGGGCTGTACGCGTCCGTGTGCAAGCGCGCCGGCGGCTCCGACCACCTCTACGAGAACGTGCAGGGCGAGGCGCGGGGGGCGGCGCCGGGGGCCCGCAGCAGCTCGCCCACCAGCCCCATCTACCACAACAGCGAGGACCTGAGCTGGCCCGGCCCGGGCCCCGACAGCAGCCTGGAGGCGCAGTACCGGCGGCTGCTGGAGCTGGAGCTGACCGACGGCGCCGACGGGGCGGCCGGGCCCGGGCCTGCGGGCGCCAACAGCGGCTTCAAGGCCAAGCTGGTGACGCTACTGAGCCGCGAGCGCCGCAAGGGGCCGCCCTAAACTCGTCCCCGCGCGGGCGTGCACACACACGCACACACACAAGCACACGCACACACACACACGCGCACACACGCACACACACGCGCACACACACACACACGGGCATACACGCGCGCGCGCACACACACACGCACGCACACGCGCACACACGCGCGCGTGCACACACACGCACGCACACACATGCACACACGGGGCCTGGCACCAGGAGAAGAAAATAGGGGGCGCACCTTGGAACCGGGGTGGGGAAAGACTGCTTCCAACTAATAAAGACCCCTCCTGCTAAGAAGTCTTTCTGGTCCCGCTTCATTTGGGGGGTTTGGGGTTCTTTCTGGTTCATCACACCCTGCGATGCTCAGGGGTTACCCCTGGCTCAGCACTCAGGAATCACTCTAGGGGATCGAACCCTGGTGGGCCGTGTGCACAGCCCAGATTGGTTGTTTGTTTTTTTTTTTTTTTTTTGCTTTTTGGGGTCACACCCGGCGATGCTCAGGGGTTACTCCTGGCTCTGCACTCAGGAATGACTCCTGGCGGTGCTCGGGGGACCAAACGGAATGTTCACCCGATCCCCAACCTGAATGGAAGAAACACGCTCTCCCTAACATCACCTGTGCTCGGGTCCCCCACAGCCTGGGAGGAAGCCCACCCACTCACTTCACCCATAAACCTGCTCCCCCCCCTTATAGTAACTGAACCTACCCCTTGACCTCAAATTCAGCCTCATCCCCGCCCCCTCGGTCTCTGTTCCTCTTCCCAGCGAAACTCCTCAAAAGACTTGTTGATTACTCTCATTTCCACTTTCTCATCTCCTACTGTCCTTTCCACCCCCCCCTTCCCTTCTTCTCCGTGTCTTTGCAGTTACCCCCATTCCCTAGAACTCAAGCAGCCTGGACTTCTGCCGCCTTTTTGTGGTGGGGATGGGACTTACTCTGCAAACAGGGATCACTCCTGGCCATACGCGGGGGCGGGGGGGGGGGTGGACCCTGTGGATGCCAGGATGGGACCTAGCTTGCCCGCACGCAAGGCGAGCATCCTGTCTGCTGTACTATATCTCCAGTTGCCCTGATCCTTCTTGGCGTTGGGGCCATGCCGGGTGCTGTTCAGGGCTCACTCCTTGCAGTGCGCAGGCGTAAGAGCTTAGGGGACCATATGGATGCCAGGGATCGAACCTGCCTTGGCCCTGTGCATGGCAAATGCTCTACCCACTGCGCTGTCTCTCCAGTCCCAGGGCTTGCTGAGTATCTAAATGCTGCTGGGGTAGCTGGAGCGATAGCACAGCAGGGAGAACGTTTGCCTTGACCAGGGCTTGATCCCCGCCATCCCTAGGGTCCCCCAAGCACTGCTAGGAGTAAATCCTGAGTGCAGAGCCAGGAGTAACCCCTGTGCATCGCCAGATGTGACCCAAAAAGCAAAAAAAAAAAAAAAAAAAAAAATTAAATGCTGATGGGGCCTAGTACTGTGTAGGGTCCGCTGAGCAAGGGTTAAGGTAGGAAGAATGAGGAGAAAGGAAGAAGAGGCAGAAAACAGGAAACTGATATTCAAAAAAGCCAGCGCTGACGTGGAAAGCCACTGAGGCAGGTTCCTGTGACTGCTCTATCTCTATTCTTCCTCCGGGAAGAAATAACCCTTAAGATAAGCCCATTATAGAGATGTCTGTCCTGATATACTAAAGCCCAGAGCCAGAGTGATAGTACAGCGGGGAGGGCATTTGCCTTGCACACGGCCGACCCAGGTTCGATCCCCTGCATTCCACAGGGTCCCCTGTGCCCCACCAGGAGTAATTCCTGAGTGCAGAGCCAGGAGCAACCCCTGTGCATTGCTGGGTGTGACCAAAAAAGGAAAAAAAAAAAAAAGAAGCCAATAGACAAAGGCCCTCCGATGTGTAAGAGTTTAGGTTGGGTAGATTAGAATAGTTAGACAATTGAACAAAAGAATGTTGTTCTCCTCCTTCTGATGATTCCTCATTCAAAGCAATAAATACCGGATGTGACAAACAGCAGAGACTCTCGGTTCACAGGCTAAGACCCAGCCCCAAGCTTTGTTTTTATTCTTTTTTTTTTTCTTTTTGGGTCACACCCCGGCGATGCACAGGGGTTACTCCTGGCTCTGCACTCAGGAATTACCCCCGGTGGTGATTGGGGGACCCTAAGGGATGCTGGGAATTGAACCCAGGTCAGCCGTGTGCAAGGCAAACACCCTACCCTCTGTGCTATCCCTCCAGCCCCTTTATTCTTTTTTTTTTTCTTTTTTGGGTTACACCCGGTGATGCACAGGGGTCACTCCTGGCTCCGCACTCAGGAATCACCCCTGGCGGTGCTCAGGGTACCATATGGGATGCTGGGAATTGAACCTGGGTGGGCCGCGTGCAAGGCAAACGCCCTACCCGCTGAGCTATTGCTCCAGCCCCAGCCCCGTTATTCTTATTTCTATCTAGTTTCCTTTTCTTTTTTTTCCGGGGTGGGCACACCTAGATATGCTCAGGGCTTACTCCTGGCTCCCACCCAAAAAAAAACTTCTGGCTGGTTACAATCTCAATAGAAGTGAAAAGTCCTTTTGGAAAATTTCTCTCTGGTGAGTGAACCCTGAAGTTCTGGTGCTGGCCACCAGGGGGCACTGTGTCCCCGCCCAGTGCCAGATCCTGGCCTGGGCCCTGCTCCAGGCGGTCCAGAATGAGAAGAGGGTCTCTGCAGGGAGAGTGCGGGGACCCCCAGACTGCCCCTTCCTTTGTTTATTTACTTTTTGTGGGGCGCCACACCCGGCGGCGCTCAGGGATCACTCCTGGTCGGGCTCTGGCCTGTGACCTTATGGGGTGCTGAGGATTGAACCCAGATTGGCTGGATTAAAGCAAAAGCCTTCCCTGCCCGAGTATTGCTCCAGCCCCTCATTTATTTATTTATTTATTCATTCATTCATTCATTTATTTTTTCCTTTTTGGGTCACACCTGGCGATGCACAGGGGCCATTCCTGGCTCATGCACTCAGGAATTACTCCTGACAGTGCTCGGGGGACCCTATGGGATGCTGGGAATCGAACCCAGGTCGGTAGCCTGCAAGGCAAAACGCCCTCCCCGCTGTGCTATTGCTCCAGCCCCCTCATTTTTTTTTTAAGTGTATAGTCACGGTCCACTACGGACAGTCCCCGACCTGCAGGACTGGCAGAACTCATTTGGTCAAAGAGAGAGTAATGCAAGGCTGGGGAAAATTGTACGAAAGCCAGATGCGTTATCAGCGGAAGCTGTTTTATTTATTTTGTTTTATTTTATTTATTTTGGCCTGAGAGCCACACCCAGCGGTGCTCGGGGTTAACTCCTGGTTCTCTGCTCAGGAATCACTTGTGACAGGGCTCAGGGGACACTGTGGGGTGCTGGGATCGAACCCAGGTCTGCCGTGTACAAGCTGGGCACCTCAACCTCTTTTTTTAAAAAAAAATATTTGTGGTTTTTTTTGGGCAACACCAGGGACCCTGTGGGTGTCGGGTAATGAACACAGGGTCATCCGTGTGCAAGGGAAGCGACACCCGCCTTGCTCCCCTACCCCCCACTTCGCTCCCCCCCTTCCCCCACCCCGCCCAGACTATCTCTCTTCTCCTGGAGAAGCTTCTGACTCTGCAAAGGGTCTGGGCAGGAGCATGGCGGAGAAAGAATGAATCATCCTTCCTGCTGGCGCAGGAGCAGGGGAGGTGGGGGTGGCGGGGGTGTTGAGTGAGGTGAGGAGAAGGGGAGGTGGGATTGAATCAAGACACCTTTGGAAACTGGGGTGGGCCCTGGGGCTCAGAGCAGCTTCGGAGCAAGTGCAAGGCTCTGAGTTCGAATCTTGTGCCGAGCCTAGTCTGGAAGGTTCTGCTGGGTTGTTTGTATTTGTTTTGGGGTCACTTCCGGTGATGCTCTGGGGTTCCTCCTGGCTCTGCACTCAGGACTGATTCCTGGTGGTGCTCGGGGATGCCGGGGAGCACCCTATGGGATGCCGGGGAGCAAGCCTGGGTCAGCTGCATGCAAGGCAAACAAACACGCTCCCCATTATGCTATCACTCCGGACCCTGGTTCTGCTGGTTGGACCCGGGCACTTCTGAGGGGCGTGTCACCCTACCATCAAGCTTGCCAGCACCACTTCTGAGGGAGACGGCTCAAAAGGGGGGGACATGGGATTAGTAGGGGGGAGCCCTGGATTTAAACCCTAGCACTGCACGGTTCCCTGTGCAATACTGGGAGCGAGCCCTAGGAGTGAGCACTGAACCAGGAGTAGCCTCTAAGCACAAGAAGGGAAGAGAAGGGGAGGGGAGGGGAAGGGGAAGGGAAAGAAAAGGAGGGGGAGGGTGGGTAGGGAGGGGGAGAGGCGAGGGGGGGAAATGAGGAGGGGAGAGGAGGGGGAGAGAAGAGAAGGGGGAGTGGAGGGGAAAAGAGAAGGAAGAGGGAGGGGAGAAGAAAAGAAAAGAGGGGAAGAGAGAGAAGAGAGGGGGTGGAGGGGAAGGGAGAAGAGGAGGAAGGGAGAGATGAGAAGGGAGAAAAGAGGAGGGGGGAGAGGGGAAGAGAGGGGTGAAGGCCAAGGAGAAAGGAGGAGCAGGGCAGGCAGAGACCAGGGCAGGGGAAAGGAGGTTAAGGAGGGAGAGGGGAAGGGAGAGGAGGGAAGGGAGGGAAGAGAGAAGGGAGGGAGGGGGGATGAGGCGGGGAGTGGAAAAGAAAGGAGGTGGAGGGGAGAGGATGAGAGAGGAAGGGGAGGGAGGGAAAAGGAGAGGGGAGAAAGGGAGGGAGGAAAAGGAAGGGAGTGCATTGAAGGCTGGAGAGTTCAGGGGTTAGGGCCTACCTTCCTTGATCCTTTGAGCCCAGCGGGTTCCCAGAATCCCAAACTCCTGATTCCCCTCCATCCCTCGCCCGCCCGGGGCATGGCGGGTCCCACAGCCGGGCACGGTGGGTAAAGTGGGGCCTTTCCGGTCTGGGGAAGGGGTGCTCAGCACAGCCCCTCTCCAGCACGTGGGGTTCCCACTGAGCAGGGATCCCAAAGCTGCTGGCCATGAAAGGGACTTGGATTAGGGCGGAGGGAAGGACCCACAGAGAGACCCCAGGCTGAGCCCAGGGCAGCCCTCACTTCTCCCCCGTGCAGGTGTTTCTTCTTTGACAGACTGAACCACAAACCTCTTCTCCAGCTCTTGTCCCTGCCCCACATCCTCATCTATCCCTATTAGGACATGTCTTCCTCTACTTCAATTTAAAAATGAAATACTTCGGGCTGGAGCAATAGCACAGCGGATAGGGCCTTTGCCTTGCATGCAGCAGACCCGGGTTCGATTCCCAGCATCCCATAGGGTCCCCTGAGAACCACCAGGCATGATCCCTGAGTGCATGAGCCAGGAGTAACCCCTTTACAACGCCGGGTGTGACCCAAAAAGCAAATAAATAAATTAAAAAATATATTTTTCTTTCTTTTTCTTTGCCAGGGGATGGAGGGTGGCACACACCCGGCTATGCTCAGGGCTTACTCCTGGTTCTGTGCTCAGAGATCCCTCTTGGAGGTGCCCCAAGAACTCTATGGGGTGGCAGGGGTCGAACCTGGCTTGGCCGCTTTGGAGGAAACTGTCAAGGTACAATCAGATTTAGAAATTTAATTTTTTTCTTTTGGGGCAACAACCGGTGATGCAACAACTGGCTCTGCACTCAGGAATCACTCCTGACTGTGCTCAGGGGATCATATGGGATGCGGAAAATCGAACCCGGGTCGGCTGCGTGCAAGGCAAACACCCTCCCGGCTGTACTGGTCCCACATTTAGACATATTAAAGCCATGATGGATGCTCTTCACGTCCTTCCCATACGACGGCGCTGAGAGGCGAGGCTTTGTTGCCCCATTGCCAACGCGGAGGAGATCAACATCCAGGTCGGTCC